>NW_024704748.1:1846546-3046546 GCF_018977255.1 Callorhinchus milii
CCACACACACAGCCCCCCCCACAACACACAGCCCCCCCCCACAACACACAGCCCACACAACACACAGCCCCCCCCACACACACAGCCCCCCCCACACACAGCCCCACACACACAGCCCCCCCCACACACACAGCCCCCCACACACAGACAGCCCCCCCACACACACAGCCCCGCCCCACACACACAGCTCCCCCCACACACACAGCCCCCGCCCCCACACACCCAGCCCACAACCCCCACACACACGCCCCCCCTCCACACACACAGCCCTCCCCACACACACAGTCCTCCCCCATCACACAACACACAGCCCCCCCAAACACACACAGCTCCCCCCGCCACACACACACAGCCCCCACACACACACAGCCCCCCAAACACACACAGCTCCCCCCGCCACACAACACAGCTCTCCCACCCCACACACACTGTCCCCCCATCACACACACACAGCCCCCCCCACACACACACAGCCCCCCCCACACACAGCCCCCCCACACACAGCCCCCCCACACATACAGCCCCCCCACCACACACCCCCCCGCACACTCACACAATCACACCCCACACACTACACAGCCCCCCCACACACATCCCCCCACACACACACACAGCCCCCCCACACACACAGCCCCCCCACAACAGCCCACCCCCACACACAGCCCACCCCCACACACAGCCCACCCCCACACACAGCCCACCCCCACACACAGCCCACCCCCACACACAGCCCACCCCCACACACAGCCCACCCCCACACACAGCCCCCCCCACACACAGCCCACCCCCACACACAGCCCACCCCACACACGCCACCCCCCACACACAGCCACCCCACACACAGCCCACCCCCACACACAGCCCCCCCCCACACACAGCCCACCCCCACACACAGCCCACCCCCACACACAGCCCCCCCCACACACAGCCCCCACACACACAGCCCACCCCCACAAACAGCCCCCCCACACACAGCCCCCCCACCACAGCCCACCCCCACACACAGCCCCCCCACACACAGCCACCCCACACACAGCCCCCCCCACACAGAGTCCACACCCCACACACCCAGCCAGCCCCCACACACGCAAGCACAGCCACCCACACACAGCCCCCCCACACACAGCCCCCCCCCACACACAGCCCCCCACACACACAGCCCCTTCCACACATACATACAGCCCCCACATGCACAGCCATCCACCCCCACACACAACCCAACCCCACCACACACATTGCCTCCCCCCACACACAGCGCACACCCACAAACACAGCCCCCCATATACACACAGAGAAACCCCCCACCCACAGCCCCCCACACACAGCACAGCCCCATGCCGCACACACATACATACAGTCCCCACACGCACAGCCACCCACCCCATGCGTCCCCCCCACCCCCCCCACACACACAGCACCCCCCACACACACACAGCCCCCACCCCACACACACAGCCCCCACCCCACACACACAGCACCCCCACCATACACACACAGAAAAACTCACCCACACACACAGCCTCTCCACACACACATACGCAGCCCAACCACACAGCCTCCCCCCACACACAGCCCCCACCCAATACAAACGCAGTCCTCCCACTCACACACAGCCCCCAACACATAGCCCCCCTCCCCCCACACAGCCACGCCCCCCCACACACAGCCACCCACACACAGCCCCCTCCACACACAACCCCCCACACATAGCCACTCCCACACGTAGCCCACCTACATTCACACCCCCCCCCCCACACACACACACATATAGCCCCCCACACACACAACCACCCACACCATACACACTGCCCCCACACACAGCACCACACACACACACACACAAAACAGCCCCCCCTCACATACACAGCTCCCACAAATTCAGGATCCCCCACCCACACCGTCCCGCACACATCGCGCCCCCACCCACACACCGCGCCTCCACCCACACACCGCGCTCCCACCCACACAACGCGCTCCCACCCACACACCGCCCGCATTCGTACACCGCCCCCCCTCCACACAGAGACCCCCAAACACACACACGCCATCCCCCCCACACGAAGCTCCCCCCTACACACAGCGCCCCCATGCACACAGCCCCCTCACCCATACACAGCCCCCCACATCCTCCATGCACATATATGTATATAAACACACTTATATGTATACATATACGTATATACACACAGATATATACACGTATATATACATACACACACATATATACACATACACACACGTATACACAGACATCCATACATACCTACATCTATACCCACACATATACATAATCACAAGGATAAATATACATACATATACACCCACGTATAAATACACACGCACAAATACACATATTTATATGTACACACACACACACACACAAGTGCAGGGAGGGCGGCGAATGTGTGGTCGAAGAGGAGGATCCTGAGACTGGAATGGCGTTCCAAAGAGTGGGGCCAGAGAAGCGGAAAGCCCGACCACCGATGGTGGGGTGGCTATTAAAAGCAAATCAATTAAATTAATGAATTATTTAAGCACGAAATTATTCCACAGGAAAGGATGCTAATTTTTTTTTCAAAAAGTTTTCTTGATTAAACTAAATAAATCCTGAATAATATGATTTACATTGCTTTGTTTCAGTGCTCCCGAGATGCCACCCCACCTGGAGGGCACTATGTAAATCCGTGCAAGTTGTTGTTTGTGCAGTGAGTGAGTGAGTGGCGTGTCACGCAAGCTGACATTTTAGTTGTGTTGTTTCCATCAGAAGCCGGTATCGAGCAATATCCTATGAAAAGGAAGAGGCAAGTCCTGAAGATGGGGCACGGAGGCACTCTCGACAGTGCAGCAACAGGTGTTCTTGGTGAGTGTGCAATTGTCTCTTAGTACTTTTATAGCCTGAATTCATAGAATCGTAGCATTATACAGCACAGAAGGAGGCCATTTGACCCATCGTGTCTGTACAGCTCGTTGAAAAGAGCTTCCCAAATGAATCCCCCTGCCCCGTTCTCTCCCCATAGCTCCGCAAACGCGTCCTCCCCAAATATCTATCTACTTCTCTCTTGAAGGTTTATTGAATCGGCTTCCACCAGCCTTTCAGACAACGCATTCCAGATCCCAACAACTCACTTTCTCCTCACCTCCCCTCTGTTTCTTTTAGCAACTATTTTAAATCTGTTTCCTCGGGTTACCGACCCCCCCCCCCCGCCAGTGGAAACAGTTTCTCCCAGTTCACCCTATCAAAACCCCTCATTTGAACACCTCTATTAAATCTCCCTTTAACCTTCTCTGCTCCAAAGAGAATAATCCTAACTTTTCCAGCCTCTCCTAATAACTGAAGTCCCTCATTCATGGTACAATCCTGGTAAATCTCCTGTGCACCCTCTCCAAGACCTTGACATCCTTCCTAACGAGTGGGGCACAGAACTGAACACAGTCTCTCGCTGAGGCCTAACCGGTGTTTTATAAAGGTTCATCATAACCTTCTTACCTTTGTATTCTATGCCCCTATTTATACATTGTGTCTCCTTTGAATTTTTTTTATCGAATGAAAACCAGGCCCTCTTAATTAAAATGCGATTATAGCGCCTTATCACGTCATCGAGACGTCTCAAAGCGCTTCACAGTTTAGTGACTGTGTTTGTAAGGTGACTGCGGCGGCCAATTTGCGCACAGTAGTGTCCCACAAACAGCCATGGAATAAGTGACCGTTTTTAGTTGGGGGGGAACTGTTGGCCATTACACCAAGAGAAACTCCCTTCTCTTTTCGAATAGTGCCACGGGAACTTTAAAGTCTACCTGAACAGGCAGACAGGGCCTCATTTTAACATGTCTCATCTGAAGGACCACTGATAATACATCACTGTATTGGAGTGAATTACAAAGAGCTCAGAGTCTTTTCTGTTGCTCTTATCTGAAGGCCCGCTCTAACACCTAATAACCATGATGATAGTGACATTGAAAAATCAAGCGTTTCAAAATTGGACACCATATTTTAAATGCAAATTTTTAGAATAACAAATTCACTAATCTAATATTCGTGAAAGTAAGTCTAACGTGGGTAACCTTGCTGATATTGATTAAACACTGAATGATGAATAGTTGACAAACAAATCCAAATCCTTTACGTTTCAATCTTTTTAAATGGTTTCCACTTTATATACACACATGTTGATGTTCCAATCAATATCGTCTCACTCTTCTCATTTTAACATCCTCAGTCACAGTTTAGTTTTTGCTTGAAGGAATTATGTGAGGCATGATGACTGATTGCTTCATTAATGCTGTTTGCGTTCTACGGTGAATATTGATGCAATCTCAGTACATGTGCAGAGATTGGGTTATAACTTTCAGGTTAGCATTTTGTTCCATTATTGAATCCTGGCCAACAATTTTCCCCCGGATAAAAATTGGTCTTTCAATTCATGGCTGTTGGTGGGACAAACAGGCAAATGCTCCGTCCAATCAGTCTATATTTTCCATAAAAGCTTTTTAATCTTGATGTCAATAATTCAGTCATGCAAATCGTCCCCATTCCCAGTAGTAAAGTATCCATTAGAGAAATTTGCAGAACTGATCCTTTTATCAAAAGTTATTTGTGAAATTAGGCAGTGTACATAAAAAGATAAGAAAATGATTTGTGCTTCTTAATTTTTATGAATGGAATGTGATATAAAATTCATGAATTCCTACTCTGCTAACTCCGGATTAGCAACGCTCCAAAATAATTGCAATAAAAAGAACTAATTATTAAATCATGGGGTGACAGTGTGGCTTAATTGGTAGCACCTCTGTCTCTGTGTCAAAAACTAGGTTGTAGATTTCAAGGCCATTAGCAGGACATCAGGACATGAACTTGCATTGCAGGCTGACTCTCCTGCGTGACACTGAGAGAGTGCAGGTCTTTCGTACGTTATACTATATTGGTTAAAATATTTTCTTGAATGGTGTTTCTCCCGGTGTCCCCACCAACAATTCCCCCAGATGAAATGTTCATTCACCTCAAGGCTGTTTGTGAGATCTTGCTGTTGCAAGTGGCTTTACTGTACTTGACAGCAATTATTTGTGAATCGTTTTGCGGGTATTTCAACCTGATGTATGACTATAAAAATTCATTTTTTTTTCTTTTATTACAATGGATTTGTACAAAGAAAGCTTTGCTGTGCCTCTCATTTATCAAGTTAAAGGCCCCGGTTATTGAATGAAAAGAAGAAAAAAAATTACTGCTTAACTCTAAGGATATCAGGATTTTACAGACAAAATCTAACCGATAAGGTTAATGCAATTGCCCATAATCGTTAGTTATTCGTTCAGTGTTATCAGCAGCCTGTCACTTTGTAGAAGCCTTCCTTTAATTAATTTGGGCCAGCAGAATAAATTAACTCTAAAGCTGAGCGTGATGTGAAGTAGGACAGGTTCATAAAGGTGCTCTTGTGGAAATAAAGACTGCTTTTCTTTACTATTTGGTTTTAGTGGTTGGCATTGGAAACGGGACCAAAATGCTCAGTGCGATGTTATCAGGCTCCAAGGTAAGTGAAGCGGTTTAGAGTAATTATGGGGGCGATCAATCCCTGATTTCAGTGGCCAGAGCCTACTGCGTTTTATTTTTCCTGCAATCGCCTGTTTATTTTGCTTGGCTGATGCTCGTTGGCAGAGATCCAGAGTAGAGGCTGAACCTCCTTCACGTTGTGAACTTGAAATTACTTCCTCTTGTCTGATTTTGATTTGTGTCCATCCTCTGCTCTTTCTTTCCTTACATCCGCTCCCTGACCCAGACTGTTTTTCTGTCTGTTTGCCACCTTGCCCACCTCTGTCCCTATCTCAGACCCCCTACGTTGCCAAAACTTTCATTCGTACGATTGTCACTTTGATCTTTCGCATACCCTCCTCGCTGGCTTTTGGCTCCCAGCATCCACAAGCTCCAGCTCATTTGTTGGCATTCCAAACTACGCCACCCGCATATATACCCATACACAAATCTTTGCAGATTCCTCAACCCCGTTCTCACCAGGTTCCACTGACTCCCAGTAGCTTACCCCCCAACCCACAGCCTGATACTTCCGCTCGACTGGCTCCGGCCTTCTGCACGTCCCTCGTGCCCTCCGTTCCACCATTGGTAGCCGTGCTTTCAGCCACTACGCCCTGAAACTCTGAAACATTCTTCCTCTATCCCTTTATGACCATGTTTATGGTCACCTCCTTCCTCACTCCCCCCCCCCCACGCCACCACACCACCATCCATGTTTCTGAAAGAACTCCGAGGTGTTCCTTTACGTGAAAGGCGCTATATAAATGTAAGTGTGTGTCATGTTTTTCTGACTGATCCCTTCTAGCCACATGATCTCTGTATTCAGTGTGTCTTAACAGGTCGATCTAGTGTTTGGACTGAAATCGACTTCTGTGGATTAGCAGCATTCCCCATTTAACTCGATTACTTTATTTTATTGTGTTGGGAACTGAATCAATTTCCTCTCGCTCCAGGTTTCACTTGTCTGCAAGGTATAATTGAAGTGGCCCAGAATTTTTTTTTAACATAAATAGACGAACTTTGTCCACGGGCTGTGCCGCAGGAGATCATGTCATCTTTGTATTAATTTCCTTGGATGGTTATTTTTGATGGCAGCAGCTGTCAGTACAGATACTAAAAGATGCTGTGCTTCAGGTCAGTGACGCACAGTGACATGTGGACTGGAGGCCTAATTATTCTAACGTCATGAGTCCCAGGCACTTACGCTTTGGTCTTGGTAAATTCCCTACCTGGTAGTGAGTGCTGCTGAATTCATAGGCAAACGTACTTGGATGCACGAGCCGTGAAATCAAGACACAGATGAAAATATCCCAGATTAGTGGCGTTCTGCTGTGATCACTGGTATTATATCTGGTGTCAGTCCGGCTCAATCAGCAGCATTCTCGACACTGAGTCAGAAGGTTGTGGGTTCGAGCTCCATATCAGGCCTAATGAACCCATGGTCTAGGCTGGAGCTCCCAACACAGTGCTAGGGTGTTGGAGATGTCATCCTTCAAATAAGATGTTAAATCAAATCTGCTTGTTTAGGTGCGTATTAAAAGATCAGCGATCCTATTTGAAAAGAGAAGGGAGTTTCCTCCTGTGTCCTTGGCCAATAATCCTCCAGATAAAATGTCAGTCACTTCTTGGCTGACTGTGGGACATTGCTGTGGAAAAATTGATTGCCACATTCACCTATATTTTACAGTCAGGACAATTTACAGTAAACACTGAAGCTCTTTGGTATGTCCTTTCACATTGAGGGGATTATTATCGCATTGATCTTTTTTTCTAAAAAAAAATCAACGCTTCCCCACGTAAAAGCTGCTCGCTTCCATGGCAAGGGACAGAAGGGATAGATTCTGTTATCTTAGTTTTTACTTCCCTGTTACAATAAGATATCAGCCTCGGAAGGAAATACAGATGGAAATCTAGGCCGACTTGATTTTACGAAAGATGTTTAAGCAGGAAAGGGTAGATGACGGAAATATTTCTTGTGTAATTCTGGGGAGGGTTAGAAAAGAAAATATGAGGTCAGTGGTGGTGAGGTGCACAATAGGTGCCAGAGGAAGAACCACACAGGATATTAAGTTACTGAGTAATGAGGACAAATTAACAGTTGTAGCAGCAGTTAGGCCCACTTCATTAATTGCTACGGCTTACATATGTGTAGAAGTAAATGTGGTTTTAAAGCTGGAAAAGGGACGGAACTAGGCGTTTGTAACAGAGGAATCCCTAAGGTAAGGTAAGCCTGGCAGTCACTTAGACCAACTCTCAGGAAATCCACCGGGATGCTGATATTTGTGTTGATTTCTGTGAAGTCATACTGTGACCATGGCAGAGTCCTGGTGCTCATCAGAAGATCATTGCCCTCCATCCAAGCGGATTTCCAGAGGATGGGGCTGACACGATCCAGCCACCTGCAAGATGTGAAACTTACAAATCCTTTTGCAAATCTTGCAAATGAGATCTCGGAGAGCATCTGTACGTATCTGAATATTGTACAGTCCCACTTTTCTCCCTTGGCTGAACGTATAATATTTTTCTTGACTTTGGAGATTTTTGACACTAATAACAAAATTGCATACGGTTGATTTCCTTCTCACTTAAAGAATACAGACTATTCTATGCGCTTCGTGACTGTCATTGTGCAGATGATGTCTGGATGTAGGCAAAGGGTTTGTACAGTGATTCCGCACTTTAAAAAAAAATCAGCATCCTTACAATTGATATAGCACCTTTCACATTAGAAGGATGTCTCAAAGCATTTTACAGGATCTACTATAAACTGCAGTGACTATATTTGTAGGCGAAAGTGGCAGCCAGTTTACGCCCAGCAATGTTCTGTAAGCAGCCATTAAGTGAAATAGTTAAAAGACTCGAGTGTTCAGCTAATGTTTCTTTGTCTAATGGGAGCACTGTAGCCTGTAGCAGAATGGAAAACATTACAGCTTTTGACATCCTCCGAATAGTAAAGCAATGAACTGTGTTTAAGAGTGGTTCTGCTCGGCTAATGACCACTGACAGAGAGGTAACTTGTGTTTCTCCATGCACGTTTCTGTCCAAATTACTTATTACCTCAAGTGGGAAATTCAAATTACGTTTACAGTTTTATGGCAACACAGCTGGCATGAGCATTATCAGAGTAATTACTGTCAAGTTATTGCTGACACAAGCAGAGACCCATTTGAGTAGGTCTCCTAACACAAGGCTGGTCCATGACTTTCATGTAAATGAGATGGATTGTTTCACTGGAGTTTCACTTTGTATTACAGCCACCTAATATAAATGTTCTGTTCTTTATCACCCACCTGACAGGTTGTTATAATAATTACAACGATCCTCGATCTAGCATTTGATATAGGGAGAAAGTCACCGGATTTCCTGTGAAGTGTAGTCACTGTATTTTGTTGGTGGAAGTTATCAGCCAGAAACATGAATGACCAATCTCATCCGGATGGGGGTAGGGGGATTGCTGGCCAGGACACCTCTTTTCGAACAGTGCATGAGATCTTTCGGACACAAAATATACAGTCAGTTCACTTTACAGTATTTTCTGTGAAGCGCTTTGAGGAATCTCGAAAAGGCGCTATATCAAATGCAAGGATTATTATCTTTAATGTATACCTGAAGAGGAAGAGGCCATCTGATTTCAGACATCGTGTTGGATAAGCTTTACCTTTCTTTGAACCTATTGTTAATGAAGTTGCGTTGTTGATAAGCTTCAGAGCCTCACACCCTACAACCTTTTCCTCACGTGGCTCCACAAGCTAATTTTCTCCATCTTCCACTGGCTCACCAACCCCCAGCAAATCATGTTTTAAGATCCTCCAATAGCTCCCTGCTTCATTCAGGCCTCCTCCCGCCCAACCTGCTCCATCTCGCCATCGGTGAATGTGCTTTAACCACTTGTTGCCCTCCCTCTGGAACTGTCTTCCAAAATTCATCCATCTCATTCTCTATGGTTTCAAAAGCCATCCAAATCTGTTCACCCGTGTCATTAGTTATCTTCTTCTTTCTTTCCCCCCCCCTCCCCCATACTGAAGACAGGATCAAAATCCCATTCAAGTTATAACCCCCCCCCCCCTACACACACACACACAGTTTGCTGACACTCAGCACTTAGACTTGCACATAAAGAACAGCCTCTTAGGCTGAGCTGTCATCCAGCTTTGGGGAGAGGGAGGAAGAAGGGGGGAAAATAGTAATAACTGTAATCCACAACTCGGTAAAACGGCTTCCATGCTGTTTAATTGCCACGGCTACTTTAGCCACTACCCCATTAGCCCGGCATTTAATGTTATCATACCATAATATTAATCCCAAGGGTGGCATCAGTGAGCTAGCTGTATTCACCAGAGCTGTTTGCTAGCCTCCTGACTGTTGAGTTCTTGATAAAAAAAAGTGTTCCTTTTTTAATACAATTGCTACTAGCAGTTACCACACCTTGCCCTTCATTTTACTCCTCTTTTGTCGATTAACATTCTTGTTCTCCTCCGGTTTTAAATTGGGACTTTCACGTCTGCTCTATTCTTTAAAAATGTCTTGAATACATTTTTCCTCAATTCAGGCCAACCCTTTGTTTTCCCTCCGTCCCCAAGTCTTTGTATAATTACAGAGCTTTGTGAGCTGCCAGGATGACTGCATTTGTGCGTGCATTAGGCAGTATAATTTCAGCACAGAATTTCTCCTTTGAAGTCCACAGTGGCAAACAGTCACATTCCAACATGCACTAGAGTTACGTTTTACTTGAAAATGTATATGCATCTGAGTGGCAGCCATCTATCTAGCTGCTGTTACGGTCATTCACTTTATGGCTGTTTAAGGACCAATGCTGTATACAATTTGGCTGCCGTGTTTCACCCATAAAACACACAGTCACTTGTGTATCCCATGACGCGCTTTGGGATATCCCCTTTACATGAAAGGCATTCTACCAAATGTAAGGATTATATTTTTTCTACATACATACTTGACGATTTATTGGAATTGGTGGGATATGAAAACGTGAATAAAAATGCATTGCTTGATGCAAGAAGTCTTCATTTTAAAGGAACTTCCACAATAGCACTTTAGCTATAATAATAATAATAATAATCGTTGCATTTGATAAAGCACTTTCTTTTAGACGTGTCAAAGTGCTTCACAGAATATACTGTAAAGTGAATTGACTGTATGTTTGTGGGCGAAACACGGCAGCCAATTGCTCACAGCATTGATCCACAAACAGCCGTAAATTGAGTGACCAAATTATTATTGTTTTTTTATTGAGGGATTATTATAGGGATTATGTGGAGTAAGGAAACTTGCACAAGGTTTTGCTCTCCCGGGAATCGAACCCAGGTCTCTTGTTTACGAGGTGAGTGCTCTAACCACTGAGTTATAGGACTCCACAGCTCGCTAATAGATGAGCTATGTTTAGCTCTGTTTGGTTAGATTTTCTCTCATAAAGTAGATCTGTTAACCTGTGTTAGCGGATGATAATGGATTGGATATCACACGACTGTTTAATCTGCGATGCATAGTCATTTCCTATTAGTACAATTGGTATCTGTTAACCGACCACTGAAAGATGTCGAAACAGAGTTGGAGAATCAAGCACAAAATTGTGTCTCGATTCTCTTATTTTTGCACTGGCTTCGTGCCAGCGATTGTCCCATTCTGTTTTGAAAAATGACTAAATGTATTACATTACCGAAAATATAGATTGTGCCATTGCCATGCTCTCTTATAATGCAGAGTGAAATCAAGCATCAGCGGGAACAAAGGAGAATTCTTCATCAAGGATCTAATAGCTTTTTGAACATGATTAGCTCAATTGCTGTGCTTAATTGAAAGCTTAGCGTGAGTTTATATTTTGATCGTGGCAGCAATGTTCTCAAGGAGCTTATTAGTCAATTTGTTGTTTTATTCTGTCTGTCTCAGCGCCTTGGGACGTCCTCCTGACGTGAAAGGCGCTCTATAAATGGAATCTTGTTGTTGTTAGGAGATGTTAAACCACCATCCCATTTGGCTATTCAGGTGAACGATGCAGATTCCACTGTATCATTCAGAAACGGAAGAGTTTCTTTATTGCCCTAGACAGTCATTTCCTCCATTTTTGCTGTTCAATGTCTCGCATGTTGCAGGACTGTGTTGGTTCAAGCTGACACATTTGTTCACACAGTCACTAGACTCATTGCAATTGCCTTTGAATCTCTGCCATGTTTTGGAATGAAGCGGTGCAATAACATTTTTTTGAAAATCAACCTACATTGGCCCTTTTTGATAATAATAATCCTTACATTTGATACAGCGCCTTATCATGTCTTCGAGACGTCTCAACACGCTTCACAGAATGTATTGTAAAGTGTAGCGACTGTGTGTTTTGTGGGCGAAACTCAGCAGCCAATTGCGCTCAGCAGTGTCCCACAAACATTTGAAAGCATGTTGGCAGGTATCTCGTATTGAATTGGAAGACCTCATTGCATGATTTCTTCTCCGATCTGAAATTGATACTTGGGTACATTTGTTAGAGAATAGGTGTGAGAAAGGAAGGGATCACAAGGCTGACAATGCAGTGATTTCCCCCCCAGCTTTGCGCTGGAGTGTCAGCAGAGACAGTGAGCTAGCTCAAGGCCCCAAAGAGGTTAAAACCCATAACCTTCTGACTCGAGAGGCGAGACTGCTACCAACTGAGCCAGGCTGCCAAATCTACAGGGAATCACTCCTTTTGCAATGTAAAAGAGAGAAAAAGGTAACCACGCAAGGTAAATGATTACATTTAAAGAAGTTGGGGTAGATTTACCCAGTAACTAATGCAAATCAGAGAACGGTGTTAGGTGTTACTTGTTACTTTTCTTGCTGCCTCTCCCTCTTACATTTGTGGCTTGTGTACTTGCACAGCAGCATCCTGCATTTACTGGAGGCAGTCAGCTGTACACGATGCTTATAATTTGGGGTGGGTGTGGAGCAAGAGTCTCCATTCAATTTTAAATAGAATTTTGCATTATCTTCGAGGGACAAAAATAATCCCTTGCCAAGTTATTGATGATTATAATAATAACCCTTTTTGTGGACATAATGCTTTTATCATGCTGTCGGGACGTTTCAAAGAGCTTCACAGAATATATTGTAAAGTGAATTGACTATATTCTGTGGGCTCTGGTCATTAATATGCAGAACTGATGATTTTATTGATTCAAGAGAGAAAGGAATTCTGGTTTCCTTTAATAAAATGCAAATGTATTATGGTATGTATTTTGCTAAGCAGTCTTGGCTTACAAACTCCACTGATAAATAGCAAAAGAATAGGGTGCTAAACAATTTTCATGTACTGTTGACTTTTATTGCAAAGCTATGATACCTGGTTGGGAAGCATAAATCATTTGCCAGATGCTCGTTGTACTGAAGTGAAATATAGGGCGTCAGAGCACAACAGTGTCGTTAAAACTGCATTGTCCTACATTTTCGTCCACAAATATACAGTCAATTCACTTTACAGTATATTCTGTGAAGCGCTTTGAGATGTCCAGAAGACGTGATAAGGCGCTATATCAAATGCAAGGATTATTATTACTGTAAGAACATCTGCTTTACAATACATAGTTAAAATCTTGGAGAATTAGTTCATTTTAATCGAGAATGTGAGCCCCGACAGTCGTCTTTTGTGAAATTGTACCAATGACAATAATTTCAAGTCCAATTTAAACAGAAAAAATAGATTTAGCAGTAATTCTACATCTCACTCCCCACTCCTGACTACTCAGCAACTTAATGAAGTGATGTTAAATTTATAATAAGGCATTAGTTGGATTGGAGTTGGAGCACTGAGTCCAGTTCTTGGCACCGTATATGGAAAGGATGTTGTGCCATGGAACGGGGTTCCAACAGGGAATGCTGTGAAGGATTCTCGTTGTGAAGAATTTTGGCCAGTGGGTCAGACAAGGCTGAGAATCGATCTAATAGAGTTCTTCAAAACTCATGAAAGGCTTTGAAAGGATAAATGATGAAATATTAATAAAACACAAAATACTGCAGATGCTGGAAATCTGAAAACAAAAACAGAAGTGTTTGGGAACACTCAGCAGGTCAGGCAGCATCTGTGGAGAAAGGAAAGTGAGTCAACGTTTCGGGTCCAAATCCTTCGTCAGAACCGTTCTGACGAAGGATCGTGAACCCAAAACGTTGACTTACTTTCCTTTCTCCATAAATGCTGAGTGTCCTCAGCGACTTCTGTTTTTGTTTTAATGAAACATTAATGTCCCACTGGCAATAAGTTAGCAGAAAATCAGTGTTGCCACTGGAGAAACTAAGGGAGGGATGAGGGTTTATTTTCATGCGGAAGGCTGTTAAAACATTAAATGCTTTGCCACAAATGGCTGTTGAGGCTGAGACCATTAAATTGACGTCAAAAGAACAACATTAAGCAACTCGAGATTTACAAGCATGAAGATTATTTTCTTTGGTTCATTAAATCCATTGAAGAGTGAGGTGAAGATTGGTCAACCAGTGCTTATTTTGTGGATGAAATGTGCGCTTATGATTTTATAACAGCTGTGTTAAAACCAAATCAGCTGAACAAATCAATTATGCAAAATGTGGGGCACATTAATTAGCCATTACGGTGCAAAGTCTTGTTTGAGGATCTGTTTTCACAGAGCTAAGTGATGGCATTTAGAGTTGTATATTGTGACAATCCCGATGTAACGTGTTACAGCCCTTTCTGTTCCTGCATATCTACCCTTGGCTGCAGTGTAGTCTTGAAATGCAATCTCTTAACATCTGTTTGTTTATCAATATTGCATCTGCCCAGGGAACGGTAAAATACTGTCAAGTAAACTCAATGTCCCTCCCAATTTGCAATCACACTCAATATCCAGTTCTTGGATTAGGTGCAGAGCAGATCAGATGCAGTGTGGTTTGTCATCTGACTCTTAAGGTAAAAGAGCATCGTTTACAGGTCAACTTGTTCTAGTATGTATAGGAATAGGAAAAGGCATTCAGCCCACCAAGCCTTTTCTGCCATCTTGTTGGATCTCGCCTTGCATCTTATTCTACTGCCTTTTTTCCTAATCCCCATAAAACCTTTACTTCGAAGTATATATAAAACAGAAGGATTTTTAAAAAATATTTCGGTTGATACAGATATTGGATATTGTGTGCAAGATAAAATTTCTCATAATTACCCCAAATGGGTGATTTTGGTTCATCGAAGGATCTTACAACGCCTGTTGAGATCTCTATGTGGCAATGTTTTCAGTACCAGCTTGAATCTTTCAACAGAGTGGGAGGCTACAGAGGTATGTTATTTGCAGGATCTGAGATAGAGTTGCATTTTTGCACTGCCACCTATGAGTCTATCTAACTCTATCAGCCTGTTGAAATGTAATTGAACCTTCATGCTCAGTGGTGTAAAGTTGATTAAGACTTGGCTATTACTCTAACCTGGTTGTCTAAATCTGTGGATTTATATTGCAGTCAGTGAATTACATGACACTAATCCAATCGAGATTCAAGTCATGTCATAAATCACAAAGATGAAGTTTGAGAAGTTAGTGTTCAGAAGTGGAACGGCCCAGATTGGATCATTATTCAGTTCACTGACTGACTTCCAATGCTTTTAGATCATGATTTAATTTTTTTTTAATAGCATCTTGTGGGGGTTCATTTGATATCAGTCCATTAAATTACTGCTGTGTGTTGTATGCTTTTTTTTCTCCCTTTCGAAATCTAGCTAAATGACCAAAGGCTAAAGTGCAGAATTGGCACCAAGTTGGAAAGGAGGAACCTTTTGGGATTAGAGAGATGTTGGGTGATAATTATTCCCAGCCTTAAGGTCCCTGGGAAAGAATGAGTTAGCAAGAGAGAGTGAGTGCAGTGAATCTTAATTTCAGCACACCCTGGATGTGCCGGGTGCCTTATTTAGAGAAAAGAGAGAGGAAGTTTTAGAGGAGAAAGTATTGATTTTAAAGTAACAATGAAAGGTTGAAGGCCAGAGGAGAGATGGATTCCTGCCAACTAAGAAGGCTGTAATAATTTGTGCAGGTATTTCAATACTACTAGGAAAGTCTCCTCAGATATGGCAACAGTATTCATGTCACAGGCTGTGTAGAGAATTAACAGCTGTTCAGGAGAAAACAAATGTTTGACATGAAAAAGGAAACCAAATCCCGAGAGACAGGCAGCCTGAGTACTGGAAGAGATGTGAGTATTGAGACGAGAAGAGATGTAAACACTAAAACGAGGAGATGGTGAGTCTTGGGATATCAAAACCTGAAGGACTGAACAGGGAGCCTCCAAACATAAGATGTTGGTTAGACTTGTGGGGGCAGTTATAACATCCCAATGCCTTGTGGTGCCTTACCAAAGGGACTACCATTATCATTCAGCGGGAAGTTAAGAGGACTGTTGGAGAGGATAGAATTTGGCTCAGTTGCACTTTGGAAGTCATTCCTGCTTCATCATCCACACACCAGCCAAAGTGGCTTGGAGGAATGGGTGGTTGTGGAACTCTGTCCAACTAACGTGGATGGAAGTCTCATAAATGACGGTCGCTGGGAAGACAGACAAACGTGGGAGAAGAAAATAGCCTCGACACACAATGCAGCCATGGGGACTTCTGGCTTGTAGTGCACGCTCCCCAAGCAGTTCTCTGCCTCTCACAGCCACCAAGGTCACATTTGTGAGGACATTGCACTCATTACCTTTGCCTCCAGCTGCTTGCTGTGTTGCTCGTCGCCTCGTATCAAATTTACTGCTAGAAAGTACAGTTTGAATGTGTCCCCGATGTCGCTGCTGTCTGGAATTTAATACTGGATTTGCTTTTGCAACCGTGTAATAATTCACTGAATATCACATTAGAACTGTTATCCATCTGCTACCAAGGAATAAAGGCCCCACTGACAGAACCAGTACCTTGTCATCACTGAGCAGCTAAATTGAACAGAAATATAAAGCTGCATTATTAGCCCTGTTTTTAAAAAAATATATACCATTTGAACATACTTATTGTCGAGCAGATTGCTTGGGCGAGGTGCAATCTATCGTGTAGGCTGTTCCCATTTGAATCTGCTAATGTTTATTTTTGTAGCTTTACACTGGCATTTGATAACATTGTGTGTGAAAGCAACACCATCGGGAATATCGTATCAGACACCTATTTGAAAGATCCTTTCTGCTGTTTAATTCAAAGTCACCTGGGAAGTAATTGCGTATAAGTTTGGGGAATGTTAATTTTGAATCCTTATTAAGCTTCATTTTAATATATTTGGTACTTACACTTTAAACATAATGACTGACTGAATATGTATGAGAAACAAATTTATTTGCTGAACTGGAAGGTAGTTAACAAATTGATTGAGGTTCCGAGACTGGACTGTTTTTCGTAAGTGAAGGTAATGGCTGTATAGAGTGATGTCACAGGAAAAACAGTTTATGCTACATTGATTAACACCAAAGAGGAAGAGCTGGATTAAAAATCCTGGTTTAGAACCAGAAGAATGGTAGTTAGGATGGTCAAATACATAAATAGGCTATTTCCCCCTTGTTGGGGAGTCAGTAACTGTGAAACACAAGTATAAGGTAGCAATTAGGGAACATACAAGATAATTTAGGAGGAGCTTCTTCACATAGCGGCTCATGAGAATGTGGAACTCGCTGCTCGAAGCGGTGGTTGAAGCAGTTAGTACAGATGCATTCCAGAGGAAGCTTGATATACACACAGGGGCAAAGGGAATAGAAGGATATGGGGGAGATAAGGAGTGGGTAGAGCTTCACATGGAGGATGAACACCAACGTGGACTGGTTTGAACTGAATGGCTTGTTTCCACGCGGCAGCAACCTGTGTAAATGATTGCAGAGCACACAATGTCCTTTTCTGCTGAGGCAATAACTAAAGTAAATGACTTGTGGGATTAAACGAGTCCGAGTTGAACAGCATGCTTTGGTGGGGGGAGGGGAATTGGGTTAATGTATTGGAATTTGTGCTTCATTAGCTCTGCGTTTCAATGAGGATTTCACAAAGCTTCGTTTGTCTTGGCAGTTGAGCGGTAACCTTTTGTAGAATAGACCCATTGTGATTGGCGACCAGATGGGCCACGGGAACATTTGGTATAACCTTGAGGCCAGTTACAATGCGATACCGGCTATGTAAGAACAGCTCTCTCTTGCCCTCTTCTGAAAAAAATCTGAAAAACTTTTGCATAGTAGAGAAAACATTTACTTTTTATATTTTAAAAAAGGGGCAAAGTGTCTGGAAGGAACAGAGATCAAGGGACCCGTGTTAGCGCATTTCGAAGCCTGTTCAAATCATTGTGCAATTTTTAAAACTGTATTTGCCAACCAAACCAAGGACGCATGCCTCGTGCAGTTCGGCCCTTGGTCGCTGAGACTGAAGAGATTTGAAGATAATAATCCTTGCATTTGACATGGCGCCTTATCACGTCTTCAAGATGTCTCAAAGCACTTCACAGATTATACTGTATATTTTGTGGGCAAAACGCGACAGCAGCAGTGTCCCACGAACCAAATTGAGTGACCAAATTAATATTTTTAAAGACATTTTTTGAACAGATTATTACTTTATTATTTTTTTGAAGGGTTGCTGAAGTTCATGTAAACTGGGATGTCAGAAATGTCTCGATCTGCGACGACGACAAAGCATGCGACTGATGGCACAAGTGTGCAATTCAGGCTGTTGCTCAGTGTTGTGTTTTCTTTCACATGAACTTCCACAGTCTGGGGCAGATCTTGGTAAATTCATGGTTATTTCTGCCAGAATCCATTAACAATAAAGAGCAGTGAAAGAGATAAATGGGATGCTTTTGATAACTATCTAGACACAGTTCTTCAAACCTCTAGTAATTGTAGGGGTTATGTTCTGAGTTCAAGAGACTCTTTAATTTTGCTCTGGTGAATTATGAGGCAAGGTAAAGATTAGTGGGATAAAAATGGGCTGTAATTTGATCTGCAAAATGCAGGATTTCTTTTGCACTCTTATCATTCCAAAGCCTTCTGGCCAGACAGACTTTGATTGCCGTTTTATGTGATTGAATCCTGAGACTGGTTGGTTTCCACTCAATGGCTTGTTGTCATTCCCGTTTCAAAAATGTCAGCCGCCAGTATTGTGGGTAGCTACCAGCTATGTGCTCATTCAAATTTTATTGTCCTGTGCCTTGGGAGATTATGGTGCAGAGCAGCTAAGCATTGCCTGCTTCATACTATAAAAATCCCCACGCACACACATCAAATATTATTTTTGTTATTCTATTGATAATAAATGTATTAATAAATGTAAATAAAATAAAACATTTTTTAAAAAAATAAAACTTGCAGTTTCCCAGGTGAAAAGTTGCTATCAAAATGTTATTTGCCCACAAAATACACAGTTGCACCAATTTACAATATATCCTGTGAAGTGCCTTGAGACGTCTCGATGGACTTGATAAGGTGCTACATCATAAGAACATATCCATTGCAAGGATTATTTTATTATTTCAATGTTTCTGATTAGATCAGCCTGACCTGGATCATGCAGCCTTGTGGTAATCGTCTGTTGAATATATTTTCAGAAATATACAACTGTTGGAGAATTTGGAAAGGCCACAGACACGCTGGACACTATAGGCAAGGTGACTGAAGAAAAACCATATGGTAAGAAGACTGGAACAATTCAGTTTATTTGGCTAATCGTGTTCCACAGCAGCCGTCCGCGAAACTTCATTACCCGAGTGGTGTGTTTTATTGAATATTAAAGTGACGTTGGTGAATAATAACAGGCATATTTCAGGAGTAACATTGATTAAAGAAACGATTCTTTGTTTAATAACTGGGCTCTGAAGTTATTCAATCACTGAAGTCAAATCTGTTTCATAAGCTGTGGGCCTTTAAAGCTCCCTAATTATATCATGTAGCACAAGTTGCTTTTTTCCAATTAAATTCGGTGACGAATTGTGTATCAAGAGTGCTTTCTAACATTACCAAGGAGGGGTGGGGGAGGCAGAGGAAGAAAATATTGACAGTTTCACCAGTGTTTTTGAATGTCTCATTGGGGAGATCTGGGTTGCATTCAGGTTTTATTGCGAAGCTGAGGTTAGCATGTCAACAGGGACAATTGTCTCCGACTTCAGATTTGGATGGGCACTGCCACTGCTCCCCAACAAAAGGCATGACATTTCACTTCTGTCTTAGTCTGTAAGACAACAGCACAGCTTTGCATTTAATATAGCCCCCTTCATGTAGGATAAAGCCTCAGAGCGCTTTGCGAGGATGGGGTCAGACACCCAAGTGAGGGAGATGAGTGAGCCTGAGTGCAGGCGAAGACCATTTTCACTTCAAATTTAAGGTGGCGCATAATTGTGGAGAAATCTTAAATTCACTTCTAAATGTGCCACATAAGTCACTACTTACAGCTGACAAAACAAAAATTTTAATACTGGCAGGTTGGACTAGAGGCACAACAAAACCAAAGTACTAGAGGCACTACAAGAGTGTTCCTAACCCATCCCACCACCCATCACCAAAGTCATTTAATAAGATATTTAAATGAAACGGGACTTCAAAGGGGCATGCACGCTTACGATAAACTTTGACGACGTAAGGTGGAGGAGAGGGTGAAGTAGTTAAAGTAATCTGTTTATTACAGAGGGTTGTCAGAATGTGAAGTGCCTGGATGCAAATCATTGTTGAAGCTGAGCCCAATGACAGCCTTTAAGAGAGAATTGGGTGAGCCCTCGAGAAGGGGAAAACTAAGTGAGGATGTGGGGAAAGAGCGGGGAAATGAAGTTAAAAAGTACGTTGACTTATCGGCCAGGGAGGAAGTGAAGACCGATATGTGTATGACTGACTGAATGGCTGAGTTCTGTACTGTATTTGGGTTGTATGATTCTAGGAGAAAAGACATTTGATGCGCAGCCATCGAAACACTTTGTTCTCTTCTTCGACAATCACGGCATTTAGTACTGTTTCTGCCTCCCTCCCCCCAAGCCTTTTTTTTGCAAAAGTGACTCTGCTGTTTCCACTGTGTTGAATATAACCAGTCGATCATGATTTGAGTGATTTTTTTTGGGGGGGGCGTTTTCTAAGAGCATCAGTTTGATTTGACATTGTATTTCTTTCTCATTAATCAGATCACATAACGAAGGAAGATCTGGAAAATGCTCTGGAGAAATTCAAGGGAAATATAATGCAGGCTCCTCCCCTGTAAGTTTGGTATTTCTGCATCTTTGCGAGTGTGGAAAGAAGTGTTTGTGTGTAGAAACATAGAAGCAGGAGTAGGCTATTCAGCCCCTTGAGCTTGCTCCGCTGTTCTATAAAATCATGGCTGATCAGTACCTCAAGTCCAATTACCTGCCCTTTCCCGTACCCTTGATACCCTGACCTAACAAATATCTATCCACCTCAGTCTTGAAAACTTGAATGGATCCAACATCCACAAACTTTTTGGGGAGAGAGTTCCAGATTTCTACTATCCTTTGGGTGAAAACCTGCCTCCTGATTTCACTCCTAAATGGCCTGGCTCTAATTTTAAGATTGTACCTCCTTGTTCTGGATTCACCCACCAGAAGAAAAAGTGTAAGTGGGGTAGCAGAAAGAGGAGTAGATGAGGGCAGAGAGGATTGGATTTTTACTGTCTGGAGAATGCTGCTTCACACTAACACAGTATCAGGAGAGGATCATTGTATGCCAGAAGCGTTTCTGCCAACACAAATATTATTCTTACATGGGATGCGATCTCATGGGAATTACCCACTGCAAATAAGAGGCCAGAAGAAAAATTAATTGTTTTGCAGCCTCTCTCCTCCTAGCCCTGGCATTTCTATGCAGTGCCAAAAATCGATAGTTTGATTTGCTTCTCTATGAGTGGTACACATTCCGATGTGGTCCCCTGGTGACCGTGTTCCTTGTGGGAGAAGCATTCCTTTTGCAAGAAGCTGGAGTTACAGAACAACAGATTGACTAAAAGGATCCTGAAAAAAACATTATTGGGAAAAACTTTTTTGATGCTAACTCATTAATTAACATTTTCTCAAACCTTTAAGAAATTGGTTTCCCCCTCCCATAAAACTAATCATTCTCTCCACGACTGCTTGTGTGCAGATTAGCTGCCAAGGTCATCCTCTAACTGCACAGATAATGCTTGCAGTAAAAGTGCCGAGGTGTTGCATCTTGAGGTGTTTCAATGATGTGATAAGGTGCCATGTAGCTCAGCGTTTAGTGCACTCGCCTCGCAAGCGAGAGACCTGGGTTTGATTCCCGGCAGGGCGAAACGTTGGGCAANTTTTTTACTTCAAACGCCACTGTTTACCCATCAGTAAGTAGGAACCCGTTTGCTGGTCGATTGGCAGATTGCTTTTCCTGGGGTAATAATTTCTTCAAAAAAAATAACAATGATTTTGTCACTTCAAGCCACTGTCCTTCAGTGTTTGTGCACAATTGACTGCCGGGTTTCACCCACAAAATATACAGTCAATTCACTTTACAGTATACTCTGTGAAGCGCTTTGAGACGTCTCGAAGCCGTGATAAGGCGCTGTATCAAATGCAAGGATTATTATATTTTATGAAAATGCCAGAAGTATTATTTGAATGTGAAGCTGTGTTCCTTTCTTTTGATTAAAAAGTCTTTATTTTTTTCTTGCATTTATTTCGTGCCTCTAGGTATTCCGCTCTGAAAAAAGGTGGGCAGCGGCTGTCGTGTTTGGCGAGGAAAGGCGAAGCAGTGGAGGCGAGACCTGCCAGACCTGTGGTGGTTCACAGCCTCTCTGTACAGGACTTCAGCCCTCCTCTCTTCACTCTCGGTAAGGGAAACACATTGGAACCACCTCAATAAGCTGCGGTGTACGCTCAGTGAGAGGAGGATATTCGCTGTCTGTCGCGAGGAGCTCTATATAAAAGCAAATTGTTGTTGTATTGAGATGTCTCAATGACGTGATAAGGCGCTATATCAAATGCAAGGATTATTATTATTACATTCCATGGATAGTTTTCCTCTATCCCTGGAATGTAAACCATGGAATGAGTGGGGCACCCTTGCTTCTTAAGGTGGACCTTAAAAATACCAAAGCACTGCTCGAAAAGAGAAGGGCGATTGTCCCAGTGTCTTGGCCAACAGTTCCCTCAGATAAAATTGGACGTTCAATTGATGGCTGTTTGTGGAACATTGTTTTGTGCAAATTGGCTGCTGTATTTGCCTTCAGTGAAATCCTGTAAAGCGCTTTGAGGCATCTCGGCGACATGATAGGGCTCTATATCAAATGCAAGGATTAAGATTATTATTTTGTGATCCCCCCCCTCCGCCAACGATGCATGTTGGCCAGGGTATTTAAAGCCGTTACCTGATCTGCCATCAATAGGTGCCCTACGACAAAGCATTTATACTTCGTTTACTCGGGACTGGAGTCGATGCTGTTCTGTCTGAACATGGGAAAATATATTATAAGCACATAATGATTTTTAGCCAGCACCGGGCTCTCCTGAGTTTGAGGAGCTACAAATCAGCTTCCAGGGTGGTCCCAAGATCCCAGTCAGTCCCATTGAACTGAGCCACTCCAGGATATGCCTGGCTTCTTCCCATAATCATAATATAGGCCCAGATATTGAGAAGCTGTGTCTTAATGCTGCACCGAACAGTAACATTCCTCGCGAGAAGCAAAATATTGTATATTGATGATATTAATCTTGTTACTTTTGAACAGTCCTCACACCAGACATTCTTTCTCCCGTAACAGAGCCACTGTTGTCTTGTAACAGGCTTTGCCAAGCATTTATGTTGCCTTGAGAAACCAGCACACAGCACATAAGTGGTGTAAATGCTCCATTTCAGTGTAATTTGTGCCGTTACATTGTGGGTTCAAAAGCAAATGAAGAGTTTTGCCAAATCTTTGAAGATTTATATGCAACGTTTCACACCAACTGGTCCCTGTGAAATTGACTTCCAGGAACTTCTTGCTGGAATATTTGAGTTGAACAAGTGACATCACAAATAAAGTAGATATAATCCGTTCTTAATGGGTTCTGTGAGACAAATAACTTGCAAATTGACTGCCTGCATAGTTTGTGACTCAGAACCGATTTCTGACTGTTAAGAAACAAATGGATTGTGGAGTGCTTTTCTGCAAATTGCTGTTGTGATGGTAATAATAATAATTAATGCATTTAATTTAATGCCTTTCACATCGCCTCCACAATAGTGTAGTGGATGTTTTGTAGGCGAGCCACATAGCCAATTTGCACACCGTGATGTCCCACAAACAACCATGAAGTGATTGACCAATTTTTATCTGACAGATTGTTGGCTTGGACACCGGGAGAAACCCCCTTTTTTGTTAGATGGTATCATGTCCCCCTGAACAGACAGACAGAACCTTGGTGTAATGTCTCATCTGAAGGCTTACACCTCTGACAATGTAGCATCTCCCCCCCCCCCCCCACACCCCACTACACACACAAAACTGCACTGGAGAATCAGCCTCGATGAGATGAGTTCAAAGTCCCAACATGGGGCTTTGAATCCACACTGTTCTGACTCAGAGGCAAGAGTGCCACCAACTGTGTTCCTCTGAGCTTTGTTTTTGAATTTAAGCACTGTGATGAGAGAAAGAAAAGATCAAGGAAACCAGAAATTGATGTCTTCTTCTAAAATACCTGGCTTGTTTCAATGAAGATTTATGCAGCATGTTATAAGTGTTGCATTTTAAAATGGACCTGGTCCGTTGTCATTTCCGTGCAGTCCTTTTGGTCTGTGACGTTGCTTTATGTTCGTTTTTTTTTTTGATCGGTAAGGCAGGTAAGGCAATATTTCAGTACAAAAAAGAAAAGATTTGGTGGCTATATGTAGATTGATAATGAACTCTTATTGAGAATACACTATATTCACAGTGCTTTCTTTCTCTCTCTTCCAATATCAACAAAAGATTCAGTGCCGAACTGCATATCGCACACCTAACCTAATTTAAATTCTGACTGCACACAGACTAACTCATAAATAATTCACCAAGTAGACATCTCTATGAATATTAATGTGTCATTTTTGTGTTGGGACGAAATTGCCGTATTAATTTTAACTCAATAATAATTGTTGGCTACAGCATTGGCAAAATAACGGCAGATCAGAACATGATGCAAATGAAACCTGAAGCTTGTCTTTGAGTGCATTTTGTCTGGAACGAGGTGATATTCCATCTTGTATGTCAGTTGTAGAATGTTCTTGAAACCCACTGTGACAAATTCATTTCTTAAGATGTCAGTGTTGAGTTGAATTAGCGTGAAATAAAATTGCGGGATTTGTCCTTGGTTTTCAGTTTTATTTATTAATATAGTCCTGTAGCTCAGTGGTTAGAGCACTCGCCTCGCAACCCCTCCCGGAGAGGGGTTGAAACATTGGGCAAGTTTCCTTACTCCACACGTCTCTGTTTATCCAGCAGTAAGTAGGACCCTGGTTGTTAGTCGATTGGGCAGATTGCTTTTCTGGGGGTAATAATCCCTTTTTAAAAAATAATAACAAATTGGTCACTCAATCCACGACTGTTTGTGCGGACACTTCTGTGCACAGTTGGCTGCTGCGTTTCTCCCACAAAATATACAGTCAATTCACTTTACAGTATATTCTGTGAGGGGCTTTGAGACGTCTCGAAGACGTGCTAAGGCGCTGTATCAAATGCAAAGATTATTATCATTTTTTGCACTGCACCTTGCCATCATTTCCATCACAGGAAAGGGAGAGCGATATCCCACTAAGCAGCTACAGTGCTATCCTTGGCGTTTTAAGTCTGTACAAATTTATAGGTGGTTGTGGTATTTGTCTTGTCAGATATTTTTTGTGCAGCTGATAAGTGAACGTTTAACTTTACCTCACTATCCGACTCGATCAATGTGCACAGATTGAATTCTCTTTTCTGTTTTTAAAGCCTCGAAATTGTCTGGTTGAAGTGCAATGTTTATCTTTCAGAAATTGAATGCGGAGGTGGCTTCTATGTCCGAAGTTTGGTCAGTGATCTTGGTAAAGGTAAGGGGACAAAAAGCAGAACTTTTTTTTTTAATCCCTTCTCCCCCCCCCGCCCCTGCCCCCGCCTAGCTACTTGAATGAAATACAAGGTCGTACATTAACTCGAATTTCTATTTACGTTAGAACTGTCGTCCTGCGCTCACGTGAAGGAGTTGGAGAGAACCAAACAGGGTCCTTTTACATTGGAAGAACATGCGCTTCCAGAGGAGAAATGGACAATTGACGAAATAGCCAAAAGTGTTCACGCTAACGCACACTTGCTTCCAGTGGAGGAGCCCGGGTGTAAGAAATTGAAGGTGGACACTCTCGAAAATTCTGAGCAACAAACAGAAGCTGGTGTTCGTCAGGAGGCACTTGATATGGAAGAAGCAAAGAGTAACGAAAATAAAATGCAACCATTATTCTGTTATACCAGTGGCGAAACAGAATAATGATTACGTTTTATACCAGTGGGGGCCAACCTTTTTGGTCGGCCAACCAAATCAATTTTTCTTGATTGAATATTTCTTGATTCTGTTCTGTGTTGCAGCATCTGGACCTGGCTGGTCTGCTCTTAAATTCTCCTTTTACTGTTAAACGAACATGTTCATTTGTAAGCGTCCAAGTAAATTGTTTTTTGTTGCATTGCCTCAGTTGGGCTAAAATTCAGAATAAAAACTTGTTTTACTCGACCGACTGTTTAATATCATTTCTAAATCATATAAATAATTAATACAATTTATGGTTACAATACAAATTACACGTGTACGGCGCCTTTCACTGGGGATCAGGGAGAGTGGAGGGGTAGGAGTGTTGCCGAAAGCTCGTTTGAAGAGGGTTTTGAGTCGCGCCTTGAAGGGAGGCAGCGAGGCGAAGGGAATGTGGGATGGAGTTCCATAGGGTGAACGTCAGTTGCTGTTGGAGCGGGGCAGAGTCTGCTGAGCGGAGGGAGCGGACAGGATACAGCATATAGACTCCTCTGCAGAAGACAAAGAACACACTGATGGATACTGTAGATGTTCTGCTATATCAGATATATTGGAACAAGCAAGGGGTTGAGGGGGCAATTGTGTTTTTACAATAAGGCCATCTTTTTTTTAACGTTTCGAATGGAAAAGCTCCAAAGGTTGAGAGTAATAATCCTCACGTTTGATAAGGCGCCTAATCGCGTCTTCAAGACGCCTCAACGCGCTTCGCAGACTATACTGTAGAGTGAATTTGACTCTTATTTTGTGGGCGAAAGGCGGCAGCCAATTGCGCACAGCAATATAATAATAATAATGCCATATACCAATAGTAGCCAACCTTTTCTTGATTGAATATTTCTTAATGTTTGGTCACACGTAAATTGCGCTACTTAACAGCTACTGCAAACAAAATAACACAGACTTTACCGAGACCAGTGCGAACGTTCAGCGGGGGGGCACTTTTGGCGCCCGGACCTTTTGGGCTGGGGTAGGGTTTATATGCAAAACAACTTGAATTTATTAATGGTGACCTTCACTCGGGACAGCACCACAGAAAGAAACTGGGCACTGGTCGTTTACAGGAAACAAAATGGAGGGGGAATGCTTATATGATGCGTGAACGTGACGTGTTGTGCTGCATCGCCTCGGACATGAGCGGTTCAGGGTCTGCAACGTTTGTGCGACCCTCAAGTACAAATAGGGGATTGTTGTCATCCCACAGAGGAAAATCACAGCCCCCCCATCACCCACCCACCCACCCACCCACCCACCCTCTCCGGACATTCGAAACATTCACCATTTTGTCCGTGCAGTCTGTTGACCTTTCCCGTTGCTTGCATTCAGCGATTTAATAATATAAATTGCTTACATTTAAAAAAATTTCATATTAATTTAAAAATCCCCCATTTTTTTTTAAACTTTGGGATCATAATAATAATAATCCTTACATTTGATATATGACCTTTCATGTCGATGCATCTCAAAGTGCTTCACGTGATATATGTATACACAGGATATACTTCACAAGATATATATCCTGTTACCCTAATATCCTATTGTGACTATTTTGCAGGTGAAAGCTTGCAAGACCTCTTTTGTCTCAATTGAAGATTGCATTAAATTGTGGGGCAAAGTCTGATTTATTTTGGAAGTTTTTTTGTGAATGACATTGCTTCAGTTTCGTTTCAAGATCAATCCTGTTTCCGGTGTTTACCTTATTATTAGATGGCTGAAGCAGATATACAGGGGTGGATTTTTTGAAGAGGAAGACTGTTCCATTACATTAGTCCTGTACATGCCTACCACCATCATCATAATAATGATCCTTGCATTTAAGATATCACATCTTCGAGATCTTTTCACGACTTACCCCTTATCACGCCTTCGAGACGTCTCAAAGCGCTTCGCAGAATACTATACCCACCACAATGTGCCTCATCCTCAGCAAAGCACCCGTGCTACTTATCAATTTCTCACGCCATCTATTTTTAACGACCTTGTTTTGATGTTAATTACAACAGTTTGATTTGGTGTCTTAATCCTGAAAACAAATGCCTCGCGAGGAGAGTGTAATTGAAGGGATATCCTGACACTCAAAAGATTAATTTACTGTTAGAATTAAACCAAGCTGGGTCTTGATCGGATCAATATAGTTAATCCATTTCCGTTGCAATCGGAATCACACAAATAACCGCAGAGTTATTTGATGTGATCTCGGTAGAATTAGTGAAACTTGCAAACACCCATACGCAAAGAGGTGATGATGCCTTTTTCCAGGTGACATACAATTGGCCCTTAGAAAAGTAATGGGTAAGATAAGCATCACATGGTTTGCAGAGAAGACCGAGGTTTAGACTGTTTTAACAGTTTCTCATAGAAACCCTCGTATTTTAATCGTGAACCGTTTGAACCTTAGTGAGATGGGATCTCAAGGGTCTCCTATCTCTGGAGAGTGAAATCAGACAACAACAAGATTCCATTTATAGAGCGCCTTTCACGTCGGGAGGACGTCCCAAGGCGCTGTACAGTTGGGTCAGGACCCGAGCAGGGGGAAATGGTCAGGGTGAGGGGAGGGAAGGGAGGGAGCGAGGAAGGGGAAAATGGTGAGGGGAGGGAAGGGAAGGAGTGAGGAGGGGGTAGAGAGTCAAGACGGGAGCTGAAGGTACGGTCAAAGAGAAAGGTCTTGAGACCGGCCTTGAAGGAGGAAAGGGAGGGGACGAAGGCGAAGGCACTGGGGGATAGAGTTCCAGAGCCTCAGGGCTGAGAGGCTGAAGGCCCGGCCACCGATGGTAGGGCGGTTGGGGCGGGGGATGTGGAGCAGACCAGAGCCAGAGGAACGGAGGGTACGGGCAGGTGGGTAGGGGGATAGTAGGTCGGAGAGGTAGGAGGGAGCGAGGCCGTGAATGGCCTTGTAAGTGAGGATGAGGATCTTGAATTCGAAATCATCAGACGGTCTAATGTATTGAGGTATCACTGCGTTATTCATCTCCACGAGTTCTCTGCTGACTAGCAGGATCTCAGTCTCGAGTAGCGTCAACCATAACTACCTTCAATAATCTCCCTGCTTCTAGCCGTCTGATGAGCAGATTTATTTCATGGACAGCTAGCTGGATTAAAACAACACTGTTCCATTCACTGTGCTCAACTGCGGAAACTGTGAAACCCGATTTGTGTAGAGAATATTGATCTATCCTGTCCGAGTCCTCTATTCAGATGCAGACTCAGCTGTTTATGCTTATGCCAGGCAGTTACAATTAATGCCATTGTAAGGCAGGGTGGACATTCTGTCCTGGATATGTTGTTACAGCAATTGATTCTTTCATGACCCACACACACAGTCCGAATTGGTTTTGGTGTGGATTTTCAAGACCTCTTCCACACATTTGGATTGGGTAATGCACGAGGAATGCTGGGTTGCAGAGCCAATCTTTCAAGGCTCTATAAGTAAGTCGGACTCAAGACCGCAGTGCTTTGGTAAGGCTGCACCTGGAGTACCGTAGTCACTTAGTTATTTGCAACATAAGGAGACTGTCAGTCATTTTCAAGTCAAAAGCAGAGGAAACATTTCTTAGCAGGTATATCAACAGCTGGGACGAGTTACCAGAAAGCAGTGGTGGAGGCCACTGCATAAGACTCGTGTAACTGACTGCTTAATGAGTCATAATCATGCTCTGTAAACGCGATGCTGACATTCCTGTGACTTGCATACAATTCTCACTCTGCCTCCTCTATCTCTGTCCCTTCTGTCCCTTCTGCGCTGCTCTAACTACGCCCAATGCGAACTTAATAATAATAATAATACTTGCATTCAATGTAGTGCTTTATCTCTTTGTGGAGACATCTCAAAGCGCTTCACAGAACCTATTGTAAAATTAATTGTCTTTGACACTAATTTTAGCGGTGTGATACCTGGGTGCTCTTCCACTCCACTCCTGAACATTAACTATAACATACACATTTTCTTACAGAGTTGTACGACAATTTTCCACCTTGTTATTACTGCTTCTCCTGCCTGCGACT
This sequence comes from Callorhinchus milii, assembly GCF_018977255.1. Lineage (NCBI taxonomy): Eukaryota > Metazoa > Chordata > Chondrichthyes > Chimaeriformes > Callorhinchidae > Callorhinchus > Callorhinchus milii. The sequence goes on from NW_024704748.1 coordinate 1,876,499, forward strand.
TATGTGTGAAATCCTTCAGTACCCTAACCAGCATTTCACAATCTTGTCAGCTGTTAATGACCCTCTCGCTTCCTCCCAGTCAGCGCGTTTAATATTTTAACTTCTTCTTAATGTGTTTGTTTTGTTGGGCTAGCACTTTATCCTGCAACAGGGATTTTCCATGCACACCATTCACAATCTAAACTGTGCTCCAGTTTCGTTTTCAGTCACCCATTTGACACGTGCGTTGCAACGCTTTAGAGTGCGTTTGCTGCTAATTGATAACTTGGTTGCCTGGTTAGAAAATCAAACGCAGGTGAGGTGCGAAAGTGATGGAAGAATAGAAGTGATGTGTCAGGGACAGAAGGTTACATGTCAGTAAGCTAATCTGTACCAGGAGACAGCTCAGAATCTATCAACTAGAATAATAATCCTTGCATTTGATACAGATTGCCTTTGAGACGTCTCAAAGCGCTTCGCAGACCAGACTACAAATTGAATTGACTGTGTATTTTGTGAGTGAAACTCGGCAGCTATCTACGCACAGCGGCATCCCACAAACAGCTGTGGATTGAGTGCACAAATTATTATTATTTTTAAAAACCTAAACTGGATCATCTGGGTAGGAGCAGTGTGAGACACTCGCCACTGAAGGCCAACTCGGCATTATTTTTTCTTTACAAATATCTTAGGAAAATGTTGTCAAGCGCTTCACAGAAACCAATTGGAAACCAAAGTAAGGTGGGAAATTAGGTGGCATTCAAACAGGTAGGTTTTTAGAAAGAGTAAGGTCGTAACATGGATTAAAATGCGAGGGCACTTTAATGGTGGAATAGAAGTTCTCAGACTTGGCGCTGACGGAATATAGGACACTCGAGATTTTGTTGGTTACTTTGGAAAAAAATTTCTTCAACCATTTAATTGATCCAAATCAGTCATTTTGGAGAGAGGGGAGAAATCAAGGCTTGGATCGAATAGAGCAGCGAAGCTATCCTTGCTGCAAACATCGGGTCGGAATTACAAAAAAGCTGTTATTTCTTGGAGTTAAACAAAAAATGGGGTCAAATTGGTGGAAAAAACAATTTAATACCTTGTAGGCTTATGAAGAAATTGGAATGCTGGTTCCTGCCATGTACTCAGTGTAGAATTGTGTGCAGCCCGTTTTGACGTAAGCTTTGCACAGAGTGTAGTGGACGTTTCTGCAAGCAATGGAGGAAATATCTCAGGCTTGAAACTCCACCTAGATTTAGCCAGCTCAGGTCATTTTTGGCTTTAAAATACCAGATCAGAGCTGTCGAGAATGCTTGAATTCAGACTTATAATAATACTAATATAATAATAATAATCCTTGCATTTGAGATAACGCTTTTGAAGTCTTCTCGATGTCTCAAATCGCTTCACAGAATAATAATAATAATAATAATCCTTGCATTTGATATAGCGCTTTTCACATCGGGAGGATGTCCCAAAGCACTTCACAGAACACACTGTAAAGAGAATTGACTGTATATTTGTGGGCGAACGCGGCAGCCAATTGCGCACAGCAGCGTCCCACAAACAGTCGTAGATTGAAAATGACCAATTTATTATTGTTTTGGTTTTGGAGGGATTATTATTAGGCTCTGTGTGGAGTAAGGAAACTTACCCAAGGTTTCGCCCTCTGCCTGGAATTGAACCCAGGTCTCTCACTTGCAAAGCGAGTGCTCTAACCACTGAGCTACAGGATTGTTTGCATTTGACATGTAGCGCCTTTCATATCGGGAGGGTGTGCCAAACACTTTACGGGATTTACTGCTAAGTGTAGTGACTGTATTTTGTGGGCAAACACGGCAGCCAATTTGCACAGCAAAGTCACGTACAAAGAGCCATATGTATGAATCTGCTGGAGAAGACTAATAAGTCTGTTGAACCAATTTATTGTCGCATGACCGATCTTCTAATCCCAATTCCCTGACCTTTCCCTCATAACCTTAATTCCCAAGTATCTATTCTGTCTCCCTTTTAAACATCCCAATTGATTCTGCCGCCACAGCTTTCTAGGTCAACTCAGCAGGTTCCACGAGTGTGAAGGAATGTTTTCTGATCTCGTGTTCAAATAGCCTCAGTCGCTCACCTTCCCAGCTCACTCATGAAGAACGGTCACTTGGGCACTTTTACCAGAGGAAGACCAATCCCTGGAGCAGAAAGTCAGAGCACCTCCCAGACGGAATCAAACGATTTGCACCAGCAAAAAAAAAATCACATCCAATGCTTTATAGGCCATCCCTGACAGTGTGCTGCAGGGTTTGTTGAACTTTTATCCATTTAATCCCCGAATAGAATTTATAATATAAACCACTGGTGATACAATATACTGCAGATCAATGCAGATCCCTGACTGTTCAGTGCCTTGAGAAGTCTTCCTGACGTGAAAGGCGCTCGATAAATGTAATTTGCTGCTGCTGCTGCTGTTGTTGTTGTTGTTGTTGTTGCTGTTGTTGTTGGTGTTGTTGTGCTTCCAGGCATTATCAGACAGGAGAGCAAATGACTAGATTGCAGAGTCCAACCCCCGACCTGTTTCTTTTTCCAACGGGATTGTGAGAATGTGCCCTATCTACAGTTTGACAAGACAAATCCTTAGCCAAGAATTCCTTTTGCACATACAAAGTTGAACTGATCCCTTAATGATGCTCGTGTCCGGCTGAGGAAAGGGGCTGCCGGGAACTCATCCAGGATTTGAGGGTTATGGCAACATCGCAAAGCTTCCTTCTGTGCAGCTATTCAAGGCGTATGCTTTTGCACCTTGGAACTGCCGCGGGTGAGTTTTGTTTTGATAACCTAAACAGGCTGTGTTATTTAAGCAACTGGACATCACTGCGGCACAAGTTTGCATCCCGCACAGAACGAGACGGAAAGTGACACAGATCAGCTCCGGGATGAGGAAGGCAAAATGTCATCCTGGTGTCAAAAAATCCACAAAGACCTTTGAAGTAGTTTTGCTTCAACAGGGCAGCCTCGAATGCTAACCCGCTTAATCTTGATAAATGCGTGGCGAGCTTGCCAAAACACAGCGCGTTTGATTCAGGATTATTCTTGGATTATTTATGATTTCTATAAATTGCGGATAAACACAGCCGTAATCTTTTAGCACGGCCTGTTTGAAAGAAGGCAGCAGGGATCTGTTTCACATCCTCCTCCACCATCTCTCCCACTCCCCCCCCCACCCCCAACCCGCGTTCTCTGAAACAAGCCCTGCTGTTTGTAGGTAAAATTTGGCTGTGGATTTACTTCACTGAATATGATTGGTTAGCACTTTGGCTTTGATCAGGGTTTTAAGAATAATTAAATCATAATCTTTTCATTTGGTATGGAAACTTTCACATCGGGAGGATGTTTCAAATTGCTTCACAGGATATTATAGAATCATGGAATATTACAGCACAGAAGGAGGCCATTCGGCCCATCGTGTCTTGTGCTGGCTTTTTGGAAGAGCTACCAACTAGTCCCACTCTCCCGCTCTTTCCCCATAGCTCTGCAATTTTTTCCTTTTGAAAGCTGTTATTGAATCTGTTTCCACCCTTTCAGGCAGTGCATTCCAGGCCGTAACAACTCTCTGTGTAAAAAAAAAGTCTCCTCATCTCCCCTCTGGTTCTTTTACCAATTATCTTAAATCTATGATATACTGACTGTGCATCTTGTAGGTGAATTTGCACACAGCAATGTCTTGCAGACAGCCAAGACACGAAAGACCATTTTTTTCGATGGGAAAGTTCGTAAGGACAGCAGGAGAATTTCTCTTCTTTTTTCAAAGAGCACCCTGGCATCTCAACACCCACCTGATCAGAAAGGTAGGTTGTCAGTTTAACATCTCATCCAAAAGGAAGGCACCTCAACAATGTAGCACCACCCAGTACTGCATTGGAATATCCGCCTAGACTATATGAGTTCCAAGTCTCGACATGAACCCATGACCTTCTGTCTCGTTGGTAGACGAAAGTGCTACCAACTGAGCCAAGCGGACGTACTGGGTTTCAGGTTAAACAGAAATTATCCACTGTGCGAGTGAGCACAACGTCATTTGGCATATTGCAGCTCTCTGCTTGGACACAAATTTGACTTGAATACGTTACATGTTTGCTAGAGTCCACTGTGTCGTTTCATGGTTGTCTCAAATAGGCTCTTAGCCAGGAAGGGCTGCCCTATCGCAACACAGTTAAACATTACCTTTCACCTCCGGCACTTGGGTTGGAGTCAATCCCAAAACAATGATTCTACTTTTTTTTAAAAAAAGGAAGTTTAACGTTGATAGCTGGCAAGAACTCTTTCGCAGTATGTAGCCTCTGTCAACAAGTGGCTCCATCCATTGATAGTTTTGTGTGTTCCTGTTGTTTGGGACGGTGTGGGCAATTGCATTGGTGGAACGGAAACAGTGATCAAATAATGGTTGCCAACACAACAAGCATCTCCCAGTCTACCACGTACTGATGGTGTGTATTTGTTTCGAAGAATGAGATGGAAATGACAGGAGTTGGCAAGGTTGTTCCTTGTCTAATTCCCAGTTGACTCAAGTTCACAGAACAGACGTGTCAATAATTCACCGTTAATCGACAGCGACTCAGTATCGCGCATCAGGCTACCCTCCGTACACAGTATGTGGTGGGAGACGCTGAATTGGCATTAACAAGTGCCTCTCTGAGGTTATGGTTAAAATGTATTATTCAGTTTTAAGGGTTCTCTTCATTACATCTGACCTATGACGCAGTTGGCTCGAGTCCTTGTTTCTCCAAACCAGGATAAAGAGAACAAAATGTTTATTTCCTCAACAAGTTTCTTGTTTGATCAGCCAAGTCCCTGACACACATGGAAACCCATCACTGTGATTAAGCGTACCTGAACCAGATAGAGTTCCATATATATGTATATATATATATATGCCACCGATGCATGGAAAGCAACAGCAATTGTTAACCCTTACCTTTAAATGTGGGGGTGGGGGTGGGGTGCCATCCTCTAGATGAGGCGTTATACTGTCATCTTCTCTACCTGTCCTGGTAGACGTTAAAGATCCAAATGGCACGATTTGAAAACAGAAGGGAGTTTGTCCCAGTGTTCGGGCCAACAATCTCCCAGTTAAATAAATTGGGGCATTCATTCCAGGTTTTGTGTGGAACATTACTGTTGTATTCCACAAAATATATACAACAACAACAACAAGATTCCATTTATAGAGCACTTTTCATGTCGGGAGGACGTCCCAAGGCGTTGTACAGTTGGGTCAGGACCCGAGCAGGCGGGAAATGGTCAAGGTGAGGGGAGGGAAGGGAGGGAGCGAGGAGGGGGTAGAGAGTCGAGAGGGGAGCTGAAGGCTCGGTCAAAGAGAAAGATTTTGAGACCGGCCTTGAAGGAGGAAAGGGAGGAGGCGGCGAAGGCACTGGGGGATAGAGTTCCAGAGCCTCGGGGCTGAGAGGCTGAAGGCCCGGCCACCGATGGTAGGGCGGTTGGGGCGGGGGATGTGGAGCAGACCGGAGCCAGAGGAACGGAGAGTACGGGCAAGTAAGTAGGGGATAGTAGGTCAGAGAGGTAGGAGGGAGCGAGGCCGTGAATGGCCTTGTAGGTGAGGATGAGGATCTTGAATTCGATCCTCTGGGGGATGGGGAGCAGTGGAGGCGAGCGAGGGCGAGGGTGGGAGTGATGTGGTCGCGGTGTCTGGTGCGGGACAGTACATGAGCTGCAGAGTTCTGAATGACCTGCAGTGTGGAGGGAGGGCCGGGAAGGCCGGCGAGGAGAGAGTTCCCATAGTCCAGCCTTGAGGTGATAAAGGCGTGGACCAGAGTTTCAGCCGCGTGAGGGGTGAGGTAGTGCCGTAGTCTGGCGATATTCCGGAGGTGATGGAAGGCGGTGCCAGTTGTGGCGCGGATATGAGAGAGAAAGGACGATATAGATGCTACACTTCACAATAAATCATGTGAAGCGCCACAAGACGTCCTCCCGACATGAAAGGACCTGTATCAAAATCCAAGGATTATTATTTATTGTTATAATTATTATTATAAGTGACACCCTTAACCTCTGGAACAGCTTTTCTCCTTGCTACCAGTCTTTAAATGTCATCTAAAAAATCTACCTACCTCTCCAACCATGTCTACGGTCACCTCTCCCTCTGCCCTCCCCTTTCTCTCTTTCTCTGTGAAGCGCTCCGAGACAATATCCTACACGTGAAGGGCGCTATGTAGATGCCAGTTGTTAGAAACCATCTGAATTTTATTGGCTGTGGGGTGGGGGGAAGGTACTTTGTTCCCTACAATTAATATTGTGAACAGGAGGCGTCTGTTTCACAGTGAGATAGTCAACCTCTTTGAAACACGAACAAGGCTTCTGTTTATTTCACTCAGCCCTCGCTAATCTAGGGGTGGTTTATTCTACAGTATTTTCTATGCAGATTAATTCACTTCTCTGTTTGTTTTACACAGCAGGTGTCCTGCGGAGAATGCTTTTTGGCTGGCTTTCACATTCAGATGGAAATGAGCACATGCCTTTCGCGAATGATGGTAATTAACAAAATCAGCACCGAGTTGCTGACAGCTGTTTCTCTGAAGCAGCAAAGTTCCTCGCCCGGCCAGACTGAGACAATGACACTGTTGAGCACTGTACCCTTAACGGAGATTGGAAGTTATTTCAAAACACATAGCGACTATTTGTGTTTATGTAATTCTGCCCATTTATACAACAATATATAATTGGAATAATCCTTGCATTTGATACAGCGCCTTATCACGTCTTCGAGACGTCTTAAAGCGCTTCACGGAATATACGGTAAAGTGAATTGACCGTATATTTTGTGGGCGAAACGCGGCAGCCAATTGCGCACGGCAGTGTCCCACAAACAGTCGTGGATTGAGTGACCCAATTATTTTTTTAAGGGATTATTACCCCCAGAAACGCGATCTGCCAATCAACTAACAACTGGATTCTTACTGACTGCTGGGTAAACAGAGGAAACTTGGGAGTCAGGATTCCCTGCCCGGGATTCAAGCCCAGGACCTCTCGCTTGTGAGGCGAGTGCTCTAACTACTGAGCTACTGGACTTCACCCATTTATAACAATAATATTAAGAAAGTTACATTTGCATTACATTGAGGTGGGTTCCTTTTTTGTTTCTCTGTTAGCAATTTTGTATTGTGTTCAATTTTCTGCAACAGAAAGAATAAAGTACAATAATTATATCATGAAGTATAAAATATATATTATATATTCTGTAGTGATACTGTAAGAACAACAACAAAATTACACGTGTAAAGCTCCTTCCACGTCGGAAAGACGTTCCAAGGAGCTGGACAGACAGAGTTACGGACCGGAGCTGGGGGTCGGGGATGGTGGAGGGTGGAGGGCAGGGGGGGGGGAAGCAGGAAGATCTAAAGCACGGTCGAAGAGGAGGTAAGGAGTGGAGACAGGTGTTGAAGGTGGCAAGGGAGGGGGCGAGATGAAGGGACTGTAGGACGGAGTTCCAGAGGGTGGGGGCAGAGTGCCAGAAGGTCCGCCCGCCAGTAGTGGGGCGAGCAAGGGGAGGGGTACGTGAAGCAGGCCGGAGCCCGCTGAGCGGAGGGAGTGAACAGGATGGTAGGGGGTTAGGAGGTCACAGAGGTAGGGAGGAGCAAGACCATGGAGGGCTTTGAAGGTGAGGACCAGGATCCTTAGCTGTATCCTCTGTGTGATGGGAAGCCAGTGGAGTCGGGCGAGGATGGGGGTGATAGGGTCGCGGAGCCTTGTGCGGGAGAGGACACGGGCTGCAGAGTTCTGGATGATCTGCAGCCTGTGAAGGAAGGAGTTGGGGAGGCCAACAAGAAAGAAGTTTCCATAGTCAAGCATCGATGTAATAAAAGTATCTATGAGGGTTTCAGTGTGTGAGACAGTGTTGGAGCGGGGCGACGTTGCGGAGGTGGGGGAAGGCAGAGTGGGTCATGGTGCAGATGTGGGGTAGAAAGGATAGTTGAGGGTCAAACAAGACCCCAATGTTCCGGACTGGCTTAGTAAGGTGCAGTGCGCAACCATGGATAGTGATGCTGTCAGCGCCTGAGGTGAAGAGGCACTGACGGGAGCCAATCAGGAGAGCCTCGGTCTTGCTGACGTTCAACTGAAGAAAGTTCGCTCTCATCCAGGACTTGATGTCTGACAGACATTCTATCAGAACAGCACTGGTTCCTGGAGTCGAGGGTGGAGACAGAGAGGGAGAGTTGGGTGTCAAACATGTGGGAGTTGACCCCATATCTGTGGATGATGTCACCAAGAGGGAGCGTATAGATATTGAAGAGGAGGGGACCAAGGACAGAGCCCTGAGGAACACCGCACAAGACGGTGTGGGGCCTAGAGGGGAAGCCGTTTGTGGAGATGAAGTGGAGGCGGTGTGAGATGTACAATCTGAACCAGTCAAGGACAGCACCGTGGAGGTTGAGGGAGAGGAGAGGCGGTGGATGAGGATAGAGTGGTCGACGGTGTCAAAAGCAGCGAAGAAGTCTAGGAGAAGGAGGAGGCAGAGGATCCCTGGTCGCAGATGCGCAGAATGTCATTTGCCACTTTGACCAGGGCTGTTTCTGTGCTGTGGGCGGCACGGAAACCCGATTGGAGAGGTACGAGAAGGGATTGGGGGGAGAGGAAGGAGCGAAGCTGAGAAGCAACAACTCATTCCAGGACCTTATAGAGGAAAGGGAGGTTGGAGATAGGGCGGTAGTTTGGGAGTAGAGAAGGCTTCAGGGAGGGATTTTTAGGGATATGAGTGATTACAGCGTTTTTTTATGGGCTGGGAACAGTACCAGAGGACAGGGAGAGGTTTATGATGCAGTGAGTAGCGGGACAAGGAGGTGGAGCTGGGAGGAAAGGAGGGGAGTAGAGATGGGGTCGAGGGAGCAGGTGGTAGGTTTCAAACGGATTATGGTGGTGATGTGAGAGGAGGGGGAGACAGATTCATATTCTATAACAACATGATATTATTATAGAATACCTAATAATCCTCACGTTTCATCCAGTGCCTTTCACAATGTGGGGGGGAGGGGATGACCTAATGCTCAAATTGCTTAACAAAATATACCGTAAGACACAGTGACCAAGTATTTCTGAATACAGCACCTTTGGTGTAGCAAAACACCGCAAAGCTATTGCCGCGCGGAAACAGAGGGGGAGCCTGAGCAGGAATGGCGGGAGCAGTGGCGAGGGGAGGGAGGTTTGGGGAGGAAGTAAAAGAGACAAGTTTTTAGGCTGGTTTCGCATTTTAGATTTCCAGCATTATTGTGTGAAGTTAAACATTGATGGTTGCCTTATGGTGAAACGATGGCCCAAATTGGCAGAGTCACCAGTGTCTGGGCTTTGCTTAGTGAGGGGGATTTTTTTTTTTAACCCTGTTTGTCGAGCTGCAGGGAAACCCCACGCATTGCTCTCTGGATGCTCAGCGCATTCAGACCGGTGGACTGGACGCGATTGGTTCACGCCCTTCGTTTCTACTTCACGGCTGTTTGTGGGACATTGCTCTGCGTCAGTCAGCTGGCGTGTTTGCCAAATAAATGCTACCCATTCCCAGCGTGGCCTGTGAAGCACTTCGAGGCAATATCATGACAACGACAACAACTTGTGTTTATACAGCACCCTACACGCAAAAGGTGGTGGGTGGGAAGGGGGGTGGTGGTGGGGTGGTGGCATCCCAAAGCGCTGGGAAGACATGGAAGGCGCATGTCAAATATAAGGATTATTATTATTATTATTATCAATACTCTCTGCCGTGCGCTGCGTGGAAGAGATGTGGTGCGACTCGTCAGCTCTGTGCGGCGTTACGATCGGAGCAGCCGGGTAAGAGTTGCTAGTATTTAAGCCAGAGCTTGTCTCTTTGCCAGGAACAGAAGAGCGACTGCAGCTGCCTCGAGATTCTGCAGCAGTCCGACAGATCCAAACATACTGCTGGCAGATCTGTGCACCCTGCTTATCTTCCTGTGGAACTTTCTCCCAGACTGCTATCGTTGCCAGGGCTCCCTGGCCCTCTTTGCGCAAACAGACGTTCAATAGCAGTCGACTGTCACGTGGGGAAACCAAGAGTATCAGCATAACACATCGGGTTACGGGAAACCCATGACTGACTCGCCAGTTAGTACACCCCGGTCCATTTTCTCTGCTCCAAACACTTCTGTGCTCCCGTCATCAGGATTCTGAGCGTCAACGATACTTAAATGTATTCTGGATGCAACCTGTTGTTTGCATCACCTAATCTATAGTTTTTTTTAAAAAAATGCTTGCACAACTTTTTGAATACGCTGCATTTGTACAGCTGTGAGAGAAGCTGGATTTCTCCAATAGTATAATAATAATAATAATCCTTGCATTTGATATAGCGTCTTTTCACGTCTTCGGGACGTGCGGAGCAAGGAAACTCGCCCAACATTTCATTTCGCCCGAATCTCTCGCTCTCACCACTGAGCTACAGGACTCCAGTGTAGTGGTGGGTATTTATGTTCCCTGCTCCATATAAGCACATGCAACATCCATTGCTCTGAAAACCACCGCCTCCAAGTGGTGCTGGGAGCAGGAGTTCAGTGAGGTTTGTGTTGCCAGAGACTTCATTTATACTCACACGTAACCAGCGGAAAGACTTATGAAGTGAAACCCATTTTGATTCTAGGTTACATTTTGTATCCTTGCTTAACATTTAATGTGTGTGGAAAAAACACCAAATCATCCCCCAAATCCATTAGTACATATATGTTACTACTTCCACCATTAAGTATTTGTTATTCGTGATTTTTTTTATTCATGTTGGATGTATCACACCCGAACTTCAAATATTGGTGATATTCTAATCTTTTTGGATTGCAAAAATAAGGAACAAACACTCTTAAAGTACAGCCTTCCACTGATGATTGGATTATCCCAATCAATGACTGATGCAGATTCAGGTAAAGGGTTAGATTTACAAAATTTCCCTTAGCAACTCTAAACCCATGGCTTCTCATCCTACTGCCTTGGTGCATCCTGAACTATTGTTCTGGGTTTATTTGTTCAATATCGGTTCATTTTTCCGCATCGCTCTGAGTACCCGATGACAAAAGAGGGTCGATTGGTTAATGTTGAATGAAGTTTGACGTCTCTTGAGATAATCCTCCAAACTGTAAGCAACTTGAACTCATTCCTGTTCTTTTAATTACATGTTGTTTTAAGACATGCTGAAGAAAATCCTACGTTCAATGTCTTCCTGGGTAGACCAACACAAACTGCTTCTACCATAGCTGCCTATTGAATAAATCCTCAGCTTGTGTCCTTGTAATTAACGACAACGTGTCTTTATTGCATTCTTTAACAATTGGAGTTTGATTCACGTGCAGTTTTTCCTGCGTTAGATTGGAAACTCACCCATTCAGATCATCACTTCTTGTTTCAGACTGCTGGCTGCTCGATCAAGGGTAAGATTTTCCTGTTTTTTTTAAAATATGCAATTAATTTAATAACTTTAATTTAATAACTGAAATATATTTTATATGAATCATTTCATTCAAAATAATTACATAAAGTTAAATTTAATAACCGCTCCGTTTTACGGTCAAGCTATTCATTTCCGGCAGAAAATTGTGTTTTATTTAATGGCTCCCGATGCTTTTCCAGCTTATAATAATGTAAAAAGACATGAAGGAAAAGGGTCTTTCGGTTCTCTGCTTTCTAAACCTTAGGACTAGAGGTGGGCTGAAAGCCATTCGGCTCATCGAGCCTGCTCAGGTGTTAGCCTGGCTTGGTCAGTAGCCTCTGAGTCAGGAGATTGTGGGTTCAAGCCCCGTGTCGGGACTTTCAAGTCACATAGCTTAGACTGACACTGCAATGCATTGCTGGGTGTGTGCTGCATTGTAGGAGATGCCATCAGTCAAATGAGATGTTAAGCTGAGGACTTAACTGACTGTTCAAGTGGACGTTAAAGATCCTGAGGCACTATTCGAAAAGAGAAGGGAGCTTCTTGTGGTATCCTGGGGCCAACAATGCCCCAAATAAAATTGGTGACTTTAGTCGTGCACTATGGTCCCCGTTGGCCTACAAACACACCGTCACTACACTTCACTTCTGCGACTTGCTTGCTCTTTGGCGACACGGTAAGACGCTGTATCGAATGCAAGGATTATTACATTTTAACGTGTGAGAATTGAACTGAATCATTCCACAAAGTTAACGAAGCCGCAGATCATCTGTTGCAATTGGGGGTGTGGGGGGGGGGTGCAATCCCGGGAAACCCGATCCCAGCATCCCGTACAATAGTGGTGCTCCCGAAATCCCGGGATTCTCCTAAATTTCGAGAGGCAGGCCACGCCAGAGACACACTCTCTCTGAGGTACCCTGGGTTCGAGGCGTTGGTGCAGGGAACGACTGCAGGTATCCTGGATGAGGTAACATTCAGCTTCTTGGGATCACGGGATTTGAGGCATTAAAGTTCTGCAGCCCTGGGACTGCAAGCCCTAGTTGAAATGCCCCAAAATCTCCTCTGCCCGTTCCCCTTTCCCTGGCTATTTCCCTCCTCCTGCCTTGTTATACATCTTCATTATTATAAACTGTTCAATCCAGCCTTCTTATCTCAGTTAAGGCAATCCTTGCATTTGATGTAGCGCCTTATCATATCGTTGAGACGTCTCAAAGCGCTTATAGATACAGAATCTACTGTAAAGTGAATTGACTATGTTTTGTGGATGAAACGTGGCAATAGTTCCATTTTGGGCCTAAATATAGTTGCTCATTTATTCTGATAATAATCTCCGTCTTGAGTTCCACATTTTGATTTATTGCGTAGAGACTGCGTGAACTCTATGGACTTGTCGGGAAACAGGAGCCATTTTTCACACAGTGAGATCTTACAAAAGAACCGTGACACACCACTGGGGGATTCTTGGACCAGGATGTTGGGAAACTATCTTATCCCTATTCGCTTTTTGACTAGTGTTATAGGATCTTTGATATCTGCCTGAAGAAGCAGTCAGGACCTCAGTTTAATATCTCATCAGAAAGGCAGCATAACATAACATGCAGGAGTAGGCCATTCGGCCCTTCGAGCCTGCCCCGCCATTCAATCATGGCTGATCTTCTAATCTAACTCCAGCTAATAACCTGACGCTGCCTTATCCCCATATCCCTTAATCCCTTTTGCAATAAGAAATCTATCTATCTCAGTCTTGAATATGTTCAAGGTCTGAGCGTCAACAGCCCTTTGGGGTAGTGAGTTCCATACATTCACCGCCCTTTGAGTGAAGAAGTTCTTCCTCAAAACAGTGCAAAAGGGCTACCTCTGATTTTAAGGTTGTGACCCCTGGTTTTAGTTTCTCCAACCGGGGAAACAATCTCCCACTATCTACTCTATCATGCCCTTTGATGATCTTATAGGTTTCTATAAGATCCCCTCTAATTCTTCTATATTCTAGAGAATATAGGTCCAAATTGGTCAGCCTATCCTCATAAGTCATCCCCTTCATCTCTGGTACTAACCCAGTAAATCTGCGCTGCACCCCCTCCAAGGCAAGTACATCCTTCCTTAAATAAGGAGATCAAAACTGCACACAGTATTCCAGGTGTGGTCTCACCAGGGCCCTATACAGTTGCAGCAAGACTTCCCTACTCTTATACTCTAATCCTTTCATAATGAATGCTGACATACCGTTCGCCTTCCTAATCGCTTGGTGAACCTGCAGACTAACCTTGTGTGATTGGTGTACAAGGACACCCAAGTCCCTCTGGACGTTACACATTCCAGTCTCTCCCCTTCTAAAAAATATCCCGCTCTACTGTTTTTGTTGCCGAGGTGGATGACTTTGCACTTCCCTACATTATACTTCATCTGCCACCTACCTGCCCAATCATCTAACCTATCTATGTCTCGCTGCATTTTTTTAATGTGATCCTCTGTGTTGACACTTCCTCCTAGTTTTGAGTCATCCGCGAATTTAAATATATTAACTTCGATGTATAGCTGAGGCCCAAGGACTGATCCTTGTGGCACTCCACTAGTCACATCCCACCAATCTGAAAAGGACCCGTTTATCCCTACTCTTTGTTTCCTACCCGTTAACTATTCCCCAATCCACGTTAATATGCTCCCCCCAATTCCATGGGCCCCTATCTTTTGGACTAATCGAATGCCTTCTGGAAGTCCAAATAGACCACATCCACTGATTCACCCTTATCCAGTTTACTCGAAATATCCTCAAAAAACTCTAGAGATTTGTCAAACACGACTTCCCTTTTGTAAAGCCATGTTGACTTGGCCTAATAATATTGTGCTCCTCTAAATACCGCACTAACACATCCTTAATAATAATAATAATAATCCTTGCATTTGATATAGCGCTTTTCACGTCGGGAGGACTTCCCAAAGCGCTTCACAGAATATACTGTAAAGTGAATTGACTGTATATTTGTGGGCGAACGCGGCAGCCAATTGCGCACAGCAATGTCCCACAAACAGTCATGGATTGAAAATGACCAATTTATTATTGTTTGGGGTTTTGGAGGGATTATTATTAGGCTCTGTGTGGAGTAAGGAAACTTGCCCAAGGTTTCGCCCTCTGCCTGGAATTGAACTCAGGTCTCTCACTTGCAAAGCGAATGCTCTAACCACTGAGCTACAGGACTCCACGAGTCAATCATTAATCAATGATTCTAAAATGTTTCCTATCACTGATGTGAGACTAACTGACCTAGAGTTCCCCATCTTTTCCTTTCCATCTTTTTTAAATAGTGGTGTGACATTTGTGATAATCATGCAATAATCTTTGCATTTGATATAGGGTTTTATCCCGTCTTCGAGACGTCACAAAGCGCTTCACAGGATACACTGTAAAGTGAATTCACCGTATATTCTGCAGGTGAAACGCAGCAGTCAATTGCACACAGCAGCGTCCCACAAACAGTCGCGGATTGAAGTGTCCAAATTATTTTTCCCAACTGAACCAGGATGGCACTAATCGAACAAATATAGAAACAAGTCTATATTGCTGAGATAATTGAAGTAACAGGCAACCTGTGCTTATTGACTAATGTGTCCTGTTTCACAGAGTAAGTGGGTCTTCTTGTCGAGTTGTGTGTACCCTACCTCTGTGACCTCCTAACCCCCTACCAACCTGCCAGCTCCCTCCGCTCAGCCGGCTCTGGTCTGCTCCACATCCCCTGACCCACCCGTCCCACCATTGGAGGGAAAGCCTTCAGCCACTGTGCCCCCAACCTCTGGAATTCCATCCCCCAGTCACTCCCCTCACCCCCTCCTTAGCCTCCTTCAAGTCCCATCTCAAAACTCTCCTCTTCGACCATGCCATCGGTCAACCCCCTACCTCTCCCCTCCCTTCTCCCCCCCAACCCCAGCTTGGGTCTGAAATGCTGTACACTGTCCAGCGGATTACACACATGTAATCTTGTTGTGCGTAATATTTTTGCTCTGCCACCATTATTGTCCGGACACGAAATTTCCTTCGATAAAGGAAAGCCTCATACCACACACACGGATCCACATTATGTTGTGGTCTCGCAACTGATTCCCGGAGGTGTAGGGTTTCACCGAGTCAATGACCTTTAACAAAGCCGCGCAAATACTGTTTGACAAGAGGAAAAATGAATTCGGAAACGAGGAAACCAGAGTTGCGAAAGAAAATACTACTGAGGTTTCTTGCCGTGGATTCGAAAGATCCATTTGGAGGCATTAAGAGTAAGCAACACGACCTTGTTGCACTGTTGTTCATTTCCATTCTCCTAAGATAACGCAAGGAGAATCGAAATCCTTGCACCATTTCCCACTCAAAAACGTAGCTATATCCGCGTTTTAATTAAAATGATTTGAATGAGCGGAATGTGACAGAGTGCTTAGTGTGACTGTAATAATGCACTTTCCAAAAAACCACAGGGGAGACAAAAAAGCTTCAGAAGGATTATGAAGAAAATCCTTGTTTTGATGTGATTTGGCTCAGTTTGACAGACGATCGGCTCTGTACAATCCTAATTGTACGTTTCATTCTCATCGCTTAATCAGAACAAAAGCGGCAGTTAAATACCGGAGCTCTTCAGCTTAAGCATTTTGCATTCATTTTAACTCTTTCAATTCCAGAATTCTGCACAAAACTTGCAGTTCTCTGTAGCTGGCAGTTAGCAACACACCCAAAAGCTGTAAAATAGTAATGTTAATCCTTGCATTTGATACAGCGCCTTATCACGTCTTCGAGACGTCTCAAAGCGCTTCACAGAATACACTGTTAACTGAATTGACTGTTTATTTTATGGGCGAAATGCGGCAGCCAATTGCACATGGCAGTGTCCCACAAATCAACAAATAAGTAATAATAATTTGGACACAGTCGTGGATTGAGTCACCAAATTATTATTATTTATTTATTTGGAAGGGATTATCATCCCCGGAAAAGCGATCCACTCATCGACTAACAACCGGGTTTCCTACTTACTCCTTGGCGAACAGTGACGTGTGGAGTAAGGAAACTTGACCAATATTTTGCCAAATAGTGTAAAATCATTTAACCATCTTGACCTAACAGTTAATTCCCTAATACATTCATTAATAATAAATTGGTCACTTCAATCCCCGACTGTTTGTGGGACGTTGCTGTGCGCAATTGACTGCTACGTTTCGCCCACAACACATACAGTCAATTCACTTTACAATGTATTCGGTGATATGCTTTGAGACGTCTCAAAGGTGTGATAAGGTGCTATATCAAATGCAAGAATTATTATTGTTGTTGTACCATACAGGAAAATAGTAAGTTTTCAATTAAATACAGAAAATGTACGGTTTCCAAAATGTTGGGAATGCACAGCATCCAACAAAGAAAGATCTATCAATGTGTCAGTTATTATTTTTCTTCAGAAATCAGTGCTGTATTACCTTAGAAATCATTTTGATGATTTTTTTTTGTGTGTGTATCAATTGAGGGGGAATTTCTTGCTGTCACAAGAGGCCGGGATGTGTTGGCTTGTTTCTTGTGTTTCGTTCTGGCATGAACTCATTTTTTAATGTAACATTCTTTAATGTGGTAAAAGTACCCGCCACCAAGAGGGTAATGTGAAATATAATGGGATTTGGATGCTCATTTCACAGCAGCGAAGCAAGGAAAGGTTGGGGAGCGATGCTGTTTATTTACCAGCTGTGCGCCTAAATTGGAAATCTCCAGATTAATTCCTTTACCCGTTGAACTATTACCATTTTTACGTCAAAATGTAATGGCGCTCGAATGT
Source organism: Callorhinchus milii (assembly GCF_018977255.1). Lineage (NCBI taxonomy): Eukaryota > Metazoa > Chordata > Chondrichthyes > Chimaeriformes > Callorhinchidae > Callorhinchus > Callorhinchus milii. The sequence continues at coordinate 1,893,692 of NW_024704748.1, forward strand.
ATTTTATAATTGATTCCTGAATTGCCACTGCGAGGTGCTCTTCAATATATGAACCGCAGCACAACACTGAGGACCTGGTCATTTAAGCAAAGGTGGCTGGAGGTGTTTTGAGGGTTCCCTCAAGGATTAAAGTCAGTTTATTCAACGAGCAGCTGAGCCCTCACACTGGGAAAGGGCCCAGGTTCTACTCCAAGGGGAGAAGTTGCACCTGGCTTACACTGCGCTATTTTCCTATCATTATTTATAGTGCGTAGAATTTTTATTATTATTATAATAATTTGGCCAATTTCTTGCTGAATTCTGCAACGCTCCGAAATGTTAAGACGGTGGTATAAGTCTAGACACAGTAGGAATTTCTAGTCTTTTCTGAGTTAGCTGATCTCAGTGGTGGCGAAGGCACTAAAATAAGCCTCAGTGCCCTGTGGTAGGCAGGAGACAATCAATTAGGCTTCCTGTAGTACTGTATGTGCGTGTGCGTGTGTGTATCTGTGTGTGAGTGTGTCTGTGTGTATCTTGTGTGTGTGTGTCTGTCTGTCTGTGTCTGTGTGTATCTTGTGTGTGTGTCTGTGTGTATCGTGTGTCTGTGTGTATCGTGTGTGTGTGTGTGTTTGGACTCTGAGTGAGGACCGGGACCATACGTGATTCTAATATCTCGCCCCGCAAATACACAGTCAATTCACTTTACAGTTTATTCTGTGAAGGGCTTTAAGGAGTTTCAGTGATGTGATAAAGCGCTATATCAAATGCAAGGATTATTGTCCTCATCTCCTACAATCTTAATAGCCACTTGATACTACAATTATTTTGATAACTTATTTTTCTTAACAAAAAAAAAGGACTGCTTGCCTTGCATTGCTGGCGCGAAATATGTAATATAATGGTGCACCAGAGCAAGTCTCCAGAGCAGGCAGTAGCTGAATGCACTTTAAGCTTGGTTTTATACATTGCTTAAGTGCACAAAACATTTAATTAGTGTGATCTTCGAATCAAATTTGTGGTAGGGAGTGTCTTCTATATAATCAAACCTCTGTTGATGATGCGTCTTAATATTCAGCGACCTTGTGATTAAGAAGCTTAGTTTAGACTTGATTCTTGTCCAAGTTTTGGTTCACACAGTTCTCAAATCCATCACGTTGTGTTTTAGTGCTGTTGCCAACTTTCTGTGTTGGATATTCCACCCCGTAGAAGCAGTGTTGATTTTGGAAGTGATGTTGGCCTCAGTCCCGGGAAAGGAAGGATATGTGGAGAAAGGTAAATGGCTGAGATAAGAACAAGACGAGAAAACTTGTGGGAAAGTAAAACAGTAGTCAAATCTTCCCCCCAAATTCCAACCGCACCCATGTTTCTGCACCCAAATAATAAAAAGAATGAAGCAAATGTTCTTGGGTTACGTTTAAATTACCGTAAATTTAAGAGGTTGGTCATTGAATTTTTGTTGTCTCTGTCCAAGAATGTTTTTTTTTAAAAAAACTGATACTGAATCTTTTTTGATACTAAGTCATGTTTTTTTAAGATAAGTAATAGAATTAGCATTTGGAAGGGTTATCCTAGACCTTAATTGTAGATTTATTTCTGAAGAACAAGGGCAGGGCGAAAAGCTCCTTTTTAATTTTAGAGTTTTCACTGCCTTTAAGTTAATTGTATCTGAACTCCACTTGCTTTTGATTTGGTGGATTTCAATGACATATAATTGGAAATCGTTACTAAAGCTCCTTTAGCAGACCATCAACTAGTAATTTTCAGAACAAAAATGCCTGGATTACTTAGTAGGAAATATAATTAAAGAAAAAGGGAGTCTTGCTCTCAACTGAAAGTTTTGTTTAGGAGTAAGTCGGTGATCTCCTTAAAAGATTTTAACGTGTCCTTTGGCTTGAATAAGAAAGTGCTGAACTGTGAAAGAATTATACTCTGATAATATTGGAACCATGGCATTTTGAGTACTTGAATACACAGTAGTGTGCGCACCAGAGCTAATGTTTGATCATATTTCCCCCCTGATTCTGCCGACCAACCTCTGTCCCAACATCTCACCAGCTCTGGCCAAGGATCCACTGGCTCCCCATCACCGAATGGATCGACTTCAAGATCCTCACACTCGTGTTCAAATCCCTCCACTCCCTGGCACCTCCCTCCCTCTCCGACCTCCTCACTCCCCAATCCACCACCCGGTCAGCACCTCCGCTCGACTGGCTCCGGCCTCCTGCTCGTCCCTCGCACCCTCCGCCCCACCATCGGAGGTCGCGCTTTCAGCCACTATGCCCCGAAACTCTGGAACACACTCCCTCAATCCCTCTGCCTTCCCCCCTCTCTCCCCTTTCTAAAGTACCACCTGAAAAGCTTCCTCGTTGACCGCACTTACGGCCACCTCCCCCCTCCTCCCCCCCGACTCGGAGTCACTCCGCCACTGTTAAGCGCTTTGAGATGCTACCCTGCATGGAGGGCTCTATATAAGTGCAAGTTGTTGTTGTTGATGCGTGGCGCAACTAATTTCAAACAATTACATTTCGAACGTTCGCAGTAGGCAAACTTCTATATATGTGTGAGTCCTGTAGCTCAGTGGTTAGAGCACTCGCCTCTCAAGCGAGAGGACCTGGGTTCAATTCCCAGCAGGGCAAAACATTGGCCAAGTTTCCTTACTCCACACGCCTCCGTTTACCTAGCAGTCAGTAGGAACCCAGTTGTTATTCAATTAGCAGATCACTTTCCTGGGGTAATAACTCCTTCAAAGAAAAATAATAATAATAATAATAATAAATTGGTTACTCAATCCAAGACTGTTTGTGGGACGCTGCTGTGCGCAATTGTCTGTCGCATTTCGGCCACAAAATATACGGTCAAATTCACCTTACAGTATATTCTGTGAAGAGATATGAGACGTCTAGAAGACGTGATAAGGCACTATATCAAATGCAAGGATTATTATTATATATATGTATATAAATATTATATTGTAGATAGAGGAACAAATTCTTATTACAGAATTTATTAAAATGTGCATTTTTTTTAGAGAGATGAGTATCCCCAAACTCAAAATTCAGGTGCCAATGGTTCAAAATCAAGTTTTTTTTTGAAGCAACAATTCAACACAACATCACCTCGCTTTGCTGGAATCTGTTCCATATATCTCCATGGAGCAGGAGGAGGGATGGGGATTGTCAATTGGTGCTGGAGTTTTTGTTGGTTTTGTGCTGTCACTTCACCAGTCCTACACTTACAATCTGTTAAGTTTGCTCACCGAGGTGGTCGTCTTGTTTGACCCTCGATTACCCTTTCTACCCCACGTCCGTGCCATGAACTCCTCTACCTTTCCCCACCTCCGCAACATCGCCCGGCTCCGCCACTGTCTCACACCGCAGGCCGCCAAAACCCTCAGACACGTTTTCATTACATCCAGGCTCCACTACGCAAACTCCCTGCTTGTCGGCCTCTCCAACTCCTCCCTCCATGGGCTGCAGATCATCCAGAACACTGCAGCCCGTGTCCTCTCCCGCACCAGGCTCCGTGATCCATCACACAGAGGATACAGTTCAAGATCCTGGTCCTCACCTTCAAAGCCCTCCATGGACTTGCTCCCTCCTACCTCTGCCACTCCTGACACCTTACCAACCAGCTCGCTCCCTCCGCTCAGCGGGCTCCCGCCTGCTTCATGTCCCCCGCCTCGCCTGCCCCACTGTTGGCGGACGGGCCTTCTGCCACCCTGTCCCCACCCTCTGGAACTCCATCCCGCAGTCCCTCCGCCTCACCCCCTCCCTTGCCTCTTTCAAGACCCATCTCCACTTCCTACTTCCTCTTCGACCGTGACTTCGGCCGCCCTCCTTCCTCCCCCTTGCCCTCCATCCTCCCCGATCCCGACCCCACAGCTCGGGTCCGAAACACTGATTGTCCTGCGTCTTCGGACGTTCTCCTGACGTGAAAGGTCACTGAATACAAATATAATACTGTTCTTGTTGTTGCTTACATTTACATTATCCCGGCATCTCAGTACAGTATTTTGAAAGTGGCTAATAATTCCTGCAGCACAATGACAGCGTTTGTACTCTTATCGGTTAAGATCGATGCAATACATCACTGATTCCTGCGTAATTCTTATTTTCGACCCTATCAAATAGTCTCCCGTATATCTATCACGAGTTAGTGCTTCTCCACACATGACGTGTGTTTGTATAATCTTGATTCCCCAAGTGTGTAAATGCACAAACCTGCTGCCCGATTCACTGAAGTCTATCATGCTGCAAGTCTGCCTCCTGCTTATGACATTTTCTTTACCCCTTTGAAGTTCTTGAGGTTCGAGATATTTCCCCGTTTAAGTTGACAGCTGAATTGCCAGGATAACAACAATAACAAGAAGGTGACATTTGTGGGAAAAAAAAGGATGCATTTCTTAGCATGAAAGAAAATCAATATCAGTTTGGGATCATTGATTGAATGAACAGATCATAATCTTTATTCAGACACACCATATTTTTACATTTATGGCTTTAGCAGGATATAGCTGATGTCCATTCAGCGAACAATCTATTTCTTTCCTACAATCTATAATACTCCACAGCAGAAGAATTGTGCACAATCTTTACAGCCTGGCTTTTTTGTGCAATAATAGTTGGGTATTGAACAATGAACCATTCTCACTTACAGCAATTCCCATAAGTGATCTCTTTCTCTTCCTTAGTTCCTTCTGATAGAGAACTCTGTTCGTTTATGCCAGTCCTTCCTTGCAGAACTGCGTTTCCTGAGGGCGAACAATGAAATGCTTGTAATAAATTTGCCGTTGGATCTCACACAGGCGACTGACATCTCTGAAATAAGGATGTTACACCACAGATTAGCAGTTTTTGAAATAACGTAATTACTAATTTTATTCCTGACAAACAATAATGGGAATGGGAAATGCAACACTCGGCAGAAATACACAGCCCGGTCCAGAGCAGAAAACAATAAATGATTTCTTGAGGTGTTAGCTTACCCTCGGCAGATCAGACATTTGCTTTTAGTCTTCCAACATAACTGAGCAAATAAATCCCTTCTTGCCGGGGCTTGGCAAATGGTGTTCTCTTTCCTTCCCTTCCTTTTTTGCTCGGGATTGATGATTCTGTGAAAGTTATGGCTTTCCCTTCGCAGCTTTGGATGAACTTTGAACCGTTGCACTGTTCAAGTTACAGTTAACAAACGGATTGATTTGCTGGAGGAATGTCCCTGGCGTGTGTACTGCGTCTCGTCAACTTTTGTCCCTCTGATGCCCTTGTGTGTTGCTGGGAGATGAAAAGTAACGGATGTCCGATATAATTACAAGGAATATTGCTGAAATGTGATCCTCGAATAGCTATAAAAAATAATTGATGCATCGGAGCATCAGGGACTGACTCGTGTTACCAGGCACGAGAAATCCCAAGCCGGGTGTCCTGACGTCTTGGTGTTACAAAGGAGACAAAGATGACAGTTTGTTACCTTGCGTGTTTCAAGCACGATCGAGATAAGACTCGCAGGAAAAACATATAAAGTCATGGGTCCTATCAAGGCTGGGGTGACTCAAGGTTTTATGTTTCAAATCGGAAACATTTCCCCTTTGCTTTTCGTACATTGCACTTTCCAAGAAGGTCGTAGAGCTCTCAATAGGTTGAGTTTAACCCTTTCTGAAGGTTAAAGAAAGTGCCATTCAGGTGGATATTCAGTCCGTGTCCTCTTCCGCACCAAACTCCGTGACCCCATCTCCCCCACTCTCGCCCGACTACTGGCTCCCTATCCTTCAGAGGATCCAGTTCAAGATCCTGGTCCTCACCTACAAAGCCCTCCATGGCCTCGCCCCACCCTACCTCTATCACCTCCTAACCCGCTACCAACTCGCCCGTTCCCTCCGCTCAGCCGGCTCCGGCCTGCTCCACGTCCCCCGACCCACTCACCCCACCATTGGCGGGAGAGCCTCCAGCCACTCTGCCCCCAACTCTGGAATTCCATCCCCCAGTCACTCCGCCTCACCCCCTCCTTAGCCTCCTTCAAGTCCTGCATCAAAACCCTCCTCTTCGACCATGCCATCGGTCACCCCCTTCCCCTCCCTTCTCCCTTCCTGACCCCAGCTCGGGTCTGAAATGCTGTACACTGTCCAGCGCTTTGGGACGTCCTCCCGACGTAAAAAGCGCTATACAAATGTAATCTTGTTGTTGTTGTATATTATGATCCCAAGGTGATCCCAAGGACTGTTCACAACAAGAAGGGACTTTGTCCTGGTGTACCGGCTAACAATCCCCATATTAATTGGTCATCCATCTTATGACCGCTCATGGGACATTGGCCAATGTAAACAGCTGCCATGTTCGCCTACAAAACGCTTAACATGCTTCATATAAATTACTTGTGAAGAGCTTTGATCCGCTTCAGCTTGTTCACAGAATCGTAGAATATTGCAGCACATAAGGAGGCCATTGGCCCTTCGTGGCTGTGCCAGCTCTTTGGAAGAGCGACCCAATCAGTCCCACTCCCCCGCTCTTTCCCCATAGCCTCGCAAATTTTTCTTTTTCAAGTACCTGTTCAATTCCCTTTTGAAAGTTGTTATTGAATCTGTTTCCACCGCCCTTTCAGGTAATGCATTCCAGACCGCAACACTCTCTGATGAAGAAAAATTCAAATAAAAGCAATTTTTCCTCCTCTTTCTATGTTACAGTATAGAATACAAAAATAAATGATGCAAAGCTAACACAGGTCACACGCATCACGGGAAACATTGTCTTTTGCAATGACATCCAGCAGTTGAATAATAATTGGGTTTATCTTCAGCAGGATATGTGCCCTTGATTTACTATTTCCTCTTCGCTGCCATTATTTTTGCTGATTATTTCAAAAGCCTACTTTGTCCATTTATCTGGAAATGCTTGGATGATTTGAGCAGAATTAGAAAACTGGTGGGCTGTGAAGTAAGAGCTAGATCTGTCTTTAAAATGACTATTAAAAAACTGCAGACCCGAAATCCAAAAATCTATATGTCCTTTTCCAGTTTCTTGCCAGGATGCTCTCTGAACCAATTTGACTATTTTGGCATTGGCATTGATTTGTATCATCCCCGATGACAGGCTTCTGGATGTGAAAGTTTTGATCTGTCATCACAAAGTCACCTTCCTAAATCTATTCTTAAAACAGGCGCTTCATCTATTCTACTATCGGAGAAAGCTACCTTCTCACCTTTAAGCCCACAATTAAATGACAGTACCAGGCCTTAACAAGTCTATCTGACAGTGTGTAACCAGCGTTCATAAATTATTTCTCAATGATTTATTGGCCTATTCATTCTACGTGCAGACTGCACATGAGGAGGGAGTTTTTCCAGGATTAGCATTGCCTTGAAAGCTTAAGCATCTTTCTTGTTTGCCTTTGAAATCAGAGACTCCGAAAACATCAATGGAGTTGCTAATCTCTTAGCATCGACCTAGGATGTCCCCTTGACAGAAGCATTCAGTGTTATCGATAACATTAGTTGACCTTTTGTATCACCATCCGGAGTTGAGTGAAGCATAATAGCTGGCAGATGGCAAAACCCGATGCTTTGGGGGTGGGGTGGGGGGAAGGGAAGAAATGCTCTTTGTGTTTGAGATGCAAATAATGTAACATGAAATTTCAAATTGTTTTTTGCTCTGATCCATCATTTGTGCTGGTTTGAATGGATGCTGGCGAGATGTTGCTGAATAAGCACTTGCGTTAGTTCCAGTTGACATTCAACTCAGAAGATAAAACGAGCCCTTCGGTCAAAAGGATGGAGTTATTATGCTCTTTGTTACGTAACTGCCTGGAGACTTTTAAAATTGCACATCGTAAATTTTATAACATCATATTTTTGTTATTTGGGATATTCTGTGAAGCTCTTTGAGACCTCCTGATATCAAAGGCTCTACATCAAATGCAAGGATTATTGTTTTTGTGGTTGTTTTTATTATGAGCAGAGTGTGAAGCGATGGAAAACACCAACACCGATAAATTACCTTTGTAATAGCGTCTTTCAGGTCAGGAGGACGTTCCCAAGGCACTGGACAGTCAGGGATCTGCAGCTGAGCTGGTGGTTGGGATCAGGAGGAGGTGGAGGGCAGAGGGGTTGGAGGTAGGAGGGTGACTGTTTCATGTGGTGTCCCTCAGGGCTCTGTCCTCGGTCCCCTCCTCTTCACCCTCTACATGCTCCCCCTGGTGACATCATCCGCAGACATGGAGTTAACTTCCACATGTATGCGGATAACACCCAACTCTACCTTTCCTCCTCTACTCTCAACTCCACGACCACCGATGTCCTGACAGCTGTCTGTCCGACATCGAGTCCTGGACGAGAGACAACTTTCTTCAGCTCAACGTGCGAAAAACCGAGGCCCTCCTGATTGGCTCACGTCAGCGCCTCCGCACCTCAGGCGCTGACAGCATCAGCATCCAAGGCTGCACTCTCCACCTCTCAAAGCAGTCAGGAACCTCGGCGTTTGTTCGACCCTGAGCTGTCCTTTCTCCCTCACATCCGCACCACAACTGGCACCGTCTTCCATCACCTCCGGAACATCGCCAGACTACGGCATTACCTCACCCCTCACGCTACTGAAACCCTGGTCCACGCCTTTGTCACCTCAAGGCTGGACTATGGGAACTCTCTCCTCGCCGGCCTTCCCGGCCCTCCCTCCACACTGCAGGTCATTCAGAACTCTGCAGCTCGTGTACTGTCCCGCACCAGACACCGCGACCACATCACTCCCACCCTCGCTCGCCTCCACTGGCTCCCCATCCCCCAGAGGATTGATTTCAAGATCCTCATCCTCACCTATAAGGCCATTCACGGCCTTGCTCCCTCCTACCTCTCTGACCTACTACCCCCCTACCTACCTGCCAGTACCCTCCGTTCCTCCGGCTCCGGTCTGCTCCACGTTCCCCGCCCCAACCGCCCTACCATCGGTGGTCGGGCCTTCAGTCTCTCAGCCCCGAGGCTCTGGAACTCTATCCCCCAGTGCCTTCGCCGCTTCCTCCCTTTCCTCCTTCAAGGCCGGTCTCAAAACCTTTCTCTTTGACCGTGCCTTCAGCTCCCCTCTCGACTCTCTACCCCCTCCTCGCTCCCTCCCTTCCCTCCCCTTACCCTGACCATTTCCCCCCTGCTCGGGTCATTACCCAACTGTCCAGCGCCTTGGGACGTCCTCCTGACATGAAAGGCGCTTTATAAATGGAATCTTGTTGTTGTTGTTGTTGTTGACCGAAGGCATGATCGAAGAGGAGGGTCTTGAGACGGGTCTTGAAGGAGGCAAGGGAGTGGGCTAGTGAGGCGCGGGGACTGTGGGATGCAGTTCCAGTGGATGGGGGCAGAGAGGCTGAAGGCCCGCCAGTCAATTGTGGGGCAGGCAAGGCGGGGACGTGAAGCTGGCCAGAGCCCGCTGAGTGGTGGGGAGCGGACAGGTTGGTAGGGGCTTAGGAGGTCACAGAGCTAGGGAGGAACAAGGCTGTGGAGGGCTTTAAAGGTGAGGACAAAATGAGTGTGATATAAAAGGACACAGATTTGGACTGTCGGCAATATCACCACCTTCAGCTGTCAGGCAGAATGTGGGACTCAGGGATATTCCGATAGTGTTTCTTTGGTGTTGCTGCTACTCAAAGCATTCTAATAATAATAATAATCCTTGCACTTGATATGGTGCCTTATCACATCGTTGAGACGTCTCAAAGCGCTTCGAGTATATACTGTACCGTGGAGTGACTGTGGGTGAAACGCAAAATGTCTACCGATACATGAATTATGAATTTAAACATCCAATGTCTGAAATTCCATTTAGCCATAGCCTGTAACAACAACAACAACAAATTCTATTTGTACAGCGCCTTTCATATCAGGAGGACGTCCAAAGGCGCTGGATACTCAGGGATCCACACCCGAGCTAGTGGTTGGGATCCGCCGAGACCTCCTCCTAACCCCCTACCATCCTGCCCGCTCTCCCTCTGCTCAGTGGCCTCCGGCCTATTTCATGTCCCCCGCCTCGCCCGCCCACCATTGGTGGACCTTGAGCCTCTCTGCTCCCACCTTCTGGAACTCCATCCCGCAGTCCCTCCACCTTGTCCCCTCCCTTAATTCTTAAATACAGTCTCAACAACAACAAGATTACATTTGTATAGCGTCTTTCACGTCAGGAGGACATTTATAATAATAATAATAATTATATTTTCTGAAAATTGTTATCCTATTTAGAGAAAACCAGCTTCAAAGTTAAGATTGAATTCAACATCTTGCCAAATTCTGGACACTTAAATGCTACGTAAATAGAGTAAATCCACACCGAGGAATATCTCTCTGGTTATATCCTGCAATTTAAGATTGAGTAAAAAATCACCGAAAGTTCTTCAGTGAAGTCCTCATTCAGAATCCGTTTCTCTGCAGTTCTTTCCCCAAAAAAAGTACCGGGTTTCAAATTAAGACCGAACTGAAGAGTTTTTCTTTCGTTCTGTGCAATCTTACATTTTAAGCCAAATGTTACATGAAACTGGATTGGAATTTTGAGTCACCAGCTGGAAAGATTTTAAGCCGAAAACACTGGAAATTACTGGAAACCTGAAATAAAATTAATGAAATAAAAATACTGGAACTGCACAGCGTCTCAATCGGAGTCTGAAAGGGAATGACACGTTAATGTTTAATTTTGTTTGTGTGAAGGCTGCCCTTGCCCATGGCAACAGTCAATCAATTCAGGGCAGGAGCAAAGCATCCCCCTTGTACTCAGCGTCTCTGATCTCTTCAGTTCCCTTCATTATTACCGTGGTCTGTAGTACGTTTGGCTGTTGCGTACCAAGACTGAGGCAACGGCCTGAGGCCCTTCGCTCGGCTCTGGGTGTTGAAAGTTCTTTTGCCGTCAAATCGCAAAGGTTTCACGCACTCGGAACTGCAGTCATTCATAATTTGCAACTTTTTTTCTGAAACCCCTACACCTTCAGTCCACTCACTGCACTTCTGATGACTGTTCTCTCCATATTGTGTATCTTAGACAAAACTCTAACCGGCGATGGGGATCTGCAGGGCTAACAATCAAAGAACGTAACTGACAGATTGTCCATATCCTTTGGAATGGTAATTAGCAATGAGTCTCTGTGCCAAAGCCTCTGGTGGGGTTGATTTATCCCAAACTTTTATGATATTCAACTTATTTTACTGTGGTAATTATGTAAAGGCAAAGCATAGGAGAAGATCAATTGAGCCTAAAATGACACTATTTCATCCTGTGCAGTTAAGTGCTCAAATACGTTAAGTAGGGCAAATCCCCCGCTACTGCCTTTCATTTTCTAGCTTTTGAAGTGTTTATCCAGTTGCTGTTTTAGGGCACTGATCTGTGACGTCTCGTAAAATAGATTTGTTGTTTTACTCGGTTGCGTCCGTCAGAAATGTTCACTGTTCGGGATCTACTGGCTTTCAGGTTCCACAGTTAAATTAAGGTAATTTTTCCTTTCAGCTGCTCAGCCAATTACTGACAACTATAATAATGATAATAATAATATATAATCCTTGCGTTTTATATGGCGCCTTATCAAATCTTCTACACGCCTCAAAGCGCTTCACAGAATATACTGTAAAGTGTAGTGACGGTATATTTTGTTGGCAAAACGTAGCAGCCAATTGTGCAAAGCAGCGTCCCACAAACAGTCATGGAATGAGTGACTAANTTTTTTTCAGAAATTAACACCGCCTGGAAAAGCGATCCGCCAATCGACTAACAATTGGGTTCCTACTCACTGCTGGTAAACAGAGGTGTGTGGAGTAAGGAAACTTGCCCAATGTTTCGTCCTGTCTGGGAATCGAACCCAGGTCTCTCGCTTGCGAGGCGAGTGCTCTAACCACTGAGCTACAGAGCTCCCAATCTGGCTTTAATTATCACAAAGTCAGCTTCAAGGTCTCAGCTTCAATGGCTGTTGCGTTGTTCTTGTACTAGTCATTTCAGATTATACTAAATCACCAATAGTTGGCCTGGATTAACTCTATTCATGTAATATTTCAGAGAATCCAGAATTTGACAAATGGTTAAGCTCAATTTTAACTTTGAAGCAGTTTCCCCAGGTCTTAAAATAGCTTAAAATTAAGATATTGGTTTAAGAATTGACCAAATTCTGAAACTCTGCGATCCCATATAAATGGAGTAGATACAGATACACCCGGGTGGATTTTTCTCTCCAATAGTCCCGTAGTATTTTAAATTTGAAATAGTTTTTTACACTTCTTTTCAGTGAAGTGCGGTTAATTTTATATTTGTGAAGCTGTCTCGGAATCAGAGAGGAAGAATTTTTGTTCTATTACGCCTGTAACGATGAAACACCTCAAAGCGCTTTCAGATTGATTAACCGCTGAGTTCAACGATATGCTTTTCAGGAGAAAATGTCGCAGTCACAACAAAGTCCTGCAAACAGCCATGAGATCAATCACTGATTCATCTGTTGCTGAGTAGGTCACCAGGAGAAATTCTCTTCACTTTTCTAATACGTGAGGAGAGTTTATCAATGTAACATTTTCTGTCAAGTGTCAAGGAGCAAGAGGTGAAAATGTCCAGAATCAGTCAAACCTCTCGAAAATATAGATCAGCACGACAACAAAATTCATCTGGAAGTGTGGGAGAATACTCACCTCTAATAAATATTCACGAAACACAATAGGAGCAGTTTTGTCAGAAACTGGCGAACAGTATGAACTCTTTCAAAACGGTATTGATTCTGTCAGCAAAGGGAAGGCTTAATTTTCAACAAGTGCACGACAGTAGCTCAGGCCACTCTGATATAGCAAAGTATATTCCAAAGTATATTCCGGGCTGACACTCTCCAATACAATGCGCCATTCACGCAAGATCTCCGAACCTCGCTTAGATTTTTTGAGGGTACTTTTTTGTTTAGAAATGCGTTCGCTTCCCTTTTAGTTTCACCTGAGTCGATTCACTTTACAGTGTATCCTGTCAAGCGTTTTGAGACGTCTCGAAGACGTGATAAGGCGCGATATCAAATGCAAGGATTGTTGTTGTTATTGAAACTTGTGGGTCGAAACAACAACAACAACAACAACTTGCACTTGTGTGGCACCTCTCAAGGTTCTCAGAGCACTTGACAAGTGACGAGGCAAAGCGCAACACGCCAAGTACAATGTGGCATGGGTGCAGTCTACAGCGAGGTGGAGAATCCTAACCAGTCTTGGTGCAACTCGTGGTCGAATGCGATCAGCACGGCGCGTAGGAGCTCTTGAGCAAAGTCTACGTTTCCAATTAGTCGACTGTCCGTTTCATGAAAGGCTTCGAAAGATCCTGCAAAGATACACGCAAGTGCCTCATCCGATTTTTTTTTTTTTTTGTTTGGTTTGGTTTTTCAAGTGACAATCGATGAAAATAACTTGGATGCTCTCTGGGCAAACCCACGTCTGTTTAGAATCGTAACTTTATTGAGCCCCTGGCGAGCCTGCTCAATACCCATCCACGTACTTGAAAGGGTGTTTTATCTCTAACGGAAAAACCGCTTGTACATCTTTGTGTTTTGTACGGCTTACGTTGTTTGAAACACCACAGGAAACATCTGGAAAATGTTTAACTGAGCGTATTAGTTTTCTAATTCAGATTCAAAGTGTACATCATTTTAAGTTAAAGCAGGCCTCCTTTCTGTTGAAATGTAATATTTCCCTGCTTATTGCTGACTAGAACGGCACCACAATTCTTTTGGTGTTGATGGTTTTCTTAAGAAAGCTGTGAAGTGAAAGTCAAGTCGGACGAAGTTTTGCTAAACAAAAAAGAGAACGGAAATTTATTTTTTCTGAAAAATTTCAGTTTCTACTTTCCAGGAACTCAGCAAAAATGTGATCCTGTGTGGTGTGCTGTGTGTAACAAGACTTCCGAGACACTGCCACAGGTGAAGGGCGATATATAAATAAATGCAAGTTATTGCTGTTTTGTACGATTCTTACATTGTCGCCTGTCTGCAACCCTCGACGTGGATTTCCTCTATTTACTGGGGAGTAGGGAGGGGGAATTCAAAAGAGTGTGTTAAACGGCACCTTATAAAACATGTGGCTCGGTGAGACTTTTCTGACTGTACAGGAAGCTATAAACACACGTGTTATAAGGCTTTCAAACAAGAAGTGTTAACCAGGGATGACCAACGACTGGTCCAAGCGACCAACGCTTTGGGAAAGGGAAACCCACAGCAACAACATCTTGCACTTATAAAGCGCCCCCCACCCCCCGCCCACCCACGCAGGGTAGAGTCTCAGAGCGCTCAACAGTGACGGAGCCTGACTCCGAGCCGGTTTGGGAGGTGGTCGAAGAGGATATCAGACCAATGTTCCCATTTCTCAATCTCCATCATTTCCCTGTGTTAGACAGTGCATACGTCAGATGAGAATGGGTTTTGGGCTTCAATAATTAAACTGAATGGAACGATTTGCTAAGTCCTGGATGCTCTGAAATTCATTTTTATCGTTGAAGTCATTTCCCTGTCAATCATGATAGAAACTTACAGAAAATGACTTCAAACGTGAGACTGTGTTGTTTTTTTTGCCAAATTCTGGATGTGGTGATATGTTACATAAATAGAATAAATCTAGACCAGATGGAAATTCGCCTCCAGCTTCATGTTAATTATTATTAAACCAATTTTAAAATAAGAGGGGTCTGATTTGCAGTATTTTTCAAGAGGATTCCTGAATAAGGATTTCGACTCCGATCAGGAAATGTCTGATAAAATGTAACCATTCACTTTGTGGCTGTTTGTGGGATGTTGCTTTGGGCAAATTGGCTGCTGTGTGCTTCCTCCCACAAACACACAGTCACTTCACTTTACAGAAAACTATGTGACGTGCTTTGAGACGTTCCCAAGTGATGAGGCATGTCAAAAGCAAGGAATGTACTTGTACGGTTATTATTGCTGTGATGATGAACTATGAACTATGATGAGCTCCTGCAATATTACTTAGAAGTGATGACATATTTCTTATATATTATTTTATATATATATTACTTATATATCTAAGTAATGAATTATTTCTGATTACCGGAAACCGTTCCTGTCTGTAACTTGGTAACAAGTCCTATTAATAAATGCTGCGCATTAGATCCCATTATTTCCCCCTACCCAACCATACACATTTGATTTAACATTTGGATGCATTTTTGTCTCTGCTGATGTCGAATTTGCTGTCTGCTCAGTTGTGCCAATGTAAATAGCTGCAGTCTGTCATTTTGGACTATCCACAGTGCAATCATATCCTCTGAAGCTCGGTGCCAAGATTCTGCTTCCCTTGTCCTTCTCCTGATTCTTGCAATTCCAAATCATTGCTAGATATACTTAATACTGTACGAAGGTAGTGATGCTTATTGCTTTTGTTAGTGCTTCCTTCTGCTTTTTAGTGAGTATTGAAAACATATGGGGAATGATGTCTTCCGGTTGAATAAAAGCGCCACAAAAGTATAAGATTTCACTGACCGCGATTGCACATTTCATCCAACAAAGTCAATATTTTGCCACAATTTGTTTTATTTCCCCCCGCCCCCCCCCACCGCTCAATAACCTTATCAATAAGGTCACCTTCACTCTAATTAGAGTAGAAAAAACTCCAGCTCTAATGCAGCGTGTTGGGTCAGTTGAGGTGAGGTGGGCAGTGAGAAAGAAATCAGCCACAGATACCAGTCTTTTGCCAATTGGCCCTTCATGACAAGTGCTTATTTTTGTGGTTGTCGGGTGAATGCAGCCTAATTGGCTTGGCTGTGGACTCCGAGGGTTTAATGGTCATCCAATAACATTGACCACAACACCACTCGCGTTAGCATCTTTCACGGAGGGAAACTGCTCAAAACACTTCAACAACAACTTGCACGAGTCTGACAATGAGCCAGGAGGAGAGGGAAAATCTTTCGGCGGGATTCGAAGGTGGGGAGGGATTGAGGGAGAGGGTTCCAGAGTTTCAGGGCGTAGTGGTTGAAGGCACGGCCACCGATGGTGGAGGGGAGGGGACGAGGGACAAATAGAAGGCCGGAGCCAGCCGAGCGGAGGTGGTGGGGTGGGGGAAAAAACTTCACGGAAACAGAGAGCGAGAGGGGATGGGATGGGGAGGGAGGGGGTAGCAGAGAGGTGACCAAAGATGGAATCAAAGAGATATGTTTTTGAAAGGGTTTTTGAAAGGGCTGAGGGAGGGTGTGAGCTCTTAAAGATTTAAAAGAGAGATTTAAAGAGAGATATCTTGGGGCGGGGGAGGGGGGGAGTTGGTCTGTTAGTAAGTGATTAAGCTTGCAAAATACCAGAGGGTTGCCAATGGCTGCGGAGCAACCTTAAATGACCACTTTAAGGAAAAGGAAATTAATTCCTGGATCATGTATAATATTTGTCATACGTGCATCGATAATTAAGGACCACAGATATCCTATTTGTCCATCATAAAATTGTAATTTAATGACGACACCCAAGCACTGTAGATGTTTTTGCCTGACGTGGGTTAAAATAATTCGATGCAGAGCTTTCACTAAATTATTGCTAATCATAATTTGCGTATAAATTTGCTCTTTCTTATTCATTATAATTAGCCACTGTAATATTCACCTTCGTTTGATTTATATTTGCTGTGAAAAAATAATTATTACGGTTATTTCACGCTGCATACAAAATGCAGCATCAGACAAATATCCCCCCCCACAGTAATTACATGTAATTAGCTTTCATAGACTTTGTAGTTTGTGTTTGATGTTTAATACCAGATGTAAATTTACAGATTAATTCATACTGTGAAAAGATCTCTTTATTTTTGTTGCAAATTAGCCAAAACGCTTTCATCTTTTCTTTCAACAGTGTTTGGTCATATTGCCTTGAAATGTGTTCAGTTTTGCCAAACTGTTTTAATGACAGATCTTCACGCTGTTGCTTGGAAGAACCTTCATCACTTCCCATCAGAGAAAAGTCCACACAAAAAGTACCAATTAGTTTTTTTAAAAACTTAAAACCTAGAAACAAATGGAAACTAGACTTTATTTAGGTTAATGAACCAGAGGAGTAAAATTCCCATGTTTTTAGCCTCATTGGTTGTTAGTCGATGGTGCGGATTGCTTTTCTGGGGGTAATTATCCCTTTCATTAAATCTACGACTGTTTGTGCGACGCTGCTGTGCGCAATTGGCTGCCGCGTTTCGTCCACAAACTATACAGTCGATTCACTTTACAGTATATTCTGTGAAGCGCTTTGAGACATCTCGAAGACGTGATCAGGTGCTATATCAAATGCAAGGATTGTAAGGGCCACTGAAGGTCACAAGGAATTCTTAAATTCAGATTTAATTTGCAAATCGGGTTTCCATCGCATTTGAGTAATTTATATTTAGTACTTAAGGAGTCTCCAGAGGAATGAGCCTTAAGCAATGATTAGACAAGCTCGGGCTCTTCAGACTTGAAAGGAAATGATTCAGTGGGGACTTTATATGCAAGATTTTAAATGTGATTGAGACAATAATCTCACGACGATATTTTCAGATGCACTGATACAGCAAAACAAAAGGACGCAGGTTTAAGGTTGCAAAGGTTGCTATTTCAGGTCAGGTACCAGGTAATATGTCTTTACCCATTTCTTTTTTTTAAGTAAAAAGGTGATATGAAAGTGCAACAGACGACTGGCATAGGTGACAATGCTCCAAAAGTTTCTAAAAGGAATGGCGATATCTTCAAATCAAGGACACCGAAGCTTTGGCAAGTGAGCTTTCAGCCCTTCTTCCTTCCTCCTCATGCCCCCGAGCTACATCCCAAAGTAATCCACACCATCCCCTCCATCCCTTTGAAGCCCACATTATTTTTTTGTCGAATTATTAATTGTGCTTTTGGCACCTATTGCTCCCACCTTCCTCAGGTCTCCCAGCCATCTCAGCTTGGATGTCCAGTCAGCTGTGTAAAGCAATTTGAGATAATAATAATAATCCTTGCATTTGATATCGCGACTTATAACGTCTTTGAGACGTCTCAAAGCGCTTCGCAGAATATACTGTAAAAGTGAATTAACTATATTTTGTGGGCGAAACGCGGCAACCGATTGCGCACAGCAGCATTCCACAAACAGTCGTGGATTGAGTGACCAAATTATTATTTTATTGTTAGAAGGGTTTATTACACCTGGAAAGTGATCCACCAATCGACTAACAACCGGGTTCCTACTAACTGCTGGGTAAGCAGAGGCGTGTGGAGTAAGGAAACTTGCCCAATGTTTCGCACTGCCCGGGAATCGAACCCAGGTCCTCTCGCTTGCGAGGCGAGTGCTCTAACCACTGAGCTACAGAACTTCACTGTCCTCCTGCTGTGAAGGTGGTATATAAATGTAAATCGTTGTTGTTGGCAACATGTTTTCACGCCATGTCCATCAAATAAAATAATTTCACTGCATTGTACATTTAGTGTACAAATGGAATCTGTATACTTGTGGAGTCCTGTAGCTCAGTGGTTAGAGCAATCATCTCGCAAGCGAGAGGACTTGGGTTCGATTCCTGGCAGGGCAAAACCTTTGGCAAGTTTCCTTACTCCACACACATGCCTCTGTTTACCTAGCAGTAAGTAGGAACCCGCTTGTTAGTCGATTGGCAGATCACTTTCCCAGGATAATAATCTCTTCAAAATAATAATAATCCTAAAAATAAATTGGTCACTCAGTCCACAACTGTTTGTGGGACGCTGCTGTGTGCAATTGGCTGCAGCATCCGGTCCACAAAATATACGGTCAATTCAATTTACAGTATATCCTGCGAAGCGCTTTGAGACGTCTCGAAGACGTGATAAGCCTTTATATCAAATGCAAGGATTATTATTATTACTATTATTGCTAAATATGTGCGGATGTGTTTAAACTCTGTGTGCGATCTTTCCACGTGCTTTGCCATCTGTGCAAATAGCATGTGTGGAATTGGTGTGAGAGATAATTCAGGAAGTGTAAAAAATAATGCCTTGGTGGGACGAACAGTGAAATCGGAGATGCAGTGTACAGGCTTGTAATTATGTTTAATTCAAACATGATTCGTAGTGTAGGTTTTTGTGGTTGTCTTTTTTAGGGAACTCTTCTGTGAGCGGTAAAACAAGTTTGTGTACATCGGAACTGTCTGCGAAGGAAAATTACCCAACAAAACGTGAATTAAACATTCAATTTAAAAAAAAAGTGCACGCAGGCAAAGCTACACACGTTTCTGGTGTTGAGCGATAATTTTTACTAATACCGCAAATGGTGTGTGAAGAGAGGGGTACTTATTGGGGAGTAACATTCTAGGAGCCATGGAGTATGGGCATTGGGGGAAGGGGCTAAATTATCTTTGATTATGCGTAATGCATTAGCTCCATAAATACCATTGCTCACTGGATTTACTGAGCTATTTAACATGAATCCATTTATACACCGAGGATACATTTTTCCCTTCTCTGTGACAGTTCTACAGGCTCAACCATTTGTTTGATTTAAAGCTGGCTTTGTATCCTTTATCTGCGAGAGGAAATACAATTTAATAATGCAATGCTGTACTAATAGGTGCTTAAGCACACTCCATTTTTACTACATTTGAATTGTGAACACAATCCGGAAAAAAGGAACATTAATTCTTCCAAAGCACAAGGATTCAGTATTTGAGTTAGAGCACAGCCTTTATTTCATCTTACTAACAAACGATTCCCCTTATAATAATAATCCTTCCATTTCTCATGTTGTCGGGATGTCTCAAAGCACTTCACAGAACATACTGTAAAGTGAGATGACTATACATTTTGTGGGTGACATTTGCACACAGCAGTGTCCCACAATTCAGTCGTGAATTGAGTGACCAAATTATTTTTAAAGGGATTATTACACTTGGAAATTGATTCGCCAATCGACTTAAAACCAGGGTTCTCAATTCAAGTGTAATAAAAAGATTCTGTGCTTACTTCTAGGTAACCAAAGGTGTGTGGAGCAAGGAAACTTGTCCAAGATTTTGCCCTACCCAGGAATCGAACCTGGGTCCTCTCGCTTGCGAGGCGAGTGCTCCAACCAATACACAACAGATCTCCCGTTGTACTTAATGTGTTGGAATGATTTCAAACGCTACCCTAAAAAAATGATCGGCTGAGAAGGAACAATACTTAGAGATTCAAATATAGTTCAAAATGAACTGAATGTCCTCTCTTTTGAAGTGTTCTCCCTGCTAACACTGCCAATCCCTCTCCCAGAGGTTAAGATGATCAGAATTAGGCTCTTTCGCTGTTTCAGTCTTGTTTTTAAAACAAAAGGGATGTAGCAGCAGCCATATCCCGATCAATATTATCATGGGTAATATTTTAGCTACGAAGGTAAAAACAACATTTGTATTTCAGTAAGCGTGCCGGTTTGTGAAAGTGGTGAGTTAGGTTTGAATTATTAATCTCCATCCATTGTTCTCTCGTTGCTTTATTTTCCTTCAGTGCGTCAGCCCTCGCGAAGGAACTTGACGTTGCCAGTCATGATGAAGGGTTAGACTGTAATGTTAACCGATCTTTCTCTGTCGGATGCTAATCGAAACTGCTGTCCCTTTTCAGCTTTGTCTGTGCTTGTTACCAATCGGTTGTCTCATGAATAATACTGAAGGAACACTTCAAACTAATTGCAATTTACTTGTCTGTGCATCCAGTAAGATTCACACTGACGGCTGGGTGTCAGCATTTGCCAACACCATTCTCAGAATAATACTAATAATCCTTGCATTTGATACAGCACCTTATCGCATCTTTGAGACGTCTCAAAGTGCTTCACAGAATATACTGTAAAGTGGAGTGACTGTATGTGTTGTGGGTGAATCGCGGCAGCCAATTACGCACAGCAGCGTCAGCGCAAACAGTCGTGGATTGAAGTGATCATATTATTATTTCTTTTTTATTTTTAACATTTATTTTGGAGGGATTATTACCCCCGGAAAAGCGATCTGTCGGTCGACTAACAACCGGGTTCCTACTTACTGCTGGGTCAACAGAGGCGTGTGGAGTGCGGAAACTCGCCCAAAGTTTTTTATTGGCAGCAATGCAGATTTTATTCTCTTGAAAACTTCTGGTGCAGTAGTTTCCAGTTGCACAGCACGTTTCAAGCAAGATGAGTGTGGGCCTACAAAATACAGTCACCGGTTGTAAAGTCCTGTGAAGCGCTTTGGAATGTCCTCCTGATGTGAAAAGCACTACATCAAATGCAAGGATTATTATTGTTATAGTGTCCTGAACCCTTGCATGTTCCGTTCACTTCCATCAGTCTGATTAGCCATGTTTGTGTGATTCCTACGATATTAAAATTACTGCTTGTCACTATTGCTTTGAATGCAACCATTTTTTTTGAATATTTCTGTTTTTCTTAAAAAGATTATATATATATATACTCGCAGGGTAATCAAAAAGTCATGCTACCATTACAATGTCTAATAAGTCTGGATAATAGGATAGATATCCCAACTTTTTGGTCACCCTATGTATATGTACATATATTATATATATATATATAATTGTGGTTTAATTCTAACTGACAGATGAATTAAACGCCACTTAAGATCTTAATGAGAGTACGTTACAGAATTAAATACGGCAATAGTGTAATTTTCCATGGATAATCGTGACATGAATTTGCAGCACCCGAATAGCCAGGTTTGCGGCCTGTGAAGTTGCTCAGAGGACCACATCTCTCTCAGCCAGGTAATGGGATTAGATCATGCTGCAGCACGTTCTGGTTTATTGATAGCAACAGCGATAGCCGCTGAGCAGAACAATCAATCCTAGAGGTGAGGAGGAGTATCTCAAACCAGCTTTAAATGAGAGGCTAAGGTGAGAGATGTTTTACAACAACAACAAGATTGCATTTATAGAGCGCCTTTCACGTCGGGAGGACGTCCCAAGGCGCTGGATGGTTGGGTCGGGACCCGAGCAGGGGAGAAATGGTCAGCGTGAGGGGAGGGAAGGGAGGGAGCGAGGAGGGGGTAGAGAGTCGAGAGGGGAGCTGAAGGCACTGTCAAAGAGAAAGGTCTTGAGACCGGCCTTGAAGGAGGAAAGGGAGGAAACGGCGAAGGCACTGGGGGATGGAGTTCCAGAGCCTCGGGGCTGAGAGGCTGAAGGCCACCGATGGTAGGGCGGTTGGGACGGGGGATGTGGAGCAGACCGGAGCCAGAGGAACGGAGGGTACGGGCAGGTAGGTAGGGGGATAGTAGGTCAGAGAGGTAGGAGGGAGCGAGGCTGTGAATGGCCTTGTGGGTGAGGATGAGGATCTTGAAATCAATCCTCTGGGGGATGGGGAGCAGTGGAGGCGAGCGAGGGCGAGGGTGGGAGTGATGTGGTCGCGGTGTCTGGTGCGGGACAGTACACGAGCTGCAGAGTTCTGAATGACCTGCAGTGTGGAGGGAGGGCCGGGAAGGCCGGCGAGGAGAGAGTTCCCATAGTCCAGCCTTGAGGTGATAAAGGGGTGAGGTAGTGCCGTAGTCTGGCGATGTTCCAGAGGTGGTGGAATGTAGTGCCAGCTGTGGCGCGGATGTGGGGAAGAAAGGACAGCTCAGGGTCGAACAGAACACCGAGGTTCCTGACCAGCTGTGAGAGGCTTGACAGATGCATATTGCCTCATCAGGCTCTGCCATTATTTGCTGGATATAATAATAATAATCCTTCCATTTTGTATAGCGCCTTATCACGCTTTCGAGGCGTCTCAAAGCTCTTCAAGGGATAATACTGTAAAGTAAGTTGACTGTATATTTTGTGGGAGAAATGCGGCAGCCAATTAGTCCCCACAAGCAATCGTGGATTGAGTGACCAAATTATTATTATTTTGAAGGATTATTACCCCTGGAAAGCGATCTGTCAATCGACTAACAAGTGAGTTCCTACTTATTGCTCAGTAAACAGAGGCATATGGTGTAAGGAAACTTGCCCAACGTTTCGCCCCGCCCGGGAATGAAACCCAGGTCCTCTCGCTTGCGAGGCGAGTGCTCCAACCACTGAGCTGCAGGACTCCATTTAAGGCTTAATAGCAGGAAATCAATAATATGCTGAGGTTCCATGAATCCTGGAGTGCCCATGTAAAGTAGGCAATTGAAAACATAACCTGTCAATTACGCATACACACCTACAAGCTTCAGAGATCTAGTGTGCGCGTTGAAATTAATTTTATAATCACACAACAGCAAGATAAGAAACTTTGCCAACCAGTGAAATTTCGCCCTCCCCACTGGAGTAACTAAACTCAGTTCAATGTCCAGTCCTTCTACACAGAAGCACAATATTTCCTGGATAGATGTTGCTGTGCTGTGTCAGTGTAAGATGAACTGATGCGTTTTTCTGTGAATAAGCTGTTTCTTCGGACACCATGAATTGCAAAGGAGTCAGATGCACTTCAGAAATATGAATGGGGCATCCTCCCTCATAGTTGGGATTAGCCCATTTATTTTAGGGGACAATGAGCTATTTTACTCTGTCGAATATTTGCTGCCCAGTGACGCTCATAAAAAAGATAAAGGAAACAAATAGGAAGAAAGCTATCTTTGTTGCCAAGCGAGACAAGTTGTTTGTCAAGGATTAAAGTAACACCGAAGATAAATTTAGATCCATGGAAAGGAAATTTATAATTACAAATTACTAAATGGCTGGCGCAGAAGGAAGGCCCGAGGTGGATTTGTTAGGATTAGGAATACATATGAAAAGGACGTTTACTAACTATTGGTGACATGACTGACCTGGAATAATAATCCTTGCATTTGATATAGTGCATTATCACTCCTTCGAGACGTCTCAAAGCGCTTCACAGAATATACTGTAAAGTGAATTGACTGTAATTTTTGGGCAAAATGCAAAAAGTGTTTTTTGTTAAAACACAAAGGTAAATGAATAAAAGCTAACATTGCTTCTTGATGCATTGTGAAAGGAAATTAATTACTATGAGGTATTGAGTCCTGTAGATTATTGGTTAGAGCATTTGACTTGCAAACGAGAAGACCTGGGTTTGATTCCCGGGCAGGCTAAAACCTTCGATACTCCACACGCCTCTGTTTACCGAGCAGTAAGTAGGAACCTGATCGTTAGTCAATTGGCAGGTCGCTTTTTCGGGGATAATAATCCCTTAAAAAAAAATTGGTCACTCAATCCACAAGTGTTTCTGGGACGCTGCTGTGCACAATTGGCTGCCACGTTCCGTCCACATCCGACTTTATATATTCTGGGCAACAGATCGTTATGGAAGTTCATTATGAAATGAAGAGGAAACAAGTAGTCAAGGAATTTAGAGGATATGAGCTGAAATCATACGCCAAAGGAAAAAAATTGCAGTGATTCAACAAGACAAGCAGTTATATTGATAAATCAGTCGAGTTTTTAGGTTCCCAGATGTGATTCTCAGGCTGGACAGTGATCAGGTCAGACTGCACCTTGAATACTGCTTACAGTTCTGGTCACCGCAACATAACAGGGCTATCCAGATAGTGCAGAGGAGAGCAATTAGAATGATACCCAATTTTAGAGGAATGAACTATTGGCAAAGACCAGACACGCTCATTAGTCTTGAGAGAAGACAGAAGACTCTGAGGAGACCTCATAGAGACGTACAACATTTTAAATGGGATTGAAAATGTAACCCCAGATCCATACTTTAGGATGTATCACGACTGTAGATCAAGAGGACGTAGGTTTAGAGAGGGCAATTTCAGGACAGATACCAGGGAGTGTTTCTTTGTTCGGACGATTGGAACAAGTCGCCAGGAATGGTGGTAGAAGCCAAGACATTTGACTCGTTTAATAAAAAATAGCTTCAATGCAGGTCTACCAACATGTTCACATCAAATTAGAAAATCTACTTTCCTCTTTGAGACGTTCACGACAGCCTAATTAGCCCATACCCTGTTGGACTGTGTTGGACTGTGTCCAAAAACAACTAGAATTTCAAGCCGCTGACTGCAATTTCACCCAATAAAGCGAAAGACAGAATAAATTAGTAAATATCTCCTGTCTTGAGGTGACCCAATTTCCCACATTTCCATCACCGTATTAGAACCACGGAGCAAATAAACAATCATGGTTTCTCAAAAATGCTTGCATCTGAACACTATCTTTCCCCATCAAAGCCTTTAAAAAAGCCTAACTAACTATCACTCAATGTGATTGCGATACATTGAGAAGTTATAACACCTCATGCATTTTTTTCTGTTTGAGGAAGAAATTTTATTAACCCTTTTTTAATAAATATACTCCAGAGAAATATTCACACTGAGTAAAGGTAATTTTTCTTTTCAGCTGCTCGGCCAGTTACTGACCACTATAATCATAATAATCCTTGCATTTGATACAGCGCCTCATCACATCTTCGAGACATCTCAAAACGCTTCACAGAATGTACTATGAAGTGAATTGACTATGTTTTGGGGGCGAAACGCGGCAGCCAATTGCGCACAGATGTGTCCCATAAACAGTCGTGGATTGAGTGACAAAATTATTGTTATTTTTGGAGGGGGAAGGGATTATTACCACTGGAAAGCGATCCGCCAACAGCTGGGTTCCTACTTACTGCTAGGTAAACAGAGGCATGTGGAATAAGGAAATTTGCTTAAGGTTTCAACCCCGCCCAACAATCAAACCCATATCCTCTGGCTTGCGAGGCGAGTGCTCTAACCACTAAGCTACAGGACTCCCTGTATCCCTAATACAATAATTACAGTTGTAGAGGTGCATCCAAATTCAAAACGGCAACAGTGTAGTAGTCATGAATTAAATTAGCCTTAAAAATCATATCCTCGGAGAGGAAAATTCTGTAACATCCATTTATGAAAGGGCTAAATTGCTGAATAATACAACAGAAGTTGTGAGTTCAAACCCCGTATCAGGGATTTTGAGATCACAAGTCTGTTCTCCTTGGGGGAAGAGAAGCTTGATCTCCTCGGAGCTTATTTGGCTCCTGGGTGATGTACTTGGCAATGGAATATTGGAATTGAGTCAACTTCAGTGGTAGTCTCCATAGTATAGATCCTGAACCAGGTGGGTCCACAGCACTCCAGGACCTTGCTGATGACAGACCTGCCAGCCTGTCACATCAACAGGACTTCCGTTGGGGGTAGGGATTCTTACGAATTGAACCCTGTTAACTCTGCAGTCTGAAGCCCTAATAAGTAGGGTAGTCTAGCAGAAGAACAAGCAGCAGGAAACTTGTCCGACCGTGCGATTTTAACTAACTAAATTCTAATGTACGCTCTGTTGTCTCTGAGCCAAGCTGCACCTGATACTCCTGGAATTAGGTAAACAAGATTAATCCCTCCATGGAGAAGAAAGTGAGCACTCCATTCAAAACACAAGGAAATTTCCATGTACAGGTGAAGTACATATGCAAATCTCGTTTGAATAGTTTGAATATTCTTTTAAGCACGGCTTTGGGTTAATTTATAATTAATAATAATCATTGCCCTTGATGTAGCGCTTTATTACATGTTTGAGTTGTCTCAAAGCGCTTCACAGAATATACTGTAAATTGAATTGACAGTATATTTTGTGGGCGAAACGCGGCAGCCAATTGCGCGCAGCAGCGTCCCCACAAATAGTCGTGGATTGAGTGACTGTTTTTTTTTAAGGAATTATTACCCCCGGAAAAGCGATCCGCCAATCAACTAACAACCAAATTCCTATTACTGCTAAGTAAACAGAGGCATGTGGAGTAAGGAAACTTGCCTAACGTTTCGCCCTGCCCGGGAATTGAATCCAGGTCCCTCGCTTGCGAGGCGAGAGCTCTAACACAATTCCCTTTTATCAATGAATGCTTTCTAAACCCCATTAACTTGACTGTTGGTAATATCCTTTTAGGTTTGTTTTCAGCGTTATGTGGGTGTCAATCAAATATCGCTGTTTCTCGCCAGTGCCTTTGTAAAACTGTTGACACATTATTGTGGCTTGAAAGTGACTTATCTGGATGGTTTCTGAGCCACGGTTATGAAGCTTCCGATCAGGATACACCAACTTGTGGCCAGTTCATTTCTTAATCAGGATGATTAAGAAATGGAGTCCACCAGCTTGATGGTTAGAGCACTTGCATTACAAACGAAACGTGGTTTTGATTCCCGACAGGGAGAAACGTTGGGCAAGTTTCCTTACTCCGCACGCCTCAGTTTTCCCAGCAGTAAGTAGGAACCCGCTTGTTGGTCGATTGGCGCATTGCTTTTCCGGGGGTAATAATCCCTTCGAAAATAAATAATAAGAATTCCTGACGTGAAAGGCACTATGCAAATGTAATTTGCTGTTGTTGTCTGAACCTGAAGAGTTTAAACGTGCATTACGAATTTTCGTTTCTCTCAGGAACTGATGTTCGATAACTGATTGTCAGCTTGAACAAACAGACATTAGACAAGTCACATTGTCAAAACCTTATGTTAGGCTGTCCAGCGGGAGACTTAGTGCTTTTATAAGTTCCGGACTGTTATATAGTAAATAATAATAATAATCCTTGCATTTGATATAGCGCCTTATCATGTCTTCGAGACATCTCAAAGTGCTTCACAGAGTACACTGTAAGGTGAATTGACTGTACATTTAGTGGGTGAAACCCCAATTGTGCACAGCAGTGTCCCACAAACAGTTGTGTCAATCAGCCAATTAAATTTAGTCGTGGATTGAGTGACCGAATTTTTAAAACAAAATGTTTTTGAAGGGATTATTAACCCCAGAAAATAAACCATTTTTGCACAAACACTGCACGACTGACTGACTAACTGACTGCTTACACAGCCAGTTTGGGAATCCAGTCACAAATCTATGTCTTGTCTTCTTTTTTTGACCTGCAGAGACTCAAAGTGATGGCTGGTCGATTGAAACTAATGTGTTTTTTTCCTGGGTGGTCAGACACTGCAGCAATTGGGGCTTTAGGTTGAAGCAGAAGCTGCGAAATATAGAGTTCTTCAACACTCAGCAACAGCACCTACATTGACTCAGTCGAAAGAGCAGGTTCTGTGCAATGTCACAGACAAGAGATGCTTTAATTATACACAATTATGCACAAAAATATATACGTTTGGCTTAAAAAGTGGAACTTTTTTGGATACTGTCTGTAGTCGTACTTGCACACAAGAAGTAATTAGTGATAAACCTGTGCATGTAGGATAAGAGACACGTATAATATTGAAACTCTGCACTATTTACTGCCAGGAACCAGTATTACTTGGCATTACTTGGATCTGTTTGAGATGGCAGCTAAAAATGTGTATTTGTTTCTTCATCACCAGCACAATTGTATTGGCTTCTGGTTTTTGGCAGTTCCCTCCGCTCGACAGGCACCGGCCAGCTTCACGTTACCCCCCCACCCCCCCACACTGCCTGCCCCACCATCGGTGGTCGGACCTTCAGTTTTTCTGCTCGCACACTCTGGAACTCCATCCCGGAGACCCTATCTCGCCTCCATCACGGTCTATCTAAAGACCTTTCTCTTTGCCCATGCCTTCCCCCCCCCCCAACCGCCAACACCCCATACCGCCCACTTCGGATGAGGGGCTTTGTCACAATGGTGCGGTCTGATTGCATGATAATCTGGTAATTTACATTGGATCAAATACACGTACGCTTGGTCAAAATTCACCCAGCCAGATTATTTCAAACCTCTAGTGAGGCAGATTGCTAAAACAGTAAGTTTTTTAGTGAAATGAGGTGTTTTTATTTTAAATATTCTAAACAATAACAAGGTGAGCTTATATAGCACCTTCCACGCAGGGTAACATCTCAGGACAGTAGTAAACTGAAGATAGTCCTACCATTCAGGGTGTTGTTGTTTCTAGGTCGAAACACACTTTCCCTGGCCGTATCACAAAACATCTTTTGCTGTAGATACACAATGTTTGGTTTGTCATTGTCAAAATGGAAACACAGCGAGCTGAAAGAGGGTTCTGTGTAAATCAGACTTTGCCCTGTCAGTGTAGGAAAGAGTAATATTATGTTACAAATGCTAAAAAGAATCTGCTTGAAAGGATCCGTTCATTAATGCTGCCCACACAAACTCGCCTTTGCCAGTTATGCGTCCTGAAAGTTCAGCTAAAATGTGATGAAACTTGAGATATCGGCCACTGACAATTGTGCTGTTTGTGACATTGTACTATGGTCAGACTGTGAAGCACTCCGAGACCCTACCTGGCACGGAGGACGCTATATAAATTCAAGTTGTTGTTATTGCACCCACAGTCATAGAATACGCTTGTATTACATACATTAATTACCCTATTTTCTACATAAATTGCCTTTTTTAATTCAATTATCCAATTTATGGAGGAGAAATTCCATCTGGGTCTCGCTTTACTTTTTTTGTTGTTGTTAGCGGATTTCATGGTATCCAGAATTCAGCAAATTGGTTCAGTCTAGGTTGAAACTCAAATGCAGTAATGGATTAATAGTGCTGTGTTTCAGGTGAGATGATAAACTGAGACCCTTCTGCCTGTTCAGATGGCTAATAAAAATATGGTGACGTTATTTACATTGTGGCTATTTGTGGGAAACTTGTGCCTACAAAATACACAGTCATTATACTTTACAGTGTATCCTGTGAAGTGCTCTGGAACAAATCGCGATATTAAATGTCGAGATTATTACTATTATTTATTATTCGACAGCAATTATTTCTGAAGTGCTTTAAGTCATTTCAACGTGATTGAAACCGCAGCTTTTTTTTACATCAGACAGTTTTAGTGCAGTATCTTGTTATTTGTGACTTAGAGCATATAATATTGTTATTATGCACCCAGGAAACTTTTTCGAATGGGTTCGGGGACTTTGTTGAATTCTGGAATGGGACTCAATCCAAGATATAATAATATAATAACCCTTGCATTTGATATAACTCCTTATCGCGTCTTCAAGGCATCTCAAAGCGTTCCACAGAGTATACTGTAAAGTGAACGGTCTGTATAGTTTGTGGGCCAAACACGGCAGCCAATTGCGCACAGCGCAGTGTCCCATAAATAGTCGTGGATTGAGTGACCAAATTATTATTTATTTATTTTGAAGGAATTATTACCCCTGAAAAAGTGATCTGGCAATTGACTAACAACAGGCTTCCTACTTACTGCTAGGTAAACAGAGACATGTGGAGTAAGGAAACTTGCCCAACGTTTCGCCCTGCCCTGGGAATCGAACCCAGGTCTCTTGCTTGCAAGGCGAGTGCTCCAGGACTGCGATATAAGATATTTGTATCTCTGATCATTCTCCCAGGCCATATAGAACTGGGTTCCTTCCACTCCACATTCCTTCTAGCATACAGACGGAAATCAATTCCCTGTCCATCGATTATATTGTGGGGTTTAATTTGCTCAAATGCATAGATTTCAGGCAGATGTGTTTATTCCCTTAGTTTCTCGATGGCGAGAACTTCATTAACATCAGCGACCAAATGATCAATTGACCGACTAGTGACTGCCTCGAGCGGGGAAGACTTCAGCAAGGTTTCTTTCGAGCTGAAGCTATGACCAAGGTGACAGGACTTAGTGGGGCAGAAATTCTTCCCACTCGACTCCTGTTGATTCTGAAAACCCAAGCAAGCAAGGTCCTAGTTGGACAAGCAGCGGGAAGCTTCCCAGACAGCGCTCTCAACGGCAAGCTGTGCTGTGTTCGCTGATACAGTTCAAGATCCGGGTCCTCACCTTCAAAGACCTCCATGGTCTTGCTCCGACCTCCTAACCCCCTACCACCCTGTTTGCTCCCTCCATTCAGCCGGCTCAGGCCTGCTTGACGTCCCCAGTCTCGCTCGCCCCACTATTGGCTATACACTATTGGGTCTTCCACCACTCTGCTCCCATCCTCTGGAACTCCATTTCACAGTCCCTCCACCTCGCCACCTCCCTCGCCTCCTTCAAGACCCACCTCAAGACCCTCCTCTTTGACCATGCTTTTGATCTCCCTGCTTCCCCCCGTGCCCTTCATCCTCCCCGACCCCAACCCCCAGCTCAGGTCCGTAATTCTGTCTGTCCAGCTCCTCAGGAACGTCCTCCTGACATGAAAGGCGCTTTACAAATGTAATTTTGTTGCTGTTGTTGTCGATATTTCCCGGAATTAGGTATAGTTTGTGGCCGGCCAGGGAGAGAGTGTGCATTTCCTTTCTAGACTCAGGAAATGTCAGCGCATAGGTGGAATACATAATAATAATCCTTGATATAGCGCCTTATCACGTCATTGAGACGTCTCGAAGCTCTTCACAGGATACACTGTAAAAGTGAATTGACTGTGTGTTTTGGATAAGTATATTTTACATATGCCACTGATTCAAATCTCTGCTTTTGGATACTCTTAAGCATAGCGATAAGGTTTTGCATGTGTCAGGCAGCAGCTGATTCCTTTATCAATGGGTTCAGATGTAAACTAAACTTTGAGTGATTTATATATCTGTTGTATTGAGTATTGTTGTAATCTAGACGATTACAGCTTCGCAATCATATCACCATTTTGTATTTATATAATATATGCAGCGTTTACAGATTTGGTGAGGATTGACAGGTTTATCCTATTTTTACTGTGCAGTAGTTTGATCACTGAAAGCAGCCTAGAAATGTCATCAAGTGGAGTCCTGTAGCTCAGTGGTTAGAGCACTCGCTTTGCAAGTGAGAGACCTGAGTTCAATTTCAGGCAGAGGGCGAAACCTTGGGCAAGTTTCCTTACTCCACACAGAGCCTAATAATAATCCCTCCAAAGAAACCAAAAACAATAATAAATTGGTCATTTTCAATCTACGACTGTCTGTGGGACATTGCTGTGCGCAATTGGCTGCCGCGTTCGCCCACAAATATACAGTCAATTCATTTAAGTGTGTTCTGTGAAGCGCTTTGGGACGTCCTCCCGACGTGAAAAGCGCTATATCAAAATGCAAGGATTATTATTTCACACGCCTCTGTTTACCTAACAATAAGTAGGAACCTGGTTGTTAGTCGATTGACGGATTGCTTTTCCGGGGGTAATAATTCCTTCAAAAAAATAATAATAAATTGGACACTCAATCCACGAGTGTTTTGCAGGCCACCGCTGTGCGCAATTGGTTGCCGAGTTTTTCCCACAACATAGACAGTCACTACACTTGACAGTATATTGTGTGAAGCTCTTTGGAAGTCTAGAAAATGTGATGAGGCGCTACATCAAGAACAAGGATTATTATTGTTGTTGTTGTGACCAATGATACAAAATGAACCGTTTACGGAAACCTCTTAAGATGGTAACTTATCCCTTTGTATCTTTCAACAGCACTTTCTTTCTCCATAAGCATCCTCTCCACGTGAGACAGCAGTTCACAGCTACTGCCTTCGATCTCGGCAATCGCTGTGTGGTCTCTTGTGAAAACACCTGGCGTATCGGAAACAATGTGACTTGACCATCTCGTTCAGTCTATAAGTATGATCCCAACTTCCTTGTGGCTTCTGCCTATTGGGTGGCCCATAAATTCTGAATGGGAGCCTTTTTATTGTTATTAAACAAACAAATGCAGGACTGTGTGTTTTGTTGCATGTTATATACTTCAAATACAATAGCAATCCTTGCATTTGGCCCAGCGTCTTATCACATCTTCGAGACATCTCAAAGGGCTTCACAAGATACACTGTAAAGTGAATTGACTGCGTATTTTGTGGGCGAAACGTGGCAGCCAATTGCGCACAGCAGCGTCCCCCACAAACAGTCGTGGGTTGAGTGACCGAATTATTATTAGAAATAATTTTACAAATTATTATTACAAAACAAATTATTATTACAAATGGACCTTGAAATGACGTAATTGGATGTTCTGTTTTGTTTGTTGTGGGGGACGCACACCATTGATCTCTTTATTGTGTTCTCTGAGGCAGTGTTTGGTATTATTCAGTTATGACAGAGAGTCTCGCCCGAAACATTAATCTCGCTTTCTTTCAGATCATTCCCAGCATTTTCTGATCTGTTTTCCAGAAACCCGTGTTCCCCCTCTCTCTCCCACCCCCTCCCACACCCCCTTTTATTGCTACTTAAAATTTATTGTAAGGATAGACCTGCCATCATACTGCGTCAGATCATAAAGACCGGAAGATGCGCTTATTGGCTGAGGACTGGATTTAGTACTAACATTATCGCCAAAGATTATACGATTGAGTTATAAGCGTTTCATTTGAGATAGTGAGGCGAGCAATGTCAATGGATGAAGCCAGGTTAAAAATAAAGCCATCAAAGGCAAGAGGCCTTTTCTGAATTATAAATCAAGCAATCTGTGGTAATGGGTCTTCTGTAACCCCCTTTTCTGCAGAAACCGTAAAAGAGAAGAAAAGTTGTCGTTTTTCCTGAATTCACAGACGTCTTATGAAGACCAGGGATGCTTTAATGGCTACAATTAGTCAAGAAATTACATTTCACGAATGCCCATTTTGGATATATTTTTGCTGAAATGTCCCGGATTAGGGGCGGCAATACCTATATTGGGCTGCTGCGTTCACCTGCAAATACACAGTCACTTCATCACGTCACAGTAAATCGTGTGAAGTGCTTTGAGGTGCCATGAAAGGAGCTAATACCAAAAATGCAAGGCTTTCCGTGACTATTTCCAGCATTCTCTCCTTTTAATACTTTTTTCAAATTCCCAGAACTTAATGTTTCTTTTTTTTTAAAGTACGTTTTAAAGACCTTCGTAAGAAATTACACATAACAAATAATAAACCTTGCGTTTGATTTTTAGTATCTTAATCACGCCATCGAGACGTCTCAAAGCACTTTGCGTGATTTGTGCGAGACAACGAGAGAGAGAAATAAAAAAAATTACGCTGAGGACCGAGATGTAAAATGAGAGAGAGTGCGGCAATATCCTACAAACAGCCGGAAAGTGAACGACTAGTTTTTTTTTGGAAACCAGAAGAAATTCCCTTCTCCTTTAGAAAACCGCCGTGTGGGATCTTTGACGTCCGTCTGTACAGACAGACGGGACCTTGGATTAATGTCTGATCTGAAGGACGGTGCAATCAAGTGACAGCCCAAGACGATATGAGTCCAGTGTCCCTCCCTGTCTATGTGTGCGGGGATTACGCCCCAATATTTCTGACTGGTTGGTGAGAGTGCTCTCAGCTGAACCAGGCTGACACCCCCCTCACATGTTAAATGGGGGGAGTAACACATTAAAAAGGGTTTTGAAATGCGTTTTAAAAGGGATTATTATTATTATTGTTATTATTAAACCCTGGAGGAGATCGTGAACGTTGAAGGGTGGGGGCGGAGGGTTCGGGGGGAGATGTTGGGACATGATACCTTTTCATCTTTTGTTTGGTTATCCTGGCGTCTGACACACGCGGAAACACACCACCGCCTTGCATTTATTTAGCGCCCCCAACGCAGGGTAGTGTCAGGAATGGGTTGCTCATTCTTTGAGGGGTGCTCTTCCCCCCCCCCCCGCTTTACCTAATCTCGGAGAGTATCAGGACGCAGGTTGGCGAGACTCCCAAGCTGAACGTTGTATGGGGTGGGGAGGTAAGCCACTGTGTGTGTGTGAGACAGCCGGGTCCAGCCGGGGCGAGCCTACTAACTCTTTGGGGCTTTGGCTTCCAACAAACAACAACAACAACAACTTGAGCTGATATAGTGCCCCTCACGCAGGTTAGCGCCCCAGGGCGCTTGACAGTGACGGAGCACGACGCTGAGCCGAAGGGGTGGGGGGGGTGGGGGGAGATGACCTGAAGGTGGAGAAGGAGAGATTGAGGTAGAGCGTTCCAGAGTTTTTTTTGGGGGGGAACCGAGCGCCTGAGAGCGTGACGGCCGATGGGGGGTAGAGGGTGAGAGAGCTGGGGGGTGGGCACTGCCCCTTTAACAAGCAGCCGAGTGTGCACAAGACGAGGAGACCCCCGGGAGAGTGAACGGACAAGAAAGACGCAAGAGTTTGCGCTTTTTAAGAATAAACACACGCGCGCGCGCACACACACAAATATATATAATATATATATATATAATTTTTGAACAGACAAAAGAAGCAAAGCAAAGCTGACTCTTTTTTTTTCCCCCTAAAAATAATAATTACACACACACACACACACATATATATATACATATATGACATAATTATTTATCACTCTGACATATGTGTAGGGAAAGGTTTGCCTTGTGCTCCTGATGTGCAGAGGCTGTATTTATTGTCTCTCTTGTGGTCACATCCCCTCCTCTCTCTCTCTCTCTCTCTCTGACTCCCCCTTTGCAGACGTTTCAGGGGTTGGGATGTGAGGCAATTGTTTACCATCAGCAGCTCCTGGTTCTAACCTGTTTTTTTTTACTCGAGAGAGAATATATATATATATATATTATATATTATATTATATATATTTATATTGCAATTTGCTCCTCTCTCTCTCTACCCCTTTCCCCCCTCTCTCTCCCTCTCTCTCTCCTCTCTCTGTGGAAGGAAAAGAGAGGATATTTTGCTTTATTCTTTGCTCTTAAGGGGAGAGAGGGAGAGAGAGAGAGAGGAAAAGAGAGAGAGAGAAGGAGGGAGGGAGGGAGAGAGAGAGGAAGAGGGAGGGAGAGAGGAAAAGAGAGAGGAAGAAAGGGGGAGAGGGAGGGAGAGGAAAAAGAGGGGAGAGACAGAAGGAGGGAGGGAGGGAGGGATAAGAGAGGAGAGAGAAGGAAAGAGAGAGAGAAGGAAGGAGGGAGGGAGCAAGGAGGGAAAGAGGAGGAGAGAGAAGGAAGGAGCGAGAGAGAGGGCGAGGGAGGGAGGGAGAGAAGGAACGAAAGAAAGAAAGAAAGAAAGAAAGAGAGGAGGAAAGAGAAAGAGAGAAGGAAGGAGTGAGGGGCAGGAGGGAGAGAGGGAAGGAGAGAGAGGAGAGGGGAGGGAGAGAGGGAAGGAGAGAGAGGAGAGGAGAGGGAGAGGGAGAGAGGGAAGGAGAGAGAGGAGAGAGGGAGAGGAGAGGAGAGGGAAAGGGGGAAGGAGGAGAGGGAGAGAGAGGAGAGGAGAGGGAGGGGAGAGAGAGGGAAGGAGAGGGAGAGGGAGAGAGAGGAGAGAGAGGGAAGAGGAGAGAGGGAGAGGGGAGAGGGAGAGAGAGGAGGAGAGGGAGAGAGGAGAGGAGAGAGGAGAGAGAGAAGGGGAGAGAGGGAGAGGAGAGAGAGGAAGGGAAGAGGAGAGAAGGAGAGAGAGAAGGAGAGAGAGGAGAGGAGAGAGAGGAGGAGAGAGAGGAGAGAGAGAGGGAAGGAGAGAGAGGAGGAGGGAGGGGTACAGAGTGCCCGGTGTCCGGGGTAAGATGACGAGGGGGAGAGGAGCCCCGGGGCGGGGGCCCGGGGGCCCGGGGGGGTGTCCGGGGCCCGGGGCCGGGGCGGGTGTCCGGGGGCCGGGGCCGGGGCGGGGCCGGGGGCCCGGGGCCGGGGCGGGTGTCCGGGGGCCCGGGGCGGGGGCCCGGGGGCCCGGGGCCGGGCAGGGCCTGTGTGTGGCCCGCGCTGCTGTACCTGGTGCTGGCGGCCCGGGCCCGGGGGGCCCTGGGGGTCCCGGGGGGGCCCTGTGACCCGGAGCCCTGTGTGTTCGGGCGGTGTGTGGGCGGCGGCTGTGACTGTGACCCGGGGTGGGTCGGCCATCGCTGTCAGCACTGCGGGGGCCGCTTCAGGTCAGTCACCCCGGGGGGGGGGGGGGGACTGTGTCACTGTGTGTCACTGTGTGTCACTGGTCTGTCACTGTGTCTGTCTCTCTCTGTGTCACTGTGGGTATCTCTCTCTGTGTCACTGTGTCTATCACTGTGTCTGTCACTGTGACGGTGTCTGTCACTGTGGGTGTCTCTGTGTCTGTCTCTGTGTCTGTCACTGTGTCTGTCACTGTGTCTGTCACTGTGGGTATCTCTCTCTGTGTCACTGTGTCTGTCACTGTGGGTATCTCTCTCTGTGTCACTGTGTCTGTCACTGTGGGTATCTCTCTCTGTGGGTTTCTCTGTGTCTGTCACTGTGTCTGTCACTGTGTCTGTCTCTCTCTCTGTCACTGGGTCTGTCTCTCTCTGTGTCACTGTGTGTCACTGTGGATGGGTGTCTCTGTGTCTGTCACTGTGTCTGTGTCTCGCTCTGTCACTGTGTCTGTCTCTCTCTCTGTCACTGTCTGTCACTGTGGGTGTGTCTCCCTGTGTCACTGTGTCTGTCACTGTGTCTGTCACTGTGGGTGTCACTGTGGGTGTCTCTCTGTGTCACTGTGGGTGTCACTGTGTCTGTGTCACTCTGTGTGTCACTGTGTGTGTGACTGGGGGTGTCACTGTGTATGTCACTGTGTGTGACTGGGGGTGTCACTGTGTATGTCACTGTGTGTGTGACTGGGGGTGTCACTGTGGGTGTCTCTCTCTGCGTCTGTCACTGTGTCACTGTGGGTGTCTCTCTCTGCGTCTGTCACTGTGTCACTGTGGGTGTCTCTCTCTGTGTGTCACTGTGTCACTTTGTGTGTCACTGTGTGTGTCTCTCTCTCTGACTGTGTCTGTGTGTGTCTCTCTGTCTGACACTGTGTGTGTCTGTATATGTGTCTGTGTGTGTGTGTGTGTGTCTCTGTGTATGTGTGTCTCTATGTGTGTGTGAGTGTGTCTATGTGTGTCTCTATATGTGTATGTCTCTCTCTCTATATATGTGTGTGTCTCTACGTGTGTCTCTCTCTATATCTCTATATATGTGTGTGTGTCTATGTATGTGTGAGTGCGTCTATGTGTGTGTGTGTCTGCGTCTCTCTGTGTGTAACTCTATGTGTGTGTGCGTGTCCGTGTCTGTGCGTATATGTCCCTGTGTGTGTCTCTCTCAGTATCTGTGTCTGTGTCTCCCTATCTGTGTGTGACTATACATGTATGCGTGTGCGTACCCCTCTCTCTCTCTATCTGTGTCTGTGTGTGTATGTCTCTGTGTGTCTCTGTCTCTGTGTGTGTGTATGTCTCTGTGTCTCTCTCTGTGTGCGCGTGTGTTGTGTCTCTGTGTGTGTGTTGTCTCTGTGTGTGTATGTCTCTGTGTCTCTGTGTCTCTGTGTGCGCGTGTGTGTTGTGTCTCTCTGTGTGTCTCTCTCTGTGTCTCTGTGTGCGCGTGTGTGTTGTGTCTCTGTGTGTGTGTGTCTCTGTGTCTCTCTCTGTGTCTCTGTGTGTTCGTGTGTGTGTGTGTGTGCGTCTCATCTCTTTCTCTCTCTCTCTCTCTCCCTCTTTCCAGAACAAAAGGGAAACCTTTTCCAAGTGCGAGGCACTCAGTGTGGGGTTAATTTGTAGCAATGCCGCATTTTTAACAAAAAACACTATGTGTACACGTGCAATGTATGTATATAAATATGAATGTTATGCATAAATAGGCGCACAAGGTGTACGTATCAAGAAAAAACCCTCACAGGGTGGCTGACGTAAGTGTTTGTTGGTGTGCGATCCTGCAAAAGTGTCCGTTTCATTTGTTAACAGTGTGGATGAGGTTTTTAATATACAGTTATGAAAGGAGAGAGAGGTTGCAATGTCAAGCAAAGCGAGAGCTAATAGACTATAACCCCCCCATCCCCTCCACCCTCCCCAGTCTCCCCCAGACGCACGTGCAACTCTTTTTTTCTTGAGCTGGAACGAAAGAGGTTCAAGAGCGGTGTGCGTTCCTGCACAATTTGTTAAAAAAAAATTAAACCCCAGCCC
Organism: Callorhinchus milii; assembly: GCF_018977255.1. Lineage (NCBI taxonomy): Eukaryota > Metazoa > Chordata > Chondrichthyes > Chimaeriformes > Callorhinchidae > Callorhinchus > Callorhinchus milii. Next base: position 1,932,201 of record NW_024704748.1, read on the forward strand.
CTTCGCTGACGCGCCGCAGCCGACGAGGATTTCTCCGCCTGGCTCTCACCGCTCCGGCGGAGCCGGTGCGAGCGGAGATATCATGCATTTCGGCTCCGATCTTTCACCGTCAAGAGAGGACGTTGAACTGATTCACCGCGTCGGCAATCTGTGCGGGCGGGCGGGCGTGGGTTCGTAAGAGCAGCTCGCCGGTCAGGCCCATGAATGTTTTTCAAATCTCTGTGCGCTGTCGTCAAGTGGCTTCCAATAAGTTATATATTTTTTAAAAAAATTACGTTTCTTCACCTTTTTGCTTCATTCAATAGTTGGCAGAGAGAGAGAGAGAGGGGGAGAGAGAGAGAGAGAGAGAGAGCACGAAACTCAACCACTCAGTCTTTCCACTGCTCGATTTTGACTTGCAGCACAAAGGCAAAGCTTTTGCTATGGTTTCTTATTATCGTTACATCTAAAAAAAAAATCCCAACAATAACGGTGATTCCCCTGAGAGCATTCATTCGATTATTGCTTGCGGCCTTTGCAGTTTTTGTTTTTCTACGGAAATAAAACAAAATATAAAAAGAATCCGGCGATCGATCCAAAGAATAAGTCATCTTTTTTTTTAATGCGGGCAGAGTTTGCCTCTCTTAACCAATGGCAGTTATATTTGTTGTATATTACACAACTTCTGTCCGGAAAGTGTGATTTTTTTATTTGTATTAAAAGTTTGACTGAAGTTATGGAGGAGCAGTGAGGAGTCTCCCCCACAAAATCAAACAGTCGAGTCACTTTATAGTATATTCTGTGAAGGGCTTTTGAGACGTCTCAAAGACGTGAGAAGGTGCTGCATCAAATGCAAGGATTATTAATAGTAATAATACTACTACTAATAATAAAGTCACTAAGTCCACAACTGTCTGTGGGACACTGCTGTGCACAAATGGGTGCCGCGTTTCACCCACAAAATTCACAGCCACTACACTTCACAGTGCATCCATCCTGTGAAACGTTTTGAGACGTCTCAACGATGTGAGGTGCAATAATCAAAGGCAAGAATTGTTATATTACGGAGGAGGAGAGGGCCTTGCCTTGTTGTGGCAGAGAAGTTAACTTTGTTTTGGGGCCGTATAGAAAAAAAAACAAGCACCTGATCTCCAATTTACCCATTTCTATCACCAGCTGTTTTTTTCTACGAAAAAAAAAAGACCTCATTTGGATCGTGTCACATAGTCCTGACGAGCTTGTACTTTGCTCATTATTTTAAAGGACGCATTTTGTGGGACACGTGAAGAGACAGTGTTTCTGGCTTACGGGCGCTCTGGGAGGCTAACCTGTGTGAAGGGCGCTATATAAATGCAAGTTGTTGTTGTTGTTGTTGTACGTGCACGTGCGCGTGTGGGGTACATGGGTGACACTGTGCTCCTCTCTTTTCTGTCAATAACTAACTGACAGGCGGTGACAGCATCAGCATCCAAGGCTGCACTCTCCATCTCTCAAAGCCATCAGGAACCTCGGGGTTCTGTTCGACCCTGAGCTGTCCTTTCTCCCCCATATCCGCACCACAACTGGCACCGCCTTCCACCACCTCCGGAATGTCACCAGACTACGGCACTACCTCACCCCTCACGCTGCTGAAACTCTGGTCCACGCCTTTGTCACCTCAGGGCTGGACTATGGGAACTCTCTCCTCGCCGGCCTTCCCGGCCCTCCCTCCACACTGCAGGTCATTCAGAACTCTGCAGCTCATGTACTCCACATCACTCCCACCCTCACTCGCCTCCACTGCTCCCCATCCCCCAGAGGATCGATTTCAAGATCCTCATCCTCACCTACAAGGCCATTCACGGCCTCGCTCCCTCCTACCTCTCTGACCTACTATCCCCCTATCTACCTGCCCATACCCTCCGTTCCTCTGGCTCCGGTCTGCTCCACATCCCCCGCCCCAACCGCCCTACCATCGGTGGTCAGGCCTTCAGCCTCTCAGCCCCGAGGCTCTGGAACTCCATCCCCCAGTGCCTTCGCCGCCTCCTCCCTTTCCTCCTTCAAGGCCGGTCTCAAGACCTTTCTCTTTGACCGAGCCTTCAGCTCCCCTCTCGACTCTCTACCCCTCCTCGCTCTCCCTCCCTTCCCTCCCCTCACCCTGACCATTTCCCCCCTGCTCGGGTCCTGACCCAACTGTCCAGCGCCTTGGGACGTCCTCCCGACCTGAAAGGCGCTCTATAAATGGAATCTTGTTGTTGTTGTTGTTGGTCCCTAATTCGATCAGAGTGCAGTCTGCAGTCTGATCGAATAACCAAATGCGACACTGAGGTCATTCCGCGTGTTTTCTGCAACAATGTGCGATCCGGCAAACCTAAGGCCCGAATTTATGGTGAGTTTGTCTTTGGTGAAGTTACAATTTCTTCGGCCCCCCTCAGACTCCCAAACGTCAGTTGTGGTTTGGTTGCGTAACTGGTTTCCGGTGAGGGTGGATGGCAGGTAAAAGGCATTTATTATCATGGCGTAGGTAGATAGGATCTCCGTTGCTAGTCGTGCTGCCCAATGATGGCAATAGAAAGGCAATTTTTATCAAATAATTTCTAATCGGGGTTTTAGCGTTTCTTTTTTTTTAAGCTCGACCGATAAATGATTTGAAATCTACATTACGCCTGGTGTCAGCGTACAGTCCCGTATTCTACGCTGTGAATTTAGAGGGATACTGAAATTCTTGGATTTCTTTTCTTTTGGTGTTCAGTGTGAAAATCGTTTGATAGAAAAAAAAACTCATGATCACAGCTGCAAAACTGTGCTCCCGCCTCTGAATCAGAGGGTTGTGATCCTGGTCTTGCACTATTGCAAGAGAGAAGAGAGTTTGTCCTGGTGTTCTGGCCAACAGTCCTCCATATGAAATAAAAACGTCACTTGTGATCTTGCTGTGTGCAAGTTAGCTGCCGCATTCCCCCATTGAAAAAAAAAACAGTCACTCCACTTTACAGTATATCCTAACGTGAAAAAGTGCTATTCAAATGTAAGGATTATTCTGATCGTTATTCAGAAGAGAGGGCTCTGGTTTTGACTGGTGGGGGAGAAAAGGACTAAGGAAAGGCTTCTCGGAGATCCTCAAGGTAGAATTGAGAGATCTGACTCCAGGACCCAAAAGGTTCCTATGGAGTTCTGTTGCTCAGTGGTTAGAGCACCGGCCTCGCAGACGAGAGGACTTGGGTTTGATTTCTGGGCGAAACGTTGGGCAAGTTTCCGTATTTCACACGCCTCTGTTTACCGACAGTAACGAGGAACCTGGCTGTTAGTCGATGGCAGAGGTAATGATTTTTCCGTGGGGTAATAATTCCTTTCAAAATAAATTTAAAGAATTTGGTCACTCAATCCACAGCTGTTTGTGGGACTCTGCTGTGCGTAGTTGGCTGCTGCATTTCGCCCACAAAATGTGCAGTCCATTTACTTTGTGGTATATTCTGTGAAGCGCTTTGAGACGTCTCGAAGACAGGATAAGGCGCTTATCAAATGCAAGGATTATTATTATTATATATATTCACCTGTCAACTATCCAGCCATTACTGCACTTCACAAATTTTTTGCCTTTTTTGAAGGCAAACATGACCGACCGGACTGTCATGTCGTTTTGCGGTCTTGTATCATACTCGATACAGAGCAAACGGTCTGGTGATCGCAAGCAATAGAATCTTTTAATAATGAATTTTTCAAAGCTGCAGCCCAACTTTGAGATGAAGAGAAGTGCAGAAAGCAAACGCGCAAAGGGTTCCTTACACAACTTGCCTACTTAAAAGTAGAAGTTGTGCTCAATTATTTAATAAGGCGAGATTGTGTTACCACTCTGTTTAGTTGCTGGTACATGAACTAGGTAGTGTTTACTACTCGCCAAGGTAAGGCAGACTTTAAACGCAACCTGCACATCTGTATATTTTTTCGGGAACGGGTTGTTGCAGTGGGTGAGAGCGCATGTGTTTGAGCTAAATGAAACCTAAGTCCCAGATGACAAGTTTTTTCTTTCTCTCTCTCTCTCTCTCTCTGTGACTGCTAAAGGTCCTAAGCAAAACGAGCTTTGGCTGTTTCATTCGTGTTCCCGGTGGACACAAGTACGGAGCGTGAAAAGCGTTCAGAACGCACGTCAGTGGCGTGAAACTGGCCTAATATTGGCTTTTTCTTAATAGCTCAAAAAGCTATATAGGCTGAGTGACTGTATTTTACCTGCGTAGTGCACATCCCATGCATGTGTGTCGACTGTTATCAGAATCGATTGCAGTGTGTCCTGTTCCCGAGCATGTCCTCGTACAATGTCAACAACAGTAGAATAGGGAATGGTCTTCAGTGTCCTAAAACGTTTCTTTAATGTAAAAGTGAATTAATTACGGCTTATCTGAAAATTTGCATTTATGGCATCTAAAACTCAAATGAATATCATTCCTTGTCTTATTGCTGGCATAAGGCGTAATCTAAATACAATGGTGTAGAAATATTTCCTCTTCCCTCAGGGTATTATATGTGTTCCAGGAAGATGACTCAAGGTGTACAATAACATGCTAAACCTGTATGGGATTATGTCGTGATCAAAATTATGATTATTTGATTTGCATTTTTAATATTGTTCTTGGTTGCTTGACAATAGGGGAGACATTTCTACCTGGGTCTGGATCTACACGATGTTTGTGGCATATTAGAATGTGAACAAAAAAGCTTCGAAATTAATCTTCCGTTTGAGAATTTGCCAAATTCCACAAGTTTCGAAAGCGCTATACGAGTAGAAAGAATCTGGACCCAGGTAGAATTTTTCTCTAAATTTTTTTTACCAAGCTATCAAGATGACCAAAAGATCTTTGCCACTGTCATTGCCTCCCCTTTGGTGATACTCCTATTTTATAATAATACTAATCCTTGCATTTGACGTCGCGCCTTATCACGCCTTCGAGAGTCTCAAAGCGCTTCAAAAAATTATACTGTAAAGTGAATTGACTGTATACTTTGTGGGCGAAAAGCGGCAGCCAATTGCGCACAGTAGCGTCCCACAAACAGTCATGGATTGAGTGACCAAATTATTATTATCTTTTTTAAGGAATTATTTCCCCCGGAAAAGCGATCCGCCAATCGACTAACAACCAGGTTCCTACTTACTGCTGCGTAAACAGAGACGTGTGGAGTAAGGAAACTTGTCCAACATTTCGCCCTGCCCCGGGAATCGAACCCAGGTCCTCTCGCTTGCGAGACGAGCGCTCTAACCACTGAGCTACAGGAATCCATTTTGGGTACGATAGCTGGTCTGAATTTGGCTCAATCCAGTTTCGAAACGGCTAACGCTGTGTAGCACTGAACTGCCTGTGGATGAAAACACAGAGCCCAAACACTTTTGGGTTGGATCTCGCTTCCTGGGACGCAGTTGCGCTCGGGCCAAACCAGTTTGGTTCAGAGTTGCAGTGTATTTTCATTTCACGCTACTACTCCTCAGCACGCCTCAAGTCATTTTGTTTTGAGCTTGTATCAAAGCCCATCTGATGCCAGATCACGCTATGGTGCTGTTGTGTTTATTACAGCCAAGCACCTCATCAATTGATGATTTCTCCATCTATGTTATTGGAAGAAACTCAGTCTGGTTTAGTTTTTTTTCCCTGAACCTGGTCTTTCATGAACCCCGCCCAGTGTGCAACTGCACTCCGATTGGGTTAAAGCCTTCCGGGACTTCGTCCGGTGGGAAGGATGCGGTGCAAATGCAAGTTGTTGTTGTTGCTGCTGCTCTGAGGACTTGCCTCTTCCCTAATCTGATGAAGCAAGAGAGAGAGCTGATACCAGGTGCTTTGTGTTTAAAAAAAAATTCCTTGCTTGGCACCTTCCACACCAGGTGGACATCTCCATGGATTTACTGTAAATTTGTGAAAAATAAGAAACCAGCAGAATTACAGTTTTAAAGACGCCGCTAGGAATTTCATCCAAATGCAGAGCTAATGTCTCTCTCTCTTCCCATGATCATGGGTGTTGTCCATGTGTCGGGTTCTGTGTAGCCCAGTGAATGCCAATTTTCAGTGTAGAAATTTACATGGTTTGAATGTTGATGGTATCGTTTTAACTCCCATGGCTTTTGTGCTGTAGAAATGGAGTGGTATTTGTCAGGGTCCAACTGCAGATAGTTTGGTATTTGAAGAATCCACACTTTTATTAATTTTTCATTCAATATTAAGTATCCTTTTCCTGCTGCGTGCCCTTATAGAATGGCCCTTTTTGTGCATGGGCGCACTGTGAATTGTTTCTATAGTAATCCTTGCTTCCGATAATATAGTGCCTCATTACGTTATCAAGATATCTGAAAGTGCTTAATAGGATTTACTGTCAAGTGTTGTGTATTGTATATGTGAATGCAGCAGTCGATTTGCGCATAGCAATATCCCACAACCAGCCCTGAAGTAATGACCAATTTTATCTGGAGGATTGTTGGCCGGGATACTGGGAGAAATCTCCTCCTCTGTTCGAATAGTGCCTTGGGGGCTTTGAAGTCCACCTTGACAAGCAGAATCTGTTCAATGTCTCATCCACAAAAGACAGGACATCCAGTGACAGCTCCTCCAACAATGCAGCACATCCCTAGCACTGCAAATAGAGTATCAGCCAAGTCTATAGGAGTTCAAAGTGCTGCCAGCAAGGCTTGACCCACTACCTTCTCGCTCAAAGGCAATTGAGCCAGTTCGACACCTATTTCGATCCAGTGCCACTACGTTGATGACTCGTATATAATTTTGCCCACACAAAATGGACAGTCAATTCACTTTATGGTACCATTTGTGAAGCTCTTCGAGACGTCTCAAAGACGCGATAAGGTGCTATATCAAACGCAAGGATTATTATATTATATTATATATTGCTGGACTTTCAACTTGATAGAAAATCTGCTGCTTACGTTTGGCGCAGAAACTTGATAATGAAGATCCTTGATGTACTCATTGAAATTATGCAATATAATAATGTATAATAATGTATGCAATAATGTATAATGCAAACAAATTTACGCTTATATGGTGCCTCTCATGTTGGAGGATGTCCCAAGGCGATTGATTAACAGTTAATACTGACTTGGCGTGCAAGCTGAGGGTGGGACCCAAGGGGAAATAGAGGATTGAAATTGTGGTCAAAGAGGTAGGTTTTGCGATGCTCTGGGGCACTATATGAATCCAAGTTGTGGTTGTTGTTGAAATGGACCTCGGATTGAGGTGAGGGAAAAGGGAGCGAGTCAGAAGGGCTGTATGAAACTATTTTTTTAAACCACATTTGCCTTTGGAGTGGCTGGGGGCGGGGGAGAAACACAATCGATTCCCCGTGTGATACGATCTTACATTGTTTAAACACTGGAGATGATTCAGGCATGTTTTCTGTTGGTGGAGCATAAGTAGCGCGTAACCTGGAGCGTGCCACAGATGCCTAGACTGGCATGTTAATCACAGGATTCGAACACAACAAAAGCATGCTGAGGTGCGTGTTGTGCGCGGGTATATATTGCCAGGTGCTTCAAATATAATCTTACCCTGGGAGGAGGAGGATGGTGAGAATTCTGTTTGCGCGCGTAACCTTTTCCTCGACAAACAAAGCTGACTGATTCCTTGCAGCAGAATTCTTTCCTCTGGCTCAGTTTACTCCTTGTGGTCTAAACACTGAGGCCTACCTTGTGCTGATCTCTTTGAAAACGTTGTCTTTTCACGCTGGGACGACAGTATTGAAAAAAAAAAGTGGCTGTTCTTGATTAACGTAGCAGCGTGGAGATGTTGGATTGTGTGGCGGAGATTTTGTGCAAGATCCATCGGTGTCAGTTTATCAATCTAAACGCCAGTGTATCTGGGGCAGCAGCAAGTGGGGGGTAGAGGAAAAATGAGACTGTTAATGCCTTTTCCCTCTGAATGGAGATCAGGCAATAATGATAATCATTCCACCACTGAATCACCTGAATGTGTTAAGTTGGGAGTGTATCTACGACTGTTTGTGGGGACGCCGCTGTGCGCAATTGGGCTGCCGCAGTTTGCCCACAAAATATACAATCAACTCACTTTACAGTATATTCTGCGAAGCGCTTTGAGACGTCTCGAAGACATGAAAAGGCGCTGTATCAAATGCAAGGATTATTATTACCCATGCATGTTCCTACGATATTTATTTGCACAGTCAGAAGGGAAGTCGAGTATAGTTGTTTTATGTGGCATTGGTTTTAAATGACTTCCTTAGAATTCTAAATGACTGTGCTGGGAATGACAGCTTCTAATAATAATAATAATCCTTGCATTTGATATAGCGCTTTTCACGTCGGGAGGACGTCCCAAAGCGCTTCACAGAATATACTGTAAAGTGAATTGACTGTATATTTGTGGGCGAACGCGGCAGCCAATTCTAACAGTCAGTTGTAATCCACAAGGCCGTGAAATATGAAAAGGTTATATCGTTATTTACTTTGTGGGAAAAAAAAGACTGAGAAATGGACGCTCATCGGCCTCCCCGAGGAACACTGCTTTAATTCTTACCAGTGAGCAACCGAAGCAGTTGTTCAAAAAAAAAACAGGTCCCTAAATGGGTGTCTCTCGGAGTCTCTCCGTGACTCTCGGAGTCTCTCCGTGTCTCTCGGAGTCTCCCCGTGCCCCCGTGGCTCTCCCGATTTGAATGAAGTGGTCCACTTTACGAAGATAACAGTATCGGCTTGAAGCTCGGTTTTTGAAACGCAAGACCGTTTTTGGAGTTGTCGGGAGAAAATGTCAATGCACATTTGACACCAAATTCCGTGTTGCTCAAATATGGCATTCTGCTGCCCACTTTGGCAACATCTTATTATTATTATCTTGGATACTGCTTGAATTTTGGGTGAATTTATTTCCATTGCTTCAGAGCACTGAATTGAATGTGATTTTAGATCTTGCGTGACAGACCTATAGGGAGGGTGGGGAACTCTAGGAGTTCATAGTTTGTAACATGGTTGAGCAAACTTGGTGGAGCAGATTATCAGCTACAGCTGTTTTTTTTAAATAAAAGTCTTGCATTACATTGGAAGTACAATATTGTCACATTCTGTGCCTATTTGGCTGATGTTTCTGGGCTAAAATTCAAATTGTATGAAAGCTGTGAAGTGAAATAGATGTTAATAATCTTGATTTACATCTCAGCCGAATGTTTTTCTTTATATAAAACCCTAAATCGTCAATTGAATTTTCTGAGCCTTAGAAAATGTTGTAGTATTTGTAATACTGATGGACACTTGTAAAGACATCCAGGGATTCTGCGTGGGGGTTTGGGACAAACATGAGAACATCTTGCTTAACTGAACAGACGAGACATAGTTTGCAAACAAGTTTAATTGAAAAAATATTGGACCCATAAGTTTCTTTTTAAACCAAAAATGCCGTCTATCATGTTGAGAAAGATGGATCACTGATGTAATTACTCGCCTTTCTTGCAACCCCACCGATGTCTTTGTACAGCACGTGAAAATAGATATCCTTCTACATGAATAGTACTTGTATTAATGCAAATTGTTATTGTGTGTGGCTTTTCACTGTGAGAAACGAATGTCTAAGGAGCCACTTGTGGTTTGCCTGCAAGACATGCGGTCACTGCAATCTACAGTAAATCCTGCGAAGCGCTTTGAGGTGTCTTCCTGACTTGAAAGGCACCTGTAACAAATGCAAAAAATATTATTTATTATTATTATTGTTATACCCGATTCAATGTGTTTAAAAATATATACGTATGTGTATATATATATAAATTTCTGAATTCAGTGAATGACCACTCTGAAAAGACATTTGAATTCATAGAAATGGTCAGACGTTTAGTTAATAATATTTCCTGCATTCGATATAACTCCTAAAATGTCAAAGCATCACAACGGCTTTCATTGGTAATTGCTATTGGATGTATTTGTAGGCAAAAACAACAACAGCCAATCTGTACACGGCAGTGTCTGAAAAATATCGAGAAGGTGAATGAAGAGTTTATCTGAGGACTATCTGCTGCGACACCAGCAGTAACTCTCTTCTCTCTTCAAGTCGTTGAGGAATCTTTAACGTCTCTCTGAGCAGGCAGACAGGATCTCGGTTTAATGTCCCACCTGAAGAAGTGGACATCTGGTAATGCAGTTGCGGTACTTCACTGGGATCCTAGCAGAAACTCCCCTCTACATGTGGGATTTGAATCTACATCCTTTTGATCCATTGGTAAGGCCCAGTTGAACTGGAGGAAAGGGGAAGGAGGCTGTGTGGTTAATCGGAGACTTGCTAGCAATCTGGTTGTGTCATGGAAACTTAAGGCTACAGAAGAAGGCCGTTCGGCCCACGCTGCCTGTGCCTGCTGTTTGAAAGAGCTACCCATTAGGGTTTGTGTTTGTTCCCATTTCTGTTTGTTCAATTATAATAATAATAATAATCCTTGCATTTGATATAGCGCTTTTCAATTGAACCTGGAGACCGCAATTTTCAAATTGTCATAATGCTACATGTACAAGTTAGCATGCACAAGGGAAACGGACTTTGCAAGTTAAATCTACTCCGAGTGCATCTCCCTTATGGACATTTTTGCTTCGAAAAGCTCAGGAGGGGTGGAGGGCGGGGAGGGTATGAGTAGGAGGGTGGCCGAAGGCACGGTCAAAGAGGAGGGTCTCGAGATGGGTCTCGAAGGAATCATGGCTGTACAATCCAAACATTGTCGGGGCCTCAGAATGTTTCAGTTAAAATTGTTCAAGGAGCTTATTTAGTTGGTTAAATAGGACACCAGAGATGTAAAGAGTTCAGATGGTGCAAACTGCTAAACTCCGGCATATTGACCCATATCTATTTTTTCAAGCATTTTTAATTCTGAAACGTTTTAACATATATCATGTCCATTTGAGTGCTTTAGTTGGACCCACTGAAAGTTGCACGCAGAATAAACACTTGTGAGTTGTTGGGGTTTTTTTTTGGGAAAAAAAACCTTGACTAACTTGTGCTTGTGGGACGCTGCTGTGCGCAATTCGCTGCTGTGTTTCGCCCACAAAATACGCAGCCGCTACACTTGACAGTATATCTGCTTTTGAGACGTGTCAACAACGTGGTAAAGCGCTGTATCAAATGCAAGGCTTATTATTGTTGTTGTTGTTGTTGTTGTTCTCTGCTTCAAGTTACATGTTGAGAATAAAACAGAAATGAAATTTACGAACGACAGAGAAAATATAGTCACTTACAGCTTCCTCCTACAAAATGTGGTTCCCAGATAATCCCTATTGGATATCCCGGGATGGGTCACATTGTTAATGTGCTATAAATAAACACTAATCAATCTAAAAGTAGGATACTTCTGTCACGTTCTTCTTATATATGGATGCCATGGTCAAGCGGTTGACAACGGTAATGTCACTTTTTCCCGTGGATGTTCAAAAGCACCACAAAATGTGTCTTGTGGTCTCTTCTCAGTGGATCCTTTAGTGGTCACATCCAGACGGTTAATGAGCTAGCTTGCTGCAGAAGTAATAGTTTTCTTGGAAAAAAATCATGAATGGGATTCTTCAGACACAGCTAAATGTAGTGTGCACCGAAAACTCACCCTTGTAATTTGGAAGGAACATCCGGCAGGGAAGGAGAAGGGAGAGTGCATTTTTGGTTGCAACAGTCATACTGTATCTGAATAAGATGAGTGCTGTCCTACTCTGCCTTCTTTTAATATAATTTGTGAGATTGCACAACTAAAGATGGTCGTCTTAACAGTCTGGGTTTCTACAATGCAATTTATTTAGCTCTTTCATGTCTGTGTGTGTGTGTCTGTCTGTGTGTGTGTCTGTGTGTGTGTCTGGATCAGTCAAAGATGTCTTGAGTTGCTATTTAAAAGTGGGAAGGGATGAGATGGAGGGCCTCGGGGAAACCCCATTTACTCCCAGGTCCTCTCGCTTGCGAGGCGAGTGCTCTAAGTTTCAGGACTCCACATAAATGTAAATTGCATTCTTATAACCCTCCGATCGAGGTTCATAACATCAAAATTTGTGTTCTGGGATTGCGTCTACTTGTTATTCATGACTACTTTTCCAGCTCCAAATGTTGATCTAACCAATATTACACATGACAAAAAGATGTACAATGCATTTTATGCCAATTGGTCATTTGAACATTATTTTTTCAGTGATGCAACTTGAGATTCTTAATAACGGGGAAACTCTCTGGCAATTTACTTGAATATATGATGAATGACAACTTTTGTGCAGATGATTAAAGTAGAACAAAATTAGTTTCACCCGTTTAATTTCTAATTTGCTCTCGCATTAATTGCTACTCGTGCCAGTTGATACAATTTTCTAAAGATTCACAGAAATGTCGCCTTTGATGTTGATCACAGCTGTCAACGTCTTACTGTTACGAGAGTTGGAATCTATGGAATGAAGTGGATAGGTATAGTTATACGTGTTCTGCAGATTCAAGATTCACCCTGAACAGATTCGTGCACGTTTTATTTTAGATTTGTGATACGTTTACGACGATTTACAAAGAATGCGCAGCATGGCAACAGGCCACCCTGCTCGACCACTCCATCTTTATACTCCAAAAGCGTTCTCAACTATTGGTTGCTCCCTCCCACACCCTCAATTCCCCTCTCGAAATTAAACGGGTGAAACAAAATTAGTTTCACCCGTTTAATTTCTAATTTGCTCTCGCATTAATTGCGAAGGTGAAGGTCTAGCTTTCTCTAAACCATTCTACGCTATCAGCTTCCATCAGCTGCTTCAGGCAGCGAGTTCCACAATCTCACTACCCTTTGTGTGAAGCAATTCCTTCGACAGTCTCCTGTAGATCCCCTTAGTCTCTATCTTATACTTGCAGTTCAGTGTTGGAGCATTCAGATCAGAATTGTTGGCCAGCACTTAGTGGACGGCTTGGCTCACGATCTTGATTCGAAGATGGCAGGGGATTTATAATCATAATAATCCTAATAATGCATGGATTTCATATGAGGACATCTCAAAATGCTTTTCATTAGTGTGTCAGTCTGGCTCAGTTGGTAGCACTCTCGCCTCTGAGTCAGCAGGTTGTGTGTTCAAGTCCTGCTTGGGATTTGGAACTCATGTAGCCTTAAAATAATAATAATCCTTGCATTTGATGTAGCGCCTTTTCACGTTTCGAGACGTCTCAAAGCGCTTCACAGAATATACTGTAAAGTGACTTGACTTGTGTATTTGGGGGGAAATGTGGCAGCCAATTGCGCAAGCAGCGCCCCACAAACAAAGACATTCTGTCACAGGAATGTCTTTCTGCTTCGCTTGCAACCAAGGGATCCAATATGGAATGCAGATTGACACACCAACAGACATTTCATCTTTATCTTTACTCATCTGGGAGGACTCCTGTGGGAGGATTCCTTTTGGGAGGACTCAGTGGAAGGACTCAGCGTTTTTAAAAATGTAATTTTGTTGTTGTTGCCACAGAGGGGGTGAGGCGGAGGCACTGCAGGATGGAGTTCCAGAGGGTGGGGGCAGAGAGGCAGAAGGCCCGCCCGCCAATAGTGTTGTGAGCGAGGCAGGGAATGTTAAGCAGGCCAGAGCCTGCTGAGCGGAGGGAGCGAGCAGCATGGTAGGGGGTTAGGAGGTCGCAGAGGTAGGTGGGAGCAAGTCCATCGAGGGCTTTGAAGGTGGGGACCAGGGTCTTGAAATATACCCTCTGTGTGTTGGGAAGCGAGGATGGGGGTGATAGGGTTGTGGAGCCTAAAGCGGGAGAGGATACAGGCTCCAGAGTTCTGGATGAGCTGTATCCTGTGGAGTGAGGAGTTGGGGAGGCCAACAAGCAATGAGTTTGCATAGTCCAGCTTCGATGTAATGAAAGCATGTATGAGGGTTTCGGTGGCCTGCGGTGTGAGGCAGTGTCGGAGCCGGGCGACATTGCGGAGGTGGGGGAAGGCAGAGCGGGTTATGGCGCAGATGTTGGGTAGAAAGGATAGTTGAAGGTCAACCAAGACTGGACTGGCTCAGTGAGGTGGAGTGCGCAACCATGGATGGTGATGCTGTCAGTGCCTAAGGTGAGGAGGCGCTGACAGGAGCCAATCAAGAGAGCCTCGGTCTTGTAGAAAGTTCGCATACATGTGGAAGTTGACCCCATATCTGCGGATGATGTCACTAAGAGGGAGCGTATAGATATTGAAGAGGAGGGGACCAAGGACAGAGCCCTGAGGAACACCGCACGAGATGGTCAGGGGGCTAGAGGAGAAGCCGTTTGAGGAGATAAAGTGGAGGCGGTGTGAGAGGTAAAATCTGAACCAGTCAAGGACAGAGCCGTGGAGGTTGAGGTGAGAGGAGAGGTGGTGGATGAGGATAGAGTGGTTGACGGTGTCGAAGGCAGCAAAGAAGTCAAGGAGGCTCTATACAAATGTAACTTTGTGGTCGTCGTTATTTTGTTCTCACCACTTGGCTACGTGCGTGCTCTGTGATGCAGGATTGCCGCAGTGCCACATAGACTCGGCAGTCACCAGGTGTAACTGTAGGGAAAAATGCAAAACTGAAATTAGCTCATTAACGATATAAGATACCTGAAAACAAATATGCCCACATCACTCCCAAACGCAATTGCTTTCCGGTGAGGTATAAATGATGTCTCTACGTCAATCGGTTATTGAGATCCTTCTTGAAGCGCAGACAGACATTGTTGTTTTATTAGTATAGATAGACAGACACACAGACAGACAGAGAGAGACAGAGATGGATGGGTGGATGGATGGATGGAGAAGATTATCATCACTTGTGGCTGATGTTGTGACCAGTTTTACGTAGCTCTTCCGTGCCCCCACACACCAGCAAAAAATAATCAGTTTTCCAAACTGGTTCATGGAGATAGTGCCCTATTTAGAGGAACGAATGTGAAAGCTGTTGGAAAAGAAGTGACTTGCAATGTGTTTTGAAATTTGTCTCATTTTTATGGAATTTTTTTACGCACTCATTTTTCCTGATTTATAATTCATTTGTTTTGGGAGGAACAAAGCAAGTAAAGTCACTGCTCAACAACGTGCAGTTCTGTGAACTCGCACATTCAGCAGCTCGAACTGCCCTGTGCCATGTGAAAAATTCAACATCTGTTATATATTGATGCATTTCCTGTTTTTTTGCTCGTTCTGTTCCACTTCAGCCGTTTGCAGCTTTGAGACATTCACACCAGCCTGAGATTTTCTTCCTGCAGGCTTCATATTTGTACATGATCACATGTGTTTTTTTTTATTTAAAGCTGACCCATTTCTTTCGATGGAATGCGAGTTTTAAGGAATTTGGGTGGCAGTGTTTTGTGTCGTGTTGAGCGATTTTTTTTTAAAGAAAATGGCATTCACCGTGCTTAATGTGAACGTAGCTTTCTGTCACAGGAATGTCTTTCTGCCTGTCTTCCTCGAATGCTCACCCTCTACCCATCCTCCCATCCCAGTATCGAGCTGATTTTTTTTTGATATCAGGATGAGGATGAGGCATTCTGGCCTAAAACCACTCTTCCTGGTGACATGTCCCATTCGTTAATTAACCTAAGGGTAAAAAAAAATTACTTCCTGCTGTCTGGCCTGAAAATGCCATTTGCAGCCCTAAACCCACGTCCTCTCAATCCAGTTTCAAAGTGATTCCGAAAGTATTGTTCTGGCTTTCCTTCCAAAATTGTTGTCAACAAGAATCTGACCTTGACTGTGACAGTATACCCTGATGCTGGGCATAGAGGAGGGAGGGGAATATGGAAGGAGGTGTGATGGGGGGGAAATGTGGGGGTCGGGAACAGACCTGTGTACAGATCCCTCAGAAGCGGTGGGTAGAAGTCGCCATAAGTACCTTCTTTACGTGGTCTGTGGAAGCATCAGGTTGGTTGTATTAGCCAAATGACAAATGTAACGCTGTTCGTAATAGAAGAAAAGAGGTTGCAGAGAGTACTGATTGCGTTGGAAAGTTCGCTGTGCTCGTGATTTGGTCCAAGCTAACTCAAGCCAGTTTGTGTACTGGAGCAATTCAGATTTTGGGTGGTATTAGACTTCAGACAAAATGTAAATCGACCATCAGCAAATCTGCCAAACAGCTGTATTTCTGTTTTTGGCAGTGACGCGAATCCCTAAGGCGGGCCTGACTCACACTGGTGCTGATTCAGAAAAAACATGTTTTGGGCCATTTACGGTGGTGAAATCGAGGTCAAATCCATCTATTTTCACGAATCCAACCTGCATTTACGGTCATAAATGTGGCTTTGGAGTGAACGCGAGTTAACCGTGTCTGACGAGCNAAAAAGCGGTTGCTCTGGATTTAATATATTGATACGCAATCTCACAGTGTACATTGGAAACCTTGATCTGCTCCCACTCACTCGTCATCTCATTTCCTGCTCCGAGGAGCAGAGCTAGGGAGGTGAGCAGTGCACACACTAGTAAGTCTGCTTCCAATTAAACCCTAGGCGATAAGTGCATTACAATATCAAGTTTGTAACGGAAACACTGTGTCCAGATGTCCTGTCACCCTTTTGCGTATACTTCTATAAGTAACTGGAAGCTGCTATCCTGATAAATCCAGTTTCCAGCAACCAACGTTTCTCCACCGATGAGTCATTCTGTAGTGGAGAACGGTAAAGGAGGAAGAAAATAAGTTTTTATGCTGTGGAAATTTGAGTAGTGTTGGGACTTTTCTTCAATGTGCTTCAAGGCAAGTTACAATACCTAATTTCTGTAGGTTGTGTAACGTTTCTTCTGCATAGTAATTGTAGCGTAGTGATATAGCAAGCGAGAGGACCTGGGTTTGATTCCATGGCAGGGCAAAACCTTAGGTAAGTTTCCTTACTCCACACACACGCGGCTCTGTTTACCTAGCAGTAAGTAGGAACTTGCTTGTTAGTCGATTGGCGGATTGCGCAATTGGCTGCCACATCTCGCCCACAAAATATCCACAGTCACTACACTTTAGCGGTATGTTCTGTGAAGCATTTTGAGACATCTTGAAGACGTGATAAGGCGCTACATCAAATACAAGGATTATTATTCTATTATACTCCCAAGGTTTTTATATTTCAGCAAACTTTCAAAACCTATTTTTCGCCAAACAAACTGTGGTTTTGAACCTCAATTGCTACTTGAGTACGCAAGAGATTTCCACTCTGCTGCGCTCAAGGCGAATTCTTAAAATGAAACGTTTAGTTGGGGTGGCTTTATTACACGGCTTTGTGAATTATCTTGGTGGGAACTGGCCTGCTGCATGGCCCCTGCCTGCCCTGCCCGCCCCACCATTGGCGGTCAGGTGGTTGGGTTGAGGGATGTGTCAGTCGCTCAAGATTAATGCTAATTCTTTGATACCGAGTTCAAGGTGTTAGAGCAAGCAGAAAAAGGGCATTTGGTTACTTCATCAGGCCCTTTGGACGTGTTGGTAATGCTTGGATGCCAGGTGAAGTGAAATTAAGTCTCAGACAGGGTTGAAGGAGCAGATTGGCTCCTGGACCAAAAACCACACTGGTATCAATCAAGGAGCCATCCAGTTGGTGGAAGGACAAAACCTTGGCCCTAAATAATTTCTTTGCCCTCGACTATTTAGTTCACTGATTGCAAAGTTAGTGCAAAGTGAAGCCTATTTCAGAAAATGTGAACCCTGTGTAATGCTGTCCAATTTGGCTCCTCGCCTGTGGACTGAAACTTTGTTTTCCTTGATAGTGACCAAGTAGTAAAATTTCCAGGACTGAAAATCTCTTTCCAATATTACATCAGAACTTTGTCTCTTAAGCATGTTGTTTGTGCAGTTCACTGCACACTTGAGCTATGTGCGAAGCTTTAGATGTACATGGTGAATTACACAAAAGCTACTCATGGTGATCGATTTGGGGTCAAAATTAACCTATTTTCGTTTTTCAAGTTAATGGCTTTTGGAGGCAAGTGGGGGGGCGATAGGCGAGAGGGCAAAATGTTTAGAGGTGTAAATTGACTGAGGTTAAAATGAGCCCACCCTAAAATAATGATAATAACATTAATCTTTTGATACAGCGCCTTATCACGTCTTCGAGACGTCTCAAAGCGCTTCACAGAACATATTGTAAAGTGAATTGACTGTGTATTCGTTGGGCAAAACGCAGCAGCCAATTACGCACAGCAATGTCCCACAAACAGTACACCCGAAAAAGCAATCCGCCAATCAACTAACAATCGGGTTCCTACTTACTGCTTCAACAACAAAATTCCATTTGTATAGAGCCTTTCACGTTGGGAAGACATCGCAAGGCACTGAACAGTTACTGTTTCGGATCTGAGCTGGGGGTTGGGGAGGTGGAGGGCAGGGGTGGGGAAGGAGGGTGATCAAAGGCACGGTCGAAGAGGAAGGTCTTGAAATGGGTCTTGAAAGAGGCAAGGGAGGGGGCGAGGCAGAGGGTCTGTGAGATGGAGTTCCAAAGGGCGGGGGCAGAGCGGCTGAAGGTCTACTGCCAATGGTGGGGCAGGCGAGGCAGGGGACGTGAAGCAGGCCAGAGCCCGCTGAGCGGAGGGAGGAGCACTTTGGTAGGAGGGGAGACCGACAAGTAGGGAGTTTGCATAGTCAAACCTGGAGGTTATGAATACAAGTATGAGGGTTTCGGTGGCCTGTGGTGTGAGACAGTGGCGGAGCCGGGCGATGTTGCGGAGATGAAGGAAGGCAGAGCGGCTCGTAACTCAGATGTGGGGTAGAAAGGATAGTTGAGGGTTAAACAAGACCCCAAGGTTCTGGACTGGCTTAGTAAGGTGGGGTGTGCAACCACGGATGGTGATGCTGTCAGCGCCTGAGGTGAGGAAGCGCTGACGGGAGCCAATCATGAGAACCTCGGTCTTGTTGACGCTCAACTGAAGAAAGTTAGCTCTCATCCTGCTGGGTAAACAGGATGTGGAGTAAGGAAAGTAGCTTAAGGTTTTGCCCTGCCTGGGAATCGAACCCAGGTCCTCTCGCTTGCGAGGCGAATGCTCAAACCACTGAGCTGCAGGACACCACGCAGCTGTTGATGATTGTGGTCTTAAAGTCTGTGGCAACGTGATAAGAAGAGAGTTTCTCCCAGTGTCCAACCAACAATACACAAAATAAAATTGGTCACTCACTCCATGGCTGTGCATAAATTGACACCCTTTTCCACTCCCCTTCCCCCCGGTACTATAAACTGGTTGGCGTTCAGGCTGATCATGTTTTTTGCTCTGTCTGTAAACGTGGAAACAGGAGGAGGCCATTCAGCCCCTTGAGCCTGTTCCACCATTCTATAAGATAATACTGATCTGTACCTCAACTCCCAATTACCCGCCCTTACCCCATATCCCTTGATACCCTGACCCTACAAATATCTATGCACCTCAGTCTTGAAGATGTGAATGGATCAACATCACAGCCTTTTGGGGAGAGAGTTCCAGATTTCCACTCTCCTTTGGGTGAAAAACTGTCTCCTGATTTCACTCCTAAATGGCTCAGCTCTAATGTTAAGGTGGTGTCCCCTTGTTCTGGATTCCCCACCAGAGGAAATAGATTATCTGTATCGAATCCCTTTATTATTTTAAAAACTCAATCACATCGCCCCTCTAACTTCTAAACTCGAGGGAATACAGACCAAGTTTATGCAACCTGCCCTCGTAACTTAACCCTTTTTGCTCTGGTATCATTCGGGTGAATGTACAAGTGGGGGTTTTGTGCTTACTGGCTCTCACGTGCTGTTTCCCCCTCCCGCATCAATTGCATTTGCAGTATTTTGTTTTTCTACTCTGGCTTTTGTGGAAATTACCCCACAAATTAAATAATTGTTTTCACTGAAAAAAAAACGCCCTGTATCTTCAGCCAAGCAGCTGGAAACTGAAGGTTGCAAGGCTCAATTATTGTTCGGGATACTTAATTAATGCATGTTACACGTGGCTCGTTGTCAGATTACCATAAGCCCTCATTCTACACGATATATCTATGTCTTGGCCCATTTTAATTGCCGCAGAGCTCTTAATATTGTGCAATCCTAAGACTCGTTGTTGCCAGTTGCTGGTGTAATTTGCAGATTGTTAAGTGAAGTCAGTTTTTGTGGCCGTTGTAGATATTGAAAGGGCAAAGCAATTTTATGTTTCTTCCTGAGATGAGAAATTACCTTTTTTTAAAAAAAATACGCAAAGTAGGGTAAGTGGGGGAAGGGGAGAGAGTAATCTCAGTTTGTGCTGGGATAGTGTTATCAGCATTGATCGCATCCAGAGTTCACCGCCACATTGCCCGCCTCTGTCCATACCTCACAACTGACACAGCTGAAACCCTCATCCACGCTCTTCGTCACTTCCCGACTGGACTATTCCAGTGCCCTCCTCGCTGGTCTCCCCAGCTCCACCGTACACCTCCCTAAGTCTCCGACCTGCTTCTCCCCCACCCCACTCCACCACCCGCTGCCTCCGCTCGGCTGGCTCCGGCCTCCTGTTTGTCCCTCGTGCCCTCCGTTCCACCATCGTAGTACCTTCAGCCGCTACACCCTCAAACTCTGGAACTCTCTCAATCCCTCCGCCTTTCCCTCTCACTCCCCACCTTCAAATCCCACCTAAAGACCTTCCTTTCTGATCGTGCTTACGATACACCTCCCCCCCTCCCTCTCCCCCTGGCTCGGGGGCTGGGCTCTGCCACTGCGAAGCTCTCCGGGACGTTACCCCACGTGAAGAGCGCTAGATAAATGCAAGTTGTTGTTGAAGTTGTTGTTGTTGAAAATGAGTTACTGGCAAGCACTTGAATTGTGTGCAAAAAATAGCACATTTGTTTTTTGCTTTTTACATGCGTTCTCCCTCATCTTTGCTCCATCCACGGTATCTTTTTTGAAAAATAAAATGACACCTGATGAGAATTGGATCATTTCCATATGTATATGTGTGTATGTGTGTATATATATATATATATTCAGAGTATTTCATCTCAATTTAACTCTCTTCCATTTTAAACATTTATGACAATGAGAGTGCGTATTAATAACCCATTTCAGGGCTTGCAGTTTTTTTTTATTCCGATAGCTTTTTCTTTGGCCTTAGAGCTATCGGGAACTGAAAGAATGAGATAGGACTAGGCGGCATTGAAAGGCTTAATTATGTTTGATTGTATATTTAAGTGAAATTTAAGAAAAACGATGGCTAGAATCGTAGGAATTCGCAGCGCAGATGGAGGCCATTCAGCTCATTGAGTCTCAAGCACTTTCTTGCCATATCCCATACCTCTTCAAGGCTAATTTGTCATTGGAACTCCTCAAATTATGTGAGCTAATTCTGAGTTGAAGGCAATCAACTGCTATACGTTTGACCCTTGATTGCACAGTTCAGGAGCATTATTTCTGAAAGTTTAACTGTCGTACAGATGGATGACTGCACCATGGAGGGGAGGGGGGGAGGGGATAAAGGCTCTAAAAGACATTTGGGGAAGCACTTAACTGTAGGGTGTTTTACGCGCTGTGATTTCGTTTCCACAAAAAGTCCCCGTTTACAGGTCAGTGCTCAGGGCCATATTTGGCATTTGAAGTACCGACTCTCAAAACCTGACCAGAAAATAAAAAGCATTTTAACGCACAAACGTTTATTTTAGAGTAAGTCGGTCAGCGAACTTCTGAAATGTGCTTTAAGCCCAGTCACAATAAACCTTGCACCGGACGTAGCACCTCTTACGTTGGGAGGACATCTCAAAGCGCTTCATAGGATTTGATTGTAAAGCAAGGTGGTCCAATTGGCAGCCTGTGGGCCGAATTCATCCGAATCTCTTCCCCTCACCCTCGCCAGCCTCGCTCCATTTCATCTTGCTCACCCCTCGTTCCCTCCATAACCCATAAATGTTATGTTTCTGGAAGGGAAACCTGGACGTATTGCTTATGCAGCCGGCAGGCGTCTCTCAAATAAGGCATCCGTTCGTCAGCAGCCAAAAGGTTGAACCTCCCCCTTGCTGTAAAGTGTACTGATTGAGTATTTTGTAGGCATAAGTGGCAACCAATTTGCACAAAGAATAATCCCACAAACAGCCTTGGAACTGGATTGTTGGCCAGGACACTGGGAGAAGCTCCACTATTTTATCAAGCAGTGCCATGAGATGTGTGAGGTCCACCTGAACAGGCAGATGATTCTCATCTCATCTGAAGGACAGCACTGTAAATTATGCAGCATCGCTCCAGTACTGCATTGGAGTGTCAGCCGGGGAAGTATGAGTTCTTAGGCCCAATACGAGTCTTGAACCCACAACTCACAGGTGAGAGTGTTGAGACAAGCTGACATCTGATGCCAGTACAGTAGATACTAATGAAAGTATTAACGATACATTTGGTTTAACATTAAAAGGAAAACTCATTTTGGGGGCAAAACGCCTCCTTTGTGCAGCAAATGTTGATGACTTAAAAAAAAAAGCCTGTGTTTGATGGCTATCGCAGTCGTTGAAGTTTCCAAGAAGGGATAGAATAAGTTTAAGCCGTGCCTAGAATTTCCAAGTAAATGCACAATAAATTTGTACAGCCACAATTTTGGAGAATCCTACTGGCACGGTGCCTGGAGCTTCCAGTAAGAAGGAACATTTCTACACGTGGGAATAGGCTGCTCTTTCCCTTTGCTCTCTGTACTCTATTGTGCTCAGTGACTTCTCGGTGATCTCTCCTGTGCAATCTCTAAATCTCTGATGGTGTCCACTCGATGCTGCTGTACCTAAGGAGTGCAGATTAATGCTGCAAGAAGTAGCAGAGACTACCAATATATGGGGAATTCAGAAACAAAATCCCCTCCTCTCTTGGTTATTAGGTTTTAACAGCAAGTGGATTCCTGTAGCTCAGTAGAGCACTTGCCTCGCGAGTGAGAGGGCCTGGGTTCAATTCCCGGGCAGGGCGAAATGTTGGGCAAGTTCCCGTACTTCACGCGCTTCTGTTTACCCAACAGTAAGTGGGAACCTGGTTGTTAGTCGATTGATGGATCGCTTTTCCAGGAGTAATAATTCCTTCCCCCCAAAAATAAGAAATTGGTCATCTCAATCCACTGTTTGTGTGACGCTGCTGTGCGCAATTGGCCACCGCGTTTCGCCCACAAAACGTACAGTCACTCCACTTAACAGTATATTCCGTGAAGCGCTTTGTGACATCTCAAAGACGTGGAAAGAGCTACATCATATTCAAGGATTATCACTATTATATCAAGTGAAAGGATTATTATTATTGTTAGTATCAGCTTCACTATTTTATAGTTATGAAGTTCACAAATCTGAAGCATATCTGAAGCCACTTGACTTGAGGTAAAATGAGTTCAAATCTATATTTATAGAAACAAATGAAGGGTGAAGGGATTCCCGTAGGGTTAGTGTGCTCGCCTCGCAAATGAGAGAACCCGGCTTTGATTCCTGGCCGAGACGAAAGCTTAGGCAAGTTTCCTCACTCCACACGCCTTTTGTGTACCTAGCGGTAAGCGGGAACCCAGTTGTTAGTTGATTGGCAGATTGGTTTCGAAGGGGTTAATAATCCCTCCCCAAAAAATGGTCACTCAATCCACGAGCGTTTGTGGGACACTGCTGTTCACAATTGGCTGCTGGGTTTCACCCACAAGATGCGTAGTGAATGCACTTTGCAGTATATTCTGTGAAGCACTTTGAGAAGTCTCGATGACGTAATAAGGCGCTATATCAAATGCAAGGAATGTTAATGTTATCATTCCCGAGGCAGCCGTTGTCCACGTGGTCATCATTGTAGTTTTGGCAGTGTCTTGCGATGGAAGTCTTTGCATCCTCTCTTTGCTGTTCACACAGCTTCGGCAGTATTGGCTGGATAGTTGTCAAGAAAGTGAATATATAATAATAATAATCCTTGCATTTGTCATAGCGCCTTATGACGTCTTTGTAACGTCTCAAAGCGCTTCACAGAATATACTGTAAAGTGACTTGACTGTATATTTTGTGGGCGAAACGCGGCAGCCAATTGCACACAACAGCGTCCCACAAACAGTCGTGGATTGAGTGACCAAATTATTGTTGCTAATTTTTTTTGAAGATATTATTACCCCTGGAAAAGCGATCCGCCAATCGACTAAAACTGGGTTCCTACTTACTGCTCGGTAAACAGAGGTGTGTGGAGTAAGGAAACTTGCCCAATGTTTTGCCCGTACTGGGAATCCAAGTCTGGGTCCTCTCGCTTCTGAGGCGAGTGCTCTAACCACTGAGCTACAGGACTCCATTTGCTGTGTCCCAGCCTTTTCTTCCATTCCCTCCTCCTTCCTCCCCACACAATTCATAGGTATCGCCGAAGCACAGACTGAGAGATTTGGAACTGGCACCTTTTGGTCTAAAGCTCTGATTTGTTTTTGGGGGGTGGGGAGGAGGAAGGAATTGGCAATCGTTGGTATTAATGTTCCCTACATCAACAGCAATGTTGCTGTTTCTATACAAAATTTACACAGCGCTGTTACCCAATCAGCCACTGCCCGCTCCAGTGTTTTCTAATTGTCAATAAAACACTTTGGTGTTTGCCATTTTATACATTTGAGACTGACAAAGTGCCCCACTTCATATGTAGAGCAGCAATACTTTATATTCTCAAGAGACCAGTTCAGCTTTGAATCTATCTTCACTTCAGGGCTTATCTTGCTGTTTCATAATGCATTGAATAATAATTTACATCTGGAGTAAATGGATATAAATACTTCACGGGGGGAGCGGGGGGTGGGCTAGAGAAAGAAATAGACTTTTTGTTACACACAGGATGAAGGCTTTCCTCAATAACTCAGTTCAACCTATCTTGTGTCAGTAATTTGCTCAAGAATATGCTGTATCACGTTTCTGTACTCAAAGCAAGGTGATGGCAGCCATCTGGTCACGAGTTGGTTTAAACACGGTTTAATGCGTGTGTGTATTTTACAGACGAAGATTGAAATCTTGATTACACTGAGACATTTTGTCATAGGCCACAGCATGTGACTTATTTTAAAGATACAACCTAAATTGATCTGCTCAGGTCATTTTATATAAGAGCATAAGAAATGCTAGATGAGAAAAGACCAAGGTCCATCTAGTTCGCCTTCCGAAACTATCTATTTTTAGGTAGTTTGGGACATAGATATTTGTCCCAAATATTTTAGATATTTTAGAATATCTATATGTTCATGAGATCACAAGATCGGTTCGGGTGAAGGCACTCATCCATTCAGAATATCCACTCTACATTTTTCAAACCTGTCTAAAAAATGTTGTATACCTCTGAGATTGAAACAACTCACAGAGCTTCAGAGTAATCGTCGTCAAATCTCGTGCTTTTTAGTTTGGGGGAAATGATGTTATGACGTGACCTGAATCAAGTTAACTCAAGATGATTAAAGTTTGAGACGATAAATCTTACTAATTTGCTGTCAACTCGTATTTCATTCTGTTTATGTGTCCTCACTATTCTGGGATCCGCTGCCCCTTCTCCAACCGTAGCTACATTGATGCAGTGAAAGAAATTATTGTGATGTTTTGGGGGTTTTGTAGAGATGAGTATTTTTACACATAAGCGTTGATTGAAAGGCTGACTTTCATACCAATTGCACCAATTGGAGCTACATCAGTGAGCAGCAATACAGACTGCACTGGTCCAGCAGGAAGGGCACAATAATAATAATAATAATCCTTGCATTTGATACAGAGCCTTATCACATCTTTGAGACGTCTCAAAGTGTTTCACAGGATATACTGTAAAGTGAATTGACCGTATATTTTGTGGGCGAAACGCGGCAGCCAATTGCGCACAGCAGCGTCCCACAAACAGCCGTGGATTTGAGTGACCGAATTATTCTTTTTTTTGAAGGAATTATTACCCTTGGAAAAACCATCCGCCAATCACTAACAATCGGGTTCCTACTTGCCGCTGGGAAAACAGAGGCGTGTGGAGTAAGGAAACTTGCCCAAAGTTTTGCCCTGTGGGAATCAAACTCAGGTTCTCTCGCTTGCGAGACGAGTGCTCTAACCGCTGAGCTGCAGGACTCCACAACTCTACCTGTATCCCTTCCTACGTCAGGTGCCAAGAACCGGACAGATTCACTCCCAACCTTTAGAGCACTCGCTTTGCAAGCGAGACCCCTGAGTTCAATTCCAGGCAGAGGGCGAAACCTTGTGCAAGTTTCCTTACTCCACACAGAGCCTAGTAATAATCCCTCCAAAACCAAAAACAATAATAAATTGGTCGTTTTCAATGCGTGACTGTTTGTGGGGACACTGCTGAGTGCAATTGGCTGCCGCATTTTGCCCACAAATATACGGTCAATTCACTTTACAGTCTATTCTGTGAAGCGCTTTGAGACGTCGAGAAGACGTGAAAAGCGCTATATCAAATGCAAGGATTATTATTATTATAACCTCTTCTTTCTTCGTCTCCCCTCTCCTCATCCCGAACATCCAGCAAGAACTTCAGGAATGCCATTTGAGTTTGAGTTCCTTTTGGAAACGCTTCAATGATTGTTGAACGCACTTCCACCGGAAGACCTTTTGCTCTTGGCACGTCTAGAGCGTGAGCAATGGTTGTCAAGAGATTTGGAAGGTTCACATTTTTGACGCTGAAAATCTCTGAGTGAATTCAGTTGAACAGGGAGCGAGGCTTTCTAAATTTAGAAAGGGACTAAATGCAAAATGTTTCTTTTCCCTTCTCTCCAACCATCATCTTACACGGCATAATAATGGGTTTGTTAGGATTATCTGATGTATTCTGTAGATGCTTTGCAGAACTGCTGTTGCTTGACCTGCGTGCAACATGAAGCTAACCTTCCTTGGCAGTCTTGTTTGAATTCACTTTTGAAGAAAGAGAGAGAGAGAGAGAGAAATAGATCGAGAATGTTGTCTGAAGTGTAGGTTGTGGGTGGATGCTTGGCTCAGAGCTACGTGCGCAAGCAACAACCTGTTTAAAGATCCATTGAACCCACATGTGCATAATGGACTTCAAAGAACCACCACTTGAAATGAATATCCCTGAATTTGACCTAGCTGTTTGGATTTATTGTTAAGAGAGCGAGAGAGAGCGAGAGAGTACAGTGGATGTTTGATGATCTGCTGTAATGAAGAGGAACCCAGTGGATAATTGAAATTGGTGGTTAATGATAGTTTTTTTTTGATTGTATTGTTGCACTCAATGGAAATGTTCCCTGATGCATTTTCATGCGCTTCTATCGATATTTAATCGCTTTCCTGACCTTTTCATGGGGTGACCTTTTCATTAAAAAAACACTTTGAGATGTTTTGACGTTATAATAGGGTTGTATCAAATGTAAGGATGATTATAGCAATGCAGCTGATGCACTGGTGAAAGTTATTTCAAGATAACCGGATGGAGTTCACTTTAATTCGTTTTTTCTCTCTCCTGGAGTTGCTATGCTGTGGTCTGTGAACTTTCTGTCTTCCGCAACAGACGGTTAGCTTTGAAATGTGGATAATTAATCTCGCAGTGTGTTTACAAGGTCCAGGGGGGCAGTGTGGCCAGTTGATAATAGGAGATATACTTCAGTCACTTATTATTTTGTCCAGTTTAAGATGCAGTCAGAATGGCTTGGAATAATATAACATCATTAGTGTCATTTTTCTGCGCAACTCTTGACAGTCCATTCGCCTCACGATGATAATGATCGCACACTGGTTGAGAGCTGAATTCTGCATTCACAGTCTCGGGATAAATTGCGCGCTTGTGTTTGCATTAATCAAGCCTTTTGCAATTGCAAAGTTGAATGGTGGCTCCTATCATCTCTTTAACCGGTGAAATGCAGCTCAGTTCTGCAAGTCTCTCTTTGTAGAGGACATGACACGAGTGGCTGCAAATGCACTCAGACACGCACCAATGTCTTTTGAAGACGGGGTGAGCAAAATTGGCACAAGTTATGCTTAATTCTCAACTGTATTAAATCTAACCTCACCAGGATCTCCCCTTTCCTCCTGAAGTTAGTGTCTCATGTTGGGGTATAGCTCCATAGGCATATGTTGCTTTTCAGTCCCTCAGCCAAGAAACCATCCCTTAATGTACGGAAAAGGCAAAGTATTGCAGATGCTGGAAATCTGGTATGGACACAGAAGTTGCTGGGAACACCCAGCATTATAGGCAGCATCCACACATACTGCCTGACCTACTGTGTGTTCCCAGCGACTTCTGTGCTTATACCTTAATGCATGAAGTTCTTCCATGCGTGTCAGAGGACTTTTAGACGATGGGGAAATATCTTACCCTTCTATTTTGGCGGATCGCTTTCCCAAGGTGGGGGGAATGGGGGAATATTCCCTTCCATTTAAAAAAAAGTCATATTAATTTGATTGCTCAATCCACGGCAGTGTTTGTGGGGACGCTGCTGTGCTCAATTGGCTGCCGCGTTTCGCCCACAAAACATACACAGTCAATTCACTTCATAGTATATCCTGTGAAGCGCTTTGAGACGTCTCGAAGACGTGACCAGGAGTTGTATCAGATGCGAGAATTATTATTATTATAATATAGCCATAGTCTGAATACATGTATTTCCACCCAGGGCACGAGATTTTCCCTTTTCCATCACCCCATTCACTTGGTGCTTTTATTAGAGAATGTGCGCTACTGTTTGACGTGCAACAAATACCATTTCAGCCCCCCCACCCCATTGTAGTGGTTGCTTTGTTATTTCCGTGAAATCTATAGCAAACCTTTCTGTAGTGTCGTGCCTTGTTGACCAAAGGACTAAGAGCTTTAACGGGCAATTTCCCAGACCTGGTGCTGCGGATTTGGAATCTATTACTACTAGTTCCCTGATTTTCTCTCTCTTTTTTAAAACTCCCCTCTCCCGAGGGCTTTAGCTAATTATTACAGCAACAACAACAACGACTTGCATTTGTTTAGCGACCTTCATGTGGGGTAGAGCCTTTGACCAAGCGGAAAAAAAAAGAGAGAGACATAGGGCACGCTACCAACTTTAATGGCACCGGACTGTAAAAAACAAAAGTCCGTTCATTAATCCTGGGCTTTTTCTCTTCACTCTAATTTGATTCACTGCAATGAAACGCCATCAAATAGAATGTCTCACACAAGCTGTGTCACTTCAAGCAGCACACCCGCCTACATCTGCTGTTGTGCGATGGAAGTGATGATTCATGGTCTGTTGATCTCTCCGGGTGTTAGAA
This sequence comes from Callorhinchus milii, assembly GCF_018977255.1. Lineage (NCBI taxonomy): Eukaryota > Metazoa > Chordata > Chondrichthyes > Chimaeriformes > Callorhinchidae > Callorhinchus > Callorhinchus milii. Next base: position 1,961,206 of record NW_024704748.1, read on the forward strand.
ATGCCAGCTGTTTAAATTCACTTTTTTAAAAAAAAAATTGCTCACCTCTCCCATTGTGAAAGTAGTTTACACCACCACCACAACAACAATAACAACAACTACTACTTGCATTTATGTGGCGCCCGTCACCCCGGACAGCGCCTCAAAGCGCTTAGTAGTAAGCCTTCACAGATTTACGAACCTTCTCTGAGCTGTGCTTATTTGAGAATTACGTCCATGTCAGGACGTGACCTAATATACCATGCAGGGATTTGTAGCTGAGCAAAATTCTACCCCTCGCCTCAAGTTCTTTTGAAGAACCCGGAAAAAAACGTCCTCTGAATTGAAGACTGTATGTTTAGGCTTTGGCTCAGATCTGCACAATCCTAAATTGCACAATCTTTCTGCCAAGCGTAATTTTGGACCTTAGATGTTCAAACACGAAGCCTTTACGCGAGAGATCACTGGAACGAATGAGTGGTCAGTGCTGGCAACCCTGGCAAACAGGAACTTGCCACGTTTTTTATGCTTCCTCTGTGTGAGGGGAGCTATCCAAATGCAAGTTGTTGTTGTTGATTTTCCATTTCCTTAAAATGCTCCCACTTATGATTTTGAATTGCCTGCAACTTTATTTGTTTGACCTTGCCTCGAGGCATGATAAAAATATGAATTTCAAACGGATAGGCACACTATTCATGTGCAGGAAGTGGGAGATGCCATCTGTTTTTGTGTATCTATTGACTTGAATTCAGGATCTTAGTCTTCAGTTTTACAATAGTTTTCACTGCACACAGTTTTATTTCCCAGTGTGTCGTGTCTGAGTCATTTCGGGAAGTTGTGCAAGTAGACCAAAGGAAAACTTTTCCGAGCCACACAGATCACACATGCAAAGACACACTGTGATTTGTGAATATTTGCCAAAGGCCAATAAGCTAGAAAACTTCCCAGTTGCTGCCTCTCTAACAAAGGCCTTTTCATCACAAAAATACAGATTATGTAATGGTTTTGCAGAGTACCAGTGGACTGGTACAGTTCTGTGTACAATCTTGGAGGAATGGTATGAAAGAACTTGCACTTCAAAAACAAAATTGCCTGGTGCTTTTCACCAAACTCACCATTGTCTGAAGCGAACCGCAACTATTTATCTCATCTTAAATCTCCAATCTAAACGCTGCATAAAAGTTCTATAAATGAGTTGGTCCAAAAATGCGTGCGTCAACCTGGCTCAGTTGGTAGCAGAGGCAGTGCATATCTAATCATGTCGGGAGGACGTGCCAAGACACTGGATAACTAGTCGCTGAGCCCTTTTCCCTTGGAGTCGGTGATGAATTATCAGGAGTTTCACGTTCTTACGTTCTTCTACACCTCTTACTGTCAGTGTGGTTGTAGTTAGTGCAAGGCAGCAAGGTGTGTTCTCGTGCTTTTCAAGGGTAGAGATTTGGTTCAGGACAAAGCAGCCTTGCTTTAGGGAATAAAATACTGAAAATTTGCAAAGGGGATGGGGAAAGAGCGGGCGAGTGAGATTGATTGGGTAGTTCTTCCAAAGAGCCTAATCCTTCTGTGCTGTAATATTCCATGATTCTATGAAGTGAAAAGGTTGACATTTTCAATCGGGAGTGTTCGCTTATATAGCGGTTTCGTTGTGAGATTGGAACTAATTTAATTTTGTGACCATCAACTAATCTGCTAATGTAACTTGAATTAATATTGTCACCCGTGGGTGTACACATAGTTAGTCTGGAGACTCATCCCTTGGTGCAGGATAATGAAAGTTTCAAATCAGACTCGTTCATTTTCTGTGTTTTTTGAGGAAAAAGGATTAGTTTTAAAAGATATGCAAACTGATTCAAATTTAACACTTTTCACATTTCCTATTCCACGTAAACTTTAACCATTGCTTGCTCTTGGTTCCAACCACCAGTCTTCAGAGCATCGTGATGTGATTTGTTTTCTGTCCGATTGTTGCCTCATTTATCTCTGATCTCCATTGTACTGTAATAATAATAATTCTTGCATTTGATATAGCGCCTGATCACATCTTCGAGACGTCTCAAAGCGCTTTACATAATATACTATAAAGTGAATTGACTTTATATTTTGTGGGTGAAACGCGATAGCCAATTGCGCACAGCAGCGTCCCACAAACAGTCGTGGATTGAGTGACCAATTTATTATTATTATTTGTTTATTTAAAGAAGGGATTATTACCTCCAGAAAAGAAATCTGTCAATCGACTAACAACCGGGTCCTACTTACTGCTAGGCAAACAGAGGCGTGTGGAGTAAGAAAACTTGTCCATTTGGCCTTGCAATCAAACCAAAGTCCTCTCGCTTGCGAGGCGAGTGCTCTAACCCCTGAGCTACAGGACTTCACTTTGGCTTAAGATAATACATTCATATTGACCTTTTACTGGCAAGCAAGCACTAATATTGCAAAGTCAATGAATGGTTCAACTACCTAGTCTTTCCAAACAATGAAAAAAAACATTAAAAACGCGTGTAACTATAAATCCAATTGAAATGGACTTTAAGTTTTTTTTGGTTAATTTCACAACCCCACTGCCCACACACACACTCACAAACCCATCCCTTGGATGTGAATACTGAGAGAAGACCAACATTGATTGCTTTGCTGTTGATTTAAGCAAAACTTAAAGTGGGGTTCTGACAACATGCAAAACTTATGGATTTTTTAAAAATCAATTAAAATTTCTTGAGTATAATTGCTTTACTAATTGAAAAATCGAGTTATAGCGCTTTTCAATTGTAGAGATTTGATTCAATACAAAGCAAACTGGCTTTAGGGAATAGAATAATGAAATATGTTGTGTATATATTACATGAATCCTGCAGTGGCATTATATATTAAAAGGTTTAAATTACTTTAGAAACCTCTACATCAGGCTGCTGTCTTGAGCAACTTGTGCCTCTCATGCCATGAACTGTAGGTTATTACAATTCAGGTGGAATATAATTCATTTATAATAATCTTCCTTAGCTGCCAACGGCTTCCAGCATCTGTCTGAAGGATAACGAAAAGTCCAGCTGTAATCGTGGGGAAAATGAAGGGGAACTGGGGTGTCTTGAGCCAACATGGACATTTATTTCCAGGTGGTTATGTATGAGAGTTGGGCTTGAAGCTGAGGTGTTGCCCCTCATTATTCCAACCTCCCTGTGAGTCCGACCTACATGTTTGAAATGGAGTTGCTGCAAAAAAAAAAGCATCTTTCGAAGGGCCACAGTGTCTCACCACCTCATTACCTTACAGCAGTGTCACTGAGGTCTGTGTTCAGGTTGGTAGAGGCAGCAGCAGCCAACATGCAAAGTAAATGTCTGGAGTCCTGTAGCTCAGTGGTTAGAGCACTCGCCTCGCAAGCGGGAAACCTGGGTTTGATTCCCCTGCAGGGCGAAACATTGGGAAAGTTTCCTTGCTCCACACACCTCTCTGTTTACCTAGCTGTAAGCAGGAACCTGGTTGTTAATCGATTGTGGCGGATCGCTTTTCCAGTGGTAATAAATCCTTCCCCCCAAAAATGTGGTCACTCAATCCATGACTCATTGTGGGACACTGCTGTGCGCAGTTAGCTGCCGCGTTTCGCCCACAAAATATACACAAAATATACACTTTACAGCATATTCTATGAAGCGCCTTGAGATGTCTCGAAGAGCAGATAATAATAATAATCCTTGCATTTGATATATCGCCTTATCACGTCTTCGAGACATCTCAGAACGTAACCTGAATTGACTGGGACTATATCAAATGTAAGGATTATTATTATTATCATCAACGATTTACTCTTTATTTTCACTGGATGAATTGTAGAATGAATGTAAATTTTGCCCAAAAGGCCCACGTCTTACAAGAGCAGGTGCAGTTTGACACGCTGTTTCATAAGCTGAATAGCCCTCTCCTGCCGCAGGAAAGTTCTGTTTCAATGGTGGTTTATCCATTCACTCCATTTTAATAAAGGCTCTTTCATAATCTGCCATTGCACTTCCAAGGGATCTGTGATAATATCTTTGACAAGACATTGGCAGTCGTCCAGTTGTCTTTATATTTAAATTTAAAAGCAGTGTTTGCCATTAACTGGAGGAGTTAAGAGCTTGCTGTAAGTGTATTTTGTGCAACATTATGACAGTGACAGCTGGGACTAAACATACTATTAGACCATATGATATTACTCGTGGAGTTCATAATAGTGCACTGTAGTTCACTGTATTGTACCCAGTAATGATAATAATCCTTGCATTTGATAAAATGCCTTATCTCATTGAAAGATGTCAAAGCACTTTGCAGATAGCTGCTGTTAAATACAGTGGCTATAACATATATATATATATATATATGTTATATATTTATGTAGGTGATAGCAGCAGCCAATTTTGTTCCCAACAGTGACCCATAAACAGCCATGAAGTTGATTACTATTTTATTACAAAAAACATCTGAAGGATTGTTTGACAGGATCCTGGGACGAAACTCCCTTTTCAAAAAATACAACGCTTCCCACTTTTAAACCTCTTGATTCCTCCCGTAAATCAAAAGATATTCAATCGAGAAAAAAACGAAAACCATTGCCACCGATTATTATTGCTGACTGAACACGGATTTGCCATGACTCGAACGCTTGATGGCCCCGTGGGCCACTTCTGGCCCGTGGGCCACAGGTTGGCTACCACTGGTCTAAACTCTGAGCTCAAAGTCTCGACATCAAGCTTCAACCTTTCGACTCGGACAACCGACTGACTGAGCTAACCTGTTATCTTGTAGCAAAAGGAATATAAATTGAGAGTGGACTTAGATTTTTTTTTCAGAAATGCTGAATAAATCTGACCACATGAATAAATCTGATCCATTCACTCCATTTTACAAGTAAATTTACAAGTCTTTCACGGAGTATTTAAATCTTTTGCCAATGCTGGGGGAACGTTTGATTCAATCAACAAAAAAAAATGATCGGTCGTCATTAAATCCCCGTTTGTTCTTTGGATTGTTTAATGATTTGGCCTCTTTTTGCTTTTCAGATTAACCGAACCATCAGGATATTTAACAGATGGACCAATAAATTATAAATATAAAACTAAATGCACATGGTTGATTGAAGGATAGTAAGTATGCCTTTTTTTTTCTCTCAAGTTTTTAAAAACAAAATATGTCTGACCCATTCTACATAATTATGTACATACGGATGCAATTGTATAAATTACAATTTGTTTTGGCTCTGAAGTTTTTCCACAACTGGCTCAGTTGGCAACTTGTACAAATGTTGAATGCTGTACTTGCAGTTGGTCTTCAGTTCATTTAAAATTAAATTTGTCTTAAAAAAAAGTGTAGTTTTAGGAATTAAAAAATGCAATAAAAAATTTCTCATTCTGTTATTTTAAGAAGATCTAATCTGTAATTTGTCTACATATAATCCTTGCATTTGATCCATTTATATGTTGCATTATAGCATACAAGTTCTGCATTATTTACAGCTATTTGGATATTGCATTTTTCAAAGAATTGACGACTTTAGTAAGTTTGTGTTAACTAATGTCATTTAACATATGGCCAATGAATTCTGGCTATTTTTGCAAGTACTTCCAAGCCTTCAATGCCACATTCATTGGCTACGATGATATTTTAGTGATGAACGGGTGAAATTATAAAGAATTATACTTTGAATCGTCTCAAAGATGTGATAAAGGCGTTTATACCAAATGCAAGGATTATTATTAATGAGAGAGCTTAAAATACCAATGTGAAAATTGTTTAGTGTTTTTGATGGAAATAACTGGTTGCAAATTTTTAAATTCATGTTTCCAATGTTTTTTAACATTTGATTTCTCTTGTAGTCCAAATGCAGTATTAAGGTTAAGGTTTAACCACTTTGCTACAGAATGCAGCTGGGACCATATGTATGTATATGATGGAGATTCGATATATGCACCTTTGATAGCTGTGTTCAGGTAAGTGAGAACATTCTTGTTCAAAAGACAGTGCTTTTGAGTCTCACGTGAAATTTGTGTAGATTGTTGTCAATTTGGGCTGCATGCAACAGCAACACAAAAATGTGCAGCTTATTTGATTTAAAGATTTTAAGAGAGCTAAGGGGCGGGGGGTGGGCGTGTGGGAGCACGTTGATAGTTTCATTGTTAAATTTTATTTTATTTTTTGTGCGTGTGAGTATGTATGAAATAGACCGTTTGTGATCTTGGCTTTGTCACGCAAAAGCGACCAACTGCACAGCCAAGTGGGATAAAATGCTGATTAGCAATGCAATCACCGAACACCAATGCCCTTGTCACTTTGAAAACATTTTCTTTTACCGTTTCTTCTGTTCCCTGACGATAATTAGCTGAACAAGGTTAATGAACTGGAGCAATAACCATCAAGCCCAAGATTGCTCTCCTGCCCATACATGGCGTATGACCTGAGCCAATGGAAAAGGCCAGAATTATTTGGCAAAAATTACATGATGTTTGACGTATTCCGTGGGAGATTGCGGAGACATTTGAAACATGTTGCTCTTGCCAAGAATTAGTCGCAGGAGCTTAGTTGAGACCGGGTGAAGCCGATTTTCACCCACAGGCACAGCGTCGAGCAAACAGAAAGAGAGGCCTGAGGTCTAACACCCTGTGTGTACAGGTGTGTAGCAGAGGGCACTCTGTGTGTACAGGTGTGTAGCGGGGCATGCTGTGTGTGTACAGGTGTGTAGCAGGGCACGCTGTGTGTACAGGTGTGTAGCAGGGTGCGCTGTGTGTGTACAGGTGTGTAGCAGGGCACGCTGTGTGTGTACAGGTGTGTAGTGGGGCACGCTGTGTGTACAGGTGTGTGGCAGGGTACTCTGCGTGTGTACAGGTAGCAGAGTGCATGCTGTGTGTTCAGGTGTGTAGCAGGGCACGCTGTGTGTGTACAGGTGTGTAGTGGGGACGCTGTGTGTACAGGTGTGTGGCAGGGTACTCTGCGTGTGTACAGGTAGCAGAGTGCATGCTGTGTACAGGTGTGTAGCAGGGCGCGCTGTGTGTTCAGGTGTGTAGCAGGGCGCGCTGTGTGTGTACAGGTGTGTCGCAGCGGGCACGCTGTGTGTTTACAGGTGTGTAGCAGCGGGCACGCTGTGTGTGTACAGGTGTGTAGCAGGGCATGCTGTGTGTACAGGTGTGTAGCGGGGCACGTTGTGTGTGTACATGTGTGTAGCAGAAGGAGAGAGGGGTGATTGGAATTGGACCTGAACAAGGTTAAGCTCTTGAAAATCTCGCTTTTTTTGCAAGAGCAGTCTTTCCTTTTAAAGTAGAAAATATTTTTTCTCTCTCGTGAGAATGTGGTTAGGAAGCTCCTCCAAAGTGCACATCAAGCGAAGGTTTGTGAGATAGATTATTTAAATGAAGTTAAAGATGCATATATTCCGTACGGAATAAGGAAATCCACTTCATTCTTAGACTTGAGGGCAGAGTGCTGAATACTGGTTCACCAAAGGAGCTGCACATGGATGAAAATATTTCCATCTGAAAGGAAATTGCATCTTAAGGCCACCACACTGAGCCACGTTAAGTAACCAGTTGGCTGGTGCGAGAGTTAATCAGCTATATTCCTCTGTCAACCCAAGTAAATCCCTTGATGTGCATCTGCTTTCCAGCATCGCTCCTTATAAATGGCCTTTATAATGTCGGCAGAGAATTCTGAATAGTTTGATTGGGGAGGGGAAGAGGTAGCTCATTGAAGGGCCAGCTGAATAATAGTTTATTGAGCTAGAAGAAAGAGCTCAGTTGTGTCGATGGTGAAATGCCGAATGAAGGCTTTGCAGAACGATAACACCGACGGAAATTTCTTGAGACTTAAGAACGTAAACAAAACAAGACTTAACGGAGAACTAGAGGCAGATGATAATTTGCTTTTGTGCTTCGCCACATAGTCATATTTATATTTGAGATTTTCCAGGTATTTATAAACTTTGCTGCATTTTCCAACCTTCCCCTGGTTTGTTTTGAAAGGTTGGTTTACAGCATGTAAAGTTACACAAAATCTCAGTGTGTTTGGCTTAAAACCTGCACAGAAATTCGACTGTTTAAAGCTCCCCTCTTCATTTTATCTTGAACACAACAGCTGGGTGGGATTTCAAGTCTTCTGTTAACGTTTCCAAAGTGTTTAATTCAAAATGATAGTTGGCTTTTGTCGGGCATATTCCTGTGTAATCCGAAGTTTCAATCAACTATTTTCACCCCGTTGCTGCTCATGGTAAATTGTTTGGCAAATCCAAAATGTAGTGGTGCCTTTACTGCGAATTTGGAAAATATCATGTAAGTAAACCATCTTGATGATTTCAATACTTTTGCTGATGTAGTGAAAGCACTCGTTGCACCAATGGATGAGGCGGCCAAATAAAACTGTGTTTTCCACATCTGAAAGGTTTTTTTTAAAAAAAATGTGCAATCGGGAAGGCTATTGAAGCAGGGAGTGTAAATTCTGAATGTGGTTAAAGGAGGAGGCATTTATTGCTCTAGGGAGAGAAGGAGTTGAGTGACCGTAGTAAGAAGGGGGGTATTTTGTGCTAATTTTAGGCAAGAGTAGATCCATCATGACATCCAGCCAATCCATTCATCACCAACAGCAACTCGCATTTATATAGCGCCCCTCACACAGGGTAGCGTCCCAGAGCACTTGAAGTTTCCCACAGTGGCAGCTTTGTTGAGCCCAGTTGCTTTTTGCTGTTAAAAAGGTCTCACGAGGATATTGCTTGTGTCATGATGGGATTGTGGAACAGGAGGAATCTATGATTCAGACCCAGAATGATTGACGAAGCAGGGAGAAAAAAGTAACTATTAAGGAAGGAAGGGGACTGTTAGTTGTGAGAAACTGATGTCGGAGGAGAATTTATAGCATCACGAGACAATGTAATAATTGAAGGAAAAAGCTGTAGGAAGATATGGATTATTTTCAGGTCCACCATCTGGTGGGCAAGAAGATATGAATTGCCAAGAGCAACTTGAGGGCAGATGCCAGGATGTATTTCTTTACCCAGAGGACAATTAACAACTTGAACAGGTTGCCAGGAAGTGTGGTGAAGCCAAGACACTGGACTCATTTTGATGTTGTGTTGGGAAGTTGGTTTTTCTGGAAATTTGAGATCAAATTGACCGAAGGATGACTATTTGTAAAACAAGGAGTATACTTGTGACATGTAAAGATCTTGTAAAATTAAATGAATGTCTCGGGACTTGTACTTGAAGTCTTATCTACTCGGCAGCAAAAACATGCTTATTCCTACCAGTCATTGCATGGTTCATAAACCAATTCTTTATTTTGTCCCTTGAAGAAAATCATGTACTGCTTCAATGAAAGTGTAGAATGGGGAATTGGAGCCATTTTACGTTAATAAATTCATTTGAATTAACTTAGAAGTGACAAGGATGGCATTTGTGCTTGGCTTGACTCAGCATGAAGTATGCATTGGTCATCATAATATTCTCTCTATGGATCTCATTTAATTCATTCAGCTGAATTACGATAATCTTTAATGGCTGTGGTAGGATGTCTCTTTCAGTGAATTTTTGGTTTAGACAATTATGCAGCCTTATGTCTGATTTCCTCCCTCTTCCCCCTCCCCCTCGCGCCCCCCCCATCCCCCCCACCACCCGCTGTGATTTGTTTGTACAGTAGTTAAAATGTAAATGTATAGTCTAAATTTCAAGGGTAAAAGCTGAGGTGGTTTTAAAAAGGCAAAGAAATTAAGTACTCGGAAAGTTAAATAGATATTCTCCTCCATGCAATTCAAGACTTTGTTATTGTTAAAGGTTTGCTTGTTTGACCCGTGGAACAGTATGATCGAGGTTTTATCTTATGTTTTTGCTCCCAAAATTTCTCCTTTCTCTACCTCTATTAAGTATGAAGTTACTCGTAAATGTTAGGGAAATGACTAAAACTGTCACTTTTCTGCTATTTAAGTTGCATTTCCCTTGGATGAACATTGCATTGAGGTCAAGCCATTCATCATTATCATAAGAACATAAGAGTTTTGCTAATTATCATAAGAACATAAGAATTAAGCGAAAGAAGACCAAGGTCCATCTAGTTCGTCTTCCACCATCCTGACAGTGGCTTGACCTGTCGTGTCCCAAATTATATACTGTATCCCGAGGATATTATTTTATAGCAGAAATCTTGCTAATTTGTTCTTGAAACAAACATTTTCTGCTTCCACCATCTCCCAAGGGAGCCTGTTCCTTAAGTTTGTTACATAATGGATGTGTGCTGTTGACAACTGGATGTCCGTGTGTTCAAGTGTTTTTATCCGAAATGCTGAACTCAATACTCTTTCTTTAGTTTTAAATTTTTTTGCTCTTTTTTTCACAGTGGCCTCATAGTTCCAGAGGTACGAGGAAATGAAACCGTTCCCGAAGTAGTGACCACTTCTGGTTATGCCTTGCTCCACTTTTTTAGTGATGCTGCTTATAACTTAACTGGATTCAACATTTTCTACTCGTAAGTACATTGATATAGTAGGCTATCTAGTACAGCATCATTAGGCACTGATGCAAGTGTTTAAGATTATGAAAGGATATCAATAGCTGTTTCCACTTGTTGGACGTGTTAGATTTATTAGACAGTGTAATGGTATCATGGTAATGGTTTTAGTCGCCCTGTATAAGGCAGCAGTAGATTTGAAAGCGAGGTTCATTAAAGTGATGATGATGAGAATGTGGTCCTCACTGCTGGAAATTGAAGCAGAAAGCCTCAGCGTATTTAATAATAATCCTGCATTTGATATTGCGTCTGATCACATCTTTGAGACCTCTCAAAGAGTTTCATAGAATACACTGTATCCGAATTGACTATATCTATTGTGGGCAAAACACGATAGCCAATTGTGCACAACAGTGTCCCACAGACAGTCGTGGATTGAGTGACCAACTTATTATTATTTTTAATGAAGAGGAAACTTGATGCATGCATAAGGATAAAGGGAAGAGAGGGGTATAGGAGAAGCGATTAGGAAGGGTGGAGGCTCACATGGAGTAGGTGCACCACACGGATTAGTTGGGCTGAATAGCTTGTTTTTATGCTGTAACGTGTGATTGTAGGTAATACTGCTTTTCCCACTTAAACAAAACACTTCGCTGTTCCTCAAACCAAGCTGAAATCTAAAACATGATTGGTAATCACATTTTGGAAAAGAAAATTGTTTTATACTTGTATAATTTAGGGGCTAATGCAGAAATCATAACTACAGACGGTGAATAATTAATAATTTTCGAAATCATCAAAAGTGCTGTGGTGCAGATTTTCAAAAATAATCTGAAACTTCTATTTGTGTTAAAGCTTCCGGCACTGGAATTAATTCCATTTTCTGGTGAAAGCACATTAATCAACAAAAACAGTTGGCTCGCGAGGTGTTATATTGTGCTATGATAATTAAACATTCAAACCATGGCCAAGAAAACAAATGGCTCTGCAGTTTGCTTTGCGCTGGAGGCTGACTGACTCAGCGAACATGGAAAAGATGGTTTCTGTAGCGTACCAACTTGTACCCTGTCGGTACAGATGAAGTGCGATGAGAAACAGTGTTCGGCTCTGCTCAGAATTGGTGTCTTAAAATGTTTTGAGGAGTCCAATGGCCAGTAGTTTTAATGGACTGAATTTTGTGTTATTAAAGATGTGAATGATATTGAAATACTGTTGCTCGAACAGATTAGATATGGTTCGCTTGTGCAGTGCCAGCCAATGCAATTCGGAGCAGGAAGCATAAATTTAGCTTCACAATCCTCATTGCTCTACTGCAAACCATGGCGCTCTGTTTCCAGCAACGTAAGTTGGCAGAAGTCATGCTAGCGTTGCTTTATAAGAGGAAATTGTTTTAATGCCATTCAGCACTGGTTTGGGGCACTGGCTAAGATTTAGTTTAATCAGCAATCTATGGAAACTTGCTCTTTAACACGATTGAAAAGGCATCATGTACCTGCTGATTGACTTCGGTTGAGGGACACGAGCAGGAGTCTGTCTGCAGGCGGCTAAAATTAATTTCAAAGATTTTTGAAAAAAAAATCGTTGAAAGTGCATCATTCTCCCTGGAATAAACGGGGTGGATTGCGTGCGTGTGCAGCAAACCCTCTGTTTGATCACTCTGAAGCTGACGCGCTGATTTTTAGCCCTGTAGCCCTCGATTGCGGTCGCTATTGGAAGGGAAGGAAATGGTAGCAGTTCCCCTTTCTGATCTTGCAATAACTGAAGCAGCGAACTGTGTCCGGCAGGAAGAAAACCAGAAACATTCTGGTTTCATCGCCTGCCATTTGTGAAGACGAATGCCTTTTTATAAATGCTTCTTGTTAACTCTAAAGCCCACTGCGTTAGTTACATTTATAGCCATGACTTGTGTTTTGGAGTTTTTTTAAAATCTGCATGGATTATTATTGTGTGGGCTGTTTTGGAGGATGTAGGATTTCGAGTCAAACTAGATGTAGGATGTTCTCACCTGCGAACTGCAAACTGTATTTGCACTTTCGAGCAAGTGTTGCTGAAAAGCAATCAGCAGTGACATTTGTTTTTGAGTGCGATGGCGATACGGAGGCCAATTCCTCACTGTTGCCCTGATTGATCGACTCTTGCAGAGAGATGATTGATTCTGAGATCTTCACGGTCTGCTTCACTTAGTACCACATGACATGCAACTGATCCGTCAGGGAAGATCTTAACGTTAGCTTCGGAGAGTGTCTCAACCCGGATCTGTATAAAAGAAAAAGAGAAAGTTTCTGTATACCATGAGGAAAAGGCTGAAATGTCCTAAGTGTTTGTTTGTGATGTGTGATGGCTTTGATATGAGGGTGCCTTCACCCATGTTTGATCCACGTGTATCTGGTTGCCGCCCATCAGTCCCATAATAGCAGGTTGCTGCTGAAACATAAAGTCCTAAAATCATTGACCCCCAAAACCACAAAAGAACACATTTACACTCGTTGTACAAGTTTTATTTTAAGTTGAAGCAAGATGAGCCTCTTGGGATCTTTATACATTTCTTGAAATACAGATTTAAACGAGAGAACACATTTGTGGCCTACACAACGTTGAACAACAGCAGAAGGACTTTTATGCTTGAGTTATTATACCCGGAGACTATGTTTGAATCCCTGAGAAGACCAGATATTTAATCCCATCAATTGCTGGCAAAGCTCGGACAAACAATTGTTCCCTAGTTCATTTTTGTTTGAGCAATTGAATTGTATTGAGAAACCCTTGCTCGGCCACAATGTTTTAATCAGAACCAGATTTTTATCAACGAGTAGACTCACAGTTCAATCAGCAGGACTTCTTGATACCCCAAAGTCCTGTGTCGCAGTGTCCTGAGAATCAGCAGTAAAAAAAAACCCCTCAAAACGCATTCAGTCTGCAAATCAACACAACCACCCTGGAGGTTTGGGGATCGGGATTTTGGGAATGTGTGCACCAAGTTATTGCTATTATGGCACTGATAGGATATCTAGGTATGGTTGGCTGAAATGTGTGTCGTAACATTCTGTGAGCTCCGGTAGATATTGCGTGGGTTATATTCTCTGCTCGGTGGTAAATGTCCCACGTTTTATCGTAACGCCGATTTACATTTACATGGCGTCTTTCACATTGGGAGGATGCCTCAAAACACTTCACACGGTTAACTCGGAGCCCAAGCTGTTGGAAGCAGCTGGGCAGAACATGGCAAGAGCACAGTCGAACAGATGGGATTTAAGCTGGTTTTGAAGGTGGGGAGGGAGAGGGCAAGGCAGAGGAACTCTGGGATGGAGCTCCAGAGACCAAGTGAGAACCCGATAGCGAGGGACAGTTTTGGGTGGAAGGGTTGAACAAGATGCAGAGGTTTTGCATTGAATCCGTGAGGTGGAGTGAGCACCTGTGCAGGTTGATGGAGTGAGAGCCTGAGGTGAGAAGACATTGACGGGAGCCAAGCAGGAGCGAATCTGTTAGAACTCAACCGGTTAGACTTGATGTCCGACAGGCAATCAGTCTTGAATTCAGGGTAGGAGCAGAGAGATAAAGTCCGCGTGCGTACAGAAGGTAATTTGAGTATTTAAAACAATTTGATTATTTTTTTTGCTGGGGGTTTATTGCTGCTGCGTCTGCATTGACGGAGGATTTTTAATTTGTTCTTCTACTGAAATGAAACTTACTGTAGTCTATATTGTTGTGTAAGTAAGCATCGTAATATCAAGTGTAACAAGATATCGCAAAATGTTTGGGAGGCTTGATAATGCGATAATGATTACAGATATTCAGGTTTGCTGATGTGCGTACAATTATACTTGCATGGCAGGCCTGTGCTTGAATGTAGCTGAGAAATTTGGACGTGAATAACAACTACAACAAAATTACTTTTGTACAGCGCCTTTCACGTCAGGAGGACGTCCCAGGGCGCTGGATAGTCAGGGATCCCCACCTGAGCTGATGGGTGAGATCAGGAGGGGTGGAGGACGGGGAGGGGAGGGGTAGGAGGGTGACCGAAGGCACGGTTGAAGAAGAGGGTCTTGAGACAGGTCTTGAAGGAGGCAAGGGAGGGGGAGAGCGAGGAGGAGGGGACTATGTGATGGAGTTCCAGAGAGTGGAGGCAATGAGGCTGAAAGTTGGGTGGGTGAGTCAGGGGACGTGAAGCAGGCTGGAGCCCGCTGAGAGGAGGGAGCGGAGAGGTTGGTAGGGGGTTAGGAGGTCATAGAGGGAGGGATAAGTCAATGTATGACTGGAAAAGACCATTGGGATTCATTCGGCTGGTCCCAAATAGATGTGGGTAGAAAGCACAAGGAATCTGACGCACAAAAAACCTTGAATTATGATTTTTGCTTGAAGATGCCTTTGCGTACTGGTGCAGTCCCATTTGATTCCTGTCCAATATCTGAATAATTCAATTGGATTAAAGCTGGAGGAAATAATTTGGGTCGTGACCAATTCAACATTATTACAGCTGGTAAAACACTGCAGGTAAGATCCTCTGCAAGAAGGAGACGGGTCTTAAAATGGTAATGCTGAATTTGGGATATGTTTTCCCGAAGCGATTCTTCAAATTACAATGTTATTTTGATCACTCGTGGAGTTTTATCTGTAACACTCGTGTTCAGTGCAGATTCATATAAGCACCTTAGCTGGCAACATTCACTTGTTAGCTTTGTGTGGCTGTGCTAAGATTGTTCTAATGACTGGATAGTTGTACAGTTAGTACTTTAAGTATGCTGGAGAGAGTTCTGTGGTCGAAGAAGTAGTTATTTACTGGCAAATCTAGTATTTTGAAAGATTTCTCTGAATAGATGAACATTTGTCAAGCAAAGCCACATGGACGCAAAGTAGGTTTAATGCAGATTTAATCTCAGTTGGTGCACTACATTCGGCTTACTGCTTCTGGGTTTTGGAGGGGAAAAAAACGGCCACTATCAATAATAATAATAATCGTTGCACTTGATACGGCGCCTTATCACGTTTTCGAGACGCCTTAAAGCGCTTCACAGAATATACTGTAAAGAAAATTGACTGTATATTTTGTGGGCGAAACATGGCAGCCAATTGCACACAGCAGCGTCCCACAAACAGCCGTGGATTGAGTGGCCAAATTATTATTATTTTTTTTGAAGGATTTATTAAACCAGAAAAGCGATCTGCCAATCGACTAACAGCCGGGTTGCTACTTACCGCTAGGTAAACAGAGCCGTGTGGAGTAAGGAAACTTACCCAACATTTTGCCCTGCCCGGGAATTCAACCCAGGTGTCTCGCTTGCGAGGCGAGTGCTCTAACCACTGAGCTACAGGACTCCTATGGTTGAGTGCCTTGTTTGCACTCATGTTTGCTACAAAATGGTGATCAGACGTTTGAGGTCAAACTCTGGAGGAAAGGATGGGAGAACAAAATTACTGGCTGGTGTCAATGTGTTTAATATATCTCACTTGTACCAGACGGATTAATGTAATAAAAACAATGGTTATTTTACTCAGATTTAAAGTGGTCTCAAATTCATTGCATTATGTTCAAAAGCAATAAATCCAGTTGCTTTTGATCACATTACAGTGTATCAAGCAGTCATTATTTTATATAAATAATAATAATCCTTGCATTTGATATAGCGCTTTTCACGTCTTCTCAACTTCTCAAAGCGCTTCACAGAATAGACTTTAAAGTGAATTGATTGTATATCTGTGGGCAAAACACGGCAGCCAATTGTGCATAGCAGTGTCCCACAAACAATCGTTGATTGAAAATGACCAATTTATTATTGTATTGTTCTTTGGAGGGATATTATTAGGTGTGTGGAGTAAGGAAACTTGCTCAAGGTTTCGCCCTGACGGGAATTGGATCCAGGTGTCTCTGCTCTAACCACTGAGCTACAGTAAATTGAGCCAACTTGCTTCATTTTATTGAATGGCAGAAAATGTTTTTCAAAGGGAAAGTGGCTGAATAGCAGCAACGAAGCTTAAATGTATCGTGTGGCGTTTGCACAACGTTTCTAAACCTTTTTGTGTCATAAGTAGGCACTAATGAATACCATAGAATTACCATAGTTTGACTTGTACAGCACACATTCCAGGACAGAATGTTTTACTCTTCGGATCGCATTTATTGCCAGATAGATAGATAGATAGATAGATAGATAGATAGATAGATAGATAGATAGATAGATAGATAGATAGATAGATAGATAGATAGATAGATAGATAGATAGATAGATAGATAGATAGATAGATAGATAGATAGATAGATAGATAGATAGATAGATAGATAGATAGATAGATAGATAGATAGATAGATAGATAGATAGATAGATAAGATAGATAGATAGATAGATAGATAGATAGATAGATAGATAGATAGATAGATAGATAGATAGATAGATAGATAGATAGATAGATAGATAGATAGATAGATAGATAGATAGATAGATAGATAGATAGATAGATAGATAGATAGATAGATAGATAGATAGATAGATAGATAGATAGAGCGAGCATGTGACACAATCTGTTTTCGTCTGTTTTCACAACTGGAGAAAATCTCATTCAAATCTATTCTCTGCAGTACAATACATGATTTTATTTTAAGAGGGTGAGGGAAGTTGGAAAGCTGCAATATTCAAGTTGCGTATATTCTCGAGGTAAGTTTTGCACCTTTTTTTTGCAATTTTGCTTTTTTTTAAAAAAATATCATTCTCGCTTTTTTTTCAATAAAGGATCAATTCCTGCCCAAACAATTGCTCGAGCCATGGCAAGTGTGTCACTGGAAGTACGATGGGCAGAGTATTCTGTGAATGCGATAATTATTGGAAGGGCGAAGCTTGCGATATTCCTTACTGTAAGGACAACTGCGGGAGCCCCGATCACGGCTACTGTGACTTAACGGGAGAGAAACTCTGTGTCTGCAACGACAGCTGGCAAGGTGAGTTGATTAAACGTTACCTCTTTGAATGAGCCTTTGGACCCACCTCTCCTGTTGCTCGGTGTCTAACCGTGTCCCTGTGAAGCTCTTGGCTTAGATACTACATGTTGCTTCCCACGGGCTCGGGTCCTAATCCCTGATTGCCCAGCGCCTTGGGACGTCCCGACGTGAAAGACGCTTTACAAATGTAATTTAGCATCATATATGATGGCAAGTGGTTACTACAGCCACAGAATAAAGTGCTGTAGGCATTTCACTTTCGAGGTATGAGGTCAGTAAAGTGCATGATTTGTGCATGTTTCAAAACTAAAGTGGCTGAAAAGAGTTCCAAAAATTTGGATGCACTTGTGTGACAAGGGGCCTTGAGATAAAGCAGTGCCGCATTTAGCTTGAAGTCAGTCAGCCGCCTCGTAAAGCAAAGACCAAACAGGTTCATGAATGGTATTATTGTTCCCTGGTGCATTCGATAATTTTCATTAAAAAGTTCCTTGTCAAAGGGAGAAAGGCTCTTGGACCTGAGCCACCAAATTCTCAACATTTCCTCGCTTTAAGGAGAAGTGACAGTGCTAAAGGATGATGTTATCACTCCTTGCGTAATTCCAGCTCTTTATTGCTTCTACTCGGGCGTTGAAAATGTGTGGCGTACAGTCACTTTTTCAAACTCGAATCCTACATTATAAGAAGAGTTTTTTTTGGAAAGAAAAACAGAATTCTCAAGTTTGATGTGCTCTGTAACCATTTCCACTAGACAAACGCACGGGAATGTAGTGACTGATTTATTGAATTAATGCCAATTCACAGAATGCTTAACATCTAATTATTGTCAATCCACTGGCACCTGCTCTTTGGAGTTGGTCGCTGCAGAAATCTCATGACCTATTGTATAAATGTGATGCGTTTTTCTACCTGTTTAATTCAGAGTGAATTGTCAGGTCACTGAAAATACTAATTGGGATCTTTGTGAATTGAAAGCTTATTGAGATTCTCTTTGCAAACAATCTTTGAATGTGGCTGGACAGGTTGATGAAGCTGTTAAAAAAAAGCATGCGGGCTACTAGGCTTTTTGAAATAGGGGCATGGAATACAAAAATCAGGAAGTTATGATGAACCCTTATAAAACACTGGTTAGGCCTCAGCTAGAGACTGTGTTCAGTTCTGGACCCCACACTTTAGAAGGGATGTCAAGGCATTGGAGAGGGTGCAAAGGAGATTTACCAGGATGGTACCAGGCATGAGGGGCTTCAATTTTCAGGCGAGGCGAGAGAAACTAGGATTATTCTCCTTGGGACAGAGAAGGTTAAGAGGCGACTTAATGGAGGTTTCCAAAAGGATGAGGGGATTCGATAGATCATAGAATCATAGAGTTATACAGCATAGAAGGAGGCCATTCGGCTCATCGTGTCTGTGCTGGCTCTTTGAAAAGAGCTTCCAAATCCATCCCACTTGACCCTGCGTGGAGGGCGCTATATAAGTGCAAGTTGTTGTTGATAGGGTGAACAAGGAGAAACTATCTCCACTGGCGGATGGGTCGGTAACCCGAGGACACCGATTTAAAATAGTTGTTAAAAGAAACAGAGGGGAGGAGAAATGTTTTCACACAGTGAGTTGTTGGATCTGGAATGCATTGCCTGAAAGGCTGGGGGAAGCCGATTCCATAACAACTTTTAAGAGAGAAGTAGATCATTATTTGGGGATGACAAGTTTGCAGGGCTATGGGGAGAGAGCGGGGGAGTGGGGTTGATTTGGACAGCTCTTCAAAGACACGATGGGCTGAATGGCGTCCTTCTGTTCTGGATAATTCTGCGATACTATGATCTGTGTGTTTAGCTGCACTGATTTTGATGGCATAACTTTCCCATTAGCTTGTGGTGTGCAGGACCTCTGTTGGTGTTTTCCGTGGAAAGCAGGTTTGAATTCTGTTGGATCAGTTAGTACATCGGTGCCTCTTAATTTTCTCCTCTTGGAGGAGGTGACCCTTTTGAAGGTTGAGTTCTGATACCTTACTGAAGCGGCTGTTTATCATAAACACGTGAGCCCAGCCAGTGAGGACCAGCCGGTGTCTTGTGTTTTATTTTGCCATCGTCGCTGTCATTTTTCAGGAACCGCAATAACAAATTGCAATCGTTAGACCAGAGCAAAAATAAGTGGCCCAGTGAGATAGGTCAGTGAGAAGCCGAGCCTGGTGGAGCAGGAAGAATCCAGGTCCAATGCTTGCTTTATTTGGGCTGGGGTTAGCCAAGGTTAGCTCAGGAAGCAGAGGCACCACAAAGGCCTTGGGTTGGGTTGGGGGAAATTATAAGAGCCAGGGTTTTAGCTGATGATAACGCTAATAATAATAATCATAATAATCCTTGCATTTGATATAGAGCCTTTTCACGTCTTCGAGACGTCTCAGAGCACTTCACACAATGTACTATAAAGTGAAGTGACTATATTTTAGTTTGAATGACCAAATTATTTTTAATTATTTATTTTGAAGGAGTCATTACCCCCCCCTTCCTACTTGCTGCTAAGTAATCAGAGGCGTGTGGATCAAGGAAACTTGCCCAACGTTTCGTCCAGTCCGGGAATCGAACCCGGGTCCTCTCGCTTGTGAGCCGAGAGCTCTAACCACTGAGCTACAGGAATCCACATAGCTAAAGTAGATAACTTTGATGGTGGCTAGCCAGGGGCCGGAAGCACACCCATGTCCAAGTTGGATGTGACCTTATTGTATGTGACTATATTGGCTCCCTCCCATGTAGCGAACGTCAACATTTACACGTGTGAATAATACACTCTTGGACAAGTTACCTTGAGGGTGTCTGACACTTCGGAACCTTCAGGAAGTTATTAAGAACTTTCCAGCAAAAAGAGAGGGGCGGAGGGAGTTAAGTGCCTTCAGGCGAATAACAACAGCCGTCATTTACTGTGATGTTCTTGCTTGTGTGTGTTATTTTGGTCCGTAGCCAAAATTATCAGCACAACGTTTGAATTTAATGAGGCTACTTTGCCATTGGCCCATTTTCGACTGTGTGTTTTGGACAAAGAAGTGAATACATTTTTTTAATCTGATAGCATTGCTCGCTCTTAATACTGTTGATGTTGACTGATCTGGGGAGCTCTGCAGATGGTGGATGAAGTTGATGCGAGAACACTTGCTTTTGTCCCTGGCCCCAGTATCTTGGGACGTCCTCCCGACTTGAAAGGCGCTATAGAATTGCAATCTTGTTGTTATCGTTGGTGGTGGCTTGGGAGAAGTTGCCTGAATGCTTAACCATTGCTGGTGCTCCTGCAGATTGCTGCCTTGCACACAGTTGCTGGGTGAAACCCATCTTTTCTCCTCTTCTCCACCACTCCCCCATCACTTCCCCCTCTCCCCCTTCTCTTCCCCTCCTGCCCCCTTCTCCTTCCCCCTCGCCCATCTCTTTCCCCCCCCCTTCGCATCAGAATTACTGTGACACGATTTTCTTTTTCGTCAGCTAGCCTACATAGATCACAAAGTCAAATTTCATCTGCATCCAGTATCCTTCTCATAGGTGCAATCAACAAACACAGGCTGACCTGCAATGGACAATTCTCTGTGACACCTGTGGATGCTCTTCGTTCAGTTCTTATCTCTATCTTTGGGAGATTCCAACAATTTTATTTGTAGCTCCCTTTTTGGGTACGATTTCTACCAGGGATTTGAATGTGGCGTTTAATCCCAGAAAGGGTTTGTGGATATCCAGGAGATTCATCAAGTGGTATATTCACAATGTGTTTGATGCAGTGTGGAGGCTGTGGTGGCTTAATGATAATAATTATAATTCACATAATAATTCATAATAATAAAGATCTCGAACAACACCAACAACAAGATTCCATTTATAGAGCGCCTTTCACGTCGGGAGGACGTCCCAAGGCGCTGTACAGTTGGGTCAGGACCCGAGCAGGGGGGGAAATGGTCAGGGTGAGGGGAGGGGAGGGAAGGGAGGGAGAGAGGAGGGGGTTGAGAGGGGAGCTGAAGGCACGGTCAAAGAGAAGGGTCTTGAGACCTTGAAAGAGGAAAGGGAGGAAGCGGCGAAGGCACTGGGGATAGAGTTCCAGAGCCAAAGTAAAGCATTGATCCAAAATACCATCAAGCTAACAGAAACATTCGACTACATATTATCATTAAATTCAACCCTAGATGGACTTGATGATAATATCAGAGAATCTGATTCAATATAACAATCTGGCTAAATATATTCACTGGGCAATTTTGTGAACCCTTTAATATTGATGTAAAGACCAACTGGAGTGAACATCAAAGAGCAAAAGTGTTCTCGAAAAATCTCATTACAATAATCTGGGACTCACAAGTACATACAGATAGAACAGTAATCTGTAACTAACCGGATATTATCATAAAGAACTAAATAGATTATACATGTAGTGCTATTGATGTGGTTGTCCCAAGTGATTACAACATAAGAAATAAGGAACTTAAGAAGATCAGGAAATATATCAATCTACACATTGAAGGCGGATATCTGTGGTAGTATAAAACATAGTTATAATAATAATATCCTTACATTTGCTGTAGCCCCTTATCACGTCTTCGAGACGTCTCAAAGCGCTTCACAGAATATACCGTGAAGTGAATTGACTGTATATTTTGTGGGCAAAACGCGGCAGCCAATTGCGCACAGCAGCGTCCCACAAACAATTGCGAATTGAAAGACCAAATTATTATTATTTTTTAAAATAATTTTTTTTAAGGAATTATTGCGCCCGGAAAAGCAATCCGCCAATCGACTAACAACCGGGTTCCCACTTACTGCTGGGTAAACAGAGGCGTGCGGAGTGAGGAAAGTTACCCAACATTTTGCTCTGCCCAGGAATCGAACTTAGTTCTTCTCGCTTGCGAGGCGAGTGCTCTAACCACTGAGCTACAGAACTCAACTTCCTATGATTATTGGTTAACTAGGATGGTTAATAAAACTATTCAGTTATGGCTTGACAAAATACCAAAGTGAACCATATATCAACCTCCTCCTCCAAATATCAAACATTCCTGTAACGGGGCAGTGATATTGGTCTGGCTGACTTAAAACCACTCAGAAATACCTCTACAGAGTGATTTTCAAACCGCAATAACATAATTAACAATAAATAATTAATAATAAGTATTTGTATTTGATAGAGCCCTACAATCACAACAATTAATGCTTCCGATCCTCTGCCCAATTCACCTCACCAACAGTGAGCGAGCTTTTCAGCCAACCTACCCCCTGTTGTGGAACTCCAACTCCCGAGTTCCTCTGCTTCCCTTTCCCCTAACGCCGTCGCTTTTGAAGCCACTTGGAGAACTATTTCTTTGACTCCACTTTGAGTTACCTTCAACTCTTCCCCCACCGACCTCCACCACCCACAGCTCCGATGTCCAGTCAGCCGTGTGGGAAGCGCTTTGAGATGTGACGAGGCTCTATATAAATGTAAATTTTATGCAAGATGGCTCCCTGCCCCACGTAGGTAAAATTGTTAAGTGAATCGACTGTGCATTTGTTGGCGAGGTTCATCCTCGACCTTGTGTGATTAACTTTTTTATGACAGTCATCACGGTAATTTGCATGCTTTTTCAGTTTGCTTGATTGAGCTGCACGTAACCTGCTGGTCCAATTAATTGCGGATCTGGAATGCCAAATAAGATTTTTGCCTTGGTATGTCATGTTCAGCTGTGAAAAGGGTAAAGCAACTGAATGGGGAACAGAATACATCACGTCGACTCTCTCTTGTGCCTTCAAATGCAAGTGCTCTTGAAGCAATTTGCGTCTGGGGTGGGGGTGGGAGGGGAAATGTTCATTGCGTTTACTTTCAACTCAGCACCGTACAATGACCGAAATGCAGGACGAATTTATAGCATTTCCACTCCAACTGAATCGCTTGACTATAATTCCTGTGAAAGATTAACATTCTGTTTAGACTTTAGTTTAGCTTCTCGCAAGAAGCATTAGTGGGCCTTTCAAAGAGTGTTCTGTTGGCCTCTTGATTTGGTTCATTTACTGGTGAAGTGCTGTACTGAATTGACAACGCTGCACTCCACCAGGATTACACTGCAATGTCAGTCTAGACTATGAGCTCAATATCCTGATGTGGGGCTTGAACTTGCAATCTTCTGTCTCGGGGAGAGGAGTGCAACCACCTGAGCCCTGTTAATTCTATTTTCACGTTAAAATAATAATTGAATTTAATTGGAGCTCGTCGCTGTGGTAAATCCTTAATATTCACTGTAACTCAGCTATTATTTTATTTAATACGTTACTACTAAAGCCTTAAACGTGGTAATTGACTGACTTTTTTCTAATCTGCCTGTGTTGCTGTATTAATTGTCTTGTCACTGTATTGTACCCTGTGAGTTAACTCTGCAGTTCGGCTGCACCATCATGTGGATGCCAATGCCTACAGCAGCATGTGTAACTCACGGACATCGCTTTTTTCAGATTCCTTCCTGCTTAACCGTATTATCACAGAAGGTTTTAATTCCCCAGGAATGTTTCTTTATCCTCCCGTGTGTCTGCGCGTCTAAAAAAAATGCAAATAATATCTTCCCAGACCCCGACATTTCCATCCATTCTAACACTTGTGAAGGCACTGCTGTGTGCAAGTTCCCGTCATAATATAATAATCCTCGCATTTGATACACCGCCTTATCACGTCGTCGAGACGTCTCAAAGCGCTTCACAGAATACACTAAAGCGTATATTTTGTGGCGAACCACTGCAGCCCATTGCGCACAGCAGCGTCCCCACAAACAGTCGTAGATCGAAGTGACCAATTTATTCTTATTATTTGTGTAAAGTGAATTGACTGTGTATTTTTGTGGGCGCTACTTGAGACTAGAGCAGCGTTCTCACTGTGCGATGTTTCAGTAGAAAGGCAGATAAGATCATTCCAGTGGAACCTCTTTCGAGGTGTCCGAAACGCTTTCTGTAACGGTCTGGTTCTCAGTCTTGCTGTCTTGCAAATTAAGTCTTTTAATTAGAGCCCACCGCCATCTGCTGAATTGCTTCCTGCTACCCTTTGTATAAGCTGTTTGATAAGTGGGGGCAGATGATCGGATAATGCCGAATTCCTTTGTTCATTTTAATTTTTGTATGCGGTGGAAACCCGTGCTTCTGTTCTCTTTCAAAAATGTTAATACCAATGCATTTCACTCCTTCTCTCAACGGTATCGCATTGTAATCGATCAAAAGGCGTCTGCTTAAAACAGCCCACGGATTAAGTTATCAATCACGCCCAGCGTCTGCTGGCTGTAGAGAAGATGTGCGGCAGAGAAGCAAATCCACATGGCACTGAAGTTACAATCACATAGTCCAGTCAGATTTTAGTTCAGTTGATTGTAATTCAATCCTGGGAGCTCTCCGTCACCAACTCCCGCTTGCCCTCGGGCAAGTCAAAATAAGGCAACACAGAAACTACTGTGACATCAAATTAACTGAAAGGGACATTAAATTCCCCCCACCCCACTAAACTTCACGATTGTATTTTCTGCTGGATTAGGTTTGAACCCCTTCTGGGCATTATACTGTCTCGGTTTGTGTTGATAAATATCTCAGGTGGGATGCTCAAGAAAGAGGATTTTCAACATCTTTCTTTAGGGCTTATCCTGGCATTATCTGCCTCTCCAGATAATGGCTGGTAAAAAAGGTGTGAGTTTTTAACTGATTTTTAGTTATTGCAAAGATATTTTGAAATGCCTTGGAATATATGTTTCGTGAACCAAAGATATTTGAGAATGTGGATCTTTTGATGTTTTTTTTTACATCAGAGTTTGAAATCTTCCAACACTCGTTTTGCCTATAAATTGTGCCGCTCGAAACATTGAGGTGTAAAACTCTGGGGATTGCTGAATCTGGACATAATAATAATAATCCTTGCATTTGATATAGAGCCTTATCTTCAAGACGTTTCAAAGCTCTTCACAGTATACACTGTAAAGTGAATTGACTGTATATTTTGTGGGCGAAACGGGGCAGCCAATTGCGCACAGCAGCGTCACACAAACAGTCGTGGATTGAGTGTCCAAATTATTATTATTATTTTTTTTGAAGCGATTATTACCCCCAGAAAAGTGATCTGCCAATCGACTAACAACCGGGTTCCTACTTTCTGCTAGGTAAACAGAGGCGTGTGGCGTAAGGAAACTTGCCCAAAGTTTCATCCCATCGGGAATTGAACCCAGGTCCTCTCGCTTGTGAGGCGAGTGCTCTTAAGAGCTAAGTTGGCGGGACTCCACTGCGTGATGTGAGCCTGTCAGTTACTATATACAGTCAGGTAGCTTTGGATCTAACCTGCTGAGTGGCTTTGTAATCCAGAATGGATCTCTTGTGAGCCGGAAGAGGAAACAGAAGAAGATGAAAGAACTTTTCAAAATGTTGGAACCAGGTTCTGTTAGATTAAAATCTAAAATGGTGTAAATTTAACTTGGTAGGAAGTGTGGTGGTCGGTAAAATTTTAAAAATATTTATACTTCATTTATTTCCCCCTTCCCTGCTTTTAAAGCTTGCCTCGAGATTTGCCTCCTTTGGAAAACGTGACCACCTTCATCTGTTTTGGTCATCGTTTGAATCCATTAGATTCACTGGGGGTCTAAGTAAATGGATGGACAACTGCAGGTCGGAATAAAGATCACAGTGAAATAACCTTTTGCTTTGTCTCCAGGGCCTGACTGTTCTCTGACTGTCCCATCTACCGAATCGTACTGGATATTGCCAAATATTAAACCCGTTAGCCCAAGTGTGAGCCGGGCATCCCATAAGGCTGTTGTACACGGGAAGTTTATGTGGGTGATTGGTGGATACACGTTCAATTACACTTCGTCCCAGATGGTCCTTCAGTAAGTATGTGGTTTACGTTGAGTCTTTATTGTCTCGCATTAATGATTATCGTCAGGACAAATGGTGCAACAGCGTGCGTTTACCCTTCACATGAGGTAGCTTCCTGGAGCACTTCACACTGACGGAGTCTGATAATGAGCCGGGGGGGGGGAGAGGGAAGGGGGAAAAGGAAAGTCTTCAGGTAGGGAGGGAGGGGGCAAGGCGGAGGGATTGAGGGAGAGGTTCGGGGTGTAGTGACTGAAGGCACGGCCACCGACGGTGAAACGGAGGGCACGAGGGACAAATAGGAGGCCGGAGCTGGCCGAGCAGGGGGCAGCGGGTGGTGGAGTGGGGGTTTTAAGCAGGTCAGACAGGGAGGGAGGTGGGAGGGCATGAAGTGATTTGAAAACGAGTGAGAGGATCTTGAAATCGACATTGATGCAGATTGATACACTGCACCATGGTTATAAACTATTCTGTGATGTGTTTCAGCAGCCTGGTGCCCAAGCTTTGTATTTTTCCAAATTAACAATTCACATTGAACTTGTAGAGGAGTTGGAAACTCAAACTAGTCTGATAATTACATTCCAGTTATGAGTGTGAAATAACGACTATTATACAATGGATATAAATTTGAGAAATAGTAATATTTTAGGCAACCTTGGAAAGTTCAGCTACAGATTTATATTTGGGCACATAGAAAGTTGCACGTGATTGCAAGTCTTCTGTGTTTTTTGAGTGGGAGGTTGGGGAGAGAGGAAGGAAAAAATTACCATATAATCCACACTATTTGGAATAATAAACATCATAATAATCCTTGCATTTGATATCGCGCCTTATCACGTCTTCCCAACGTCTCAAAGCCCTTCACAGAATATACTGTAAAGTGAATTGACTGTATATTTTGTGGGCGAAACGCGGCAGCCAATTGCTCACAGCAGCGTCCCACAAACAGTCCTGGATTGAGGGACCAAATTATTATTTATTGATTTATTTATTTGAAGGGATTATTACCCCCGGAAAAGCGATCTGCCAATCGACTAACAAACCGGGTTCCTACTTACTGCTGGGTAAACAGAGGCGTGTGGAGTAACTGAATAAAAGAAGTGAGTGGAATATAGAGTAGGTGGCACCACTGTTTGTAGGTTATGAGAAGGGGGTAACCTTAGAGCTCAAATGATGGATGGTCAGGACAATGGTTTTATTTACAACCTGATCTTCGCTGCTTAAGCATCTCACGCTATGCAAAGGCAAAATCAGCAGCAATGTCATGACAGTGTTGCTGAAGCATGTCAATCTTGACTGTTTATATAGACTGTTATTTCCTAAAAGGCCAATAACTGGAATGTTTTAGCTACACTTGCGAATGTGCATTAGAAAACTGAGGGAAGGAATGCTTTGGTTCGTATCACTCAGATACACGTAGCTTATTAATTATTGTACAGCATTGATGGGGTGTGTGTTTGTTCCAGGTATGACTTGGAAAGCAATAGATGGACTGGGGTACTTGTCACCAGTTTTATGAGACCACTTGCTAGGTATGGACACTCTCTAGCATTATATCAGGTAAGAACAGAATTTTTTTTACCTTTTTTAAAACAGATTGCGAATGAATTTGCTGAGAGCAAAATCACCTTAAAGTAAAGGGTAAAGGATTACAAAATTCAGGCCACAGAAGGGAACTAACTTTTCAAAGAGTGGCAAGTCACACGCTTGAAATACCTATTTCTCAACACATCCTAATTCTTAACTTCTGATTTCTAATACACTGGCAAATAGACTTTTGGATACATAGTGCCACTGGGAGGCAGTAATGCATCGCAAATGTACACAGCCTTGAATTGAGAGGCTGCTGGTTCAAGAGATGATCGAAGTTGGGCACATTCCACATTCAAGCTATTGTTCGTTATTTTTTATTTTTGTTTCAAACGCGCATTATCCCTTGGAGAAAACTTTTCTGACTTTAATAAAGTTTTGCAGCCGAACAATTTTGGGGGTTTTAAATGAAAATCCTTCAGTTTTCCTGATCTGCGAATTGCTCCGAATTGCATTCGGTTTGAACTGCCCATNAAAAAATGCACTACAGTGTTAATATTTTTACAGCCAAATTGAGATGCATTCATTGGATTCTGTGCATAAATTATCCATTGAAACAAGAGGACATGCAATGTCATGTACTGTTTTTTTAATCCCAAGTGTTTGGTAGAGACTTGTTGCAATTTTGACAGTGGGTTTCTACACCAAACTCACAGTATAGACCAGGTCTAAACCTGAGTGAATCCTGGAAGAGGTGTTTAGCTACGAGACAGTATAACTCTGGTGGAAGCAAATTGCACAGGGCTCACTCCTCCATGTTCCATTAAATCTCAGCTGTCTGTTGGATAATCTGTTTATTAATGGTATTAAAGAGCGTTCGTACAATGAGCTCTTTAACCGCAATAACGTGTGATTTTCATGTCCTTGGTTCATGGACTGTTCGACATGTCTGGGCCACGCAAACTTTATGCCAATGTGGTTTGAAGGACTTTTTTTGTTTTAAGAAAGAAAAGTAGTGACCTGTTGTCTACATTTTAGTAGGGTGGTGTTGGTGCTCCTGAGGGGAAAGGGTTGTTAACTGATCTGTCAGGCCTTTCAATATGTGTGGAACTTTCAAAGAGTTTTTGTTAATTATTAAACATTAAGCACTCGGAATATATACAGAGGAGATCTGGTAATAGGCAACTTTTTTGCCTTTATTAAGATCGAAGGGAGTTTATTTACCATTTACAGTTGTACCAGTTTTCTTTGTTGTTTTTCACCTTTAATGAATTAAAAGTTTCTCTGATTGTCCTGGATTTTGAATTATTCCCAGTACTAATTTGCCAACGGGAGCCCAAGACTGGTTTGCACAAAATCGCCACAACAACAGCAACTTGTGTTTATACAGCTCTCCTTCATGGGGATATCGTGTCTCAGAGCGCACACAATCCACTGGCCATTCGCTGGAAATATTATTTTATTGCACATATTACTGTTATGTGGTTGTGCGGCACTTTTGTTTCGACGGCAGGAGAAATGGCAGGTCCAGTAACGTGTCTTTGAACTGTGTGTCTTGGAACATTTGGGACTTCAACCACTTTGGTGATTTTGAAGCTAGAATTTTGCACAGTGCAGCAAATACACGTCCACAGCACATTTGGGAGGAATGTGTGGGGAGAGTGAATGATTGATAGTTAACCCTTCCTATGAAAGGTTACTTTCATGAGTTTTTTTTAAAAAGAAAGAAAACGTAAAGTTTTTGACCTATTTTCCAAGGGGACCTTGTTAACCTAAGAATTTAAGCAGCTCTGTGCCTTTTTTTGTCGCGGACAGTAACTTTGATCTTTTGGGGGCGGTGGGGGGGGGGGGTGGGGGAGAATTCAAGCAACTGAATGTGCAATGACCCTACGCATCAAAACTGTCGACATTCAGCTTCCAGTCTTTAAGTTATTTCAGTGAAACTGAAAACTGGAAGTAAATGGCTACCAGCATCCGTGTGTGTGTGTGTGAGAGAGAGAGAGAAAGAGAGAGGTTAATGGTTCCAGGAACAACACTTCAGTGGAGTTGGAAGAATTGGACTCTCCCAGAACCTTTTATAGAATTGTCAAGTGCTCTGGAACGCTAGCCTGCGTGAGGGGCGATGTATGAATGCAAATTGTTGTTCTATACAAATAAAATAATAATCCTTGCATTTCATATAACGCCTTATCGCATCTTCGAGACATCTCAAAGCGCTTCACAGGATTTACTGTAACGTGAATTGTCCATGTATTTTGTGGGGGAAACGCGGCAGCCAATTGCGCACAACAGCATCCCACAAACAGTCGTGGATTGAGTGACCAAATTATTATTTTTTAAGAGCAGATGGGACAGCACGGAGACCTCTAGCTGTATCTTAGAATACGTAATCACGATCCTGACCTTCCTAGCACTCGGACTCCCAGTCTAAGATAACCTTTCTATCTCAGACCTTCTACAATTGCTGCAAACCAAGCTGAACGCAAACCTCTGGGGCAGTGTCTCACTTTCCTCATGGGCGCTATTCAGTCTCTTGGCGAATGGTTTCAAATGCCAACTGGCTCTTTCATTTTTCCACCAAACGGGTTTACTGCTAATTTCTAGTCTGCATTTCCAGCCTATGGTTTACTAAGCCCCTCAAGCCCCCTCAAGTCTTTAAGAGGATTTCACCCTCATCATGTAACACTTTGAGGTGTGCCCAATTTACTTAGTCGCTCCTCTTAGTGAGGACTACAATGAGCGGCTCAGTAAATTGGGCATCTTCACGCTGGAAAAGAGAAGATTGAGAGGCAACATGATTGCTATCTTTAAGATTCTAAAGGGGCAAAACAATGTAGATCATGCCAGGCTGTTCCAACTTGTCCAGAATAGTAAAACCAGAGGACACGGCCTGCGATTGAAGCGGGGAAATTCAGAACGAATCTATGAAAACACTATTTCAGTGAGCGAACAGTAAACCTGCGGATCAGGCTCCCTAGGGAGATGGGTGAAGCTGGAAATGTTGTCTCCTTCAAACTCAGATGAGATAGTTTTGTTTTAGGAAATAACATGATGGGATATAGTACAGAGGGAGGTTGGGGCATATGTGCATGCGTCCACCAGGAAGGTGGAAGGCAAACTAGATGGACTTTGGTATTTTTTTTTGGCTCCATTTCTTATGTACTTTTAGACCCACTCGGCCTGTCACAATTTAGTTATAAATAATAATAATAATCCTTTCATTTGATATAGCGCCTTATATTATTATTATTTATATTGAGTCTCCTATTGCCTTTGTAGCGAGTTGCCTCGTTCCAGAATGAAATTTTTTTTTGGGGGCAATTTTCTGCCTTTATTTTGGAAATCCGTTTATTTGCTTGATCCCTTTGATAAATTTCATCACTGCGTTCTGTCTGAAATTCAAACGAGTTTAATTTTGTAATTAACATACAGATAAGTATTTCTATCATACGGGAGACTGAATTCATCCAGTGTTCACAAACAAACAGCGCCTCGCAAACAAAAGCAACAAAATGGGGTTTTGCCCCATCCAGGAACCGTTCACATTTTTTTTAATTGTAGATTTGATTCTCGTATAAAAAATGTGTTCAATAGAGGTATGAATGCTCATGCAAATGCCTGTGAGAGATAATTCAAATGCAGTTGTTTTTTGATGGATATGAGGTTCTGTGTATGAATCCAAATATACATCGCCAATTAACACGCACAATTTTCCCTGCTTTGTGACACTTCTATAGAAATTATTTCTGCTTTTTGTACACTGTATAATTTTCGCCCTTTGCCATTCTTCCACGCCTTGAAAATCGTTTACGTTTTTAATAATGGTAATTATTTCATAATCGCCGAATGTTCCAAAATCGACACATTCATTGTTGCACAAATTATTTTAAAAAGTAAAATATTTGGAGCAGAAAATTTATTGTTGATGGATGTAAATTGTTATCAAGTACGTGTGCGGGATTCAAATAAAATATTTGCATTAGGAGGAGTGAGATTATGGTCTGAACAGAAGAGGTCTTATGACCTTTTTTTAGACTGAATTTTGAGATGATTTTCATGAACTCAGGCAGTAGCCTGGCTCACTTGTTAGCTTTCTTGCCTCCGAGTCAAAAAATTGTGGGTTCAATCTCTAAATTGGGACTTTATAATAATAATAATAATCCTTGCATTTGATATAGCGCTTTTCACGTCGGGAGGACGTCCCAAAGCGCTTCACAGAACACACTGTAAAGTGAATTGACTGTATTTGTGGGCGAACGCGGCAGCCAATTGCGCACAGCAATGTCCCACAAACAGTCGTAGATTGAAAATGACCAATTTACTATTGTTTTGGGTTTTTGGAGGGATTATTATTAGGCTCTGTGTGGAGTAAGGAAACTTGCCCAAGGTTTCGCCCTCTGCCTGGAATTGAACTCAGGTCTCTCGCTTGCAAAGCGAGTGCTCTAACCACTGAGCTACAGGACTTTGAGCTCATAGTCTCGACTGACACTCCAATGCAGTGCTGGGAAAAGTATTGCATTGTCAGAGGTGCGGTTCTTCAGCTGAGATGTCATCGGTTTTTATTAAAAATCCCAAACGAATTTGCTCTTAAAATGGTGGCAGGTGTTACCTCATTGTCTTACTATACCATACGCCTGGGATTATCCTCAATTGTTAATGATCAACACCTTCATGTTTTAGGTGCTCCCAGTTTTTTTTTAAAATTAAAAAAAATTAAAAAAACAAAAAACTTGGAAACTGTATGGTTTCCAAACTCCATCGTACAATATTGTAGTGTCAGCTGCTCTGTGCTTCACAGGAGATTATAAAGTACATTGATGTTACATTTGAGTGTCTATTATTTCTTGAGACAACCTGAAAGTGAAGCGGGCTGGATAATTCACCATCGAGGCAAGCAACAGGGCAAAGTATAATTTAGTTAAAGAAAAAGATTTGCTGGAACGTTAAATAAATCTGAAATTGCAACATTGCATTGGTACATTGGGGGAAAAACAGTTTCATCATTCAGTAGCAAAAAAGGGCTGTTTATCGCAAATTGTGGTCATAACTCTTTTAGAAAATGAAATTTTTCTTACTAACTGTCCTTAATGTTGGTTTATAAGATGAACTTGTGGGAGACAATCTGTGGGAGAGATTATAACTGAGAGAGTGGGGTGGTACATCACTGGCTTCCCAGCAATACGATGGGTTTTAAGTCCAAATCTGACTTATCACCAAAGTCTCACAGTTCCAATGAATGTCATTATTTCTCTTGTCTGGCAATATTGATACAAGGCCCCAGTGAAGCATTCCGCCCTGGACAAGGTGGAGGAGGAAGGTTGGAGGATTTGCTCTTGTGTTATAAAGAAGTATGACTTTGTCGAACATTGTTCAGTCATTGAAGGGAATGTACAAATGAGGCCCCTGAGCCCAGTTGATGAGTGCGGAACAGAGCAAGAATCAAAATGTTCTTTACTGTCTCCCTGATTTATTATCACGATAACAATCCAAATAATAATTCTTTATTATGTGGGGGGGAGGGTGGGGTAGGGGCGAGGGGGAAGCAGGGAAGGCATCTCAAAGTACTTCACAAATAATATGCAATGGCTTTGTATTTTGTTGGCAAACCTAGCAGCTAATCTGCACAGAACCTTGTCCAACAAAAGCCATGGAGTGAAGTAACTAATTTTATCGGTGAGATTGTCGGCCATGACAGTGAGAGAAGCCCCTTTTCTCTTTTTTGTGCAGTGCTATGGAATCTTTAATGTCACCTGAAAGGCCAGGTGGAACTTAGTTTAACGTCTCACCCAAAGGATTGTCTCCAATAATGCAGTGCATTGGAGCATCAGCCTACGCCATATGACTTGGGGCTTGAACCTGCAGCCTTCTGACTTTTGAAGTGAGATTGCTGCCAACTGAACCAAATCTAATTGGACCATGATTTCAGTTTTTTTTGTTCAGAATAAGTGGAGTCCTGTAGGTTAGAGCACTTGCCTCGCAAGCAAGAGGATCTGGGTTCGCTTCTTGGACAGGGCGAATGTTAGCCAAGTTTCCTTACTCCCCACGCCTCTGTTTACCTAGCGGTAAGGAGGAACCTGGTTGTTAGTCGATTGGCGGATCACTCAATCCACGACTGTTTGTGGGACACTGCTGTGTTCAATTGGCTGCTGCGTTTTGCCCACAAAATATACAGTCACTTCACTTTACAGTATAATCTGTGAAGCGCTTTGAGACGTGATAAGGCAAGGATTATACTATTAGGTATACCCAAGATATATTTTAGGGCAATCATGGCTAATAGCTTTATTGTAAAATCCTGTACATTGTCGCAGAAATTTATCTTGCAATGGTGCGTTAGTTCACATTTGATTTGTTGGCATTTTATTACGGGCATAAATCCTGAACTGCACCTATGTCATTGACTCTCACATGAACAAGTTCAGTAAGAATAATTGTACTTAAGACAGGTTGTCAAAAAAAGTGCAGAACTATGTTAGGCAGTCAACCATAAAGACAAAAAGTTAATATGGCTAGATGGATAAAGAAGGTAAATAAATCCAAATCAATATAGATCCAAAGAGTTGGCCAGCAATATATGTCATTTTTAACCCATGATAAATAGTGCCATCTTCCCAACGTTTTGTATTGGCAAGTATTATTCATTGAATCTATTTTCGCCTCGTTTGCAGCTTTGGTTGGAGTTACCTTGAACTGATAGTTTCTGTCGACGATTTTTCACTTTCAGAGACAAGTTTTGCTTTTTATTCATTTTTTAGTAATGTTCCCTCTGCGGGTTCCTGCATTCTTTCTTGGAACAATTACTCTTGCATATTTCTGTACCATCAAGTTTGTTCCCATTGAATAATAATAGTAATAATAATAATAACAAACCTTGCGTTTGATACAGCGCTTTTCATGTCTTCCAGTCGTCTCAAATCGCTTCACGGAATATACTGCAAAGTGAATTGACTATATTTGTGGGCGAAACGTGGGTGGATTATATTTGTGGGTGATTCCTCCTATTTAGGAAGAAGATGATTTCTTTATTAATCTGGTGGTCCTCTGATTAGCTTACTTAATCAGTATTGACCTACCCCGCTCCACTTATTTATCCTTTCTGTCTGTCTGTTTGAGTGAACTTTAACTTCCATTTGAATAGAGAAATTATTCTCTCTGAATTTTCCCAGCTAATGATCCTCCATTTACTTCATGGCTGTATGTGGGACCTTCATGTGCAGAAATTGGATGTTGTTTTGGCCTACGATTGCTGTACTTGACCTTGCTAAGCCAGTCCGGAACCTTGGGGTCTTGTTTGACCCTCAACTATCCTTTCTACCCCACATCTGTGCCATGACCCACTCTGCCTTCCCCCACCTCTGCAACATCGCCCCGCTCCGACACTGTCTCACACCGCAGGCCGCCAAAACCCTCAGACATGCTTTCATTACATCCAGGCTTGACTATGCAAACTCACTGCTTGTCGGCCTCCCCAACTCCTCCCAACACAGGCTGCAGATCATCCAAAACTCATGCAGCCCGTGTCCTCTCCTGCACCCCCATCCTCACCCGACTCCACTGGCTTCCCATCACACAGTTAAAGATCCTGGTCCTCACCTTCAAAGCCCTCCACGGTCTTGCTCCCCCCTACCCCTGTGACTCCTAACCCCCTACCACCCTGCTCACTCCCTCCGCTCAGCGGGCTCCGGCCTGCTTCACATCCCCTGCCTCTCTCGCCCCACTATTGGCGGGCGGGCCTTCTGGCACTCTACCCCACCCTCTCGAACTCCATCGTGCAGTCCCTCCACCTCACCCCCTTTCTTGCCTCCTTCAAGACCCATCTCAAAAACCTCCTCTTCAATCGTGTTTTCGATCTCCCTGCTTCCCCCCCTGCCCTTCACCCTCCCTGGCCCCGACCCCCAACTTGGGTCCGAAACTCTGTCTGTCCAGCTCCTTGGGACGTCCTCCCGATGTGGAAGGCGTTTTACGAATGTAATTTTGCTGCTGCTGTTGTTGTTGACAGAGGTTACCTGTGAAGTACTTTGAGACATTATTGATATTAACAGCGCTACATCCAATGCAATAATTATTGATGATTTATTGAATATCTGTAGATTTTTCCCACGCTAAGCAAATTTACTACATGCCTCTCTTTAAGTTAAACCGACCGGCTATCAACTGCATTTGCTCATACTTGTTGCTGTTGTCACTAATTTGTTCTTGCACTTTTTCCATTGCTTTCCTTTCTGTTATTTTGGCAATTTTATCAGCTGCTGTTATCATCCTCCACCACTCTGCCCTGGTTCAGTGGTTCATTCCACGTGAAACCTATTATTGGTACTATTTATCAGAAGAAATGCACTGTTAGGGGTGTAAATGAGACATTAAGCCAAGGTCCTGTCTGCCTGGTTAGGTGGATGTTAAAGATCCCCATGGCACTACGTGAAAAAGGAAGAGAGTTTTTCCCAGTGTCCTCGTCAACCATTGCCCAGATAAAATTGATAGGGGACTCCTAATTTTCATTCGGAGAAACATTTAATTGTAAACCTTCAACCCCTGTTTAGTCTGTTTTAAAATGTTTATTTGTGTTCCTACTTTCAGTCCAAACATTATTTTGTTTTTAACCTCAGGATCAGCAATGAGTTACTCCCTCAGTTTGTTCATCCATTCCTTCATTCAGGTTTACCATATTGTCTGAGCCTCTTCCCACCAGAATGCAGTTCAATTGAACTGCAGTAGTTACCTCCGCAAACTGATCCCAACGTTTTTCCAGGGAGATACTTAGCAACTTAATAAGAATTATAACATTATAAAAGACGAATAAAAATAATTAACGGGTCACTGCTGTTGAAGCTTTTTAACTGAATTAATGAACTGTTAAGATACTGGAACAGAACATGCTTTATTGAAAATAACGCAAATGAACAGGAGCAATACACTACGAATATGCTGATAGATTCAGAAATAATAAAAATGGATTGATTTGCTTTCTTGTGAGTGCTGCAGACTGGAATAGGCAGTTTTCCGCGACTGTTTGTGGGACACTGCTGTGCGCGTTTCGCCCACAAAATATACAGTCAATTCACTTTACAGTAAATTCACGTCTAGAAGACGTGAAAAGCGCTATATCAAATGCAAGGATTATTATTCTTTGTGTGTTGTGTCTTGAGGAAATTATTATTATAAATGTATGCATCATGTTGAGCAGCCGAGATAATAATAATAATCATAATAATAATCCTTGCATTTGATGCAGCTCCTTATCACGTCTTCGAGACGTCTCAAAGCGCTTCGCAGGATATACTGCAAAGTGAATTGACTGTATATTTTTGCGGGCGAAACTATCGAGAGATGTCTTCCTAATTCATAAGATTCCAAGTCACCAGCAGGACATTTCAGACTGAGATGCACGCTTAGAAATTGGGAAACTAAACTGTAAGGAATGTTACAGTGGCCGCTGGCAAGGGGATATCTGTATTGCCTTTCGCAGGGCCACCAGAGTGCAGTGTTGCTTTGCTTTCGGTAGCAATCTGACTGCAGTAATGCTGTAATGCTGCAACCACAATTGCTGTGCCCCTTGAGCTGGTAACACAAATAGACATTTCCTTTGCCGCTGGTGCAGAAAATGCTCTGGGGTTTGGGATACCTAATATACTGAGCCGTCCATATTGGTGAGACATTTACAGTTAGACTGATGCAGAATGCAATTGCGCTTAGACACGTGGAGCTGGATTCAGTTTTAATTCTGATGTTTAAGTCACTTGCAAGTCATCTTTTTGCGATCAAAATGAATCGATTGTCAGTCCCACTGAGTGACACTGGTCTTTGCATCTGCATGGACTTTTATAGTATTTAAGATGTTGTCTGGAATAATAATACTAATATTCCTTGCATTTGCATTTGGTATAGTGCCTTATCCTGTCTTTGAAATGTCTCAAAGAGCTTCACAGAATATACCATAAAGTGAATTGACTGTATATGTTGTGGAATGGGAGTACACTCACTTTGTCATTGGCAACTAAGCAATTGTAGATTCATTGTGTTGTGCAGTGTTATCACCACACCAGTGGGCTTTTATTTTCCGATGAGTAACACTTCTTTAAGAAAGATTTTTTTTAAAAAGAAATCATGTTTCCTTCATTAAGTTATATTTTGTCTATACATTCTCATTACATCTACTAAATACATAGTTACTACACTAAACTATATCCCGTGAAGTGCTCTGTGATGTCCTCCCAACATGGTATGCTCAGCGGGCTCCGGCCTGCTTCATGTCCCCCACCTTGACTGCCCCACCACTGGCGGGTGGGCCTTCAGCCTCTCTGTCCCCGCCCTCTGGAACTCCATCCCACAGTCCCTCTGCCTCACCCCCTCCCTTGCCTCCTTCAAGATCCGTCTCTTTGTCCGTGTCTTTGGTCACCCTCCTACCCCTACCCTCCCCGTCCTCCACCCCACTTGTCCCCAACCCCCAGCTTGAGTAGGGATCCCTGACTGTCCAGCGTCTTGGGACGTCCTCCTGACGTGAAAGACGCTGTACAAAGGTAATTAGTTGTTATTGAATGTACCAAATGTAAGGATTATTTCTATTATGAATTAATTCTTCGCTCCACTCATCTTCGACTTTAATATAGATTTTAATGAATCAATATAACCTGCAATGACCAGTGTAGCATTCATATCGTTAGGAGTTCACTTTTTTTTTCTCTGGATTTGTATTTCGATTGCCGACATCTTAATGTCGCCATCTTGTGGTTACCAAATTGGTGTTATTATTGATAGCAAAGCTCTAAATTTGGTTTGGGGAATGCAAAAGTGGAGAAGGTGGAAAGAAAGACTGGTCAAATGTTTCTCACACTAAAACCCAAAATCTGTTAACTTACCTGGACATCAGAGAGAGAAAGCGAGGTCAAAGTTTTCTGTACAATCTTCAGAACATAGTAATAATAATATCTAGATTATGCTGTGCATATGGAGTCAATACAAAGAATACCTTTGAAGTACAATTACGATTAAGTGACTTACGTAGCAGTCCACCTCCCCAAAACAGTCAACACTTGGTTAAGATTAGGGAATGTATTTGCTTCTGCTGAGGTGTAAATGCAGGCAGTGCAGATACGTTTGACCTCTGGTCAAAAATCATCCCTTAAAGGTCCTTTGGCTTGACTGGCCCAGCTCATTGACATTAAAAACTGGTTGATTTTATTTTATCTTGTGGGTGAAATGAGGCAGCCAAGTGCGCACAGCAGTTTCCCAAAAACAGTTGCGGATTGAATTGACCAAATTCTTATTTTTTTAAAACTTTTCTGTTTTTTAAGGGATTATTACCCCCTGAAAAGCATCCGCCAATCGACTAACAATGAGTTTCCTACTTTCTGCTCAGTAAACAGAGGCGTCTGGAGTAAGGAAACTTGCCTAAGTGTCTCCCTGCCTGGGAATCGAACCTAGGTCCTCTCGCCTGCGAGACGCCTGTTCTAACCACTTACTACAGGACTCCATGTTTCGGTCACAAAATATACAGTCAATCCACTTTGCAGTATATTCTGTAAAGAGCTTTGAGACGTCTCGAAGACGTGATAAGGCGCTGTATCAAACACAAGGATTATTATTATAAAAAACATTTGATACCCAGAACCATTTGGTGCAGCTCTGGATACTTGCAAAGTTCCCCTCCACCACTAGGCAATTAATTTTGGAGTGGGAAATCTAAATGAAACTTCCTGCTTCTTGTCGCATTGAGCAATGCAGACGTATGGCCTAAGTTGAGCAGAAAATGGAAGGAAAAAAATCTGGCGTGTAGGCTGCTCTTGAAATTTCAGTAAGTTGTTTGAGTGGCGTGAAGGGAAGCTTCAGGAACAGGTTGTTTGACTTTGTGGGCCCATTAATTCGTTGCTTGCTGACTGCAAAATTCGCCGTCAAATGCTTCCATAAATAATACTGTGCACGTTGCATTTCGGAGGGGTCACCGTGAACATAAGGCGACAATTCTCGACCCCTTAGCAGCGAGAAGTGGATTCATAATACGGCTGAATACTATTGATTTCATTTTCTTCAAGCTAACAACTTCTGTCTGCGGAGTAAGTTCCATTCTTTGAACTGTGCTGATTAATTTGGTTTAGTGTTTTAACCTCTCAAAATTGATCAGGTATTGCAAGCAGCGACTGAGGCAGAAGTTCAATACAGTGATTAAAAAGGAGGATTTGATCATCCACTTACCAAATGGAACTTGATGCACATAAATAAAAGCCGCTGATGTGCTTGCGCGGTGTTTGATTTTGTTTTTTTTCCCGACGTTTCTTCCTCTAACAGGGTGACATTTACATGTACGGGGGCAAAGTCGAAACTGGTTATGGAAATGTCACCAAAGAACTATGGGTCTTCCATATCCCAAGCCTGTCGTGGACAATGAAAACTCCCACAGTTTTGGCTCACGGACCTCAATATGACGTGGAAGGACATTCTGCACACATCGTTGAAATGGACAGTGGAGACGTAATCATGATCATCATATTCGGATATTCTGCATTCTACGGTTATATCAACAGTGTTCAGGAGTACAATATAAGTAAGTGGTTTGTACTTTTTCCTTCCCGACCCCAAGTGTTCAAATCCTTTCATAGGTTCAGATTTGTGAGTTTTGAAACAACTACTTACACAGCATTTATGCAGTGTCTTTCACATGGAGCAGCATCTCAGAGCTCTTAACGCCTAATGCGAAGCCTGACACTAAGCCGGGGGGGAGGGAGGGGGTGACCGTGAGCACGGTCAAAGACAAAAGTTTTCCAAAGAGGATCAGTCGTGATCTAAAAGAGGGGAAGGAAGGGGGCAATGCTGAGGGATTGAGGGAGGGAGTTCCAAAGTTTCGAGAAAAACACGCTCATGAAATTTTTCTTTTATTTATTTAAAAAGATGGCTTTAAAAATCAACTTAATGCTTTAGGATTAAGTGGAAAGCTATCCTGTGTGAAGAGCGCTAAGCAAATGCTACTTGGTCGTGGTGGTGGTGTTGTGTTCACATTGTTGCCTTCCATTTACTGTATTTAAAATGTTTTTCAAATCTAACCTACACTTTTTTTAAAAAAAGCAGTTTTTGGGGGAAGTGCTTTTATCCATTCAGTTTTGCTGATTTGTAGGGGACTCCTTTTCGTTTTTAATTCTTCCGTGAAGCGCAGAAACAAGACCTCTCCAATTTTAGTAAGGAGTGAAACAAAATATTGTTGACATTTGGTAATGGAAAGCCTTTGTTTGCATCGATTTTCTTCCAGCTTAGGCTTTTCTAGTCTAATTGAGTGGCATCTATTTTGGGGTTGGGGAGAAAACCCAATTGGTGTTCAGAGACATATTTATTTTGTTCAACAAGTTTGCTTCAGATTTGTGTGTTTTTTCCACAAAACATAACTACAGGGATGTTGAATAAAATAGGAAAATGTCTGTTTTTCTCTGTTCTGAACTTCAACGAAAGGTTATCGAAGAACAAAACCCCTGTTCCAAACTCATGATGTGGGTAAAACAATAAACTCAAGGCTTTGATAGTCATTACACAAAGTGCCTTGATTTTCAAGGTCTGCACTTCTGCCTGCACTGTTCGCTTGCTTCGGTTTTCCCCGCAATTGATATTTTCACTGATCTGTGAAGGTGTGTACATATGCACCTAATTAGCTTGCCAGTTGAAGTGCTGTTCCTAATATCTCCAGGGAGCTTAGCAATTCATGAGCTGCAGGCTTAAATCATAGAATAATGGGGCACTATTTGGAAGTGAATGTGGAGGACCGCATGTTATTTTTATCGATCACACTGTGAAAACATTCAGCCCATTGAGCCTCTTCCACTGGTTTATTTGATTTTGCCTGATCTTTTAATTCCAATGCCCTACCCATTTGCCATGTCCCTTTGTACCTCTGAATACCCAAGTATCTGGCTATTGAGTTTTTAAATGTCCAACCATGTGTAGGTGGGATGTATAGAAATCCCAACTTGATTTGGAGACTCTTAAGGACGGTGATGGGTTTCTACATTTGTCAGACACTCGGCTGGGCAAAAAAATAAATGTTTTCATAATGACTTACCCGTTTGTGCTTTAAGTCATCAGAAAGGTTATATAACTAGCAACAGTGCTGACAATCACACACATGCTTTATGCTCTTAGAACATGGGTACAAGTTGTCAAATGTCCAGCCAGCTGGTGTCTCCAAAGTATGTATTGGGGTGTTGCTGGATCAGCTAATGAACCAGCTAATCATGCACATCTTCTCAGCACAAGGCACTGGTAAGCTTTCCACTGCTTAGCCAGCTTGGATTACCATTTTCGTTCGATGTTAACTTCTGAGTTGAGTGACAAGAATACCCCAGAAGAATATGTTAGCCCACGGGAAATACACGGTAACTTACACATTGCAGTATTTCCTGATGTGAAAGGCACCCTAAGGATTATTATTAGTTTTAATACAATTTCTTCAGTCCCATTGACAGCGAAGGCATACAAACTGGTCAGAATCTGAGCTGCAGTGATGCATTGCTTTTGTTTCAGTACACTTTACAGGTAGTTCCTCAAAGGCTCAGTTGATAAAGCCACTGCCCTGTGTGAAACAGAACCAAATAGACCTGAAAGATTACTCTATTTCTAGTCAGCCATCAATTCTTTTACGTCAGCTGATGCTGCTGTAAGGTCATTGCAATTAGCCTGGGTGGATATCGTGGTGAGGAAAATCAGCCACAATTCCTTCTCCTGATTGATATCTAGTGAGCCCTGCAAGAAAGTGTTGTGTGCAAGAACATTGGACAAGATTGGACACCGCTGTGATGCTTCCACAGCCAAAATAGCCCGCTGAGGCTCTCTGTCAAAGCTGGTGGTTACAGAATGGTTGAGATGCTGGAGGTGCCTAATACTTACGGAACCTATCCGACTAAAATCACTGCCTTCAGGAAAGAAGTGTGGGGAACATAGCACCTGCAGGGAATAGCATCCCCTATATATTATATATATTACACGCTACATGAAGGGCGCTCTATAAATGCAAGTTGTTGTGGTTGTGAGACTTTGACACCGCTGAGGGTATCAAAACAGAATGCCTTACCTCTTGTGTTTAGCTTCTATTACATTCATTCACTTCACATCAAGATTAATAGGAGCGAAATCTATCTTAGAGGAGGTTAGTTTTCATTTGGTGCCCATGAAGCATGCTACTCTTTAGTGGATATCCCGTATCAACCTGCCTGCTCCCTCCTCTCAGCGGGCTCTGACCTGCTGCAGATCCCCTGCCCCCACCATCGGCGATCTGGCCTTCAGCCTCTCTGCCTCCACCCTTTGGAACTCCATCTTACATTCCCTTCGCCTTGCCCCTTCCTTTCAGACTCCTTTGCCTCCTTCAAGACACGTCTCAAGATCCTCCTCTTTGAGCGTGCCTTTGGTCACCGTCCTACCCTCCCTGTCCTTCACGCTCCCTTAACCCAATCCCCCCTGCCCCCACCCGCTTGGGACTAAATCCCTGACTGTCGAGCGCCTTGAGATGTCCTCCTGACGTGAAAGTCACCATACAAATGTAATTTTGTATTGTCTGCTTGGTGGACACCGAATGAAAGCTAGCATCTGCAAACTGATATAATTTGCAGATGCTAGCGGCAAAATAACTGATCTAATTTCTTTATATGTAAAACTGTTGTCTCCAGGATTGGTTACTGTGGTTTGAGCAAAGCTATTGGGTTCCAGTGCTGATGGAAAATGAGCTTTCTTTCCCAATGAATTGTGAAGTGGAGAGAAAGAAGCGAAATCAAAACATTTTTTAGGAGAATTTTAGCATGCAAATTCTGTTTTAAATTCAAAATTAGTTATGCATTCATTAAAGGCTGTTGAGGTGGTGTAAATGAGTTGATAGAACAAATGTAGCAGGTCACTGGGCGTGGGAAGAACAATTAATCTTGTACAAATTGGACTAATCCTCGAGAGCGAAGGGAGTATCTGTTGGAATCAGTGACTTATTTTCTGTAATGTATTTAACTGAAGAATAGTAAAATTGTTAATCAGGGCTGCACCAAAGAACTTTTTTTTGTTCACTTAAGCTCACTGGAGAAATGCCTTGAATCAGAGAGTACAACCTTGCAGGGAAATGTAATGACAACCAAAGTTCACCATCATAATATAATTAAATGAGCTGAAGGTCTATGATTGCTAAATTGAAATGTGTCCTCAGACATGGTCAAATATTTATCTTTAATTGAATGTACACACTTGGGATCTCTGTTGTGTAGAATTTATTTAAAAACCGAGCTAATTTTATAATCCAATTAATAAGCAAGTTTTGAGCAAAAAGTGGGATGAGTTTGTGTTCCTCGAGTAAATTGGATGGATT
The DNA here is from genome assembly GCF_018977255.1 of Callorhinchus milii. NCBI lineage: Eukaryota > Metazoa > Chordata > Chondrichthyes > Chimaeriformes > Callorhinchidae > Callorhinchus > Callorhinchus milii. The sequence goes on from NW_024704748.1 coordinate 2,005,232, forward strand.
AGCAACGGTTTGGTTTGCAATCTGTTTTGACTTTGAACTTGATATCTTCTCTCTCCCTTCTTTTGATGAGATCCTCGTGCACCACTCGTCTTTTAAGCGCTTTGAGACTCTACCCTGCGTGGAGGGCACTCTATAAGTGCGAGCTTCTTGTTGTTGTCGTTGTCTTGAGTTCATATTATAACAACAACTTGTACAACTTACACAGCGCCCATCACACAGGGTAGCGTCCCATTGCGCTTCACAGTGGCGGAGCCTGACAGAGAGCCAGGGGGGTAGGTGACAGTAAGCACGATACATTGCATTACAGCGTTGGCGTTCATTATAGGAAGGGGGAAAAGAAAGGGGGGTGTAGGGTGGGGGGAGAGAAAGGGAGTGCTTCATTATCAGTGAAGGGGTTTGGAAAAAAAATGCTATACCAAGGGCTGAAATTACTTCTTCCCGTTCAGTGGACCTTAGGGGACCCGGGAGACTATTTGCAAGTGACAGGAGTTTCACCTGGTGTCCTGCTTAACAATCTTTCAAGTTAACTCTCAATTTGTTATTGAATAGTGTCGTGCAATTTATCACCATTAAAGCCATCGCATTATACGGTATTTTCTCAGAAGGTGTTGGCAGAATGGGGTCAGGACACGAGTCGGTTCATACATTTCTATATAAATGTATTGAATTGCAAACCGAATGAGTGCCAGCCTTAATTTTATACTACATGATTTTCAACCTCCTGTCAACTTTAAACCATTTTATTTATAAGACAGGCAGACAGACAGATCCACCAGCACGAGGATTAAAGCAGCTAAGAAGTAAAGTGTGAGCGTGTGGGTGGAAGGGGGGTAGAGAGAGAGAGAGAGAGAGAGAGGGTAAAATGGCATTTCCTCTCTGTATCTTTTGGAGGCAGGTTAATGTTGAAAATGCTAGCGTTCCTCATGCGGTTGCCGCAAAGAAAGGAAAGATCCTCTGTCCCCCAACGCAATGAATCATTTGCTGGCCAGCTTTTTGCCTTTGAGGCAAGCAGGAAATGACACTCAGACCTACGGCTTTTTCTGGAGTAGCCTTCTTGCATTTGTACACAGTTATCACCACTGACAGCAGCAACAACTTGCATGTACATAGCGCCCGTCGCGCGAGGTAGCGTCCCGGGTACACTTTATCCCATCGGAGTACAATTGAAAAGATTCCCTGTACTCTGCATTTCGTCACCTCTCAGGCAAATGGAGCTGCTTTGCAGTTTAAAAAAAAACTAGAGTGCTTATTAAGATTAATAAAGATAATAACCTGCCATCCTCAAACGATGAATAATCAGAAACTTTACTTCAGTTCCTTTATTTATCCCCAAAGATGTCGAAGACTAGGTGATGGGTAAGGCTTAGTCCAAACAGAAGACAAATGCAACAATTATTATTATTATTCCTAATAAACTGAGATAGAGAATTTCCGAATGCCCCACACAGTAATTGTGTGCATCTGGTGAAGGGTGTTGTATCAATGCAACTTGTTGTTGTTCATTTCCACAGCTATGTATGGATGTTATTCAGCAACATTTTCTCATGCATAGAAGGGAAAAATTCACCATAAATCTTAAGAATCTTTACCAAATGTCTATGGACGCATTTTTGCCACCTTCAGTTCTCTTTAGTAACCACCACTTGCGATAGGCATATTGGTTTACAGCTGACCCACGTAAATCCTGATAGGACTTGAAGTTTATAGGAACTGATTTCAAACATAACTCATGCATTTTATCTCATAGCTGATCTCATGTGCTTGATCCAGCTGATGTACTGATCCAGTTGTCATCGAGCTTCTCAAAGGATCCCAATGATGCTTCAAAAGGGCAATGAGCTTAATATAATACAATTTGTGAAAGTTGTTCCGTTTCCCTTACTTGGGACTTTTTTTATACAGGGTTTTTGGCGAATTCTTGGAAGTTTCTTTACATAATTAATTCTTACAGGTTTGAAGCGGATTTTTTTCTCTGCAGAGAATTATTCAAGAATTCTGTTTGATGGCTTTGAGCTACATTTTAATTCTTTGACTTTGAGATGTTGAATTCTATTATTGTGATTTAAGCATTGCTTGGATTTTAGAATGACAGTTGCCATGAAGCCACACATGCATATATCAATTGAATTTCTGATTTACAATGACCTTATAAAAATCTTGCTTAAAAAAAAGAAAAAAGCAATAAGATTTTTTTTAAGATTATGGCAGCGAAATAGTTTAAGTTGTAAGAATTATGTGCACAAAGTGCTTTGTTTTCAAATGTTTTCACCCTAATTTAAAATGAACTTGGCCATCTTTTTATTTGTAAAGAACAGGGGGATTCAAGAAAATTATTAACTAATGTAAACAATAATATCTGCACTTATCAGAAGCTGATAAATAACGCTGTACATTTAGTGGAAATGGTAGACTAGACTGGTATATCTAGTTTGTAAATGGTCATGAATATCCTGGAGTTAAGCGTATTAGGCATGTTACTAGGCATGTGATCAATATTACACTCAAAACTGTTAAGTTTATTCCAGGATTAAGTCTTAAAAAATTCCTAGCATGGATTACAGTTTGTTTATGTTCAGGGTTTGGAAAGTATTTGTTTGTGGCTGGCAAACCTTTCATGAAATACAGTTTGCATCTCTTGGAATGGATTGTAAACTATTTTATTTCCTTCATCCAGAGACCAATTCATGGTTGGTTCCAGAGACCAAAGGGGCGATGGTACAGGGTGGATATGGCCACAGCAGCATCTACGATACCATGACCAAATCTATTTACGTGCACGGAGGATACAAAGTGTTTACAAGCAATAAGTACGGCTTGGTGGACGATCTGTACAAATACACAGTGAATACACGTACCTGGTAAGTGGAACAGTCGTGCATCTGTTCAAATGGTTTAGTTGTGGCAGCGTCTTCTGTAATTGCTTTTAAATAATAATAATAATCCTTGCATTTTATATAGCACTTTTCAAGTCTTCTCGACGTCTCTAAGCACTTCACAGAATAGACTGTAAAGTGAATTCACTGTACATTTGTGGACGAAATGCAGCAGCCAATTGCGCACAGCAGTGTCCACACAAACAGTCGTGGATTGAAGTGACCAATTTATTATTGTTTTTTTTTTTCCTTGAGGGATTATTATCAGGCGTGCAGAGTAAGGAACTTGCCCAAGGTTTTGCCCTGCCGGGAATTGAACCCAGGTCTCTCACTTGCGAGTCGAGTGCTCTAAACACTGAGCTACATGTACACTTAATCCTGTAAAGTACCCAAGCTTCCTTTCTGACCACACAGTGACATTGATCTCCTCTTCAGCATGCACAGGATTCAGGGCTTCTTTTTCATTTTTAGCAGAGGAAAGATATTTCATTTGCTTATTGATGATACTGATTGCAACATTGGGAAATGAAACAAAGGATTTTCCATTTTTCACAGCCAAGGTTAGCATCAATCAGCCCTAAAGTCAGTTAGCCCAAGCTCCGAGCGTATCTTGTCTCCTACCCTTACCCAGGTCAGTCTGACAGATAACTTCCTTCCCCAAAGTGTCAAAGAAAAAAATCCCCGACCAATTAATTCAATCATTTGTTGCAATTCTGTTTAATTCAACACTAACTCTTGTAAGAACTTTTAAGTCTCAAATTTGTGTGCACTGCACAAAACCTACATTTAACCTCCCAATGATTTTACACAGAAAAATGGCAATACATTTTCTGCACTGCATATCAGCAAATTTAACTCATGTACGCCTTTTACTCCTTACTTACCTTGGTTCCCAGCCACAGCTAAGGTGTCAAGCCAGTACTATTAAGTGCCTTGAGACGTCCTTCTGATGTGAGAGACATATTAATGTCATTTTGTATTGTGTTGGGTAGTTAGTTATAAATATTAGGCTCATCAACCCCACAGCATTGTTTAGAATTGGCAATTCAGTTGGATAAGGAAGAGTTACCCAAATTCCTGTTGGGTGAAGCTATCCCCCTTCTCTGTATACCTTTGATTTGAACTGAAATAATCAAGTAGTTGCCTATCTTATTTTAAACAGAAATGATGAAGCTTTAACGTAGATCTTATTAGACGTGAAGAACCCAATTGTTTTTCAGTTCCTTGCGCTTTTACTTTAGGGCAAAGTAAAGAGACTTAAACACGGCTTAATATGGGTTACTGAACAGATTTAGACTTCTTTTAAAACATACGTACAATTAGGACATGACATGTCAAGCGACTGCCACGATGGTAGAAGACGAACTAGATAGTCATTTGTCATGTTTTACCTAGAAAATTCTTATGTTCTTATGCACTCCCTTGCATTTTTGTCCTTGCTCCTGTAGATTATTTTTGTTCAGTGTTTCTCCAACTTTATTTTTTTAACAAGACCCACCCCAAAAATAATGAGATAATTTTTATTCCAGCAGCCCTGCCAAAATGTACTGAATCCTTTAGTTTTCACTCAAATTTTATTTACCAATTTTGAACAAGGATTGTAACATTTAACAATGGTGTTTCGATCATAACAGATTCAATTTTCAATCAAATTTGTGCATATTGCGCACGTTTTCCACACTCCATCAGTTTTGTTTGTTAAACCACCAGCTTTCAACCAATTTTTTTTTCTACCTTTTTGAAATAAGCCCCACGGCATCGCCTGCAATATGACTTAGAGAGGAAAAAATAATTAGTTCCAACTATGCATGTCTCATGTACGTGAACTAATTAGTTTTACAGGTTAATAATATACCCCAAATTCAAGTGCATTGTTCTCAGTGCCCTTTGAATTAACAAATACAATTAAAGTGTTTTTTTTTACAAAACGGGCAACAAGCGATTTATATTTCCGATACAAATGTTGGGGGAGGGGGGAAAACTCCAGCCTCTTTTGCAAACCTCCCACCCAACCAAAAAGAATCCTTTTGCGCCTGCCTCCGCTCTACTGGCTCCGGCCTCCTCTTTGTTCCTATACAAATGCAAGTTGTTATTATTGTTATGTTGAAAAATCTCAGATCGCTTCACTGGATTTTACTTCATAAGTGCAGGCAATCAATTTGCATACAACCATGAACTTCATGACCAATTTTATCTGGGGAATTGTTTGCCAAGGTGCTGGTAAAACACTTTTCTCTTTTTGAATGGGATGATGTCTTTAACATCCACCTGAACAAGCAGATGGGACCTGGGTTTAACATCTCATTCAAAGGATGGTGTCTCCAATAATGCAGTGCTCCCTCAGCTATGCATTGGAGTGTCAGCCAGAAACAACTGCTCTTTGTTGTGACCTGGACTGGGTTCAAATTTATTATATTTAAAACTAAATCATAGACTAAAGTCAAAAGAGCCCACAATCCAAGAGCTGGAGGTGGGTACGTTATGTAAATTAAAATAATATTGTTTGTTTTGCAAAGGGATTCATCTGCCAAGTGGCTCCATTAGTGAAAACTTTCTATTCCTTGGTGTTTAATGGAATTTTTAAAAAAAACACAAAAAAAATCTCTTTGATGTTTTGTTTTGCAAATTGTCCCTGTGGGGACTTGTGAGCATAAGTGATGCTCTTTCTACTCGTGTTTCATTTGAACTTAATCTTACTGAACTCATTGGCTCATCATATTAACAATGCAGCATTTCCCAAGAGTATCAGCTATAATGGTGAGGAAGTGACATTTTCCATTGGAGAAATCACATTTGCACGCTTGCAGGACTCTTAACAGATAATTTACCACATCCTTTGTTTAGTTTAATTGCATGTTTCAATTCCCTCCCCCTCCTCCCTCACCCCACACACTTTACTCCCTTCCCAAAGGCAATGACCCTCTTATTGGAGTAGGGTTCCATAGACCCTCCAGTATTTCCCCCTACTCCTCCCCTACCGTCGCCCTCGAGGTGCCCAGACAGATTGAGGCATTTCTACTTCTGAAACCAGCTAACAGTACATCAGGAATCAATGGTGACCTACACCAATAACAACTTGCATTTATATAGCGCCCCTCATCAGGGCAGAGTCCCAGAGCACTTGTCAGTGGCGGAGCATAACACTGAGCTGGGGGGAGGGGGTGTGACCATAATCACAGGCATAGAGGAAGGTCTTCAGGCATGACCTGAAGATGGGGAAGGAAGGGACAAGGCGGAGGGATAGAGGAAGAGTGTTCCAGAGTTTCTGGGCATAGTGGCTGAAAGCACGGCCACCAATGGTGGAACGGAGGGTACGAGGGACATGGAGAAGGCCGGAGCCAGTCGAGCGCAGGCAGCAGGTTGTGGGTTGGGCGGTAAGCAGGTCTGAGAGGTAGGGAGGTGCCAGGGCATGAAGGGGTTTGAAAACAAGTGTGTGGATCTTGAAATCGATCAGTTTAGGCGATAGGGAGCCAGTGGAGCCCCGGCCAGAACTGGTGTGATGGGGAGATGGAGTTTAGTGCGGGTGAGTATGTGACCGATGTGGATTAGTGCTACATTGGGTTGTGCCTCCACCCTTTGGGTCAGTCGAAATCCCGTTTACTTGCACTTTCTGAACACCATTTTGAGCATCTTGAATTGTAGTTTAACCCTGAGGCTGATGCATTTCAGATTCAACTCCGTTTGATGTTCTCCATTTTATTAATATGGCAGGCAACAGTAAGCATCCAATCAATGCACATTGTAAGTGGAAGAGAATTAATTTAGCCCTGTCTAATTCCTTGCATTTGAAACATCTGCAAGGAAAACTCATTAGTGAAGCCACATTTGTAACACAGTTTTGCCACTTCCCAAACAATATTACCCCAGTGATGGCTGGAAAAAAAAGCGGTGAGCACAATTGCAGAATAATAAAAGATAACTCTTTTTTATGAGATATAGATGATCTACTTTACATCTTTAAAATCAGAAAGCCACAGATACTAATGTTGATGGTGATTTGATTATAAACGTAACGCAAGAGGAGCCAAAAACCAAATTGTAGCCTTGATTGAACCTTGCTAGATTAGAGCAGTCGACATGCGATCGACCCACCAGGAACAATGCGCCAATCAATTCTTGCAAACAATGATCAAATTCTGTACTCTCTGTGGAACGCTGTTTGAGTCCGGTCCAAAATGGAACTATGGGGAGGGGGTAGACATATGCGAAATATAACTGGAAAAGGAAATATGAAGTGTGTGATGTCAGTTGATACCTCTGTGAATTTCTGGCTAATTGGAGGCAGGAATCATGGGAGGCAAGTGAGAAGTTTCACAGATTTTTCTCATTTTGCAAGTTTTTCTCAAAGTAATTATTCACGTCCGTCGAGAGATTAAGTCAGTTGGGAGCGCTGGCATCTCTGCAAATTGAACGTACAGTATTTACAATATTTCTCATTTGGTTCTTATCCGTTGATCTTTTTATATTTTTATAAAAGGATTTGCAGACTAGAAATTCCAGATCACCCCAAGACTTTCAACTGTCTCCAACCAAAATGGAACTGGAATATAAATTGCATTTCAGTGGTCTCCCTCACAAACGTTGCTGTTTAAAATGTTAATTACATCCAGAATATATTTACAGCTGTTATTTGATCAAGAATTATAAATCATGAGGGGTTATGAAGAAAGCCTTTCAGTTTCTTTCCGTCTCATACTTGTTGAATTCTAATTCTACTGTGTTTCCCCATGACAGTGTTTATTGTTTATTCCCTGTTTATTCACAAGATCAGGTCAGATGAAGAAAGCCCTTCAGTCCATTTGATCTCATCCTTTTCAGAAAACTCACCTATATGTTTTCCATTGCATGAATGGAACCCATCAGTTTCACTAGTCTGATCCATCTGGATAATAATCATCTTGAAAGCCTCTTGGCTTCGTTATCCTAGTTTATTTTGATATCTGAACACTTCACTTGAACTCAAGCTTAATAATTCATTCTGCATGCATCTCATTCTCTTCAAGCCAGGTCTGGCTGTTTGATGTTAGTAAATGTGATGAGCATTCATCAGCAGCATTTCAGCTGAGAGCAAGTTGCGAGTGTCAAAGTGTGTGTGTTCTGGTGTGATGGGGGTCCTTTAACTTAATTTCACTTTTGCACTGTTAGAAAGGCAGTAAAAATACTTGATATGGATAATGGTGGAGTCCGGTAGCTCAGTGGTTAGAGCACTCACCTCGCAAGCGAGAGGACCTGGATTTGATTCCCAGCAGGGCAAAAAGTTGGGCAAGTTTCCTTACTCCATACGCCTCTGCTTACCTAGCAATAAGTAGGTACCCGGTTGTTCGGCGATTGGCGGATTGCTTTTCTGGGGGTAATAATCCCTTCCAAAAAGAATAATAATAACTTGGTCACTTCAACCCACGACTGTTTATGGGACGCTCTTGTGCGCAATTGGCTGCCGCGTTTCGCCCACAGAATATACAGTCAATTTACTTTACAGGATAATCTGTGAAGCGCATTGAGACGTCTCAAAGACGTGATGAGGCGCGATATCAATTGCAAGGATTGCTAATGTCTTTCTGTTTCGATTTTCAGTGCATGTTAAATTTTCAAATACTGCTAGTTCTGCTGCTTACAGGGTTGACCTTTATTTTTCCCCTCATAGCTATTTTGAGTTCAGGACCTATATGAAGTAACATTTTCCTCAATCAATTGAAGATTTGCCTTGGGCGCAGTATACCTGCACTTTCCACTGATTGTCAATGTTAGAAATGTACCTTTTGATTTGGGTACGGAGTCTTTATTTTAAATGCCACTACCTTGTAGTTGGCATTGTTGATACAAACATTGAGTTTTAATTGAATGTTGAGGAAGACACAGATACATGCCCCAGCCTTCCCCCACTGCAATGATGCAATGTACCTTTCCAAAGATCCTAACTGGGCTTTTGCGAACATGGACTGTGTTCGTAGTTTTAGGATCGCGATTAGGTAGAAGATTATGGGTTCAAGACCCACAGCAGAATGGAACCCATATAGTAGTAATAATAATACTCTTTGCATTTGACATAATGCGTAATTACGTCTTTGAGACGTCTCAAAGCTCTTCACAGGATATACAGTAAAGTGAATTGATTGTATATTTTGTGGGCAAAACGTGACAGCCGATTGCACACAGTAGCGTCGCACAAACAGTCATGGATTGAGTGACCAGTTTATTATTTTTTTAAGGGATTATTACCCCCGGAAAAGCGATCCGCCAATCGATTAACAACCGGGTTCTTACTTACTGCTGGGTAAACAGTGGCATGTGGAGTAAGGAAACCTGTCCAATGCCCTGCTGAGAATCAAACCCAGATCTCTCACTTGCGAGGCGAGTGCTCTAACCACTGAGTTATAGGACTCACGCACGAGGCATTCCGCATGCATAAAATTATCCCTCTCTTCGCAAGTTGACCTTCCCTGGCATTGGCGGAGGTGCTGTCCTTTGGATGAGAGGTTAAACCGAGGTCCCGTTTGTCTCTCTTGGAGTTAAAGATCCCATGGCACTATTTGAAAAGACAAAAGGAGTTTTTTCCAGTGTTCTGGCCAACAATCCTCCAAATAAAATTGGTCACTCGCTCCATGGCTGTTTGCGGGGACGTTGCTATGTGCAATTTGGCTGCTGCGTTCGCCCACAAAGTACACACAGTTACTTTCCAGTAAATCCTGTGAAGCGCTTTGAGATGTTTCAACCATATGATGAGGTGTGATGTCAAATGCGAGGATTATTATTATTATTTTTATTATTGCTTGTTTTCCTGCAACACTGCAAAGGTATTTCTGTGTGTCCGACTCTCAAACGTAACACTATCTTGACACGCCATAAGCTTAAAACTGTACACTGGCGTTCAAGTACACTGCCCGAGGGGCGCTTTATAAATGCAAGTTGTTGTTGAGCTTGCCACAACTCTCGGTCCAGTTCTTGCCAGAACTACACTCGTATTTCGCGGGTTTGGGGTAGGAGGGAGGGGGCAGGGGAAAATGAAAATGTCAAATTAGGGGATTGTGTTGATGATCTACATTTGACGCATCAGCATCTTGTGTAAAGATATCGCCCTCGGAAATAATCATTTGCACAAGACTGTAAGTGTCACTTTCCCTCCAGGTTCGCTCTCTCACTTCAGTATTAATCAGCTTCTCAGTTTCACTTTCAGCAGCTGCCAGACCAGCTCGCACCAGATGTCTCTTTTCATTAAATGACGAGACAAATTACATCGCATTAATCTGTGGAGTTAGCCAGTTTTGCTTTATTTGTGTGTTTTCATGTGGTAAGAGGCAAAATACTGCAGATGCTGGAAATCTGAAATACAAACAGAAGTCGCTGGGAACACGCAGCAGGTCAGGCAGCATCTATGGAGAGAGGCAAATGAGTTAACGTTTCAGGTCCAATGCCTTTCATCGAGAGTTCTGATGTAAGGTCATCGGCTTGAAACTAACTCATTTTCCTCTCTCCATAGACGCGGTAATGTAATATTGTCGGATTATAAAGCCATAGCAAATTATATTTTTACTGATTTTAAGAGGCGGATTTAAAAGAAAAGTCTTTTTTTTTAAAAAAAAGGCATTTATTGCATTAAAATTGTTGTTTTTCCCGAGTTTGAAATGTACCTTTAAGGCTTTTTGTTCTATTGTTGTACCTTTTAAGTGTGATATACGACACGTCTAGTTACTAACCCAAATTCTTGGAGAGCAGGCACTTTGAATTAATTCATTGATGAAGTTCTGAATCAAAATGCATCACCAGCACACTTCACCCAACAGTACTTTGGTTCTAAGGTTTCTAGTCATTTTCTGGATTACTTGTTTTTCAAATTGACTGCTTGTGTGTTGACATTACAAACGAGAAAAAAATGCTAAAGCTACAGTTTTTTTTGGTAATGATATTTTAAGTCAATTTAATAGTCATTTAGTAAATTCAGCCTGACACTGTTTTCCTTATTAATACGATAATAATACTTTTAATAATGATAATAATCTATCTGGTTTTAGGCATTCAGGTTGAATTCTGTTCAGAATTATTCTGAAATTGTCTTTGTTTGACATGTGATAATTTGTTTGTTTTGGGGTCATTGCTGTGTACAAATTGGCAGCACTTTTATCTAAAAATACGACCACTGCACTTTACTAGTACATTCTGTGAAAATGCTTTGAGACGCCCTCCCAATGTGAAATGAACTAGTATCAAATCAAAAGACGTCAAGATTGGTTCGGGTGAAGAAGGCCCTATGGCTCACAGTGATCTCTTCCTTTCAGAACACCCACCCTACCATTACCCACCCCTCTCACTTCATTGAGCTGTTTTTCTTTAAATGAGTCGAATCCTGCCCTCGGCCACCATCCCTGGCAATTTGTTTCCAGTCATTGATTCCCCTCTGAATGCAAAAAAACTCACTGGTGTCTGTTCTGAAATAGCAGCAAAAAATATTATTTGATCAAGGCACATGTGGAAACTTCGAGAGAAGATCCCATCGAAAATTTTGAAAACAAACCTATAACATTGCCTTGTTATAATTTCCACTTTCACCAGTGTGAGAGAGATTATGCCCTTATTTGATGATTGAATAGCACCTTTCAATTAGGGCTGCTCTCTTTAGCAGTCTCGCAGGGAGGGCAAATTTGCCTTTTAACTTTGTGCTTGTATTTTCAATTGATTTGATCAGAGATTGTAAAGACATTCATTCTCCTGAAGAAAACGATCTGATTGTTGATTCTTACGTCAGGAATTTGTTTAATCTGTTCCTTCCGTTCCTTCTCAAAGCTAAAATGGAAATTGTGTTTATAATTTATATGTTGATTACATGTATGTTCTGAGTTAAGTATATAAAGGGCACATTTATTGCTACAAGACGCAAAGCCGAGTAATGGATTTTCTGTTTTCTGTTTGTACGAAACGTGTCTTACCTTTCTTTTTCTTTCACATTACAGGACAATCCTTAAAGAGAGTGGACTGGCACGCTATCTACATTCAGCTGTCATCGTCAGTGGGGTGATGCTTGTTTTTGGTGGAAACACACACAATGACACATCTCTGAGTAACGGAGCCAAGTGTTTCTCTGCAGATTTCCTAGCTTACGACATTGGTAAGTACATCTTAGCACTTTGGAGTAATCAAACGACAGAGCTCTGACTAATTGTTTCTAACCTTGGCTCGAAATGCTGAGATCATTATTTGAGCATTCCCACTCTCAGCCTGCTTCATGCCCTCAGTTTCAGGTTCAATGACGTTACGAGCTAACCTCTTGGGGGAGAATGTGCTTGTGTTGATTTCTGTCCTAATACTGTCCAGCTATGAAATGTTTTGTCTTATGCTACCTACGTTAGAGAAACAGTCCAACACAAGTTTTCTGAAGAATACCTAAAATTAACATCCACCATAGGTTGGGTACACACTGTGGTCACATTGGCTGGAATGGAGGAGGTTTAAGTTGATTTGATTGAGGCATTTAACAAAACGAAAGGCATTTGGCAGCGATAAAAGATAGTTGGATATCTCTTTCCTCTGGTATAGGGATTTCTCGCATCGGGACATTGCCATGAAATCGTAGCTAAGATGGTTAAAACAGACATTGGGAATCATTTCTTTACACAGAGGGTTGTGAAAGCATGCAATCCTCTTCCCGAGAAAACTGTAGAGATGGAATCAATAGGATGTTCAAAGGAGAAATAGGTCCTTGATTAGCAGAAGTATTGAGGGTATGGGGAAAGAGCAGGGATATTAGGAGTAAAAGATCTCAAACTGTTGGATTGGGCTCAGTGGTCTGAATGGTTTCCTCCTGTACCCATTTTCTGGACTGAAACTTTGCGCGACCATGAAAAATTGCTGTTCTTTGCAGAATTGTAAACAACAACAATATTACATTTGTGTAGCGCCTTTCACTTCGGGAGGACGTTCCAAGGCACTGGACAGAGTACAGAATTTCAGACCCAAGCTGGAGTCGGGGTGGGGTGGCCGATGGCACGGTCGAAGAGGAGGGACTTGAGGCGGGACTTGAAGGTGGCTAAGGAGGGGGCGAGGCGGAGTGACTGGGAGATGGAGGTTGGGGCCAGAGTGGCTGAAGGCTCTCCCACCAATGGTGTGGCGGGTGGGTCGGGGGGGTTGGGGGATGTGAGCAGGCCAGAGCCGGCTGAGCGGAGGGAATGGGCGGGTTGGTAGGGGATTAGGAGGTCACAGAGGTAGGGTGGGGTGAGGCCATGGAGGGCTTTGTATGTGAGGACCAGGATCTTGAACTGGATCCTCTGAAGGATAGGGAGCCAGTGGAGTCAGGCGAGAGTAGGGGAGATGGGGTCACGTAATTTGGTGCAGGAGAGGACACAGGCTGCAGACATCTGGATTATCTACAGTCTGTGGAGGGAGGAGTTGGGAAGGCGGACAAGCAAGGAGTCTGCATAGTCGAGCCTGGAGGTGATGAAGGCATGAACAAGAGTTTCAGTGGCCTGAGGGGTGAGGTAGTGGCGGAGTCGGGGGCTGTTATGGAGGTGAGGGAAGGCAGAGCGGGTCATGGCTTGAATGTGGGGGAGAAAAGACAGTTGAGGGTCGAACAAGACACCCAGGGTCCTGACTTGCTGGTGAGTTCTCATGCAAGTGAGTATCAAAACAACAGGATCAAACACATGAATGCATGGCTGGAGAAATGGTGCAGAAAGTCGGGCTTCAGGTTCCTGGATCATTGGGACCAGTTCTGGGGCAGGTGGGACCTGTACAAGGTGGATGGGTTACACCTGAACAGGGCTGGGACCAATCTCCTCGCAGGGAGGTTAACTAGTGCTGTGGGGAAGGCTTTAAACTAATTTTGAGGGGGGAAGGGAATCAGGATGTAGAATCAGAGAGGACAAACAAGTTACATAGAGGGGCTGGGAGAGACGAATAGCAATGTAATAAGGAGTAATCCAGAAAAAGGAGGAATTGGACAGGAGAGGAATGCAGAACAGCCTCAGTCGGTCTTGGAGTGCATGTGTATAAATGCACGGAGTGTGACAAATAAGATTGGTGAGAGCTGTAGCTCAACTTGCCACATGGGGTTATGATGTTGTGGCAATAATGGAGACCTGGCTCAAACAAGGGCAGAAATGGGAGCTATTCAGGAGGGATAGAGAAGGGAAAAAAAGGAGAGGAGATATTGATTAAAGACACGGTTATGGCCCTGGGAAGGGACAATTAGTTAGAGGGTAGAAAAACAGAATTTATTGGGTTAGAATTAAGGAGCAGAAAAGGAGTGTTTACTCTGTTAGGTGTATACTATAGACCACCAAATAGTGGGAAGAAGATAGATGAGAAAATCTGCAAGCAGACTTCAGAAAGGTACAAAACCAATAGAGTAGTGATAATGGGGGACTTCAATTACCCTTACATAGACTGGCAAAATAACAGTGTAAAGGCCAAGGACGGGGAAGGATTCCTGAAATGTATGCAGGATAACTTTCTAGATCAGTATGTTTCCAGCCCAATGAGGAAAGAAACAGTGCTGGATCTAGTTTCGGGGAAATGAAGTGGGGCAAGGTTTCAGTAGGAGAACATCTGGACAACGTCATTAGGTTTAGAGTCCATGTGGAAAGGGACAAGGAGCAATCAAAGGGGAAGATATTCAACTGGAAGAGGGATAATTTCAATGAGTTAAAAAGGGACCGGGTCAAGGTGGACTAGAAAGAAAGCTTGTCAGGTAAAACAGCTAACGGGCAATGGGAAGCCTTCAAGGATGAGATAGTTCTGATGTAAGCTGATGGTACAATCTTAAAGGGGTGAAGAAACAGAGACCATGCGGGGGTTCATATAAGTAAATCTTTGAAGGTGGCAGGACAGGTAGATAAAGCTGTTAAAAAAAGCTTACGGGATACTAGGCTTTATAAATAGGGGCACAGAAAATAAAAGCCAGAACGTTATGATGGAACTTTTATAAAACACTGGTTAGGCCTCAGCGAGAGACTGTGTTCAGTTCTGGGCCCCACACGTTAGGAAGGATGTCAAGACATTGGAGAGGGAGCAAAGGAGATTGACCAGAATGGTACCAGGAATGAGGGACTTCAGTTATCAGGAGAGGTAGAGAAGCCGGGATTATTCTCCTTGGAGCAGAGAAGGTTAAGAGGAGACTTAATAGAAGTTTTCAAAATTATGGGGGGAATTGATAGGGTGAAGAAGGAGAAACTATTTCCACTGGTGGGTGGGTCGGTAACCCGAGGACACTAATTTATTATAGTTGTTAAAAGAAACAGAGGGGAGGAGAAATGTTTTCACACAGCGAGTTGTTTGGATTTGATTTACATTGTCTGGAAGGCTGGGGGAAGCTGAATCGATAACAACTTTTAAGAGAGAAGTAGATAATTATTTAGGGAGGACAAGTTTGCAGGGCTGTGGGGAGAGCGCGGGGGAGTGGGGTTGATCAGGGCTATGGGGAGAGAGCGGGGGAGTGGGGTTGATCAGGGCTATGGGGAGAGTGCGGGGGAGTGGGGTTGATCAGGGCTGTGGGGAGAGAGCGGGGGAGTGGGGTTGATCAGGGCTGTGGGGAGAGAGCGGGGGAGTGGGGTTGATCAGGGCTATGGGGAGAGCGCGGGGGAGTGGGGTTGATCAGGGCTATGGGGAGAGCGCGGGGGAGTGGGGTTGATCAGGGCTATGGGGAGAGAGCGGGGGAGTGGGGTTGATTTGGAAGCTCTTTTCAAAGAGCGGCACAGACACGATGGGCCGAATGGCCTCCTTCTGTGCTGTATAATTCTATGGTTCCATGAATATTTGAAGAGTTGAGAGAGGTAACGAGGACTTTTTCCAATCTTCCCTATGAAAGTGGAACGCATTTATTTTGAGTTATTGCTCTTTGTTGAGTCGATGAAGTTTATAAAGAGCTCCGTGCTTTGCGATTTTGATATTTTATTCTGTGAAGCGCTTTAAGACGTCTTGAAACATATATCAAATGCAAGGAATATTATTATTATTATAGCAATGTTTTTAGTTATCCCGGCTGTTAACAGGTCTGTACCTTTCTATACCATTGGAAGGAATTGACCCTGTTATGAAACCATTCGGTGGGAGGGGGAGACGAGGGAATAAAATTGTGTTCTGATGTCTTAAGAAGAGCTTTCTGCTGGGCCTGATGGCCGCTGATATTTTTATAATCTGAAGATAAGCAGGAGTGTGACCATAGTTTTAAAATCGCAAGACCGTATAATGCTCGGGTGTCAGCTGGTGACCAGTCTAGCAGTGGCGAAACTTGCTTTTAACTTGAAAATAAGAATCAGTTCGGAAAATTGTCTGCGGTGAATCCAGTTAATGCTGCAGCCGACCCCACTGATCTGATTCCAAGCCGTCTTCAGAAGGTTGTTTCAAGAGTGTGGGGCTCCACAGGAAATGCACCATAAAAGGCCGCCAGAATTACTGTACTTTGTAATTGCCTCCGAAAAGCTCAGTTTAACAACGAGAGTGACACAGCACCAAAGTTATTTTTAAGCTCGAGTCAGTGCAGGTCAAGGAAGAACTTGCAATTTTAAAAACGTGTGCGGTTTGCTTTCAGCCGCCGCACCCCGAAACTCTGCCACGCTCGCTCTGGAACACTCTTCCTCCGTCCCTCTGCCTCGCCCCTTTCCTTCCCCGTCTTCAGGTCGCGCCTGGAGACCTTCCTCTTCGACCGTGCCTACCGTCAAACTTTCACCCTCCCTCCCCCCATCCGTTACGGCCTCGTGCTCCGCACTGTCAAGCGCTCCGGGATGCTATCCTGCGCGAAGGCTGCTGTATAAATGCAAGTTGTGGTTGTTGTAGCAGTTGTATTGGCGAGGTCTTCGTGCAGATGATGAGCTGGATATTCCTGGATCAGAATTTGCTACATATAATTGTGTAAAATTTAGCGTGCAGAGGGTTGCGTTAGATTCGCATGCTGCCAAACATCATGAAATTCAGTTGTAAGTAATCTGATTTACCGGCAGCTGCAAGGCAAACTCCATGTGAATTCAATCATTTCGACTTGAAACAAAGAACCAATGACGTGTTTTTATTTGAGGTAAACCAAATGATTACGGTGGGGGTGGGGGGGAAGGGGGAAGAGAGGTCGGCCAATATAAGGTTGTCGTGGCTCCGCGTTGGGCAAGTTTCCTTACTCCACACACCTCTGTTTAGCTAGCAGTAAGTAGGAACCCACTTGTTAGTCGATTGGCGGATCGCTTTCAAGGATTTTTGATCCCTTCAAAAATAATGATGATAGTAATAGTAATTTGGTCACTCAATCCACGACTGTACGTGGGACGCTGCTGTGCGCAATTGGCTGCCGCGTTTCGCCCACAAAATGTACAGTCAATTCACTTTACCATATATTCTGCGAAGCGTTTGAGACGTCTCGAAGATCTGTTAATCATGCGCTATATCAAATCCAAGGATTCTTATTATAAGAAAGGCAGCATTTAAAATAATAATCTTTACATTCACTTTACACTTGGTTGACATCTCTAAGTAGGGTCACAGAATTTTACTGTAAACTGTAGTGACTGTGTATTTTGCAGGTGAACACAGCAGCCAATTTGCGCACAACAGTGTACGACAAGCAGCTAAAAAGTTAATGATTTTTTAAATTAATATATATATGTGTGGGGGATTGTTGGATAGGACACGGGGAGAAACTCCCTTCTCTTTTTAAATAGCACCACTGGATTTTTAACGTCCATAATTTGACAAGCGACTACAAAGTACACAGTCACTACACTTCACAGTAAAATCCTGTGACCAAGCTTTGCGATGTTGACCACGTTAAAGCACTGTATCAAATCCATAGTTTACTGATTTTTTTTAAAAACGTGCCACCTTTCTTATAAACCTCTTAAATTTGTTGAATGCAAGGGTACGAGAAGCATTCGTACAACGAAACGGACCATTCGGCCCAACTAGTCCGTGCCAGTGTTTATACTCCAGGAGTGGAAAATTTAGCATAAATTTTGGAAGAATCGGTATTTTCCTGAATAGTAATAATCCTTGCATTTGATATAGTGCCAAATCACGTCATTGAGACGTCTCAAAGAGATTCACAGAATATACTGTAAAGTGAATTGACTATGTATTGTGGGCGAAACACGGCAGCCAATTGCACACAGCAGTGTCCTGCAAACAGTCGTACATTGAGTGACCAAATTATTATTTGATTGATTGATTGAAGGAATTATTACCCCCAGAAAGCGATCTGCCAATTGACTAACAACCGGGTTCCTACTTACTGCTGAGTAAGTGGAGTAAGTAACCTTGCCTGAGCCTGGGAATCGAACCCGGGTCCTCTTGCTTGCGAGGTGAGTGCTCCAACCATTACCCTACAGGGTTCCACAGCAGATATCAGCTGGAATGGTATTGGCAAAATGTAGACACTCTCCATCTGGACTCCATGCAGTATTCACGTAGACCAGTGGAGTGCAATGGAGGGCTAGGATTAGCTGCCACATATCCAAGTATACCCTCCGCTCTCTTTCAGTTCGGTGTAACCTGGGTTACAATTTATAAGCCCTTACTGGTTCTCAAGCCACAGACCTCTGGGTTTTATACTCTTGAGGCAGCAAAGCTGCTGCACCTCTGACTTATCCTCGGTTGGCCTGCAAACTTGGCGTGAAATACAAGCGACTGCCATCAAATTGTTCCAAATGGACAGTTAGAACAGAGCTTTGTAAGCATGCGACAGTTTAGAGAGTTTTATCCGCAGCTGTTGCGCATTGTAATTTGATGATTTTACGGTACTGTAGCCATAATGTTGTGCTTTGCACATTGCAGACAGCAATTAACTTCTCTCTCTCTCTCTTCCTCCCCACCCCACCACTAATAAAAGGATAAAACCCAAAGCAAACGCTTCGAAAGCAACAGGAAATGCAAATGACAGTAATTGAAACTGAAATGTTTTTTTTAAAAAAATAAATGCCTGGTTGTGTGGATAAACACTCTCGTTTGTCCCAAATAACACATCATTTGGCTTCAATTTGTCTTTGAGACTGGCGGACTATGAATTGCCTGTGCGAGATTTTAATTATAAGAATAGTGTGAATAACACTGCAGTTGCTGTGAGTCGAATGTTACATTCAGAGAAGGAAACAAGGATGTATTGTGAGCTACAGCTTCATTATCACAACAAAGCAGCTTAAAACTACTGCCCCTAAAGAATGACAAAGTATTGTGTTTGTCGGTACCCGTGGTTTCCTTGATTGAAGGCAGTTTTTGCCAATCTTATTCATTGAAATAGGCTGAGACTGCCGTCAGGAACCTTAGCAATCATTTGGAAATTGACTTCCCCTCTGTATTTCTTTAACTTGATTCAGACCCAGAGTCCAGAGGCAAAAAGGAAAGCTTTTCTAACCCATTTCATCACCAGGTGGTGGATTTCGGATTGTAAAACACTGATTTTTGGGGGATATTCATTAAACAAAAAAAAGTCACACCACCTCCAGCATTAGGCTGTTAAAGCTGCAGTAATCCGCGAGTGTTAACCTGTCGGTTTGTGCGAACAAAAGGCTCACTTGGGATGAAAATCACACTGTTTGATAATCAAATCATGAGAAACTCCCAATTTTTCTTTTCCCCTGCAGGGGGGATGAACAGCCCTACAGCTGTGCTCTCGACCCAACTCTCCTCCACGGACTTGGCATTGGTGGGAATACCGTTTATAATCCCTTCCACCAACCCCCACCTTCATACCAACCTGTCCTCTCCGGGATTAAGCCTTGTTTTTCCCTGTTGGCTGATGGGTGGATTTCCAACCCACCAGTGGGTGCTCATGGGGTATCTGACCTGCACCCCATCTACCACTTTTGGCTGCTGCTAACGTGGATATTAGTAGGGCATTGCTGGGGGCAAGTTAGCTGCCTCATTCGTCTGCAAATATTCACAGTCACTGGACATTACACTAAATCCTGTGCAGCCCTTTGAGATGTCCTCCTGACACCGAAGGTGCTATAAGAAGTGCGAGGATTATTATTTGCATTCAAAGGATTTCATCTGGATTGCTTTATAACCTCCTCTAAAATTTGAACACAGGATGTTTGTAGATTTGAATGAATGTCATTATAAAGCACGGGGTAATAAAACTCTGCCTGCCTTTGGAGATCTAGAAAAAAACGTTCTGCTTGAGTTGCTTTCTATTGCTACTTGTCGCGGGCAGGTGAATTGTGGACGTGTAAAAGTGTCACTGCGACTTCAAAGGCAAAATACGGTGCATTATATAAGCCATTGTTTTGACAGTGGGGCGAGTGGGGGGGAGAGAATCATTCAGAATGTTTCTCTGGTAAAGGAATATTTTGGGGCTGGGCCAGAAAAGTTTCAGTCAATGTTCCCACAGCTCTGCGGAGCATTAGTAACACCATCATAAGTCACGTCAGTCATCGAGGGATATGAAGCGTGTATTGGATGTATGAATGGTATTTGATGCCTTGAAGTCAGGAAGCAAGTTACGTCTAATTACCTTATAATGGTGTTCAGAAATTTGCCAACTAACCACAGGATTTCCGAAGAGACTTCAACTGACAGTGTATCCGTTGGAGTTCAAATTATAGCTTTTCTAATCCCATGTATAATAACAGAATCTCCAGGAAGTTGTCATTAAGGTGTGCTGTATTGTTTATATGAGAATACCCTCGTTGACCCAGTGTGTGTCCATGCAGCTTCAATAATTAGCTCGTGCTCGGAAGCTTAAACGTTGGATCCTGTCGAGTCACTTGCTCTCCTGTAAGAGGAATGCAAAGCGATCTCTGAACAACACTCTGCGTTCCAAGTTGAATATTAAAACCATAATATTGTATTTTCTGTATTTGCATTCTTGTCCTTCGCATGGGAGTCCTGTAGTTCAGTGGTTAGAGCACTCACCTCGCAAGCGAAAGGACCTGGATTCGATTCCCGGCAGGACGAAACCTTAGTTTCCTTGCTCCGCACGCCTGATAATAATCCCTCAAGAAAAAAAACAATAATAGTTTGGTTACTCAATCCACGACTGTTTGTGGGACGCTGCTGTGCGCAATTGGCTGCCGCGTTTCGCCCACAGAATATACAGTCAATTCACTTTACAGTATAGCCTGTGAAGCGCTTTGAGACATCTAAAAGACGTGAACAGCGCTATATCAAATACAAGGATTATTATTATGGGACGCGAAACCGAAGCCCCGTTTGCCTGTTCAAGTGGAAGTTAATTTGAAAAAGAGAAGGAATCTTCTCCCTTCGCTTCATGGCTGTGCAAAAAAATTCAAACTACGAAAATACAAAGGCACTACACTTTACAGGACATCACTTTGCAATGTTCTCCTGATGTGCAAGGCTCCATATTACTAAAAAAGAGTGGGTTGGTTCTCTCAAATCCTGATTCAGCTCAAAAAATACTGTTATACTTACTGTGCATTTGTGAATACTTTCACCCACAAAGTATATTCACTTTACAATGTATTATTTACATTACATTGCTCTTTTCAAAGAGCCGGCACAGACTCGATTGGCCAAATGGCCTCTTTGTGTGCTGTATGATTCTATGATACAATCCATGACTGTTTGTGGGACGCTGCTGTGCGCAATTGGCTGCCGCGTTCGTCCCCAAGTATACAGTCAATTCACTTTACAGTATATTCTGTGAAGCGCTTTGGGATGTCTAGAAGACGTGAAAAGCGCTATATCAAATGCAAGGATTATTATTATTAAGCAGAGTATAAACACCAGCACAGACTTGTTCACCTGAATGACCTGTTTCTAAGCTATCCTGTTCTGTGTAATTTTCTAAAATACCCAATATTTCAATCGCGTTGAAACGCACAAAGGGTGTCAATGTCTTTGCTAACGTTTTCAAACGACCCTCAATCTTTTAATCCACCAAACCTGTTGTTAGGGGAAAGTATGCGTTTGAAGGTTGTGAAGGAGGGACCGTTCTTTTCAGCACTTTATTAAAGCTTCGGAAAGAGAGTTGCGATAACGTTCTCGGAAAATAGCAAAGGCTGAAAGACTAAAAGTAAACCATCTCAACTTAGGGAAAGTGACATTCCTTTTAAGATTGGGTTTTCTGCAGCCGTGCACTGCTGGGATGTTACATGGCATCTTCTGTGCGTTTTATTCTTGTTTTCAATGGAGCTGCGGTAGTTTCAATTAGCTCTATCCACTTCAGTACAAGATTTATATTTCATGAAGTGGTTCTTGATTTAAGAGTCTTTTACTCTTTTCACTGGGTTTGTGTATTTCAGCAGCTTATCTTGTTGCGGTGCGAAATTAAAACTTTGAACTTGAAACCCAACAGGCGTCCGACAAACCAATGCTCCGTTTTAACAGGAATCATTTCAAGAGTGACTTTGAAGTCATTTGCTATTGATTTTTTTTGTGTGTGAACTTTTGCTAATGCTTTTCGATGTAACGAAATCTGTCCTTTATCTAGCTTGCGATGAATGGGAAGTGCTTCCAAAACCCAATTTGCATCGTGATGTGAATAGATTTGGGCACTCAGCAGTAGTAAGCAATGGGTAAGTCCAGCAGTTACGTTTACTTCTCTGTTTCATATCAGTTTCACTTTACTGAGATTTTTTTGTTGTTGAAAAGTTTCATTTTCACCTCTTAATTGTTGTTCTAGTTAATACTCAAATGAAATTCTAGTCCAGAACCAATAAAAATGTAACCTACTCCCAGAATCTCTTTTGAACTCGTGTGAATGAAATTGGCTCTAAGTAGGTTGGATGGTTGGTGGGAAATTTTGTAACTTTTCAGCTAAGTTCTGGTCTCTATGGCATAAGGCGCTAGAGACGGTTGGATTCAGTCACATTTTCAAGACAGAGGTGGATAGATGTTTGTTAAGTTAGGTTATCAAGGGATATAATACAAAATACAATACCAAATTACATTTATATAATGCCTTTCGTGTCGGGAGGACGGCTTAAGGTGCTGAACAGTCGGAGATTTGGACTCAGGCGAGAGATGAGGGGTGGTGGGGGTGTGTGGTTGGGATCAGGGAGGGTGGAGGGCAGGGAGGGTAAGGGTTGGAGGGTAGCTGAAGGCTCGGTCGAAGAGGAGGGTGTGGAGACGGGCCTTGAAAGGAGACAAGGAAGGAGTTGAGGTACATATCAGCCATGGTCGAATAGAATGGTGGAACAGGCTCAATGAGCTGAATGGCCTACTCCTGTTCCTGTGTAGGGAGAGCAAGAAGGATGATTCCGATTGTTAGAGGAATGAACCATGAGCAATGGTTAAACAAGATAGAGCTCTTTCGTCTGAGAGAAGATGTCTCGGAAGACTGTACAGAGGTGTACAAAGTGTCAAATGTGATTGAAAAAGTAAACGCAGTTCAATTATAATTTAAGATGCAACAAGACAGTTAGGTTGGCTGGAAGGGTGATTGAGGTCAGGGCACTGGATTCATTTAATAAAAAAAAAGCCCGATGCTGTGATGGGAAGATGGTAGGCTGGGTGTTCTGCTAGAATGAGATCACAAATTATAGAGTCAATTCACTTTACAGTGTATTCTGTGAAGCGCTTTGAGAGGTCTCTGAGACGTGATAAGGCGCTGTATCAAATGCAAGGATTATTATTGTTATTATTGTATAGGATTATTATCACATAGGCTGAAGAGCGTTCTTCATCTGAACCGATCTTGTGGTCACCCCTAATTCAACGTGAGACGTGCCAAGTCTTTATTCATTCAGTACCTGATAGGCTGAGATCAAACAGTTGACAGAAGCCTCTTCAACTGAACCTCTCTTGTGATTAATTCTGTCAGAAAGTCCTACCCACTTCGGTAAAACATTTCGAATCTTGCTATCAACTTTAAGCCTGTATCATTATAGCTCATAACATTAAATTAACAATGAAACATATCTGAAGCTCGTACATATTAAATTAATCTTGCTTTATTTTTTATTCTATCTCCCCCACCCCACCCCTTCTCTTCTCTTCCCTAGGTCTATGTATGTGTTTGGTGGTTTCTCCAGTATGCTTTTAAATGACGTCCTTGTATATAAACCTCCAAATTGCGAGGCCTTCAAAGAAGATCTCTGTTTAAATGCGGGTTCAGGCATAAGGTGTTTGTGGTACAAGAATCACTGCGTTCCCTGGGATCTGGGCTTCGCTAATAGTAGCTCCCACAAGGTGAAATGTCACCCAAAGAAATGTAAGTATTAGGCAGATGGGTGTTTGCATCCTCTCCCTTCTACCCGCTACCAATTTTGTTCCACATTTTTTGTAATTACCTCAGTTTACAGATGACAACAGCAAATGCTTTGAAAAGGAGCAACCTTGGCAGAGTCATTCCATTTAGTTTCATTTCACCCTTTGCTTCAGAATATTCTCAACTATCAATCTGCACATGACCGTTCTTGTGTTATATGTCTTTTGCAGCATTGGTCATTTTCTGCATTGGGAGGTTGGGGGGGGAAGAGAATTTAAATCCAATCACTTCAAATGGGGAGAGGTGAACACAGTAGAACTGCTGTTACAATGTGCTTTGTCTCTCCAAGAGGTGGTTTATATCACGATTGTAGACAAATCCACAGATAGACAGCTGACTCGCTTCAAATTGCATGAGAGGGCTTCAAAGCGTGTCCTTGGTGACGTGTTGGTGTTGTGACTCGAAGGGACTCTTAAGCCTGATGCGCCCATTTGCTGGCTAAACGGTGAGGTAACCAAAGAGAGTGCGTCCTCGTCTCGATCAGCTCAGTTCCCAGTGGGGTTGGACTATTACACTACTGTAGGTAGACTCCAGTATGCCGGTCTGCCCAGCTCCACCATGCACAAGATCAGCTCATTCAGAACTACTGCCCGCATACTGACCAGGACCAAGCTCCGAACCCACATCTCACCAGCCCAGGCTCCACTGGCTCCCCATCACCGAACGGATCGACTTCAAGATCCTCACACTCGTGTTCAAATCCCTCCACTCTCTGGCACCTCCCTCCCTCTCCGACCTCCTCACTCCCCAACCCACCACCTGGTCAGCGCCTCCGCTCGACGGGCATCGGCCTCCTCTCTTCCCTTACACCCTCCGCCCCACCATCGGAGGTCGCGCTTTCAGCCACTACACCCTAAAACTCTGAAGCACTCTCCCTCAATCCCTCTGCCTTGCCCCCTCTCTCCCCTCTTTCAAGTCCCGCCTGAAGACTTCCCTCTTCGACCGCGCTTACGGCCACCTGCCCCCTCCCCCCCAGCTCGGAGTCGGGCTCCGCCACTGCTAAGCGCTCTGAGACGCTACCCTGCATGGAGGGCGCTATATAAGTGCAAGTTGTCGTTGATGACTTATATAAATCTATTTTATATATAATATATGTACATAAAGTCATGAGCTTGGTACTCTTGCACTCGATGGTAAGCTCTGTGATTTTTAGCTGGCTAAATTTCAACGCTCTGAAATGTTCACGTGTAAGTCCGGTACATAGGTGGAACCCTCGGTCTGGTTTGGATACTCTTAAAGCATGCTGCCGGGTTTACGTGTGGATCAGACACCTGGCTGACTGCAAAAAAAAAACTAGACACAGATGCTGCATTTATAATATCAGGAGAGAGATGTGGCAACCTGGAGTGAGAAACCTGACGTGTAGCGTACACTCTAAATCGTCTTGAATTGGGGCAGATGAAAGCGTGAGCCCAGAAGTCAATGTTCCACAGATAGAAATCCTCTTGGGTGGGGAAGGATTAATTAGGTTTATAGAACTTTATTGGAGGAGACCTGCTTCCTGTTCTCATGTTTTAATTATTAGGCTCTGCAACATTTAGCATCTCTCATTTGGGACAGCAACATTGTGGAGGAAGTGTGAAATGGAAAATGCATGAGTTTCTGAGAAAACAAGCAAAAGAGGAGTAATTGGGATCTTCTAGGGAAAAGCCCACTATTCCACTGTAATAATTGTGCTTCTAATGAATGGCAAATTCTGGCAAATTTGTGAATCCTGCATTTTTAAAAAAAAAAACCACACAAATCTGAAGTAGTTTTTCAGCTTGTGCATAAATTGCACCCCCCCCTCTCCGCCCACTGCACCCCACCCCACCCCATTCAGGTCCTTTTTGATTTGAATAATCCATATAAAAATCGTTCAAACAATACAAAAGTTGACTCGCAGGATGAACCCTCCAGTGTTTAAAACTTTGCAAGAAAACGAAGAGACGTAGCGTGGAAGTCTTCAAAGTATAATTTGTTTTATAAAACCTATTAACAGTTGGGAGGTGGAGGTTGAAGTGAACGTCAGCCTCAGTTTTGTTGCCATGCAGTGGCTTTGTGATTAAGGGAAAACCATATATCAATGTACTTTTTGTAGGAGAACAGAAGTAGTTGCCTCTTAGATAAAATAAACCTCCAGGTAAAATGTAAAGATGTATTGAGACCTTTACGGACCTCGATTTAACCAATGTAAGGTGTTTTTTTGTTCAGGCTTGACCTTTTCTTTAGCTATTTCCTACAGTTTGTTCCTACTTTATTTTTATTCCCTCGCCTTAATAAAGCTCTAAAGCTGAGAGAGCGACTGAGTAAGCAATTGATCCTATTGCACCACCATGGATTACGTTTGCCTTTATTAAGTGGTTTGTTCTGGAAATGTCATCTGCTCATCTTGTCTTAGCTCTCCAGAGAATAAGTGTTGTAGTAGTTTACAAAGATATTACAATAGTATGAAGAGCAATCCAATGCCTCAGGCACACCGAGGATAGAGTATTTGAATCTCTGTAACAGCTTTTTTTTTGGACAACAAACTTTGGTTATTACCCATTTTAAATCGTAAATGCTGAATCAATGAACTGTGATGCCCAGAAGTGCTGAGGTCAATGCACCAAGTTTGAAACGTAGCCTTGGACACGATCGATGCAGTTATCAACAGTTAAATGTACTTTTGAGTCAACGTTCCTTAAAATTTGTATTATTTTTTCCATTCGAGTTTACCCGGTCTGCTACTGATAATGACTTGCTGTGACCGGATAATCCTGCCGACCAATCTGCTGGTGTGAAGCTCCAAAGATTCCTTCGAAAGTGATCAACAGGATCCTCTATACCTGCATTACTGATGTCTCGAGATCATTATCAAAGACCGAGATACCAATCCGTGCTTTCACAAGTCATCAGCCATCTTTTGCTGCTTAAGAGCTGAATGGGCAGGTTGACAAAGAAGTGGTTTAAAAATAAGACACTCGTGCTCCCACAAAGGTTTCACCTGATGGTCTGGAGATTGATTGTCAGGTTTATTTATTTTCTCTTTGCCCTGCGACCTCAATGGATCAAGTCTTTCCTGTAAAGCTGCAGGGAAACCTAGATTAGTCACCAGACTCGCTAACCCGGCTTCTGCTTCACTTTGCCAGCGATTTTTCTTCTCCAGAGTGAGATGGTTGTTGCTGACCAACTGAGCGTTGTGGAGTCCTGTAGCTCAGTGGTTAGAGCACTCGCCTCGCAAACGAGAGGACGAAGTGTTGGGCAAGTTTCCTTACTCCACACACCTCTGTTTACCAGCCGTAAGTAGGAACTCAGTTGTTAGCTGATTGATAGATCGATTTTCCAGAGGTAATAATTCCTTAAAAAAAAATTGGCCCCTCAATCCACAACTGTTTGAGGAACACTACTGTGCGTAATTGGCTGCCGTGTTTCGCCCACAGCAAATATACAGTCAGTTCACTTTACAGTATCCTCTGCGAAGCACTTTGAGACGTCTCGAAGACATGATAAGGCGCTGTATCAAAGACAAGGATTTTTTTTGGAGTGTCTCTTGGCAGTGAGCAGTTTATTTTTTCAGCGACTTTGAGCAGCCTGTGAGGGTATATTTTCTTGAGCAGCAGTTGTATTGCTGAGGTTCTCAATCCTTCATCATGGTGGTTCGTGGGGAAGGAATCCTTCCCATTGTGGTGTTTAAGGAATGCTCACTCTTAATTCTCCTGCTCAGCTATGTTTTTAAAGGAGGGTGAACATTGATCATTGCCAAGGTCGCAAACTCCTGAAAGGTATCAGGCGGAGGGGAAGAGCTGCTAACGCAATAATTGTGGGGTGCGTAACTGTCCTGTTGGTGTCTGCAGACTTGTTAATTAGTCGCCCACTATTTTTGCTAAACGGCACACCTGGGCACGCACGCTGACAAGGACACTCGATGATTTGGCAAGAATAGCCTTGCGCCCACGGATTAAACCTTCGCTTTGCAGCTCCTTCGCAGGAATGACTAATTTTGCCGCTGATTTATGTTGCAGCTGCTACGGATGGCACATGTTTCAGGTACACAGAGTGTGCCAGCTGCACTGCTAATACGAACGGGTGCCAGTGGTGCGAGGATAAGAAGTGCATCTCTGCCAACAGCAACTGCACTTTGGTGAGTTTGAAGAGAAAGATGAGTTGACGACTGGTACTTATTCACTTAGCTCCTATGCAAGTGTTTCACGCTAACTCAGACGGCTATTGCTTTCAGGGTTCTATTCTGACGAAGGGTCGTGGACCCGAAACGTTGACGCACTTTCCTTTCTCCATAGATGTTGCCTGACCTGCTGAGCGTTCCCGGCGATCTCGTGTGTTTTTTATTGCTCTTAAGAGTTGTGTGTCCTTAAGAAATCCCTTCGCCCTTGCTGGGTGTCCAACCTTGCCCTTGATCAGTAATAATAATAATCCTATAATAATGCTCCAAGATACTATCCTGCATGAAGGGTGCTATCTCAACCCAAGTTGTATTTCGTAGGTTTCAGCCAATTCCGCGCTTTCAGCCACTACCCCCCGAAACATTGGAACTCTTCTCCAATCCCTCTCCCTCGCCCCCTCCTTCAGTCCTCTTAGGTCACGACTGAATACTCTCCTTTTTGACTGTGCTTGCGGTCACCGGCTTGGAGTCAGGCTCCGCCACTGTTAAGCGCTCCGAGATGCTGCCCCGCATAAAGGGCGCAAGATAAATACAAATTGTTGTTGTAGTAAAAGGTAGACATTTAGGATCGGTTTTGGGAACTTCGCTTGATCCTTAACAAACTCAGTGGCTGCTTTCTCTGGAATCTGGAGCGGCTTGTGGGGAGGTTACGGCTCATATGAGTATCTAACTACTACTTTCAACTTCAATAACTCAAAATGTCTTGTAGATATTTCCTTGTAGACAGTGAATAAATGAATGAACGAATGAGTTATGTGGTTTTGACCTACTTTATGTATAGAAATCAATATGTGAATACAGAAATAGTGTTGCACTTAATGACCTTTTTTTTAAACTGCTGGAAGGCAAAGCGATATCACTTGCAGCAGTAAAGCCATTAGAATCAGGTAGCCTGATTTATACCTCCTGCTCCTAATTACATTGGAACTGAAATGCATTGAAACGTCAAGGATCATTTCGGTGCGAAGCCTGAAACCATTTCCACCACCTGTATTTATGCTGCAGCAGTGCAGAATTGATGTGCTGATGTTTCCCCTGAGTTGCTGTTGCATCTGAAACCACTTCTTCAAGGTGGGCTTGGCAGCGGGGCTGCAGATTGAATTGTTTCCCTGTTTCTCTCCTCAACCTGATTTACACTTGTCCTTTTAGCGATGGCTTGGCACGCGGACAACGCTCACAAAGCAGCCACTTTTCCTACGTGGCGTAGAGTTGTAAGAGTTGTGCCCGAAAGTCTATTTCACCTAATACGTGTTTGTTTTTATATTTTTTTTACAATGTATTTCGTCGACAAAATACAGTCAATTCACTTTACAGCATATTCTGTGAAGCTTTTTGAGACGTCTCAAAGACGTGGAAAGCTCTATATCAAATGCAAGGGTTATTATTACAATGTTATTCATGACTTAGTACTTCCCTAACATTACCGTTGTGAATTGGAAAGGTATTGAGCATTTGTGGAGTCCTGTGGCTCAGTGGTTACAGCACTCGCTTTGCAAGCGAGAGACCTGAGTTCAATTCCAGGCAGAGGGCGAAACCTTGGACAAGTTTCCTTACTCCACACAGAGCCTAATAATAATCCCTCCAAAACTAAAAACAATAATAAATTGGTCATTTTCAATCTACGACTTTTTGTGGGACATTGCTGTGCGCAATTGGCTGCCTCGTTCGCCCACAAATATACAGTCAATTCACTTTACAGTGTGTTCTGTGAAGCGCTTTGGGACGTCCTCCCGACGTGAAAAGCGCTATATCAAATGCAAGGATTATTATTATTATTATTAATAATGAGTGAAATGGCCAATAGCTGTCTTGTTCAGTGTGTGGGTGTGTTTTGGGTGGTGGGGGGGGAGGGGGGAGGTGTGTGTGCAAGTCTGAATTTGCTAGTGGTTGCATGTGTCCTTTTGGATGACTTGACAATAAAATGGGTTGCGAATTGGAAATATTCCATGTTCCTCGGTGCTGGATCTCTCTTCCTCATTAAACTTAATAATAATAATAATTATAATAACCCTCATCCACACTTACAACTCATTCAGGCTCGACTACGCCAACTCCCTGCTCGTCGGCCTCCCCAACTCCTCCCGCCACAGGCTGCAGACCATCCGGATCTCTGCAGCTCGTGTCCTCTCCCGCACCTACTCCGTGACCCCGTCTCTCCCACCCTCGCCCGGCTCCACTTGCTCCCCACCCCCCGGAGGATAGATTTCAAACTTCTCATCCTCGCCTTCAAGGCTCCGCACGGCCTCCTCCTTACCTCTGCAACCTGCTGATCCCGTGTCAACCTGTCCGCTCCCTCCGCTCAGCCCTCCCCACCATCAGCCGTCAGGCCTTCAGCCTCTCTGCCCCACCCTATGTAACTCCATCCCACATTCCCTTTGCCTCTCCCTCCCTCCCTTCGCCTCTCTCTCCCTCCCTTCTCCTCTCTCTCCCTTCGCCTCTTTCCCTCCCTCTCTTTGCTTCTCTCTTCCTCCCTTCGCCTCTTTCCCTCCCTTCGCCTCTCCCCTCTCTCTCCCTCCCTTGCCTCTCTCTCTCCCTCCCTTGCCTCTCTCTCCCTCCTTTTGCCTCTCCCTCCTTTTGCCTCTCTCTCCCTCCCTTGCCTCTCCCTCCCTTGCCTCTCCCTCCCTTGCCTCTCTCTCTCCCTCCCTTGCCTCTCTCTCTCTCCCTTTGCCTGTCTCTCTCCCTCCCTTGCCTCTCTCTCTCCCTCCCTTTGCCTCTCTCTCCCTCCCTTTGCCTCTCTCTCCCTCCCTTTGCCTCTCTCTCCCTCCCTTGCCTCTCTCTCCCTACCCCATCCCGACCGCTAGCTCGGGTCCAAATCCCTGAATGTCCAGCATCTTGGGACGTCCTAGATCATGACAGACTGATTAGGGGTATTATTAATGTGTTTCAGGAAGACTGTTATCCACAAAACAATTCAGTAGAACGTTTGAAGAACTGGAGAGTGCCAGGGGAGTTCCAGTTATTAGGGATACATAATTAACAATTTGTATGGTTGATCCAGGATAAGTTTCACGAAGCTAATCTGTTTAACCTAGGAAGTTCTCAGAAGGACCTCTGCCAGAGTTTTCTATCAAGATGATCAACTGCGAGTTGCCCTGTTTTAAATGGTCACGTAAGGGCTGCCGTAAATTATCTGTCACAGGGCAACCTGAATGCATTCTAACAGCCCAATAAAATAATGCTGCGGCTGTACCCAGGCTGATATTCGTGCTGATTGAGTCGTATCCAAGTGCAAGTTGAACCTTTGCGCTTATCACAAGACGACCTGCTCTTGACATAACCTCGAGATTTCGGTAGTTCCAGCAGAACTCCGAAATCCACTGCCCACTGTTTAACAGCCCTCAATGACACAAACTTTACAAGATTTACTTTGAATGAACAAGGCCCTTCACAGAATTATACAGCGCAGAAGGAGGCCATTCGGCCCATCGTGCCTGTGCCGGCTCTTTGAAAAGAGCTTCCAAATCAATCCCACTCCCCCGCTCTCTCCCTATAGCCCTGCAAACTTGTCCTCCCCAAATATCTATCTATTTCTCTTTTAAAAGTTGTTATCAAATCGGCTTCCACCAGCCTGTCAAGGTGCCATCCGATCTCAACCTTCCAGACCACCCACCCTGACGTCCCCCATCACAGCACTGATCTGCTTTTTAAATGAGTCCCAGTGTCTTGGCCTCAACCACCTTTCTTGGGAACTTGTTCCAGTCATTAATAATAATAGTAATCCTTGCATTTGATATAGCGTCTTATCACGACTTCTAGACGTCTCAAAGCGCTTCACAGAATATACTGCAAAGTGAATTGACTGTATATTTTGCAAGCGAAACTCTGCAGCGAATTGCGCACAGCAGCGTCCCACAAAACAGTCATAGATTGACTGACCAAATTATTAACGTTTTAAACTTTTATATTTTTGAAAGAATTATTATCCCCGGATAATAATAAGCGATCTGCCAATTGACTCATATTTAAGATATAAAATATGTACAAAATATATATTTAATATATTAAATATACATTTAGTGTGATGGTGACTACAATATTAGCCCCAAAAGTTACATTTTACTGGGACTTGGTCAATATAATTCAGCCCAGAATGGAACCAGAGTTCAGTCAGCTAAATGAGATTACTGTTTTGCGGTTTAAAAGATTATTCAGTTTCGACAAAACAACAAACCTAGACTTGATAGAAAATCCTGGAGCTGAGAATAGTTTTCATCTATACTATTAATTTGTTACTATAAACGCATCTCCATATAAAAAAATCTATCCTGTGTATGTGGGAGAGAGAGAGGTAACGATTTAAATTTATTTCCATCTGCAGCTTTTTATTAACTGAATTGAAAAAATTAGTGCTGATATAATACAATAAACAATAATAATCCTTGCATTTGATACAGTGTCTTATCACGTCTTCGAGACGTCTCAAAGAGCTTCACAGAATATACTGTAAAGTGAATTGACTGTATATTTTGTGGGCGAAACGCGGCAGCCAATTGCGCACAGCAGCGTCCCACAAACAGTGGTATTAAGTGACAATTTATTATTATTATTATTGCAGACCTTCAATATTTTTTGTCTGGTTTACATTATTTTTCTCTCTGTGGTTCCCCAGCTTCCCATGAATTTTCTTGCTTATATTGTCGGGAAGCCTGTAGCTCAGTGGTTAGAGCGCTCGCCTTGCATTTTCAGTCCACGACTGTTTGTGGGACATTGCTGTGCGCAATTGGCTGCTGCGTTCGCCCACAAATATACGGTCAATTCACTTTACGGTCTATTCTGTGAAGCGCTTTGAGACGTCGAGAAGACGTGAAAAGCGCTATATCAAATGCAAGGATTATTATTATATGATAAGCACTTTTCCTGGACAAAATTAGGGATTGCAGCGATTGAACCAAAATCCTGTCATTTCTATCCTGCAGTGACCTAAATGCACTCTGCTGCTTCTCACGATTTGGATCGATTGGCGTGTGTGGTGCATTAGATTGGGCTAAACTGGTTTATTTTCTTAATTGGTAGCACCTCTGGGTCAAAACGTTGTCCAACTGAAATCCACTACAAATTTGAACTTCTAATCTCGGGCATTGCAGTTTATTATTAATAATCCTTGCACTTGGTATAGCACCTTTCACGTTGGGAGGATCTCTCGAAGTGCTTCACAGGCCTTGTGGAGTTAGTGGTTAGAGCACTTGCCTCGCAAGCGAGAGACCTGGGTTAGATCTGTGAGCCGGGCGAAACGTTGGGCAAGTTTCCTCACTCCATACGCCTCTGTTTACTTAATAGTAAGTAGGAACCTGGTTATTAGTCGATTGGCGGATTGCTTTTCTGGAGGTAATTGTTTCAAAAAATAAAAATAAATTGGTCATTCAATCCACGACTGTTTTGTGGGACACTGATGTGAGCAAATGGCTGCCGCATTTTTCCATCCATACAATATACAGTCAATTCACTTGTGAAGCGCTTTGAGACATCTCGAAGACGTGATAAAGTGCTATATCAAATGCAAGGATTATTTATTTCTTTATTTCTTATTTTCTGATGGAGTGGTACAGGTGAAGGTTAAAGGTGCAACAGCACTGTTTCAAAGAACAGCATGGGTTGGGTTGGTTAACGACCTGATCAATATTCCTGTTCCATCTGAATTCGGTAAACAAGTAGATTAAAATTGGCTCGTGTGTCTTATTTGCTGTTAACGCTTTTTAATGTTTTTTTGTTTTCCAGTCAGTGAAAAACTACACAAAATGTCGCGTGAGGAACGAGCTTATTTGCAGCAAGCTTACGAATTGCAAGACCTGCTCACTAAATCTAAACTGTCAGTGGGATCAGCGGAATCAGGAATGCCAAGCTTTACCAGGTAAGAATCCTTAATCCAAATGCATCAACGCCCAATTTGACATAGATTTTTGTCTTCGCACTCGATTGATTTAAAAGGTAACTTCCTTTTATTCGAATGGTTCCAGACGGGTACCTGAGGGACATTGACCCTGAAGGTGTGAGAAGATTTAATCATCCTCAGCTGTTAGTTTATTAGAAACGAGCTTGGCTGTATTAGTATTATTGGAATCCTGTAGCTCAGTGGTTAGAGCAGTTGCTTCGCAAGCGAGAGACCCGGGTTCGATTCCCAGCAGGGCGAAACATTGGGCAAGTTTCCTTACTCCACATGCCTCTGTTTCTCCAGCAGTAAGCAGTAACCCAGTTGTAAGTTGATTGGTGGATCGCTTTTCCAGCGGTAATAATTCCGTAAAAAAAATAATAAATTGGTCACTTCAATCCACGGCCGTTTGTGGGACACCGATGTGCGTAATTGGCTGCCGCGTTTCACCCACAAAATATACAGTCAATTCATTTTACAGTATATTCTCTGAAGCACTTTGAGACATCTCGAAGATGTGAAAAGGCGCGATATCAAATGCAAGTAATTATTATTACTATTATTGCGGTTGACAGTTTCCTGTGAGAGGCTGTATTATTACTCCAGATGTTATTGAGAAACATTTCTAGAGGCTGATTGAGTTGCACCGAACTCGACGAGAGCTTTCCTTGCATTGCCATTTTTCATTTTGCTTTTTTTTCTGGAGTCCCCTGACGATATGATATTGAGTTTCAGTTGATTGTTCAGAATAAAAAATAGTTTTCCCGTCACATCCTATAAATGCATATTGTGTTGGGGAGATTTGTATAGTAATACTGCGAATACATGTCGAGGATTCCCGAGGCTTTTTGTTTCCTATTTAACACGGTTAGAATGGTTGCGTTTACCATGGTTGAGAGGAAAAAAAAAAGTGTTTTGAGACGAAAGAGATTTGGCTCCGACTTACTTTTCGAATCGTGAAAATGTATTGCAGGCAATCGCCTGAAAACAAAATCCTGTCGGTGTTTGACTTTGATTATGATAGTCCGATGCGATGCTATTCTGATGGCGTTCTGCTTCATTATATACACTCTACAATCGTGCTTTTGGAGAGAGCTTCAGGACACCTAACAAGTCTCTCTGTTGGGATTTACTGACTTGAGCTTCAAACCTTGTGGACCAGGCACATTGCGTCAATGCAGACAAAAGCCAACCCAGCAGGAATCGATGAGAATAACGATGTTTTGCCAGACAATGATAGTTCTGTACCCCTCTGGAGATTTGAAGCAATTTCAAGTACAACAGAAATTTTGGTCCAGGTCGACATTCTACGAGTGTTCCGTGTCAGGCTGACTCAGACGGTCGTGCTCTCGCGTCAGTCAAGGTTGTGGGTCAATCCCCCTCTGTGACTTTTTGAGCTCACAGTTTAGGCTGCCACTTCTTCACGTTGCCTGAGAAGCACAGCATTCTTCTTTTGGGTTTACACGTTTGACCAAAGTCCTGTCTGCCTGTTCTGCTGGATGCTCAAAGATCCCACGGCACTATTTTTTGGAAATAAAATGCCTCTTCTCCCAGTGTTTCTCCCCCCAAAAAATCGTTTCATAGATGATTGTGGGCTATCCACTTTGCTGTGGATAAATTCGCTGTCATTTTTGCTTTCGAACACACAAGAAAATGCTGTGAGGTGCTTTGAGGTGTTTCGATTCAATAAGGTGCTATATCAAATGCAGGGAATAGTACAGAATTATTATAATTAGTTTAGATACCACTGAGTGCCAAATATAGTCAATTGCATTTTGCTCTTCAGATTACTATGAAGTTTTCATAGCAATGACATGAAAGAAATCTGTTCTTGCAATGTGTGGTGTGCGTGCTTGTGAGGTGCATGTGTGATGCGTGCGTCGTGTGTGTGTGCTGCGTCCGTGCGTGTGGTCTGCGTGTGGACAGCCAACATAATCCTGATTCAAGTAGGTGACGATACAGTACAGAGTGCATTTATTTAGTGCCTTTCATGCTGGGAGGTTGTGTCAGACTCTGGCAATGGCGGATGGGCTGGGATGAGAGAAGAGCCGGGTGGATAGGAACGAAAAATGGAAGCGGTACAGTTTGAGACGGGCCAAGGAAAGAGGGGGAGGTGATGATGGTCATCACAATACTAATAATAATACTAACACTAATCCTCGCATTTTGATACAGTGCCTTATCACGTCTTCGAGACGCCTCAAAGCGCCTCACAGGATACACAGTGAAGCGAATTGACTGTATGTCTTGTGGGCGCAATAAACGCGGGAGAGGGAAATGCGGGCGGGTTGGAGGATGTGTAAGGTGCGGCATTTTTTTGGGGAGGGGTGGAGGGGGGGCTGGTTTACGGTGTTATGTCCCGGCAATCGTGGCGCTCTACCAGTTGTTTGTTTTCCTGTGGCTCCAGCTCACCTCTGCGGAGAAGGTTGGAACCATGTAGGTGACGTCTGCCTTCGCATCAACACGAGCCGAGAAAACTACGACAACGCCAAGCTCTACTGCTACAACCTCAGTGGGAATCTCGCTTCCCTCACCACTTCGAAGGAGGTTGAATTCGTTCTGGACGAGCTCCAGAAGTATATGGTACAGGTGAGTGCAGCCTGGTGCTCCTTGTCTTGCTCTGTCTCTTGCCCCCTTCGAGTCCCGTCTAAAGACCTTCCTCTTCGACCGTGCCTTTGACCACAGTCCCACCCCCCGCCCTCCACCCCCTCGGACACCAACTCCCAGCTCGGGTCCAAAAACCCCTGACTGTCCAACACCCTGGGCTGTCCTTCCGACGTGAGGAGGGGGCTATACAAGTGTAATTTGTTGTTAGCTTTGTCGTGTGTGGTGTACTCTAGCATTTACACTGGGAATTGAAGCTGTTTTAACCTCTGCTGTTTTAACCTTATCTCATCGTGAGATGTGGTGAGATATTGATACACCAGTCCATGTCCGTTAGAACCCCCCCTCCCCCCCATTTATAAATACTTTCAAATTTCAGAGTTCACTGTTCTTTTGTGCCGGAGTCGGGAAGTGTCGAAAGGATTACTGTATCCAAATGCATAGTACAGTTTTGTTTTGACATTCCGGTTTAATTTCCCGAGAGCTGAACATTTTACAAAAATTTATTTTAAAAATAATAAACAGAGTTTTCCTCTTTTGTGTCAAACAATTCAGTTCATCAATTTTTGTTTCCACTTCAGTTAAACGTGCTGGGGTTATTCGAACCAGAATAGAAGATTAGCATCACAGCTTGATACCAGTGTTTTGCTTTGAAATGTACTTAATAATAATCCTTGCATTTGGAATTATCATGTCGTTGAGACGTCTCAGCGCTTCGCAGAATGTACTGTAAAGTGTAGTGACTGTATTCGTTGACGGATGAAAACTGATGACACGACTTCAGTTAACGAGCAGTAAACTTTGTGGAACAGGCTCCCTAGGGAGATAGCAGAAGCAGAAAATGGCACTTGTTTCAAGAACAAATTAGATAGATTTCTGCGAGAAAATAATATCTCGGGATACTGGGTATAGTTTGGGACACGACAGGTCAGGCGACTGCCAAGATGGCGGAAGGCGAACCAGATGGACCTTGGTCTTCTTTTGCCTGCAAATTCTTATGTTCTTATGTTCTCCAGCGACCATGGGTGTGGAGGAGTCTTGTTTGTACAGCAAGCATCTGCAGAAATCCAGTCAGATTAAAAAAAAATAACTCAAGTCTTTGATATTACTGTGGAGCTGCTCCCTGACTATATGAAACTGGTAACTTCAGACATGTCATGGCGCCTGCACTGCCCTCGTATAATCTGTTGCTGTACACGGGTTTGAAGCAACAAGAACAGCCACTTGCCATTTTCTTTCAATTTCTTATCAAAGTCGTGGAGTTAAATATTCACACGAGGTCCGTGATTAAAGTGGTTTCTTCGGGCTGAAAACATTCGAGTGATTTTAATACCTTACCCCTGGAAGAGAGAATTTTTAAGATGAATGCTTGTGGGGTTGGAGAAACATTCAGGTAGCGTAACTAGTACACATCCGCTTTGAAATGAAATACGACATTATTTTCACCTAAAATTATATCTAGATTTATTTTATGTGAACTAGATTACACAATGGGAGCGAACAGAGGTTTGACCATTGCTTTACGCTTGTGGGGAAAGCTGCCATGAGTTGTTCACAAAGGAGTTTATGTGGTTTTGGCTTGTGAAATAAACTGGATCATTCGCTTTTATTCATCTTGCAACCTCTGTCCAAATTTAGAGAATATACTGACCTACCGAAAGCAAAGTGTTGGATAAATGTTAAGGGGAAAAATAAAACTATTCAGGGAATGATAGACTTCCAATTAGGTGACGATTGATCTGTGGACAGACTATTTGGATCCAGGACTGTTGCTATAGCAGGATCTCCAAACTGCAAGACAAATTTTACTCACTTGACAAGAAACATGAGGGTTCTGTAAGTAAATCATTGGAACGGAAAATCCTAGCTTTTTTTTTATTAGCGTAAGCTTTTCAATTTATAAAAATTCTTATACTGCAACTTTGTCTAGTTGCAGTGATCTGGCATGCTAAACCTTTTAGTCTCTTGTGGAATCCTGTAGCTTAGTTAGAGCACTCGCCTCACAAGCGAGAAGACCTGGGTTCGATTCCCTGGCAGGACTAAACGTTGGGCAAGTTTCCTTATTCCACATCCCTCTGGTTACCGAGCAGTAAGTAGGAAATTGGTTGTAAGTCGATTAGCGGTAATCATCCCTTGAAAATGTGGTCACTTAATCCACGGCTGTTTGTGGGACGCTGCTGTGAGCAAACTGGCTACCGTGTTTTACCTGCAAAATATTCAGTCAATTCACTTTACAGCGTATTCAGTGAAGCCCTTTGAGACGTCTCAAAGGCGCTATATCAAATGCAAGGATTATATTAACACGAGAATGCGCTGTACTGAGGAGCTCAGATAGCATCCAGTCATACTAGGATACAATTGTTTGATGTAATTTAATCTGATGTGGTTATAGGCTACAATCTCTGCGTTCTGATGCATTTTGAGGTGGTTATTCATAGATATTCAAAGGGACAAATGCAAGAACTACCGTGTCAGCGTTATACAATTATAAATCGTATTGAAAATACTTTAGGCTGCACCAACCCAGGCCAAGAGGACATAGGTTTAGAGTTGAAAATGGCAATTTCCGGTGGTAATTAATAACTGTGGTTGAGGCCAGAATACGACACTTTTTAAAAAAAAAACACACACAGATAAATGCAGTGATGGGAGGTTTTCTGGAAGGATGACTACCTTAGAATGCATTAGAATCTACAGCACAGGAACAGGTCATTCGGCCCAACTGGTCAATGCCGGTGTTTATGCTCCACATGAGCCAATGAGCAAATGTTGGTCATATTTATATGGTCTTGGTACTCCATCCCATATTCCCTTTGCCTCGCTCCCTCCCTGGCCTCCTTCAAGACACATCTTAGGACCCTCCTCTTCGACGGAGCCTTTGGCCACCCTCCTACCCTCCACCCTCCCTGATCCCAGCACACACGCCCTCCCCCTCCTTGCTCGAGCCCAAACCCTTGACTATCCAGTGCCTTGGGACTTCCTCCCGACATGAAAGACAGTGTGTAAATAATTATGTATTGGAATATTTATATAAATGTAAGTTGTCATTGTACTATTTGGATTTACTTGCTTCACATCCCCCGCCTCGCTCGCCCCACCATTGGCGGGTGGGCCTTCTGCCACTCTGCTCCCAACCTCTGGAACTCCATCCCACAGTCCCTCCGCCTCGACCCCTCCCTTGCCTCCTTCAAGACCCATCTTAAGACCTTCCTCGTGTTTTCGATCTCCCTGCTTCCCCCCCCTGCCATCCATGCTCCCCGACCCCGACTCCCAGCCCGGTTCTGAAACACTGACTGTCCAGCGCCTTGGAACGTCCTCCCGACGTGAAAGGCGCTTTACAAATGTAATGTTGTTGTTGTCACTTCACACTGCTTTGTAGTCAACTTTTTGTAATCTTGTTTGAAACTGTTGAAGACGACACATAATTTTATCGCCTTTGCAGCTTTACGTGAGTAGGAATGCAGGGAGTGGGGTGAATGAAAGAGTTGGTTCATTGTTTTTTGTTGCTTCGATTGCTAACATTGCGACAGTACATAGAACTATAGAATTATACAGCAAAGAAGAAGGCCATTCGGCATGCCATGTCTGTGCCAGCTCTTCAAAAAGAGCTTCCAAATCACCCCCACTCCCCCACTCTCTCTCTCCCCATAGCCCTGATCGACCCCACTCCTCCCTCTCTCTCCCCCCATAGCCCTGATCAACCCCACTCCCCCGCTCTCCCCCCATAGCCCTGATCAACCCCACTCCCCCGCTCTCCCCCCATAGCCCTGATCAACCCCACTCCCCCGCTCTCTCCCCATAGCCCTGATCAACCCCACTCCCCCGCTCTCTCCCCATAGCCCTGATCAACCCCACTCCCCCGCTCTCTCCCCATAGCCCTGATCAAGCCCACTTCCCTGCTCTTTTCCCATAGCCCTGATCAACCCGACTCCCCCACTCTCTCTCCATAGCCCTACAAACTTGTCCTCCCCAAATAATTATCTAGTTGCGTAGTGATACGACGATACAGCAACATAAAATAAAGTCATAAAATTGCACCTTAACAGTGACGGCACTCTCTTCTCACTTATCCTGTAAACTTTTTGGCTGGTGTATAGTAAGGTTCCTCTTAGTTTATGACAACAGTCGGGTCAGGAACCCGAACATGGGGGAGCGGTGGGGTAGGGGTGAGGGAAGGCAGAGAAGTGGGAGGGCGAGCGAGGGCACGAACGAAGAGGAGGGTCTTGAGGCCGGCCTTGAAGGAGGCAAGGGAGGAAGCGAGGCCAAGGGACCATGGGATGGAGTTCCAGAGTGTGGGGGCAGAGAGGCTGAAAGCCCGGCCACTGATGGTAGGGCGGGTCGGGCGGGAGACATGGAGCAGGTTGGAGCCCGCTGAACAGAGGGAGCGGGCAGGTTGGTAGGGAGTCAGCAGGTCAGAGAGGTAGGAGGGGGCACGGCCATGGCCATGGATGACTGTGAAAACTGAGAGTGCAGACGCAGCACAGGTTTGTGCAGCAATCCCAGAATGTCTCAGCTAAAGCAAGTGATACTTAGACACTGTTGCCATGTCCCTCACGGACTTATTTGATGCAGATTAAAGAACTGCTGAGAATCAGATTTTCCTGTGTACCTTTGATCTAAGTGTCGTTTTTTCCGATCGAGGGAGTCAGTGCCTTGGACTAACCTGCAGGCCATCTCAGACGTGCTTGAGCCTATTTTTGTTTAATAAAAATCTCTCTGATTAGTGAACTTCTGATAAAACCAATTAAGCTACTACCCGAGACACTGAGGCTGACCTTGAAACCTTTTGTCGATGTAAAAGCTGTTGCTTTTCCTCTCTTAAAAGAGATCAGTGGGACGTATGCACACGAGGTAACTCACCCCTCCCCCACGTCATTCCGCCTTTTCCGTCTTGTTCGACTGGAAGCAAAAAA
This sequence comes from Callorhinchus milii, assembly GCF_018977255.1. Lineage (NCBI taxonomy): Eukaryota > Metazoa > Chordata > Chondrichthyes > Chimaeriformes > Callorhinchidae > Callorhinchus > Callorhinchus milii. Next base: position 2,046,768 of record NW_024704748.1, read on the forward strand.
TCCTATTCAATCCGGAATTGAAATGTGATTATCAGGCTCATGGTTTCAGTGACGGTCAGCCGTACAAACATCCTTTTATACTTCGTAGATGTTACCAGACGCACTGCTGTGGCCTAAAAATGTCCGTGCGTTGTCTTTATTAAAAGGGTTCTCATTTTCTTAGGTTATTTCCTATTTTTGCATGTTCGTTTCACTTAGAAAAATGACTAAGAGCTTAACCCAACAGCGAAATTAGGAAGATGTGATCTGTGAGCCATCACCTCTGCTATTATCAGATACTGTCGAATTTGTATAATATTCACGGTCACGCCTCTGTTTACCCAGCACTAAGTAGGAACCAGGTTGTTAGTCGATTGGCGGATCGCTTTTCCTGGCGTAATAATTCCTTCAAAAAAATAAATTCAAAAGATAATAAATTGGTGGTTCAATCCACGGCTGTTTATGGGACGCTGCTGTGTGCAATTGGCTGCTGCGTTTCGCCCACAAAATACACAGTCAATTCACTTTACGGTATATTCTGTGAAGCACTTTGAGACGTCGCGAAGACTTGATAAGGTGCTATATCAAGTGCGAGGATTTATTATTATTATCCGTGCGTTCAAAAGACAAAGGAGTGTTGCTAACTCCTAAATGTGTTGCCCATTATTTAAATTCGATGTTTTGAGGGAAGAATTATTTTATTTTCTATCTTCTTGTCGTTTTCAACTTTCTGTGGCAATGTCGACTTTGTAAATTTCTAGTTAAATAACCTGTCTCTTGTGAATTCAGGTAGCGATCGACCATTTTCGGCACAACATAAATTGTATGGTTTTAAACCTTTGTATGACCTATGAAACAGCGTTTGATTTTTGTGTGTTTGGTGATAGCAAAGGCGAGGCAAGAACATTTAATGATGATAAATTTTAAGAATCTATTTTCAGCGCTGCAACTAGGTTTACTGTACAATTATAACGTAAAATATATGCCATTTTCGACCGTGCCCTTCAATTGTATCAGTTGAAGCTGAGAAACACATAATTGAATGAGAATAGGTAAGGATGGATTTTTTTTCATTAAATTTTTCAAACTGTAATTATCTGTAAAAACTGGACCAGGCAGATTGTTTTCTGCTGGGGGGTGAGGGGGGAGAGAGTTGTGGGGGGTGGTGGGGGCAGAAATCAATGTGAACGGAGGAGGCTGAATGTAATCAGAACAGTATTGATTTCAAACAGGAGAAAATGGACACTGATGTTAATATAAGAGGTAATTGTTCCGTTTGCCTTTTGTTGTGACAGAAAATCTCACCTTGGGTTGGACTGCGTAAAATCAACATCTCCTACTGGGGCTGGGAGGACATGTCCCCATTCACAAACACTACCCTGCAATGGCTTCCTGAAGAGCCCAATGACTCCGGCTTCTGCGCATACTTAGTGAAAGCAGAAGTCGCCGGTCTCAAAGCATACGCATGCACAGAAATGGCGGACGGCTTGGTCTGTGAAAAACCAGTTGGTAAGATTTGTTGTTTTTTCTTTTCTTTTGTGCGACTCGGATCAATTTTCAAACAATGAAAGCACCGCTGGAAAAATGGAACCTCTATTTGACCTCGAGAGTTCAAAGTCTACCCAACAGAAGGGCTGGAGGGATGGGCCGGAGCTGACCAAAGTTCCAAAAAAATATATAATAATGCTACTTCAATTTGATAGAGCGCCTTTCATCTCAGGAAGATGTCCCAAAGTGCTTGACTGGGTGTACTGTAAAGTGTAATGACCATATATTCTCTAGGCGAATGAGGCAACAACAACAAATGACATTTACACGGCGCTTTTAACGTCAGGAGGACGTCCCAAGGTGCTGGACAGTCAGGGATATGCACCCGAGCTGGTGGTTGGGATCAGGAGGGGTGGAGGGCGGGGAGAGTAGGGGTAGGAGCGTGACCGAAGAGGAGAGTCGAAGAGGAGGGTCTTGAATGAGGCAAGGGGAGGCGGCGAGACGGAGGGACTGAGGGATGGAGTTCCAGAGGCAGCCAGTTTGCGCACAGCAATATCATGCAGACAGCCATGAAGTGAGTGACCAATTTTATTTGGGGCTTGATAGCTATCCATCAGGAGAAATTCCCTTCTTTTTTGAGAAAGAGTCATGGGCTCTTTAAACGACCTCAAAACAGGCAGACGGGACATCTCAGCCAAAGGATGTGCGGCAGCTCCAACACTGGAACACATCCACCCTCAGCATTACATTGGGTCAGTCAAGTTCAAAGCCCTGACATAGGTGGAATCCTGCAGCTCAGTGATTAGAGCGCTCGCCTCGCAAGCGAGAGACCTGGGTTCAATTCCCCGGCAGGGCGAAGCGTTGGGCAAATTTCCTTACTCCACACTCCTCTGTTCGGCGATTGGCGGATCGCTTTTCTGAGGGTAATATTCCCTTCCAAAAGAATAATAATAATAATTTGGTCGCTCAATCCACGACTGTGTGTGGGACCCTGCTGTGCTCAATTGGCTGCTGCGTTTTGCCCACAGAATAGGCAGTCAATTCACTTTACAGTATATTCTGTGAAGCGCTTTCAGAAGTCTCGAAGACGTGATAAGGCGCTATATCAAGTGCAAGGATTGTTATTTATTTTATTATGGGTCTTGAACCGCACCTTCTGACTCAGAGGCAAGAGCATCCCCGAAGTTACAACTAAACTTCCCACCTCCTCTTTGACTTCCCCACAAGTAATCAAACGCAATGAACAGCCAGTATAATGACCACTAAGAATTTGACCTCTCTGTAACTTATGCTTACTTTTTTGAAAGGTGTTTCAGATTCCGACAAATGAATAGTCAGACTCTCTTCAGGCAGAGATACAGCCCCAAACTTTATGGAACAACGTAACCATATGATACTTTACCATAAAAGCTTTATGATAAAGAGAGGTGCCCAAATGTCCTTGTGCACACGTTTGGAAGAACATTCAAATATACATTTTGCACTCTAGAGGGCAGACTTGCACTGAAACCTACTGATTTTTAAAAAAATAATTTGTAATGTGATCGGATGTTCTTTCCTGTTTAGAAGTCAGTATTCTAATTTTGCATTCTAATTTAGCAACATAATAAATAAATATTCTATGTAACTCAAACACGCTGCGTGTAATTGGATTCATGTATACATCTAGACTGTATTATAGTAACAACCAGCACGCTATTAAGTGTTCAAATAATTTAGTCTCATCAAATATAATTTAAAAGTCCTTTTTTTTTGCAGTAAACCAAGATGGAAATTGTTTACATTTTTCTTTTACAAATAATTGCAATCCAAATGTGAAAGTATTATTCGCTTAGCCCCGTGGAGTTCTGTAACTCAGTGGTTAGGGCACTCGCCTCGCAAGTGAGAGGACCTGGGTTTGATTCCTGGCAGGGCAAAACATTGGGCAAGTGTCCTTACTCGACACCTCTCTGTTTACCCAGCAGTGAGTAGGAACCCGGCTGTTAGTTGATTGGCGGATTGCTTTTCCGGGAGTAATAATATAGACGCCATATCAAGTGCAAAGATTATTATCATTAGCGAAATTCTTCAAGTGCATTAATTGGTGCCCATCATACATACTATATGTATATATTATAGGTTGAGAGTCATCACTGGAAAAAATATTTCTGCATAATGCAATTATTCAACCAATATGGAACGATGTTATGGACACATTTCCCTCTTCCCCTCTCCCTTTCCCCTCATCTTTCACCAAATGCCACTGAACCCCTTATGCCTTTGTTAGCTCCTGCATAGACTTTTTAAAAGCACCCTCACTGGTCGCTCCAGCTTTGCCATCCTTTAAACTCCAGTTAATCCAATACTCTGCAACCAGCATGTATCTCCGCAGGCACTCCCACCAGTTCTTGCTAGACTCCCTGTCTCCCAAAGGATTGATTTCAAGTCCTCATCCTCGCCTAGAAATCCCTGTATGCGCTATGTTTTCATTTTTCTTTTACAACCAGTTGTAAACCAAATGCCCCATCTTATGATCTCCTGCTACTCCAATACTTTGGATTCCCTTATTCATTCGAAGTCTTCAGTTATAATGTGTCTGACCTCTGGAACTCCCTTCCTCTACATCTCTATTAGAACCTCTCTCTATATCTGCCTTAAAACCTACCTCTTCAACTGAGCCTAAGGTCACTTCTCCTTCCACCTCTCCTGTTTCCCTTGCTTACATCTGACCTTGTCATTGGAAATCGCTCCGAGACATTAACCTACACAAAGAGTGCTGTATAAATGCAATTTTTGTTGTTGTTGCGTTCTCATATACAGGGTACCTAGATTTCCTTTTTTTTAAAAAAAAACGAACCTGCAATTCTTACAAATGTGCAAAGCAAATCACTCAATTTTTGATGAATAATATTACAGTCTGATAGAAAAGACTGAAATTCAAAGAAATTCTTTGCAAGCGGGTTAACTCTAATTGTTTATTCCACCAGTGAAAGACTTTTTCTTTTCGTTCCCAAAGCTCAGTCTCTGTGAGTAATTTGTTTAAGGAAGATAAGATTCCTGTTATAAAGAAATATGTAGTGGGTAGAAATAATGAGAATTGAAATTACATCTTATTCATGCAATGTGGGTATGTGTGTCCATAGACACAAAATTAACTACCTCTAATTTAGAGACCAGACTTTATAAGAACATGGTGTTGACTCACCGTTACATAATGACTGTATTGCAGCCTGGCTCAATTCCCAGTGGCAAAAAGAAAAGAATTTCCCAGCGCACTGCAAATGGTGGATTTAATTCTGAAACCTGCATGAGCAAGAGAACACTTTAACGTTTTAAGCCCAGCTGGCTCATTAGTACTCCTGCTCAGTAATATGGGTTAGTTTTCCGCTGAATTTGAACTGTGGGGAATAAAACCTTCATTCCCTGAAACATGAAACCTAGTTAATAACGGTTTCATTTGCAATGCTGCTGATTCCTTAGTTTTTAAGAAAAAGGTGAAGCAATGTGCCTCAGTGCAGCAGACATCAAGTTTGAAAAGGAAAGCAAAGAGATGCGATAAGTCAAGAAGAGGTTAGATAACACCGAAATTGGGCCTTTAACCACTTGTGGATTGTATCAAGGAAAAAAGACTGGAGGAGGTAAGGAGCTTCTCTATGTTGCTGCTCCTGGGAAATAAGAATAAGTTAGAAAAGAGAGATTATACCGTTTATTGATTTCCTCATGCTTGATGAAGAGCATTCGGAATTGTTTATGTGAAACTTAGGAGAAGCACATGCAAGACTTTGATGTGGACTCCATGAAATAGGGAGAAGCGTTTAAGACCAACAATCCTGGGAGGATCAGACCACCAGTTTCGTTTGTCCTTATTTAGGAATGCAAAAGAGCTGTTAGTCTCCCCAGATATGGACCAGTATTCAAGCCTTGTGTAAACAAAGCTTTCTAAAGGATCGAGAATTGTTTGGAGGAAAATTAATGTTTGCTGTGAAAGAGGACACTGAGCATCTTGAAGACCTCTTTGGAGATCAGGAGAGATAGTAGGGGATGGATTGCCGACAAATGAAGAAGCATTAAGAGTCAAGCTATTGAAAGTTGAGAGATTGGTTAGACTCGCAAGAGATCCAAGGAACTGTACCTTTGATGAATTAAATGAAGTCAGATTATCTCTGCTAAGGAATTAGCTTGTAAGAGAATGGAGAAGATGCTGATTTAGTGATCCAGCCATCCCTTGGAAAGGATTGAAAGTTGTGTTAATCAAAGAAGGGTTATTTGGAGAAAGCTGATAATTGTGGAGTGGAATTACCATCAGAAGCACGGATAGGGTTGGATGAAGTGTAGAAGAGGACAGAATGGGTGAGGACAGAGCCCAAGTTGTCGATTGGGGAAAATGCTCACAAAAAAGAAACATTGACCGGAACACAGAGTATGATTTGCTTGTACGATCAGTACATCCTTCTGCCATCATTGATCACAGAGTATTACACACATTCACTGTCATGAAAATTCCAACTACCCGATTCCACTTTAATCCAAATGCTTGTACATAAAACGTGCGCAAATTGGGTGAAAAATTACATATAATAATAATAATAATCCTTGCATTTGATATAGCGCTTTTCATGTCAGGAGGACATCCCAAAGCGCTTCACAGAACACACTGTGTGAAGTGAATTGACTGTACATTTGTGGGCGAACGCGGCAGCCAATTGCGCACAGCAATGTCCCACAAACAGTCGTAGATTGAAAATGACCAATTTATTATTGTTTTGGGTTTTGGAGGGATTATTATTAGGCTCTGTGTGGAGTAAGGAAACTTGCCCAAGGTTTCGCCCTCTGCCTGGAATTGAACTCGGGTCTCTCACTTGCAAAGCGAGTGCTCTAACCACTGAGCTACAGGTCTCCACATCTGCAGGAAGGTGATGTATCAATGTTGAGTTCTTTTTCAAAAAGGAATCAGATAAGTAGTTGAAAAGGAAACATTTGCAGGGATATGGGGAAAGAGTGGGGGAGTGGGACTGGTTGGGTAGTTCTTCCATAAGAGTCGGCACAGGCAACGATGGGCCGAATGGCCTACTTTCTGTGCTGTAATGGTCTACGATTCTGAGTAAGAAATCTTCTTTCTTCTGCAGTCAGTCCAAATCAAAATGCGAGACTCTGCAAAGTGCCTTGCTCGCTCAGAACAACGTGCGCAAACTGCACGAGTCAAGGTGTCGAGTGCATGTGGTGCAGCAGTACCAAGCGATGCGTGGATTCCAACACTTACGTGATCTCCTTTCCGTATGGACAATGCATGGAGTGGCAGACCATGAGCTGTCTCTGTAAGTACTTTATTCTTAAACTTCTCCTCACAACTTTTCACTTCTTCTCAGAGTCGCTTCTCGTTTCCAAACAGGATCTGCTGATCACCTTCAGTGTACCCGTGTGCTGTTTGTCAAGACTAGACAATATTTTACACACAGCGATGTTTCATTTAATCTCTCATTTATCAACCCGCCCCCCCACTTCCTCACCCAGTCACCCAAATGTATTTTTTGGAGGTTAAAAGTTGTGACCTCTCGTAATTTAATCTTCCTCTTAAAAACGCTTTCTCGTTTGAGACGAAAGTGATTTTTAACCTTGATTTTTACCGTGAAAAATTTGAAGAAAATGATCATTTTTGAATAAAGAAGTTAAATAGGTTGCAAGGGCATTTAACAGCAACTCTGCTCCTGTTGGAGCATTGCCCCTTAATGCAACAGATTTACAAGCTTTGCCATTGATTATTTAGCCAGCAGAGTAAACCAATCGCTTGATCTGTTTGTGAAGTGTGGAAAGGAATTTTGAATGAGCGCATCTGCAAAAATAGATACTTAAGATTTCCATACAAGTCAAGCGAGAAGGTTAATATCAAAATCCTTTTTTTTTGCTCATCAAACACTTGATTTTTTGTAATGATCACCAGATGATTATATTGCATGGCAACACATTGAAAGGATATAAACTGGCTTTATGTTGTTGATCATTTTTTGTTCTTTTAGATTTTTTTCTCTCCCTCTTGAGGTGGAAAATTGTTGCTCTTGTGATGGTCCCGAAAAAGCATTCTGTACTTTGCAATATTTGGCCTTTTTGTGTATTATAGATAAACCAAAATGCCCCATCACTGTGACAGATATTTTGTACCATTGCAATTTAGAAATGAGTTGTGAACATCCATTGCTCGGCCATTATATAAAACATTGTTTCGCAGCTTTACAGAATCCAAATGTTTTCCGTTGTTGTAATTTGTACCCTTGGGATATGCTGAAATTTGGAGTATAATAGAACGTGAAGCGGGAAAGGCTATTTTCACGGTGGGGGAAAAAAAAGCTCAGCCAACAAAATGGAACCCTATACAGCATTTCCTTTGAAACACTGAAATATTTTAGATGTCTGTGGTTACTAAATCTGCTGTCACCAAATGTAATTGCATATGAAATCAGTTTTGTGTCACAACAATGCACTGCAGTCCATTAGATTCCATTTAGACGCTCGATAGAAATTGCTGCATCCTCATTTGAGTGCACTCTGGCTATTCCAATGGAAATGTGTTTTAAAAGGGTACGGAGCCAAATATGACAGGCGTTGGGGAGGGGGAGGTGGGGAGGGGGAGGGGGGCTGGGAGAAGGTTCATTGACTGATCCAGCTGAGAGAAGAACTGAGCACTTTCCGTAGATTGGAATCATATTTTCCATGAGAAGAAACAATTGAATTGCCTCACTTTGTGAAGAAATTGGGTTCCCTAATGTTATCCTTTAGCACTTTGTGGAAGGTTGATGAACAATGAGGTCATGTCAGTTTAGACGATTATATCCCGTGAAAGGTTTTAACCAATTTCTAATGATTTGAGGTATTTTGGAAGAAAATGTGATGATGTAAAAGACTGAAGCTGCTTCATCTCCAGCACGTTTTTGTTTGGTCAACCAAACCAACTTTTGTTTGACACACGCAGAAACCCATTGCCATGCTTGAGGGCATTCAAACCAGGCAGAATTCCACATATACATGCCACCTCCCCATCGAAATTTCCCATTTCACTTATTCAAGACTGAGGTTGATAGATTTAAAGTATAGAGCGATTAAGGCATATGGGGATTAGGGCGGGTAAATGGAATTAGGTTAGAAGCTCAGCTATGATCTTATTAAATGGCGGGACAGGCTCGAGGGGCCGAATGGCCTACTCCTGCTCCTACGTCTTATGGTCTTATTTATCTCCGATGCAGTGTGCATTTTCTCCCTAGAAGCGCACACCCTGCTAATGTATTTTCAGAAACTGCTAGGCACAGATTGGTAGGAGCCAAGCCAAGAATTCAGGTATTGCTGGACTACTAACCAGCTAAAACCACATAGTTTGCCATTGGAAGTGCTGTCTGGTAAACTACTTTAGCACTACTTGTCCAGCTAAGATCACCCGACTTGTTAAAACTTTGGCTTGCAGAATTAATAGGCGCTGATTGAGAAGGTTCCCTGTGCCCAGTGGCTGACTCATTTGTTAATTGTCATCTGGCCAAATGTGCTAAGGTGTAAAAATTGATGCAAATAATTCTCTGTACATTGCAGATTGAAACAAATACAATCTTACTCGCATTTATAAATGTTTTCAGTGTTTGGGAAACTTATTTCCTGCCTATAAAGCACAAATATGTTGAATGTTACAGGTAGCTTATGAAAATCGGAGAGACATGAACTAACTCATTCACTATCTGGCCATTTGCTGAGTGATTTCTTATTGTCTGAGTGCTTGTAGTGTTTATTAGCACACAGTTTACTCAACATAGATGTGGAAGCACAGAGTGCAAATTCATCTCCCCACCTCTGTTCTCTTGACTGGTACATTACCCCATTGATTTTCACTCCACAGATTGGTTCAGCACAGTTTGGCTAGTTTTATCCTTGTTTAAAATGTGCTCACGGAAATGGGTTACTAGTGGTGTTTTGCGAAACTCGGCTTTAAAACGTACAGTGTGCAAAATTGTTCGCAGTGTCAGAATAGGTGCAGAAACCAAAGAGTCCCATATTGGAGGAAGCACAATTGTACGAGAAAGTTAACTGTCGGATTGTCCCCCGACACATTATGCTGTCTTCGAGGTCTCCCGACTGGGCAGAGGGTGTCAGCAGCTGTTGCAGGATGATTATGTAAAGCACTGTTCCGAGACAAAGACAACGACGATATTGGTATGAAATAGGTTTAGAGAAAGGTAACAAAATGTTCAACGAAATAGCCGACGTTGATTGGGCAATGAATTTCCACTCCCTGCTTCAGTTAATTAAACAGTCTGTTTGATGCAGGATTCATTGGAAACCTTGTGCTTTGCAAGAATTTTCACATAATTGCTGAACTCGGGCATTCTTTCATCTGTCTGTATTGACTGACTTGCATAGTCATCTTTAATGATGAAAATTAATGGGATTTTTTTTCTCCCCACCCTCCCCTTCCTCTCTCTCTCTTTCCTTTTAAATAGCTCAAAACTGCTCTGGGCTTCGTACCTGTGCACAATGCCTGGAACATCCTGGTTGCGGTTGGTGCAACGACCCGAGTAACACAGGAAAGGGACAGTGTACAGAAGGCTCTTCAAGGGGACCAATGAAGCCAAGTGGGAAGAACACCCAAGAAGTCGTGCTTGACACAAGCCTTTGTCCAAAGGACAAAAATTATGAATGGGCTTTCATAAATTGCCCAGGTAGGCAAATTTTCTGCATTAATGTCACTAGTTTCATCACCACTCGTGTTCAAATCCCTTCACTCCCTGGCACCTCCCTCCCTCTCCGTCCTCCTCACTCCCCAATCCACCACCCGGTCAGTGCCTCCGCTCGACTGGCACCGGCCTCCTGCTCATCCCTCGCACCCTCCACCCCACCATCGGAGGTCGCGCTTTCAGCCACTACGCCCCGAAACTCTGGAACGCTCTCCCTCAATCCCCCACCTTGCTCACGCTCTCCCCTCTTTCAAGTCCCACCCGAAAACTTCCCTCTTCGACTGTGCTTACAGCCCCCTCCCCCCGGCTCGGAGTCAGGCTCTACCACTGTTAAGCGCTCTGAGATGCTACCCTGTGTGGAGGGCGCTATACAAGTGCAAGTTGTTGTTGTAGTTTTTTTAAAAGGAAATAAGATTGTGGGATATAGTACACAGGTAGCTCGGGACATGTGTACATGCAACTCCCTTGGAAGGTGAACTCGATAGAACTTGGTCTTTTTTTTCATCTCGCATTTCTTATGTTATTATCTGTTCATGTAACTAAATGAGTTTTTAAAAACAAAAAAAAATCCACTTGGATATGAATTGTTCTGAACGGTACAGTCAGAGATTGGAGTCATACCATAAGCATTGATGATGATCTCACCAGAAAACAAATCAAACTGGAATCCAGTCCAACCGTTTTATTGCACGATTCCCATGCTCTCGTTTCGTCCGACGATGCAGATGCAACGATTTGCAGTGAATTGAAGACGCACACATGGGATTAAGTTAGCATGGGTAATGCAGAAGCTTGCAACTCCTAAAGGAAGCTATTTCACATTGGAAACTCTTTGGCCTTCATTTACTTTGTGAGGACAAATCTCTGTCCTGTTCTCTATCTTAGAAAAAATCCGTCGTATGTAATTGCGAAGACTGGCACTGAGGAACTGGTTACGATGGTAATGAGAGCATAGCAATGCCCAGTTGTTGCTGATTCTTTTTCCAACCCCGCACCCGCCCCCCCCTTCAGCCTTCAGCCTCTCTGCCCCCACCCTCTGGAATTCCATCCCACAATCCTTCCGCCTCGCCCCCTCCCTTGCCATCTTCAAGACCCGTCTCAAGACCCTCCTCTTCGGCTGTGCCTTTGGTCACCCTCCCACCCCTCCTGATCCCAACCACCAGCTCGGGTGCGGATCCCTGACTGTCCAGAGCCTTGGGACGTCCTCCCGACTTGAAAGGCGCTGCGTAAATGTCATTTGTTGTGGTTGTATGTGACACGCCTGACAACTGAACCACAACATCAGACCAATTTTGTGGCAATCCATGATGATGCGAGCACAGACTGCAATGGGTGTTCTCAGTTGGGGTCACAGTGCAGAAGATTGACAAGCAACTTCTCCCCTCTTCTCCCCCTCCCCCATCTCCCGCCCTCCTCCTCTTTCCTCGGCTATATGGACTATAACATAACTTATGGTTTTTTTGCTCTTGATCGGAGAGATGTTTTACTTTAATGACGAAAGTACCGCAATGCTTTATGCTTTTTAATTAGGTACGTATAACTGTCATAAAAATATACAACTTCCCAATCTAATTAAGTAGTGCTACTGCATTATTAAGTACTAAAAATTGGTATCGACTCCCAACGCAACTCAACTTTTATTTCTCTTTATGAACGTGGTGGGCTCTTTTTCATCCATGGCTAGTTTTTTTTTATTGAGCCTTCACAAAAGGGGGAAATGTGACTTTGGCACATGTAGAAGCATTTATGTGTGTGTGTGTGTGTGCGTGCGAGCGTGTCTTTTTTTAAAAGAAAATGACTTGATCTTCAGCTGTTCCTTGCCCAGGAAGATCCAGTTCACGGGATGCATTTTGCGATGATTCACCCCAAAAATAGCGAGTTGGGTTGCGGGACCCAGATACAAGTTCACACCGGAGCAACCACTTTGACAAGTTAGTTTGGGCGGGATGTAGGCTTCCCGGAAATGACCGAGGCTTTCAATAACATTGAAAAACTACTGCTGGTTCGTAGAATGTGTGTGTCTTTGTGTGTGTGCGTGTGTAAGCGTGCTTAGTTGTGTATTTTCTGTGCTCTGTTCAAACTATGGTAAGAGGGATTGGGAGCAGGATGTATTGATCTGGTTCAATGCACTGTACCGCTGGGAGCCGAAGTACGAACAGGCAGAAGTGAGGTCAACCGAGTCGGGGACATGCAGGGTGTCGGAAGATGAAGAAGCCATCAAAGATCGGAAATGTTAGCCGTCGGTTAGGACGTGTGAAGAACGGGAAGAGAAATTGCCTGAGCGGCTGGAAGAAAGGAGATTATCTTTGTCGTGCAGCACTCAGTCATAGTTTCGGCTTCATTGTTGATCTCTGTATTGGTACAACTGTTACAGTGACTCTGGCGGTGAACTTCAGAAGGAAATAACTTTACCATTAATCACATCGAACTCATCGGTATGCACTCATGTGCGGCAATCCGTGGTCCCAGGGACAAGCTTCTGTCAGCTCCTCTATTGTTCCACTTAAAAACTGCACTGAATTGCAGCATGGTTTGAATTGGATGTCATGGGAATCTTTCCCTGCAATTTATTTTTGTCGACGTATAGTCAAATGCCCTCTGAAATGTCAAAAGACCTCAGACAGGTAACAAGGTTTTATCTTGCATCGCTGCAATCCTCCACTGATATCGCTGGAGGTTTTCCATAGCCTTCCTAAACAGAGGACTCCAGCGATTGTACTTAGTTTTTATTTACTCCGAAAATCATGTGGATTTCACCCCCGAAGTTTTCCACAGGTGCGGAATCACAAAAAGTCTTTTCCTGTTTTACCTCGAGAGAACAAGATAGATATCTTAACAAGGAGCAAACTACTGGGGGAACAGGCAAGTAAATGGGACCAAAAGGATTGTTCTTCAATAAAACCAGGACAAGACACAATGATCTTCCTCTTGAGTGCTGTCAATTTCTGTGATTCTTGCAAGGCAAGTGTGCAAGGATGTTCAATATGACTCTGTGCCCTCAGTGAAGTTGAATAATGTTCTCCAGTTTCATCTTGAAGTTCCTCGTCTCTCTCTCTCTTCTTATCACGACACGTTGAAGAAACCGCTTGCTAGGAGGGAGGGTAGGTTGAGATTCTTGATTGGATATGATCAGATGATCTTTTTTCCATCCGAACCCCGTTTGTGTAATCGCTTATAAACCTTTTGCTCTGAGAATATTAAGTTGGTATTTATTGTTTGAGTCTGTGTGAATTTGTGTGTTTTTTTTCAGAAAAAAGAGAGATTATTTGCAATTGATTTTATTTTGTGGTATACATTTTATTATTATTTTTTTCAGGGTGTCAGTGTAATGGACACAGCACGTGCGTGAACGGCAGTGTTTGTGAGCAATGCAGAAACCTCACTGTGGGGAGACAGTGTGAAGCCTGCATGCAGGGATACTACGGAGATCCTACCAATGGTGGCAAATGTCAACGTAAGTACGTGTACATGGTTAGTGTATAACAATGACCAATTGCAACTCAACCCTTTGATAGATAACGCTTTAAAATATGATATAGATGTGTCAGATGCCCGGCTGACCTCCCAAAAATATGACTAGCATGTGTTTAACCCCGACCTCCTAACCCCCTACCACCCTGTTTGCTCCCTCCGCTCTGCAGGCCCCGGCATGCTTCACCACCCCCGTCTCGCTCGCCCGACTATTGGCGGGCCGGCCTTCTGCCACTCTGCCCCCACCCTCTGAAACTCTATCCCGCAGTCCCTCCACCTCACCCCTTCCCTTACCACCTACAAGCCCCATCTCAAGATCCTCCTCTTTGACCATGCTTTCGATCTCCCCACTAACCCCCCACCTGCCCTGGACCCGCCCCGATCCCCAGCTCGGGTCCGAAACTCTGTCTGTCCAGCGCCTTCGGATGTCTGCCCGACGTGAAAGGCGCTTTACACATGTCATATGGTTGTTGTTGTTAATGTCCTTTATTTTAACTTTGAGTTAATTCATACGAGCACATGTGATTCGTCATTCAGGAGGCTATTTGATCGGAAAGAAAACCAGAGGAACATTTTCTCGGTCGCTAAACCATTGTAAACTTTTATTTTTTGCTACTAGGAATGTGAAGTTTAATCCCGGTTGCAAAAAAAAATGTTCGGATTTATGTCTTTTTTAAAGAAAAAAAATCCAACAGCTTGAAAATTATATTTCAAGAACGAAATTTCGTTCTCAGTGAAAAAACGTTGTTTCATTTCTTTCGGGCTCTACAGATTTGTGTGTGTGCGGGTGTTTAGGGAGGAGGTTTCTATTGTGCTTTATTGAAGTCAGCATCAAATCTCTAGTCGCACGAAAAAACCCATCAGTTAGTTGAGTGTTTTTTTTCAGTTGAATAACTATGATGACGCAATATGTTGTTCTCTGGTTGAGTTGAAAACTTGTAATGCTTTGTAGCCTCAGGCTGTGAATTGAATAGTCTGGGTATTACAGGTTGAAGCCAGGTTTGCAACTTGCCTGTTTTATATTTGGTGAGTTTTGTGACAAAGGTATAGAATGGAAACTGTAGCGGACTTTTGGCATAGCAATTAACCCCCTCCAATCTCCCACAAGTTCTTTTAAGAAGTGCTGAAGTGGTCTAATTTGTCAAATCTCTTTAACTGACTTTAACGTTGCTGCCGAGAAAAGCAGAAAAACCCAATGGATTGAGGGCATGAGTTGAGCTGCCATCATTTTGAAGGTTACAAAATGTAATGGGTTCATAGTTTCTACCCCCGCCTTGGTCTTGTCACGGTAGATGTTAAAGATGCCGTGGCACTATTTGAAAAGGGAAGAGAGTTTCTTCTGGTGTCCTGGCCAACAATCTCCCACATAAAATTGGTATTCACTTAATTGCTGCTGTAGCTCAGTGTTCAGCGTACTCGCCTCGCCAGTGAGAGACCCTGGATCGATTCCCAGCACAGCGAAATGTTGGGCAAGTTTCCTTACTCCACACGCCTCTGTTTACCTAGCAGTAAGTAGGAACCTGCTTGTTAGTCGATTGGCGGATCGCTTTTCTGGAGGTAATAATTCCTTGAAAATAATAATAACAATAATAAATTCACTTCAATCCATGACTGTTTGTGGGACACTTGCTGTGAGCAATTGGCTGCCGCGTTTCGCCCACAAAATACAGTCAATTCACTTTCCATTGTATTCTGTGAAGAGCTTTGAGATGTTTTGAAGACATGGTAAGGCGCTACATCAAATGCAAGGATAATTATTGCTGGGAACAAATTGGCTGTCGGGTTCACCAACAAAATGCATACTCACTCCGCTCCACTCTGTGAAGAAGTTAGAGGTTCCCATTTGGTTCATGGGGAGGGGACAGGCAGTCATCTGTGTTGCTGAACATCTCAGGAGAGGAATGGAGGACATTGAAAGTAAAAAAAAATGTACAGAGGGTCCTCTATTTATTATTTACTAACTCATCTCTTTACATTTGTAAGGTCTGAAAGGTCTCATTGCCGAACTGACTCATCCGTTTCTGTATCAGTGTCTGTAATGGTCTCAAATAACTGGAGCTAAACAAAACAATTGGCTTCAGAATGTACCTCGGTAGAGGAAATATTAAATTAAAACTTGCTGCTGAGTTTGGTGTTTCTCAGCCATTTCTATTACCCGGCACTCAAATCTGTACGCTCATCATAAAGAAAAGGGCACAGCTATTAGCTGCATCTGTTATTTCTTAACAACCCTTTCATGTTGTCTCGTTGTTTGAGGTTATATAAAAAAGAGAACGGTTTCACTCTGGCTTGTCAAGATGATTCTGAAGAATGCGTAAATGGAGTTTTCACTTCGATTCAATTCCTACGAAGATATTAGGAAGCGCAAAAGTTATTAAACAGTACACGTCCAGTAGTACATTTGAATTGCATTTTATTAGGCAGGATTTATAATGTCTACTATTGACAATTCAAGTACTGAATAGTGTTTTATGATGCCTTAAATAATTTCAAATACTTCTATTTCCTGGAGTTGGCAGGTCGTTTTAGTGCTGTCAATAATAAAATGCTGTGCCTTCGATTTACCCAAACGGTCTATTCTTCTGGGATGCATTTAGTTTTTGCCACCAAATGGGCAGCAAGTGGTATATTTTCGAAAGTGAAGGGAGGTGGGAAAGTAGGGAAAAGAAAATGTGGCCTTTATAAATTCTTTGCCCCGGCATATGCTATAAAATAGCTCATTTAATTTTTATTGTGTTTTGATGCAGTGTCTTTTCTGAAAATTCAGCAGATGAGTGCAGTCTTGTTTAGCATGCTTTACTGTAAGGCAGGAATCACCTTAATTCACGTGAAAGGCGCTATATAAATGTAATCTTGTTGTTATTCCAGGCAAAGTAAGTAAGCGATTGTAAGTGTGTGTGTGTATATGTGACAGTGATATGGCTAGGTGCATCTAGCCAAGAGCTCTAATAATAATAATCATCCTTGCATTTGATATAGCGCCTTAGTATGTCTTCGAGACGTCTCAAAACGCTTCACAGAATATACTGTAAAGTGTAGGCTTTGTGGGCGAAACACGGCAGCCAATTGCACACAGCAGATTCCCACAAACAGTCGTGGATTGTGGATTGAGTGACCAATCTTTCCCTTAAAGCTCTTTTTGTTCCAATGCAAGGAGTTTTCTGCGTTAGGACCCAAATCCTTGTTTGTTTGAATAGCAGTGTGATCACCTGAAAAACCACATGGTTGTTGCATGATTATAATTTGTGTAGCTGAAGAAATTGCCATTCTCTCTTATTCTACTCAAAGCAGAAGTACACTTCATATCCCATTGTATCCACTGGTGCTCTCTTGACTGAATGAAAAGTCTCAGAAAATCCAATAGAGGAGACTTTTCAGATGCAGTATAATGGAGGACAAGAGTTTGGGTAATCCAGCTTCAAAACGAATAACAGTGGTCAGTGGAATGTATATAGTGCTTCTACCGACAGCCTGGATTTCCCCCTCAAGAAACCTAACGAACCATCACTAGTTGAACTCGCCACTTCCTGTAAATGAATGCACATTTGCTTTGAAAGATATTTAACCGAGGCTAAGTAATGATCAAGTGGTTATTAAACATAAATGTTTGGATGTGGGCGCAAGCATAAACGCAGTTAAGGAAAATGTTTATGTGGGGAACAAATTCTAATGTACTATCTGTCACCAGAGTGTAGCCATAGAATGGAACTGGTTTTGATCAAGATCCCAGTGATAGATGGAGGCAAAAGATCAGGCAGTGTGTTTACATAAGGTGAATTGATCCGCTCTCTGAATACTCTATCACAATCAGCACGACACAGCACAGCCGTACTCTTCTACGCTAACCCAGCGTAGAAACACCCACACATAAATCACGCATTAAGTGGGACTTGAAGGTTATTTGCTGCTACCTTGAACTTAGCAGATTTCCAAGATTGTGAGCCTGCTAAACGAGAAACTGCGAAACTTTTGTTTCCCTTTGAAAAGTTTTGTTTGGGTTTTTGCATGGCTGGTGAAATCAATTTGAGATTGGTTCTTGTGCTGATGACCTAGTCAATGCGGTAGAAATGTAATCACTAATGCTATTTTTCTTTGACATTTCTGCTGTTCTCTGTGTCTGGATATAATTGACTGGATGCAAAGTTCTGCACCAATTTATCAATAATGCCTGTTACTGAACATCCTGTACCCACCACTATGCATCACGGAGACCAAATGGAAGCATTGCATTTTCAATATCTTGCGAATTGAAATAAAAGCCGAAATTCGAACCATTTTGAATATATGAGTCTTAAACGGGTGCCTGGTAAAAATTCATACAGCAGATTCATAAAGCGAATTGCAGAGCCTTTTTTTGTGCTTATTCAGCAACAGGGCAGCACGTTAGCTGAACACAGAGGGCTTTGGCTAACTGGTAAATATATGGTAACTTCTGCAGTCATCGTTATTGAAACTGTGAATGGAAATCCAGCAGTTTGATTTCCATCAATTGCCTTTTATCTATTTCTTGTGGGTTTTTTTTTCCGATAGGATTAATTGATAATCTCATAATTGTTTCATTGATGCCGGTGGTTGGAATTCCCCCGCATGTCATTGGATGTTAAAGTTTAGATATGACTGCAAAAACCTTAAGCTCTAAATCTGATGCAAATAATAGAGCTGCCTTACTAGTTGAGTTAATTTTTTTACATCACTGAAACATAGAGCCGTAAAATCATTTAATAATAATCCTTGCATTCGATGTAGCACCTTGTCACATTGCGAAGACACCTCAAAGCGCTTCACAAGTTGCACTGTGAAGTGTAATGACTGTGTATTTGTAGGTGACATCCGAGGTTAATGTGCACATGAAATGTCCCACAAAAAGCCACAAAGTTAAATGACCAATCATATTCAGGAATAATAATTGTAATAATAATAATCCTTGCATTTGATATAACGCTTTTCACGTCTTCTAGACGTCCCAAAGCGCTTCACAGAATATACTGTAAAGTGAATTGACTGTATATTTGTGGGCGAACGCAGCAGCCAATTGCGCACAGCAATGTCCCACAAAACGTCATGGATTGAAAATGACCAATTTATTATTGTTTTTGGTTTTGGAGGGATTATTATTAGGCTCTGTGTGGAGTAAGGAAACTTGCCCAATGTTTCGCCCTCTGCCTGGAATTGAACTCAGGTCTCTCGCTTGCAAAGCGAGTGCTCTAACCACTGAGCTACAGGACTCCACACTCCAGGATTTTTCAACATTATCCCTTAATGTTGAAAAAATCTTAGAGCATTTTTTTTCCCTCTTAATGTTTTTATTTAGTTCCCTTTTGATTCCAATTTGATGGTCAGCAATAGTAATGAATTCCACACTCTCAGCATCTCTCAGAGTGAAGGAAATTTCTCCTAATCTCTCCATGAATTTAATTTGTCAACATTCCTGAGACAATATCCCTCTGTCACCAGTCTCTCCATTCAAAGGACAAAGTTTATTCTTATTTAACTTGTCATGTCCCTTCATAATCTTGAGGACCTTACTTTTATCCTTTCTCCCCAGTCCTGTTTCCTTTATATAATCTAATGTATCTTATTGGGGGGGGGGGGAAGAAGAGCAATTTCTCACTGATGCTCAGATCATATTGACCTTTTTAATTAATCAGATAAACTTGGTAAAGGGAGAGATCTTGATTGTGGGTGCTCATTAATTAAGGTGGACAAATGGGAACACCTCCTGATGAGCAGCAAAACTCATGGTCCAGATGGGACTACATTTTGGTTTCACAAGAGATTTGTGACTGGGGACACGCTATTAACCACTGAGCTGAATAATAAATTGTGGCAATTTAGACATTTTTATGTACCGGTGATGTAGTAATAATAATCCTATATTATTAATTAATAATACTAATTATTAATAATATACTGTAAAGTGAATTGACTGTGTATGTTGTGGGTGAAATGCGGCAGCTAATTGCGCACAGCAGCGTCCCGCAAAAAATCGTGGATTGAGTGTCCAAATATTTTTTTTTTGAAGGCATTATTAGCCCCAGAAAAGTGATCCATTAATTGACTTACTGCTAAGTAAACAGAGACATGCGGAGTCAGGAAACTTGCCCAATGTTTCGCCCTCAGAGAATCAAACCCATGTCCTCTCGCTTGCGAGGCGAGTGCTCTAACCACTGTGCTACAGGAGTCCAAGATATAAATCCTGGCAATTTAGACATTTTTAAGTACCGGTGATATAGTAAGTTTAATGTGACACTGTAATATGGGCAGAGGCAAGATGTAATTAAAAATGTATCAGGTACAAGGAGGTGATTCTTTGAAAAAAATTATGAATAAGGAACTTACAGCATAGAGCAAAACCATAATTATTTTCCAAAGACAAACTGGAAGGCTTAGACTAAAGTTTACATACTATATCTGGAGCAGATGGCTATTTAAACGCTAAGCCCCGAATGGTTACAGAGGAAGGTGAAGAGATGAATTAGAAATGTTCAAAAAAAAAACAAGTTTTGAATTATTTTCCCATTCAGGCAAGAATATTAACAAATATCCAACAGAAAATTTAAGAAATAATAAAAAAATGATTGAGGGATAAATGAAAAACAAATAGCATCGGACATCAGGGAAGGGTGTAATATATCCTTCAGTTCTGTCTGGCAAAGCAGTAAAAAACAAATTGAAGCCCATTAATGAAGAGCAGCAGAAGTGCTGATGGATCGAGTCTTAAATAATTTTTTCTTATCAGTATTCACTGCAGCAAGTGTCCACAATATTCCCAATCCTGTCAACCAATTTGTCAGCAGATGAATCCAAGTTCAAGTCAAAAATAGAAATTGGGAATGAGATGGTTGATACGAAACTGGAACAGGGATTCATAAAGCATTATATCCAGATGGAAAGCGTCTGAGAGGACGAAAATAAATTGGGGTAGAAAAGGAGTGGGGGGGAGTCACCACCTGCAGTTCATGGGACCCAGAAGTGATATTCAATGTCTCAAATATCTTTATTTGGTTTCCGAAATACAACCTTGGGAATTGCCACCAGTGGCTTAACATCCGCAGTAGAGAAATAGAGGAAACAATTTTAAAGAGCAATTAAAGACTAAAGGCAATAAATCTCAGGGAAAAAAAAACTTTTGGCTACTTTATTGGAAGTTTCTAAGATGTAATGGATGAAGCCAATATGTTTCGTGTTACGTCTTGTCTTTTATGCAAAGCTAATTACTGCAGAAAGAGTAACTCTGGGTGATTCCCGTTGGTTTATTAATCGTTTTTTTCCTCCTCCTCATTAAATGGTAGTGATTCAGTTATTCTACAGTGCTCTGAAATGTTATCCTATACAAAGGCTGCTCTCTAAAAGCAAGTTGTTGTTTAGATAAGCAAATCTACCATCCGTCAAAGAATTAAGAAAACCATTCCCGGGCCACATAATCTTAACATTGTGTTATAATATATAAATAATAATCCTTGCATTGATATAGCGCCTTATCATGTGTTCGAGACATCTCAAAGCGCTTCACAGCATATAGTGTAAAGTGAATTGACTGTATATTTTGTGGGAGAAACACGGCAGTCAGTTGCACACAGCAGCGTCCCACAAACAGTCGTGGATTAAGTGATCAAATTATTATCATTATTTTTTTTGAGGGATTATTACTTCCGGAAAATTGAACCGCCAATCGCCTAACAGCCGTGTTCCTACTTACTGCTAGGGAAGCAGAGGCGTGTGGAATAAGAAAACTTGCCCAACATTTCATTTCGCCTTGCTCGGGAATCGAACCCAGGTCCTCTCGCTTGCGAGGCAAGTGCTCTAACCACTGAGCTACAGGACTCCTGTGTTGATGCCATCTCAACAGCTTAGAGGGCAGTTACTAAACTAGTGGAAAAATCGAGGCACCCCTGAAGTTGCAAGTTGCATATTGGCAGAAGCGAGGCTTGTTTTTCAGCGTTGTTGGCAACTGAGATAAACATGAGAGGAACATCCACATTTTCATTACGAACTAAACACTCGAGCGATTTTTCCTTTTTACCCCCTCAAAAATTCCGCCTAACAGCAAGTTTGTTCCATGCTCATATTTATTGAGTTCAGTGAGGCGAAATGCCTAAGTAGGGCAAGCTTTGTATTCTCTTTTGTACCAGTGGGAACTGGGGCCACAGAAAGCTCGGATCGTTTAAACAGGATGTTGAATGGTTGGTCAGTTGAATATGTTACAGCCTTTGGGAGAAATTTGAATTCTTTGGTGTGATTTTGGTGTAATTATTAAAGGCTGCATCAGTTCTGGGTTCAAATGTAGTAACACCAATGCAAATCATTAGTTTGTACTTCTGCCCTGATGCAAGTATTTCTACTATTCATGGAAGATAATTCAAATCCATTTTTAAAAAAAAAATATGGTCACTCAATCCACGACTGTTTGTGGAGACGCTGCTGTGTGCAATTGGCTGCTCTGTTTCGCCCACAAAATCTACAGTCAATTCACTTTACAGTAGTTCTGCGAAGTGCTTTGAGACATCTCAAAGACGTGATAAGGCTCTATTTAAAATGCAAGGAATATTGTTATTATAAGATACTATAAACAATAACAGTTAATAGAAAGCGGTAAAAATAGCAAAAGTGTTACAACAATAACAACAAAATTACATTTATCGAGTGTCTTTCACATCGGGAGGACGTCCCAAGGCGCTGGACAGTCGGGTCAGGACCCGAGCATGGGGAAGGGGTGAGGGAAGGCAGAGAAGTGGGAGGGCGACCGAAAGTACGATCAAAGAGGAGGATCTTGAAACTGGCCTTGAAGGAGGCAAGGGAGGAAGCGAGGCCAAGGGACCGTGGGATGTAGTTCCAGAGTGTGGGGGCAGAGAGGCTGAAAGCTCGGCCACCGATGGTAGGGCGGGTCGGGTGGGAGTTATGGAGCAGGCTGGAGCCCGCTGAATGGAGGGAGCGGGCAGGTTGGTAGGGAGTCAGCAGGTCAGAGAGGTAGGAGGGGGAAAGGCCATGGATGGCCTTAAAGGTGAGGACGAAGGATCTTGAACTTGATCCTCTGGGGTTGGAGTTGGGAGAGGGTGGGAGTGATGGGATCACGGAGCCTGGTGCGTGAGAGTACACGAGCTGCAGAGTTTTGGATGATCTGCAGGTTGTGAAGGGAAGAGTTGGGAAGGCTGATGAGGAGGGAGTTCCCGTCGTCGAGCCTTGATGTGACGAATGTGTGGGTGACGGTTTGGGCAGCCTGAGGGGTGAGGCAGTGGCGGAGTCTGGCAATGTTGTGGAGGTGGTGGTTGGCAGTGCCGGTCATGGCGTGGATGTGGGGGAGAAAGGACAGTTCAGGATCAAACAAGACACCCAGGTTCCTGACTGGCTTAGTGAGGCCGAATGTGCAGCCTTGGAGGCTGATACCGCCAGTGCCCGAGGTGTGGAGGCGCTGGCGCGAGCCAATCGAGGGCCTCGGACTTGCTGACGTTCAGCTATTATTTAGAAACCGCTAGCATAAGTCCAGCTTTGTCATTGATGAGATATTGAAAAGTATTCATCTCTGCCTTCCCATTTTCTTCCTTGAATCACATTTCAGGAGCTTTATGCAATTACTAATGCTGTCGGAGAATTTATGAAGAAATGCAAGCACTTAATTGATGGTGGTCAGCAACAGTAACATCAATAGGCTCTTAATTGTAGATGTATCCTTTGCTGATCCGCACACATTCTGCTCCTCATGGAAAATTAACTGACTAACTGGGTGAAGTTCTCTTAGAATATTGGCTAATTAAAGTCAGCTGTCACCCGAAAGAGAGGACCGATTTCATTACACTTCAATCCAGAGGCTTCCAAATTTACTGGCGCTGCAATTTGCTAATTTGTCGCTGCTCACGTTCCCTTTTTGCTGTATTAGCATCGCATCAAATTCAGGCTTCTGGGGTCTGAAATCCTCAGAAATTAGCTGGTGGCAGCCCGTCCACCTGTTTTACATATGTTTGAAAAGCAAAAATGTAGTCGGATGCATTCATCAAAACCTGTCAGTCTCTCTGATTAGTTAACGTGTTGGAATTTATTGCAACTTTGGAGATTAGCTGAACTCGGCAATCCACTGTTGTTCTGTTGGGGAAAGAAAAAATAAGCACTGAGCTGCTTTTCCATTTTAGACGTCTTTTGTATCCTTTGCTGTTATTAGTAAGATTATGTGTTTCGTGTTGTAACACGAGTCCTAGCTGTGCAGCGCAGATGGTTATGATTTTGCAGGCCCTGGGCTGTGTACGTCTTTTGAATTCCCCCTCTCTCCACTTAGCGGTGATGGATAATTGTTAGTTCATTGCCAAGTTGCTAACTGGAAAATTCTGCGACCAAAGTGCTTCATTTTTGTCATTGAAGCCAGTCGCTGTCTACTTTGCCTTGTTATAAATTTGCCTTTGTCGCTGAGCTAATTCCATGGTTAGACGTCTGTTTGCATGATCCCAATTGCTCTTGAGTTTTTCTTTGCCTTGATTCCCTCCCTCTATACAAATGCAAGTTGTTGTTGTTGATCACAAAGTCAGTTCAGTTAAAGAAAACCATGGAATAAAGTACACTTTGTGCCAATTCTGTAGCTGATTCAAGGTGAGGATTAAATGGTTGATGGGGGTGCCATTGATGCATGTTTAGTTGGAGGGAGGAACAATGAATATGGCAATTCATTTCAGGTGTTAAAGGTTACCTTATCTGTAGTCTATCAACGGAAAGCCTGAGTATTAGCTTCCCCTGACTGCCAGATGCCTTTGAGAACTATGGTGAGTCTCTAGCCCTGCTGTGCGCTGCTGATGGAAACTCTCTCGTTTGATGCTGAAAGGCTTAGTGGTGCACATGTACTTTTCACTTTGGGGTGCAATTTTACAACTTACTCTGCTCCTGCATCCAAGTAGTCTTTTTCTATTGCAGTACCCAGTTAGTCTTCCCTTCGGGTATTATAATAATTCTTGCATTTGATATAGCGCTTTCCACGTCTTCGAGACGTCTCAAAGCGCTTCACAGAATATACCGTAAAGTGAATTGACTGTATATTTGTGGGTGAAATGTGGCAGTGTCCCACAAACAGTCGTGGATTGAAGAGACCAAATTATTATTATAATTTTTTTCCTGAGGGATTATTATCAGGTGTGCGGAGTAAGGAAACTTATCCAAGATTTCGCCCTGCTGGGAATCGAACCGGTTCTCTCGCTTCAAGGCGAGCGCTCTACCCACTGAGCTACAGGAGTGTTGTCTTGATGGCTCCTGTTAATTGACTCATTGACTACCTATGTACTATATTAGGGGATATATTACGTAGATAGTTTGGGTTGTGTGCATGTGACCACCAGGGTGGTGGAAAGCGAACGAGATGGACCTTGGTCTTTTTTTTATCTCCAGCCTTTCTCACGTTCTTATGTATTTGTTGCTTTTTAAGCTTTCGGTCATCCATCAGTTTAGTTCAGTTCCAATGTATTAAGGCAAATATTCTACGTGAAGCCAATGATGTCAGTCGTGACCTCATCAGTGGTAAGTGGGCTATTTTTTGGAGTCTCGTTTGTAACACAGCTGTTGAGACATTGGACACTGCCATCAAACCCGCATCAAGGAGTCGGTAATATGCTGGAGTGAGTAATGAGTTTCATAGACTCCAATTTATCTCTAAATCATGCCAAAACTCTGACTCGGGAAATAGCTTCATATAACAGTGCGAACTTGTCTGTGGATATATTTTCACTTCAGCTTTCTTTTCCCGATCCTTTATCTAAAGTGATCGTTATTCAACATGCATTCAATAATTTGTTTTGGTCCGGCTGTGTAAAAAAAAAATAAAAAAAAAATTTGTGGCTCTTATCAGAATATTCCGACGGTAAAACTTATTTTAATAGCTTGAATTATGTTGCAATCAATTTACAAATGATTCCGTTTTGCAACCGATTTTTCTTCCAGTAAATCTTACGTGCCACAAGGCACATTATCGCAGGGTCATTAGGCTTATTCCATGTAAGGCACTTTTTAAGCTGCTTTTCCTGCTCTGATTTTTATGGTTCTTTGCTTTGATAGGTCGGTGTATATAATTCTGAGATGTCAGTAACATTCCTATGTTACCCCACGTGAAGGGCACTGTATGAATGCCAGTTTTAGGAGTGGAGCAGTAGACGACTGTGAGGTCCGATGAGATCATAACTTGTTGAATAAATAAGAACCATTAAAATCTATTTTCACCAATAAATACGGCACTTGTTTGGGTGACATCAATTAGTGGAAAAACATTTCACCTGAAATTTTTAAAAACAAATTCGGATCACATTCTGTGCACTGTTAAGTGGATGTTTCAAAATAATTCCTGATTGATCACCAAATTCACCCGTTTTTGTATTAAATCCCTCTTCCCTCACACACGCACTCCATTTTCTCTCGGTTTTTTGACAGTAAAAAATTGACTCTGAAAATAGCTGNTTTTTTAATTGTTCTGAAATGGAATGGTCCTATCAACAAAGCCTTGTGAGGAGGTGGGGTTGGAGGCTAGTGGGGATGAAATGCAATAGACACACAGGCAAGCTCAAATCGTTGTGTAAGACGCTTCTGCCAGGTGTTTGGCATGATTTATAGCCAAGTTTGAAACTAAAGCAAAATTGATGTGTTTCGACTTTGCCCTTTTATAATAATATAATAATAATAATCCTTGCATTTGATATAGCGCCTTATTACGTCTTCGGGACTTCTCAAAGCGTTTCACGGAATATTCTATAAAGTGAATTGACTGTATATTTTGTGGGTAAAACGCGGCAGCCAATTGCACACAGCAGCGTCCCACAAACAGTTGTGAATTGACTGTTTCACCTTTCACACAGGTGAAACCAAAATAAAGCTTTCAAGATAGCCTAACTATGCGCAGCACCCTGGCTATAAACTTACCTTACAGATGCTTGACTAACCTATAGGTGTGAATGGATTGAAGTTAGGAGAATAAGAGAATTTAGTATTGGAGCTACTGATGATACACATCTCAGTCATATAGGTGAGGAGAAATTATGTAGAAAAGGAATTTTTATTTGTTGACTGAAACCTATTTATTGTGTACTCTTGTTTACTTGAAAGAGATGTACCATTATCAGGATTTGGCTGTCCAGTATTGCTGGCACTGATAATCCCTGTGCGCAATTGGCTTCAGCGTTTCGCCCACAAAATATGCAGTCAATTGACTTTACAGTATATTCCGTGAAGCACTTTGAGACGTCTCAATGGTCTGATAAGGCTCTGTATCAAATGCAAAGATTATCATTTGCTTAGCGTTCCCTTATCTGGAATGGAAAAACCAACGCAGGCGAAACAAAATAATTTTTTAGGGAAACTGAGTGGCATTTCTTTGTAAGAGATACCACCAGAGACAGAACGCTGCAGTTAAAGATTGGGTTTCAGATTGCGCTGGACAAATTGAATGTCACCCAGTGGGAACTTGAGTGAGTGACGGTTGTCATTGAGGGAACAGCCGAGATTAAGCCTCTTATGAAGGAATATTGATACAAAATTATTTTCTCGCGTTTTATCACCGGAGCTCCGAAACTCGAGATTGTCAAATGTTTCAAGGTGAAGAAAAAAAAAATGCCCAAAGCATTTCCGGGAACAGGGGAAGGAATCAAGCAGAAAAGCGAGTCGTGAAATTTAGGAGCTGAAACGTTTCGCCATCAAGCAGCTTTTATGGTTATACCTCGATCCATTACTTTTTGTGGGAGGGACGCTGCTGTGCGCAATTGACCGCCATGTTTCTCCCACAAAATACACAGTCGCTTTGTTTGATACGTCTCGAAAGATGTGGTGAGGCGCGCGATATCAAATGCAAGGATAATTATTCGGAAACTGGACAGTTGTGCAAAATCAGGCCATTTATGGGGAAACCTGACCGGCACATCTGTTGCGACCGACTGTCTGCAGAAAGTGGCAGCAAAAGACTCTCGAGTTCTGCGAGAATTGGCAGGGAGCAGTTTGCAAAGCCCTGGGAGATGTCTGAAACAGCACATACTCCGCCAGCCTTTTGATGTGGGGCACAATGCCAGCCAATGTCTTGGACCAGCCGTTCCACACACAATGATATCCTGAATTCAATCGCTCCACTATGGGGAGCTGTCAACTTGAAGGCCAGGCGCTTTGAAACCCTTGGGGAATAAAAGCCGGGATCAATAGATCCGTTTCAATATGGCCCTTTCATTTGCCTTGTGGAAGCTGCAATTTCCTTGTTTCCCCAACACATAGCCTGACCTTTTTAAACAACAAAGGGGGAAAGAGAGAACAGCACCGAATTGTCACTTGGTCAATGCCGTAAAGTTAGGGCACACCGTGAACAGAGGCCTAGTGGCAGATGGAGCATAGCGAATCTATCCAGCGCCAAGGGGCGAAGGAGAGGGCAAATGGCACCTCATCTGTATAATAAATATCACTGGGTATACTGTTTGTAAATTGAATATGAAGCCATGAATAGGAAGTGCTGTGGATTTGAAAGGACAGCCCAAATGGGGCATGAGAAAGCAGGACATTCAGTGGCAGCGAACGGATCAGCTCAGGCTTGCAGCGACGTCGGCGGGAATCAAAGGTTGATTTAAGACCCGCTTCTGATTCAGCTTCGCCAGTCTGACTGCCACCTAAAGTCTCGCCCCTGTGCCAGGAGGCTTTCGGCACCTGTACACGATGTGCAGCCAGGCGGCAAGGGAAGCTGGAAGTGTACGGCAGTTTCAGATGCGATGGGTCAATGATGCAACCCACGGTGTTTATAGAAGCAGGTATAACTGGTCTCACTGTCATTAAGATGATCAGTGAATCTGAATTAAAATTGGTGACTCGCTACATTGCTGTTTGTGTGACATCGCTGTGCACAACCTGGCTGCAGGTTCACCTACAAACACACAGTCACTGCACTTCACAGCAAAAATCCTGTGAAGCGCTTTGAGCAGTCTTGACGTTGTGACGAGATGATGTATAAACTGCACAGAATATTATAATGTGTGGACAAGCACTTTAGAAGAGAAACTGATTTCCATTAACCTTGAGGCATATTTCAAGGCCTCTTTTAATAGGTTAAAATCAACCCTCTTAATTGGGTGGTTGATAATTTTATTGTAATGAGAGCAATTCAATGAATTTTGTGATAAACGAAAGGACTGGAATTTTGTAAAGTGGATTTTTACTAACAAGATTCATGATAAATCTGTCAAGACCACATTTTAATTAGTTTTTGTTTGCATTCCTGACGTCAATGAAACTTCTTATCTAACCTTTACTATTTCTGCCAATGAAGAAATCATTCCTGTGACCAGGAAGATTATATATGCTGAGGCACTGCATGTTTACCGCTGACACCTCCATACTAGCTGCTGAGCAGCCACGCCATCAACTTGCAGTCATGTAGCACCCTCCGCTCCAGGTAGCGTCTCAGAGCGCTCAACAGTGGCAAAGCCTGAGCAGATAGATTTCTCAGAGACTTTGAGCTTGTGGTCTAGGCTGCGACCCAAGTCTTACCCTGGGGGAGCACTGCATTTCTGGATTGCCCTTCAGGTGAGATGTTAAACTGAGGTCCTGGGGCTTGTCTGTTTAGATGGATGTTAAAGGCAGCACTAGGACACGATTCCAAACGAGATTACAGTTTCTCTCTGTTTTTCCCAACCATCCTCCACTTAAGCTAATCATTCACCTACCGGGCTGTGTTTGAGACATTGCCTTGTGCAAATTGGTTGCCGCACGTTTGCCTACACTCCAGTGACTGCACTTTCACTTCACAGTAACTACTGTGAAGTACTGAGATGCCAACATGAATAATAATAATCCTTGCGTGAAGGGCGCAATACAAATGTCATTTTGTTGTTGTTTATGGGGATAAGGTGGTGTATCAAATATAAGGATGATTAGAGCACCGA
Source organism: Callorhinchus milii (assembly GCF_018977255.1). NCBI lineage: Eukaryota > Metazoa > Chordata > Chondrichthyes > Chimaeriformes > Callorhinchidae > Callorhinchus > Callorhinchus milii. The sequence goes on from NW_024704748.1 coordinate 2,076,262, forward strand.
CAATTTGCATTTATATTGCGACATTCCCGTAGGTCAAAGTCTCTCCGAGTGCTCCATATTATATAATATGAAGGGATTTCAGCAGGAGACCAGTTTACAGCATGCGTGGCCTCATCTTTGCTGCTTTAGCGCCGTCAAACAAAACGTGACATTGAAATGGCTGATTGATAATAACGCAAACCCCCTTTCTTTCAGAAGCTCCAGCTGTAACTGACTATTATAGAATCTGCAAACCAAGCTGATGTAGAAATCTGGCATGGCCCATCTTTAAATACTATCAAGAGGACAATTAAACTGCAGTTGATTGTAAATCTTTTGGGGTTTTTTTTTTGGAAAAGGTGTGCTTGAGATTTTTGTTTTTGTTTTGTTGCATTGACCTGAATCATACAGAGCAGATCTTTGCGGAACCGAGAAACCAAATTGATTATTTGTTGCGGCAAGAGAACACTGTTTGCCTTTCCACTATCCCATAACAGATAGATGTGAGGATGGCTGTTTTGAATTTAGGTCAATTAGTTGTCCACCTCCCAAGTGTATAAATGAGATGCATGTGTCAGTTCTGCTGAGTCCCTGAGTGGGGCACATTCATGCTTAAACCCACAAGGAAGCTAACAGGCTGTATTTTTTTTGTGTGTGTTGTTCATTATATTTGTTTATTGAAATCATGAGTTTTCTGCCAAAGTCTTAAGCATATATTCTTGTATCATTATTTTGTATTCATTTGGAGTCCTGTAGCTCAGTGGTTAGAGCCCTCGCCCTGCAAGTGAGAGGTCCTGGGTTTGATTCCCGGGTAGGGAAAAAAGTTGGACATGTTTTCTTACTCCATACGCCTGTGTTTACCTAGCAGTAAGTAGGAACTCGGTTGTTCGTCGATTGGCGGATTGCTTTCCCGGAGGTAATAATCGCTTCAAAATAAATCAATAAAAATAATAATAATTTGGCCGCGCTGCTTTGGGCAATTGGCTTCTGTGTTTCATCCACAAAATATACAGTCACTTCACTTTACAGTATATTCTATGAAGTGCTCTGAGACGTCTCGAAGATGTGATAAGACGCTATATCAAATGCAAGGAATATTATTATATTGCTAATTTCCAAAACAAAGACAAACTCCCTTGTCCAGTGCCAAGGGATCTTTAACGCCCATCAGAGCAGATAGAAGGGACTTCGGTTAATGTCTCACCAGAAGGATGGCACCTGAAACAATGCAGCACACTCCTCGATGGCATTGGAGCGTAAGCTTAGACTATGCGAGTTCAGAGCCCTGAGGTGGGGCTTGAGCTCACAACCTTCTGGCTGAGAGGTGACTGAGACAGATGGCACCATTACATTTGTGCTCCCAACATTAACGGGTCGATGAATTTAAATGGTAGTTTGCCTAGAGATCCCCATTGACGTCTTTCAGGGGTGTCAGGTTCATATGTGGCGGGTGTGGTGTTGCCTGCACTTTCTACCCGACGTATCTTTGTGCTAAACTGGTGAATGTGCTCTGTATCGCTTGTAATCATTTAAAAATAATGGGCTTAAGTTGTCAGCATATTTGCATTCATAACCATAATCCTTTTAAAATCGGTACTGACTGATTAAGGTGCTTTCTCTTATCCTGTGGTGCAAACATCTTGATAGACCTTTCCATATTATTTTGAAGGAAAGCTCCCAAAACCCATTACTATACCACCGGGGATACTATTCCATTTAAGGATTAGAAAAGCTAAATCCTAGCAAAATGTAAAATGAAATAACATTGATTATAAAATACAACATTAATCTTTTTGCACTTTACGTGCTGATTTCACCACACAAAGACTTGGCCGAAGGCATGGTGCAAGAGGAAGGTCTTTAGACGGGACTTGAAGGGGGCAAGAGAGGGGGCGAGGCAGAGGGATTGCAGGATAGCGTTCCAGAGGGTGGGGGCAGAGATGCTGAATGCTCGACCGCCATTAGTTGGGCGGGAAGTGCGGGGGAAACTCACTTTGTTTATTTTGAAAAGGCGCAGTCACCTGTGGACCTGTCCCGAGCGAGTGTGGCGTTCATACTTGGAACTCTTAAGACTCGTTTGGATGCCTTTAAGCTCGACGATGGGTTTCCGCGCGTGTCTGACGCTCCCAACTGCTCAAATAAATTCTAGGAAATGGTTTGAAAAAAAACCCCAAAAAGTGGCAAACAAAAAAGCTTCAAAGCTTTCAGCAAAGGAGGAGCGACAATTAGTGAAGGTATCAGATCCCAAGAGCAAATTCGGTTCATGTCGCCAAGTGACTGGGAGAAAATCTCAGTCATCTCTGATGAATTAAAAAAAAGTCATAATATTCTTGGTGATTAATTCTCATGTATTCGTTTTTTTAAAAAAATTAATATTTCCTCATCCATTTAGTGCAATCGGCGCTGAAGACTGAGGAGATTGCTCAAGACCACTAAATTGTCCTGGCCAACAAATCCCCCAAAGAAAATCGGTCACTGACTCCATGACTGTCGATGGGACATTACTGTGCAAACTGACTGCCATGTTTCTCCCACAAAATACACAGTCAATCCACTTTACAGTCTATCCCGTGAAGCGCTTTGAGACGTCTTAACGGGGTAATAAGACGCTGTATCAAATGGAAGGATTATTATTATTGTGTATTTAATCGTGTTCAGACACGTATTGGGTTACTCACACATTGTTTCGCAAAGTGGGGATTCAGCCAAATTAGNTTTTTTTTACATATAATCCCACCTTTACATTTATTTTGAGTTTACTTTTTGGAAATAAAAATCGTTCTATCAGTAGAAATATATCCCCCAAAAAATAATCTCAACCTTTGATATTTTGGACAAGTGTCGTTTTGCTCAGGATTGAATTGCAACTGTGCTTCTCTAGGAATGTCTGCAATGTCTTGACACTATAGAATATATTGCTCAATTGGATTATTTTCTATCATATTTTCTACTGTAGATTACTTTTTTGTTAAAAAAAATGATTGAATGTAACAATAAATGATTCTCAAAAGTATTTTTTTTTCACAATTCCCCACTGAAAGAAAAAAAGGACGAGAAGATTACACTCACAAAAGTGGCATTTTATTCCTACAGATGGGGATGAGGTTAAACTTTCAGCTGCAGCTGAACTGAAAAGTGCTTTGTGTGCTATTATGGTCTCATTAAGCTCTTCATATTTTAATTTTGCACATTGGAATTCCATGCATACTGATTCAGCACATTTCTATATCCTTATTGTGTGTAATCAATAAGTATATAATCCAGCATCTGATAATTGATTGGATATGGGGCAAATATTTGAACTACGGAAAGTGCTTGGATGCAATTTTAAGATTGAAACGATGTCTTGATCGTGACTTTACAATTGCAATCTGGTTTATATCACCCGAACAGCTGAGCTATTGTGCGAGCGTTGAAAGAAGCAGTTGTGGCTATTTTGGCATGAAGCAGAACGTTCAAATATTAATGCAAATATGACCTGACCGCAAGTCTAAATTCACCTCATTCACAGGTGACATATTGACTTCAGTTGGATTTGATTGTCGTCGACTTGAATTCTGATGCACATTGCTGTTGGGGCTACCCTTCCTGCTCCCTTTAACAAATGCTTCCTTTGGATACACAAGAGAATACATTTCACTTGACACGTTGCTTACAAAAGGCCCAGTGTTGCTATTTAAAGTAAAGTCTAGAGTCTAGATAAATACACTTTGCTCCAAACACATAAACCATGATGTATTCTGTGAATTTATATTTTTTTGCAAGCTCTTAATCTAAACGCACGGTTCTTGGCAAATTGCTTATAAGCCATTCTTTTTTTTTATCGGGATTGGACTGTGTGAAATCTCGTTTGTACGTTGCAGTAGATGAATGTTCTCTGTATCGCTTTTATTTGCTGTGCCTCTCTTTCTCCCTGACCTCCTCGGAGAGGGGAAAGGACAGACAGCTTGTGACAATCTCCATGGCTGCCAATAATCTCTTACAACTAACCGCCTGATAGTTGAAATGTTCATCAAAGGGGCAGTAAATAATTAAGTTACTGTTCCTCCTTCCTTCATGTTCTTTTGCATTGAGGTGAGGCATTCCACGTATTCTGAATTTAGACTGGGGTCATGCCTTTTCTCTCAACTGGAATGGGCAGATCTAACCAACGAGCAGTAGGCGTATAGTCTCAAACACAATGCAATCAATCTCAGCGAAGTGGAAGCAATTTGCTGCTATTCTTCTGGTTCCAAATCTTTGAAATGATGTGAATTACTAAAATAGATTTCCAAAGGTTGTGAACGCACATTCTTAAATTCGAGAGCTGATTTTCCCAGCTGTTGTATTCTGTTAATTTATCCGCATCAAACAAACCCACATTTCCATGAAACTTGACGCAGGTTGCAATTATCACACTTTACTGGTAAAGTCCAGGAATCGAGTGAATATTGAGGTTAATTTCAACATAAGCATAGCCTTTACTCCATCTCAATTGTATTGAAAGCTCAAATCGCTATTTCTTTTTAAAACTGCAATATTGATGTCGTTAACCCATCCATATCTTTGTCAAAACTCATCAGACTAACAGTTGGCATCTGAGTGATGCCATTGTAGAGACAGAATCAGACTAAATCGGGTGCACCTACAATCCACATTTTTTTATTGTGCGAGTGCGTGAGAGAGAGATGCACCATTTTCTCCCTGTTTGGATTTCTGCGCCTTGCACTATCCTCAGTCGTGAGTTTAAGCAGATTGGTGACTTGCACCCAGCCCAGTATAGAGCTAAATAAACCTCTTAAGTTTCATTCTTGAAGTCGATGAACGTTTCCGAATTCCTCCTAAAGATTTAAAACCCAGTAACCGCTCTTGGGGGTCCATTGTTGGTTATTTCATTGTGACGGTTGTTGCCTTAACGTAAAGGAACATTTCTTTGCTCCACAGCTTGCAAATGCAATGGACATGCAAACGCTTGCCAGGCACAAACAGGGAAATGCTTTTGCACCACGAAGGGAATCAAAGGAGATCAATGCCAGTTGTAAGTATTTGTGCGTCTGATTATTTTACTCGTCTTGATTTACTGTGTTATAAAAATGAAGCATTTGTCTATACCCTGGGACAACCCTAAACACGCCCAAAACTCCCTGGCTCCCCATCCCCCAGAGGATAGAGTTCAAAATCCTCGTCCTTGCCTTCAAGGCCCTCCACGGCCTTGCTCCTCCCTACCTCTGCGACCTGCTGGCCCTGTTTCAACCTGTTCGCTCGCTCCGCTCAGCAGGCTTGCTCCACGTCCCCCGCCCGGCCCTCCCCACCATTGTCGGTTGGGTCTTCAGCCTCTCTGCTCCCACCTGATTGAACTCCATCCCACATTCCCTTCGCCTCACTGCCTCCCTTGCCTCCTTCAAGGCACGTCTCAAGACCCTACTCTTCGACCATTGCCTTCAGCCACCCTCCTCCCCTCCCTGCCCTCCACCCTCCCATCTCCCGACACCCCCCAGCTTGGGTACAAATCCCTGACTGTCCAGCACCTTGGGATGTCCGCCTGACGTGAAAGGCGCTGTACAAACTTAATTTGGTATTATATTATATTGAAGTGCTAACATCAAACAAAGAATCATCACAAAACGAGTAACTGGCTTTGTTCAGCCTTGGTATTGTTGGAAGCAAATAAGGATGCAACAACGGAAATGATTTTGAAAGAATAAGTTAGACAAGGTGGGGGAGCGCACTGTGCTTTTTTGTTATTTCTTTCAATGTTTGTTGCTCGACGATAACGAACTATGTGTTGCTGGTAATTTTTTCCAAGTACTTGGCAGTTGAGTTGAAAAGAAATATTTGCTTATGAACCTTCAAATGTAAATGTTTTGGAAATGTGATTTGCCTTGTCAAAGCATTTGTCATTTCACTTGCAACTTAATTCAATTAAAAATCGCTTTTTTCCCCCCACCCCAAATGTGCTACCTACATTATTAGAAATTATGCAAAATGGCTTGCCTATTGGAGTCTATCGGAGACTGTCCCTTTTTTAAATCTTGAATGGGAGAAATTAATCCTCACTCTAAAATAAAGTTCAATGAATCCTTGATTTGGTCGATGTCTTACGATCCTTCTATCTTGACATTTTGAATTGAGTTCGATTAAATTTGATCAAACTTGAACAAAATTGAACCCTTGTCCTATTATTGCAACAGAATTCCTTCAACAAAACAGTCTCACCTTTAGAATGTGCCCCAGTATAGTGCTTCTCGTGAGCAAACAGTAAGTGAATGCAACATCCGAAGCTCAGCGCACTAAAATTCTGTTGCCCATGAAGCATTTGAGTACAGGAAGCAACCTCCACAATGGCCATTTCATATCACGCCTTTATAATGATAATAATCCTTGCATTTGATACAACGCCTTATCAGCTCTTCGAGACGTCTCAAAGCGCTTCACAGAATATACACCATAAAACGTAGCGACTGTATATTTTGTGGGCGAAACGCGGCAGCCAAATTGCACACAGGACTGTCCCACAAACAGCTGTGGATTGAGTCACCAAATTAATATTATTATTTTATTATCACACGATGTCTTGCTCATAACGGGTTTGGTGTGTAGTGTCACGATCCATTTGCGGACACTGGGGCCTGCTATTTGAAAGCACATTTGGGTTCTGAAGCCCTGTGTACAATGTGTGTTGGTTACTTAATTGTGTACTATTTTTATTGAACATAGACTGCTTGCTCAGAGATTTTCTTATTCCAGTTGTGGTTGTGCGCAACGCTGAAATGTTATCCACGAGCTTTTTTTTCTCTCCTCCCAAAAAAATATGATTGCAAGCTGAAATTTTAAAGACTTGTTACTTGAAGCCCTGAAGGATTTTAGCATCTTCTCGTGTAAAGTCAACATCGGGTCAAGCAGAATCAGAATGTAAAGCAAATTACAATCCTACAAGGCATAAAAACCACGCGCACGCTATGTTAGGATTTGAGTGGAGATTTGTTAAAATTCTGCAGCAGGCATTTTCAAGAGTTCTTAGATCTGTGGAGTCTTGCAGCTCAGTGGTTAGAGCACTCGCTTTGCAAGCGAAAGACCTGAATTCAATTCCAGGCAGAGGGCGAAACCTTGGGCAAGTTTCCTTACTCCACACAGAGCCTAATAATAATCCCTCCAAAACCGAAAACAATAATAAATTGGTCATTTTCAATCCATGACTGTTTGTGGGACATTGCTGTGCGTAATTGGCTGCCGCGTTCGCCCACAAATATACGGTCAATTCACTTTACAGTATATTCTGTGAAGCGCTTTGGGCCGTCTAGAAGACGTGAAAAGCGCTATATCAAATGCAAGGATTATTATTATTATCATTATTATCTGGCTGGAATAGGTGTCGTGAAACCCCACGATCATTACAGATGATTTAACATTGCAATGCAGTGCTACCTGGTTATGAGACACTTTATTTATAAGTGCTGGTTTATTTATCTTTAACACAAAGACTGTGTGGATCCCCTTCAACTCTGCAGGTGTGCAGCTGGATGCTTCGATCACCGTCCATGTGCCAATTTGCGCACTTAAAAACGGCCGACTTCTTTGCCAACATCACTTCCTATGTTGCCCAGTACAACAGAAGTGACATCAGTAGCAACCTGTCGACCTTTCATCAGTGCGCGAGCCAGCTGATTGTGCGCGTGCGCTGTGAATTATTACTATTCCGAATAATAATTTGGTCACCCAATCCACGTCTGTGTGTGGGACACTGCCGTGCGCAATTGGTTGCCGCGTTTCGCCCACAAAACACACAGTCACTACGCTTCACCATGTATTCTGTGAAGCGCTTTGAGCCGTCTCGAAGAAGCGATAAGGCGCTATATCAAATGCAAGGATTATTATTATTATGGCTATCGTGGTCTTGTTCTGAAGCAGTTTTTATCGACCTCCCTTACTTCCCCTTACAATGAGGCCCCACTGTGTTTTACAACACGTCAGATGACTCGAAGGTTTGCAATTATTTTTCAAAACTCTAGGAATTTTTGTGCCGATGTAGCTTGCTTGTGAGATAAGCACTACTCTCTCAGTTGCCAGGAGACTAGGGAACATTTGCAGAAAGAAAGACTCGTTAATTTCCAAACGTATAAACCCGCTCTGATTTGATCGGCTGCCAAAACAAGCATTTATCCGCCCCACTGATGGTTATGAGGAGTCAGATCAGCGAGTTCAGAAAATTCTTTTTACAAGGCAGTATTTTTTTTTAACCAACATTTTCTGCACTTAACAGACATTAAGCAGTTTACGCATAAATCATGAGTTAATATAATTTTTTTTCCCCAAAGTTGGCGAGCAGTGACGAGAAGTTGCATAAATGTCTTGGAACTATTGTGCCTGGACTGGCTCTCTGAAAGAGCTTTTATTAGCCCCCACACGGGCTAATAATTTTCCATGCCAGATGTTAATCCAATTCGCTAGTCCTAACGGAGGTGGATTGTGCCTCAACCACCATTATTGGCAGGGCGTTCCACAAACCTCTGTTTTTTTTAAAAGAAAAACTCCCAACCTCTCCCTTTGCTCTTTGGTGATTACAGTAAAACTCGCACAAGTCTTGTCTTTAGGAATCGTACAGATGCCTAAATCATACAGGTACCCGAGTCCCGTTTAGTTTACTATCAAAACCAATTCGATTTCTGGGCACTTTCATTTCCTAACTCGAAACTGCGCTCCCCTACCCTCCGTTACACCCTCACTTACCGGCTGTGTTGAATTGTAGGCAGTGATGTCCTGACCAGTTGACACATGCGCACTTCCCAGCCGGCTGATTGAATCGCGGGTAACATCGCCTTGACCCGTCACACCATGCACACTTACTGACTGCAGTGGCAAACTACCTCTTGTGCACTGATTGAATTGCAACCACCACAACAGCAACACCATCAAGATTACATGTGTATAGCACCTTTCACGTCGGGAGGACGTCTCAAGGCGCTGGACAGTGTACAGCTTTTCAGACCCGAGCTGGGGTCAGGGGGGGGAGGGGAAGGGGGTGGCCGATGGCATGGTCGAAGAGGAGGGTTTTGAGGTGGGACTTGAAGGAGGCTAAGGAGGGGGCGAGGCGGAGTGACTGGGGGATGAGAAGTCGCGGGTGGAATGGCTGAAGGCTCTCCCGTCAATGGTGGGGCGGGTGGGTCGGGGGACGTGGAGCTGACCAGAGCCGGCTGAGCGGAGGGAACGGGCGGATTGTTAGCGGGTTAGGAGGTCGCAGAGGTAGGGTGGGGTGAGGCCATGGAGGGCTTTGTAGGTGAGGACCAGGATCTTGAACTGGATCCTCTGAAAGATAGAGAATCAGTGGAGTCGGGTGAGAGTGGGGGAGATGGCGTCACGGAGTTTGGTGCGGGAGAGGACATGAGCTGCAGAGTTCTGGATTGCCTGCGGCCTGTGGAGGGAGGAGTTGGGAAGGCCAACAAGCAGGGGGTTTGCATAGTTGAGCCTGGATGTGATGAAGGCATGAACAAGAATTAAATTACGCATTACAATTACGCATGCGCAGTGTAGATAGTTGATTAAAGCATATTTTGTACAATTTATACAGTTTGCCCATAACTAGGATTTCACCCAAGTCGTATTAAAATGTTCTGGTCCTGACTGATACGACTGATGTGAGTTTTACTGTACCTTTAAATTCACGCTCTCTGACTACTGACTCACTGACCAGTGGAAATAATTTCTCCCCATCTTAAATAGCCGTTCTCATACTTAATCGAATGTGGATTAGTCCTGGAATATTGCCACTTTTATCAGTTGCAAATCAGATGCTGGGTTTGCTCGCGTCCAGAGCCACGACAATGAACCATAAATATCTAAAGTAAATCAAGAGGAAGTGACAAACTCGTTGTTTATTTCCAAACACGTAGCCGCTAGTTGATGAAATTGAACATCAGGCAATTGTAGGTAAATTGCAGTATTTATGTTTGTATCATTGTGCAAGACCCACGAATGCTGACCCCGCTCAGACTTGTGAAGTGACAGGGTATGGACAAATCTAACCATCTTGAAATGACACTTATTGTTTGCTTCCACTGGGAACATCTGTTTCTTTGCAGAAATAACCTCTGCATTGAAATTGTTTTTTCTTGGGAGGGACGTGCGAGAAAAGTGTTCATTAAATCTATATATCCTGATGTTGTGATACGGTTATTACACATCAGATGTAAAAACGCAGGGTTGAGAGGTGATTTACTTTAAAAGCTAGAAAGTGTGGAAACGTATCTCTCTGTTAATATTTCAATAACTTTCTTGGACCAGGTTTAAGATACCTATGTCTGAAAGAAGCCCTCTTCTGTTCATTTTGCAGTGGAAAGTACATTTAAATATATTAATACTGCATCAAGCAGCACACACACGATTTCACAGAATGAACATCTGATTTCTTCCAACTTAATCCAGGAAAGCACCTTCAGTGCTAATACTGATGTTTATTTTATGGCATTGGATTTGAAAGCATTTCATGAGGATGATTGCAACTAAGGTCTTTGCTAAGGGAGCTAGGTCAAAATGGAGAGAGGTGCCAAGCAGTGTGCCTCAGGAGCCTGTACTGGGACCCCTCCTGTGCCTTGTATATATATATATCAATGACCTGAATTTACAGAGGCAGTGTAAGATAGTTACGTTTGCAGATGACACCAAGTTGGCAGGGAAACGTGGAATCAGAGGAGGCAGCAAAGATCCTAAAAAAAATACCAGTAATAATAATCCTTGCATTTGATACAGCGTCTTACCGTGTCTCCGAGAGCTGTCTCAAAGCGCTTCACGGAGCATACTGTGAAGTGAATAGACCGTATGTTTTGTAGGCGATTCATGGCAGCCAATTTGCACTCAGCAGCGTCCATCCCGCAAACAGTCGTGAATTGAGTGACCAAGTTATTATCTTTTTTTTGCAACGCTCTGCCTCATAACCAGATATCTTTCTGATTTGTTTCCAGCACAGCAATATCTTTGCAACCACTAATCTGGGCAGGGTTCAACCAGTGCATTTGAAATCAGCGTCGTCTCTTTTGTTTTCGTGTTGCGGTGTATCTCTCTGCTATTCCAACATGTTTTTTTGATTGCAGCAGTGATTGAACTTCTGATCTCAGTGATTTTTTTTGCAAAAAAACGAAATCCCTTTCCTAATTTGCATGCTACAGGGCTGTCTAATCCCCCATATTCTACACCCTTGTACTGGTTGCTTGGGTTTGTAGCATTTAATTTACATCTATCTACATTGAACTGCATTTGTTGTCCCTGGCTACAGTTTCCCTGAAGATCTGTATCCATCTGTTATTCATTTTTTGCTCGGTCTCGAATGTTAATACAAGTACCTGCAAAATGTAGGGCTGTTGCTTTCAATATTCTGGTACGTGCTGTTATTTTGTGTGCCCATTTGTACCCCTTTTCAGCCCAAAGAGTTTCGATTTATGGCTGCACTTAAAATGTCACAGAGAAATTGAACTAAAGAAAAACAAAATTGGATAATTAATCTGCTTTCGTGGTTGACCTTTTTTTATGTGTGTTATTGATAGAAAAATATTGTTGCATACATACATGCACGCACCCATGCACACATACATATACACGCACAAACTATTTCTGAAGTATCTACGTATAGTTTGGGAAAATGCCAGATATCTGATTCGGTTTCAAGCAGTTTATATTTTCTTTTCTATGCAGTTACCAGTCAGGAGTAAGTCATAGGCTAATCTTAATAAGCATCTGTTATCTGTAATGAGAACCAGTAATGTTTTCCTTTGATTTCCTTAAAAAAAAGGAGATTTGAGGATTCTTTCCCAGTGCCCCTAACACCTGTTCATTTTAATTGCCAGTTTTGCAGTTTACATTTCTCCATCACCAACATTGAGGCAGTTGTAGCCATAGAAGCTATAGAATAATAATAATATTCCTTGCATTTGCTATAGCGCCATATCATGTCTCAAAGCGCTTCACAGGATACACTGTAAAGAAAATTGACTGTATATTTTATAGCGAAACATGGCAGATAATTGCGCACAACAGTGTCCCCACAAACAGTCGTGGATTAAGTGACCAAATTATTAAATTATTTTTGGAAGGGATTATTACTCCCAGGAAAACGATGTGCCAATCGACTAACAACCGGGTTCCTACTTACTGCTAGATAAACAGAGGCGTGTGGAGTAAGGAAACTTGCCCAACATTTCGCCCTGCCCGGGAATCAAACCCAGGTCCTCTCGCTTGTGAGGCGAGTAATAATAATAATAATCCTTGCATTTGATATAGCGCTTTTCACGTCGGGAGGACGTCCCAAAGCGCTTCACAGAACACACTGTAAAGTGAATTGACTGTATATTTGTGGGCGAATGTGGCAGCCAATTGCGCACAGCAATGTCCCACAAACAGTCGTGGATTGTAAATGACCAATTTATTATTGTTTTTGGTTTTGGAGGGATTATTATTAGGTGTGTGGAGTAAGGAAACTTGCCCAAGGTTTCGCCCTGACCTGTCTGGAATTGAACTCAGGTCTCTCGCTTACAAAGCGAGTGCTCTAACCATTGAGCTACAGGACTCCACAAGCTGGGGCTACATGTGGTTCCAATTTTCATGCAAATATATTTTTAAGCTCCAGTCATTTATTCGCCCACAAAGTACACAGTCATACCATATGACAATATCCCGGTGTCCCGGCCAACAAACCCCCAGATAAAATTGGTCATTCACTTTGTGGCTGTTTGCGGCACATTGGCTTAAGGCACTTTGGCTGCAGCGTTTGCCAACAAATCCCCAGTCATTGCAGTTCAAGAGGAATACGCTTTGAGACATCTTCACGGTGTAATAAGGCGCTATATCAAATGCAACGATCATTATTGTTATTTATTTAATAATACACTAGATTTTCCCGAAACAAAACCTGAGGTGACTAGACACCAGATGCCCTACGGATGGATGATGATAATAATAATAATTAATAATAATCCTTGCATTTGATTTAGCGCCTTATCACGTCCTTAATGGCAATGTTGTCGGTGATGGTGCACTGAGTTAAGGATCGGGTCAAAATAAACTTGAGAGAGACGCTGCCTGTCGGTAATTACGGCAGATCTTTGTATTGAAGCCGGGTTACCTCGCAAATCAATGCTCGAGTCTCGTGGGTCATACAGTTTTTAATACGAAGAAACATTCAACGCAGGCAGAAACTGTTATAACGGCAGAGATAAAAGGCAAATCTGCCATTACATTACAATGACATGGCTAATCGGGTTTAATTTAGGAGATCAGTGCCACATGTGCATAAAGCTTCTTTATTCACAGCGTTCCGCCTGCCACCAGGGAGTGTCCTCTGCCGTGCATTACACTTGTTAACTGCGAGTACTCTTTACTGTCGGACTGCGTAAAAGAAGTCGGGCCTTCCGAACAACCGTGGTGCAAACGTTACATCAGAAATCTGCTCAACCATTCGATTTAGAAAAGAAAATGCAAGCGTTTACCTAACTTGTGTTTGCATCGCTTTTTGCAGAGTTTGATCCTGTGTGGTGAAGTTAAATTTTTTGCTCCAGCTCGTTAGCAAAAGGCAGTTAACGAATGATAGTAATACTTATTATTTCATCAAGGTGTCTCATAGTGCTGCATAGGATAGGCTGTCAAGTGGTATTAGCATATGTATTTTGCGGGCGAATGCGGCAGCTAATTTGCGCACAGCGATGCCGCACAAACAGTGAGTGAGTAGCCAATCTTATTTTAGGGGGAATTTTAGTTTGCCCTCAAAACACACCAGTCACGCCACTTTTTGGCATATGCTGTGAAGCGCTTTGAGACAGCTAGACGATGTGGTAAGGCGCTATAGGGAAAAAGCAAGGATGATTGTCTATAATAAAAAGAGAGCACAATACAGTGAATTTCTTGAATACAATAATATTCCTTGAATTTATTGAGCCAACGAGGAAGATTTTTTAAATAGTCACTTTTGGACAACCAGTCTCCCCTCTGAGTTCCCGTTTCATATTTTATTCAGACATCACCGTGTAAAACAAAGACAGTGTGAGTTGATTGATTTTTTTTCCTCTCTCGCACCATTGTGCAACCTTGGATTAACATTTGCAAATGCCTGCAGCATCGTGTAGCAGATATTAATCATTTGTTTAGTCACAATGAAAACGAAAAGTGCTAATTACTCAAGAAGTCAAAGCAATTGTAATTTCCAGCAGCTTTTGTGTGTTTACTAGGGCGAACAGTGCGGTTGTGTACTGACACATCAGAATACAAGCATAAAAGAACAATGCTGTAAATGTAGCTCGTGACTTGCCAGTCAACAAATTGTCAAACAGCAGGAAATAGCAGGAACAGGACATCTCTCTAATGGCCCACAGGGCCCCTTATGTTGGAGCAATTTTATAATCGCTTACTCTTTCTCCTGTGCCAACAGTGTGGGGAAAAAAATCTGCAAAATGGTAGCCCACTCGCATCACAGTGCTGCTGTTGGCAAATTGTTCCAGTCTGCGGGTTCCTTCCCGCAATCACCTCGCGTGCATTTCACTCCCATTATCACACGCACTCATCTCATTGCTCACGTGCACTCGGTCTCACACCTACAACCCCACGCACCCACACACACCCTCTAGGGGGAGGTGGTAACGAACAGACCCTTCTTCTCACAGATATCTCCTTGGACAAGTTTGTCTCCTAAGTTTCGCCCACAAAATACACAGTGAGTTCAGTTTACAGTGTACTCTGTGAAATGCTTTGAAACGTCTCGAACACGTGATAAGGCGCCAGATCAAATGCAAGGATTATTAATGGAAAGCCAAACACTGAAATTTTCGCTTGACCTTTATAGAATCGTAGAATATTACAACACAGAAGGAGGCCATTCAGTCCCGCTCTCCACCTCTTTCCCTACAATCTTTGCAAATTTTTTCTTTTCAAGTACCTATCCAATTCCCTTTTGAAAGTTGTCATTGAATCTGTTATAGAATCGTAGACTCCTGTGTTAGACTCCTTTACACAAATGATGATCGGGACACTCACGAGGGTTTGAAATTTGGGGAGGTTAGGCGATCACTCTGTTGTTGCGTTTCCTGCATTATCATAGAGGATTAATATTTAAAGGGTTCTGTTCACGAAGAAAAGGAATCGCATGAAGCCAACCTGGCAACTTGATGCATTGCTTCTGGACAAATGGCCAACGTAATGATCTGGGCCCCACATTCAGTTGCTTGTAATGTTTAAAGTAACTCACTAAGTGGCATTTCTAACCCCGATTTATTTTTGCCTCATTTGTTTTTTTGTTTTTCTTGCCCAGATGTGAATCAGACAACCGTTACCTTGGGAACCCACTCCGAGGAACCTGCTATTGTAAGTATTTCCGTTTCTCATTCAATTTTTGGAAATGGCAGGTCGAAAGATAAGACTTTGAGCTCATTAATCTGGGCTGACATCTCCAGTGCAGTGCCAGGAGAGCACCGTGCTATCAGAGGTGGCTTCCTGTATGTGTGAGGTTAACCTGAGAAGTCATCTGCCTGTCCAGGTGGGCATTAAGTGAGGAGGTGATGTTTAATTTAAACAAAACTTTGGTTAGACCACATTTGGAGCAAGAAGGATGCAGCATAGATGCAAAGAGTAGCTCAATGTGGAGTCCTTTGGCTCACTGGTTAGAGCACTCGCCTTGCAAGCGAGAACCTGGCTTCGATTCCCGGGCAGGGCGAAACTTTGGGCAAGCTTCTTTATTCCACATGCCTCTGTTTACCCAGCAGTAAATAGGAATCTCGCTGTTAATCGATTGGCGGATCGCTTTTCCGGGGGTAATAATTCCTTAAAATAATAATAAATTGGTCACCTCAACTCCTGACTATTTGTGGGACACTGCTGTGCGCAATTGCTGCAATGTTTCGCCCACGAAATATACAGTAAATTCACTTTACAGTATTTTCTGTGAAGCGCTTTGAGACGTCTCGAAGACGCTAAGGCGCGAAATCAAATGTAAGGGTTATTAGTATAATTGTTAAAGAGTGCAGCATAGATTTACAAAGATGATACCAGGATTGTCAGGTTACTGCTATCAAGATAGACTGGAGGGGTTGGGCCTTTTTGTTTTGCTAGAGATGAGATGTTTAAGGGGAGTCCTAATAGGAGCATTTAAAATTATAAAAAGGTTTGATAAGGTTAACATAAATAGGCTATTTCCACTGGTTTGGGCATCAGTGACCAGGATACATAAATATAAGATGGCAATTAGGAGAATCAAAAAAAAGAATTTAGGAGGAACTAGTTCACGTAGAGTGGTGAGAGGGTGGAACTCGCTGCCTGAAGTGGTGGTTGAATCAGATAATGTATCTGTAATCAGGTGGGTATGGGAGGGAGTAAGAAATGGGTGGACTGTTCTGTTTACCTACAAAATGTACAGGGCTGTATAGAGTCTTGAATGTTACACTAAAATATTCCACCATCGGTGGCCGCTTTCAGCCACTACGCCCCGAAACTCTGAAACCCTCTCCCTCAATGCCTCCGCCTCCCTCCCTCCCTCCCTCCCAAAATGCAAGTTGTTGTCAAAAATCCTTTGAAGCTCTTTGATATCAAATGCAAGGATGATGATTATTAAAGCAAAATGCTGTGCAAACACATCTCATCAGCTGTCAATGTTTGCTCACTTGCACCAATACAGAAACTTGGATTAACATGTATTCTCAGCCTGCAGCTATGAAAAGAAATGTGTACTACATATTCTCCTTCTTGCAGCAGTGACTGATTTGACCTCTGCCTGTAAATGACCCTGTTTCAGTTGTCAAGCATTTATGCGTTTAAACGAAATGGTACTTTTCTGCTTGTTTTTGTCTCTCACGTGGTGTGCTGTTGTGCGCAGACGCGTTTTAATACAGAATTTTTAAAAAATCAAGCGTTTTGTGGCAAATCGCGTTTGCGAGCTGAAAAGGCGAGTTGAGGCACAAATTGACACGGCTTCAGGTTGCCACTCACATTCATGGGTTTACAGATCCAAACAAATATATGTTCCGAATAACAACAGCTTGCATTTCAATAGCACCTTCACGGAGGAATTATCGTCCAACAAGGGAAGGGGGGAATGGGATAGTGACCCTTGGTGCAGTTAAAGAGATAACATAAATCACTATAATAACTCACAGTAACTCAGTGGTTAGAGCACTCGCCTCGCAAGCGAAAGAACGTGGGTTCGATTCCCGGAAGGGCGAAACATTGGGCAAGTCATTTCATTTTACAGTACTTTCTGTGAAGTGCTTTGAGATGTCTCAAAGACACGATAAGGCGTTGTATCAAATGCAAGGATTATTATTATTTTCTTCTTGCCGTGAGGATCATTACTGTTGTGCTTATATTTTTTATTTATTTGCCCTCATATTGGGATGTGTGAAAACTGCTTCAGATGCGAGAGCGGATTCAAAAAAAAGGGAGGAAGAATAACATTGAATAGATTATACACACATTCTGCACATTACATTTATTACCTTTATTGTTTACAGGTTACATTTATTGTTCCACGTATCTGACCTGTGTGGCACCACCTTCATATTTTAACGCATTTTATTTTCTCTCGGACCCGTGGGTGACAGAACAGTCAGGGAAATGCGCTGCCCTTTAATAAATTGCTGGTCTTGAAACAGTTTCAGAAAAAATCTTCCTTTCAGGCAGACAGACCTCCTTTCTCGTAAGGCACCAACCGGAAATGACACGAAAATAACACAATGGCAGGTCTTTACATAAAGCGTGATCAGAGGTGACACAGATCACAAATTAATGGGGATCTGGGGAAGAGAATTGTGACTTTAGGAAGAAAACGTAGCAATAAAATGGACAGATGACAGTGATATAACATTCTAAAGTGGCACATTGGCAGCACGATTCCGATTAATCAGGTTTGTTTTTTTTATTATATAAAAAAAGCTTTTCTGTGCACTCTGCCTAAGTTGCCTTGAGCTGAAGAGCTGGATTGTCAGCCTTGTATCCATTCCGACTGACTTCATTGAAAGTCAGAGTACAGATGGGCAAAGCTGCCCATTTCCTGGCCGTTCCTTGACCTTCGCACGGCTCGTTTAAGACGCCAGCTTTCTTGCAGCAAATAAAAATAGTTCTTAGTTTGCTGGAGCTCGCTGCGTTGGGCAGAATCAGTCTTTCTAAATCTGCCTTTGATTTATTTGTGATTCATAATTATCCCACCAACTTTGTAGACTTTAATGCCGGCAACTTGCATTTTATATTCGTTTTATTGCGAGGCAACACTGGGGCGAAATTGATTGTGCACAAACATAATGGAATCTTCAGAAGCAAGAGATTACATCGAAATGGCTCTTTTGTTCAAAGCTAATTGCTTTATCTTGGTAAGAAAGTTTCAAAGGAAATGCATATATTTGCAGTCTTACATGCACATTCCAAATTGCTAATTTATTGGTAATGTACAGTTAAACTGGCAAACTATTAGTTGCTAATGAGGTCCAAATGCAATTTCAGGCTGGTTTGTCAAGAGCCCTGAAGTGATATGATAGTGAATTGGAATGAAAGATAATCTTGTTTGGATAGTTCTTAATCTGGAAATTTAATTCCTTGGCTGTCAAAGCACTAGAGGGCACAATCATTATACTCTATACACTTATAATTTTCCCCAAAGAAGTGATGAAAAGGTGATGTGTACTCTTACTGTGTAATGATGTTAATTTAATTTGCAAATCCTTGTGTGTTTTTGTTTGTAATTAACGTGGAATACTGTAGGCACTGACAGCTTCATCTGTAGAGTATAATAATAATAATACTTGCATTTGATATAGCGCTCATCACATCTTCGAGACATCTCAAAGCGATTCACAGGATCTACTGTAAAGTGAATTGACTGTGTATAATTTGTGGGTGAAACACAGCAGCCAATTGCAGTGTCCCACAAAGGTTCGTGGATTGAGTGACCAAATTATTTTTTTTTTGAATGATTTATTACTCCCGGAAAAGCGATCCCTCAATCGACTAACAACCGGGTTCCTATTTACTGCCAGGTAAACAGAGGTGTGTGGAGTAAGGAAACTTGCCCAACATTTCGGCTTGTCAGGAATCAAACCCAAGTCCTCTCGCTTGCGAGGCGAGTGCTCTAACCACTGAGCTACAGGACTGTAGCATTGGTGTAGCAGATCCTCAGGCCTTACTCTTCTCTCACCTATCACCTCCACTGCCCAACACTCCCTCCAGCAACAACAGCGATAACAAATCAGTACAGAGCCTTTCACGTCAGGAGGACGTCCCAAAGCTCTGGATAGTCAGGGATCCGCACCCGAGCTGGTGGTTGGGATCTGGACGGGGAAGGAAGGAGCCGAGGCGGAGGGACTGTGGGATGGAGTTCCGGAGGGTGGGAACGGAGAGGCTGAAGTTGGGGGCGGGTAAGGCGGGGGACGTGAAGCAGGCCGGAGCCCGCTGAGCGGAGGGAGCCGACAGGTTGGTAGCACCACCCACAAATATGACCCCACAAAATATTTTAAGCTTTTAGAGGGTTATCACCTCGTGCACATGTGATGTTCCAATTTGCACGCATTAACTTGAGCCTTCTGCAAACAGGATCCGAACAGGATCCAGTTAAGATGCCTTAATAAGTTTGATATTACGCACGCAGCCATTTAGTTTGATTGCAGGTCGTTTTCAGAGATTATTATCAGGATGTGCTTGCATTGATTGTAGCTTGGATTAAGGGTTAATGAAGTAAAAGCTGAAAATTGGATTCACGTGCCAGCAGCCTGCAATGTGATCATGGTGACGATGGGTGATTATTCAAGGCAGTATCTATCCGTCTTTGAAATAGAGTATTGAGCCTTGTGAAATCTGTGGTGCTCTGTAAATTTCCCTGTACTGTTCAATTTGCACAATTGAGGTTCAACTGATTATACCTTGATGGGCTTTCTATGTTGGATGTAACGGTAATAATAATAATCCTTGTATGTGATATAGTGCCTTATCACGCCTTCAATAAGGAGACATAAGACGTGATAAGTATTGCACGCGGCAATTTTAATGCCATTCACCACAGAAATTTACAGTCATTCAGCTCCTTGAGCCTGTTTGGTTCATTTCAGTCCCATTTACTGGCCCCATTCCTTAAACCACTGAGGTATGTATTTTATTGATTGAAAGTACACTCTAGACCAGTTATTTTGTTGAATTGACTATACTGACATTGTTTGGCACATACAACTTCTCAATGACAGAACCATACAGTCAAGTTATCACAGTAAATTGCAGAATATTGCTTGATACTGAGAACACTTTCCTTGCTGTGCAGTTTTAATTTGTCCCTCTTGTCTAAAATGCTGCTGAGTTTGATTTAGAAGTGGAAATTAAGAGTCTTCAGGAAGTAAGTAGTTCAGATCTAAGGAGAGTAGCTTGATCGTAATGATGAAATACCTTAATGGGCAGGAAGAATTTTAATAGTTTGAAAAATATTAGCATGATTATTATCAAAAGGTTGGGTAAAATCCATAGCCATAAAGTATCGTGTCTATCCTGGTACTTAGCCCCAGAGCCTGTGTAGAGCATCCAGCTGTGATGTTAGTTCTAGCTAATATCTTTTATGCCTGAATATGAAGTCTAGATGCTCTACAAGCAAAAACCAAAGGCCTTCACATATTTTGCATTTCGTCTCTCCCGGCTGAATTACTGACAAACAAACTCCATCTGATTAGTCAGTGAAGTTGAGGGATATTAATTTTTCTTTAGATACATTAAACGGTGCCTCTGGAATGCTCTCCCTCAATCCCTCCGCCTTACCCCCCTCACTCCCCACCTTTAAATCCCACCTAAAGACCTTCCTCCTTGATCGTGCTTACGATCAACTCCCTCCCCTCCCTCTCCCCCCCTGGCTCAGGGTCAGACTCCGCCACTGCCAAGCGCTCTGGGACGCTACCCCACGTGATGGACGCTGTATAAATGCAAATTGTTGTTGTTTCACTAACTTCACTTCCGCACATGTCAGACACCCGGCTGCCCATAACCCCCTCCCCCCCCAAAAAAAACAATGCATATTCCCTACCCTACTGTACTTTGTCTAAAGTTTTTTATTGAAAAAAATGCTTCACAAACAATTCAGTGAGTAAAGCAAACCAGATGTTGGGATGTATCAACAGATCAATAGCAGCCGAAATAGTGGGGTCATCCTGCCACTGTGTAAATCCTTGGTGAGACCGTACTTAGAGACTGTACAGTTCTGGTCGCCGCAGTACAAAAAAGATATTGGAGAAATCGAGAAGATACAGAGGAGGGCAACCAAAATGATTGAGGGGATGGAGGGACTGGACTATGAGGATCCACTCAGTAAATTGCGCATCTTCACGCTGGAAAAGAGAAGATTGAGAGGTGACGTGATTGCTGACTTTAAGATTCTAAAGGGGCAAAACAATATAGATCATGTTGGGCTGTTTCAACTTGTCCAGAATAGTCAAACCAGAGGACACGGCCTGCGATTGAAGTCGGGTAAAATCAGAACAATCTACGCAAACACTATGTCAGTGAGCGAATAGTGAACCTGTGGACCAGGCTCCTGAGGGAGACGGTTGAATCTGGAAATGTTGATTCTTTCAAACACAGATTAGATAGTTTTTTTTAGGAAACAACATGATGGGATATAGTATAGAGGGAGTTTGGGCCATATGTGCATGCGACCACCAGGAAGGTGGAAGACGAACTAAATGGACATTGGTCTTTTTTCGTCTAGCATTTCTTATATTCTTAATTGCCTTTTAATATGAACAAGGCAAACAGGATGCCGGGCTATTTTGCCCAATTGAGCTTAGATCAGCAGAAGTCATACTCAGCCTCTATTAGTGCTTTGGCCTGACTGCACATAGTAATCATAATAATAATAATAATCCTTGCATTGGATACAGCGCCTTATCAAGTCGTTGAGACATCTCAAAGCGCTTCACAGAATGTATTGGAAAGTGGATTAACTGTGCATTTTGGGGCCAAAACACGGCAGCCAATTGCGCACAGCAGTGTCCCGCAAACATAGAGCCACTACAGACAGATCTGCTCACTGAGAAATAAGAGAGCCACCCATCCCCTCGAGGCAATGCAAAATAGAGTAACGACTGTTAGAGAAAATGAACAATAAGCCAACCATTAGACAAGCTAGGAAGTTTCAGTCTTGAATAGACGGCCACTGTATCTTGATTTTTGTCTTTTTTGTTCCCTTTTCTCTTCCCCACGACTAATTCTTTTTTTGCTGGAACAGTGTCCATTGATGGTATGAATAAGAGTATAGACTTGAAAGATACTGTGAGCTTGCTGAGAGATAATAAAGGAGCTCAATTATTATGTAGTAAAAGGTGAAGTACCTCACCACAAGGCTCAGTGATTCCAAGTTACTCTCCCAGTGATTTTTTTTGTTCGCTATTACAACATACTTATATATAAAAAAATTAACAAGGTGGGTATAAATGAACATCTTGTGATTCTTCACAATGATTTCCTTTCTTTGCATTAAAAACAGTAGGTTCTTGATGATCGGGAGTAATAACAATAATCCTTGCATTTAATATAGTGCCTTATCACATCGTAAAAATGTCTCAAAACAATTTCACAGTATATAATAATCCTTGCATTTGATATAGCGCTTTTCACATGTTCGAGAC
Organism: Callorhinchus milii; assembly: GCF_018977255.1. Lineage (NCBI taxonomy): Eukaryota > Metazoa > Chordata > Chondrichthyes > Chimaeriformes > Callorhinchidae > Callorhinchus > Callorhinchus milii. The sequence continues at coordinate 2,098,830 of NW_024704748.1, forward strand.
GTCTCAAAGCGCTTCACAGAATAGATTGTAAAGTGAATTGACTGTATATTTGTGGGCAAAACATGACAGCCAATTGCGCATTGCAGCGTCCCACAAACAGTCATGGATTGAAGTGACTAGCTATATTTCTTTACTGTAAAGTACAGTGACTGTACATTTGTTAGGGAACGCAGCAGCCAATGCGCACACAACAATGTTGCATAAACAGCCATAATAATAACAATAATAATCCTTGCATTTGATACAGCACTTTATCCCGTCTTTGAGGCGTTTCAAAGCGCTTTGCGGTATATACTGTAAAGTGGAGTGACTGTATATTTTGTGGGCGAAACAAGGCAGCCAATTGCGCACAGCAGCGTCCCACAAAAAAAATTATAATAATTTGGTCACTCAATCCACAAACAGTTGTGGATTGAGTGACCAAATTATTATAATTTTTTTTAAGGGCTTATTACCCCCGGAAAAGCGATCCGCTAATCGATTAACAACCGGGTTCCTACTTACTGCTGGGTAAAAAGAGGTGCGTGGAGTAAGGAAACTTGCCCAATATTTTTCCCTGCCCGGGAATTGAACCCAGGTCCTCTCGCTCACGAGGCGAGTGCTCTAACCACAGGAGTCCACATAGTGAAAGACCAATTATATTTGATGGATTGTTGGCCAGGACCAGGAGGAACCCCCTTATTCATCATACCCTTCATAACTTGACGTTGAAGCAGCCTCAAAATCCTGCTTTGCGCTATCAACCTACAGCCTTGATCTGAAGCATATGCTGCCAATCCAGAGGATAGAGCGTTGAAGGATTTATAGTGTGTTCTTTCTCCACCATGATTTCCTTCATCCTTTATAATCTGGTGATGGTTTCCACTTCCTTCAGTGTTGAGAAATGTTATTCCTCATGCAGCACAGTGACTGGAGGTCTGAAACTTGATCTCCGTGTGTTTTTATAAAGCAAAGAGTGCCATGTTTCCACCGGCCCCCACCCAGTTTCTCAAACGAACAGTTTCTGCATACCCCATGCCAATCGACGAACACCTACTCTCCCTTACACCCCCAACAACTCACATTTATGCAGCTCCCCTCACCCAGGGTAGCGTCCTAGAGCGTTTGACAGTGGCTGAGCACGACGCCAAGGGGAGGGAGGGGGTGTCTGTAGGCACGGTCGAAAAGGAAGGTCTTCAGGCGGGATCTGAAGATGGGAAAGGAATGGGGGCCAAGACGGAGAAATAGAGGCAGAGTGTTCCAGAGTGAGGCTGTGGGTTGGTGGGGGTGGGTAAATCTTTAATGGCTCCATCTACCTTAATCCTTTGTAGATATTCTGGGTCTCTCAGTATCTCAAATAGTATTTTCACATCTCTATTTCTATAGCTGAATAATAAAAATAAAGGTTGGTTCACTCTTTCAAGCTCAGATCAGCAAGCCTTAACTCTCTTTAAAGTTCAAGATTGTACAACTCTTTATTATTGCTCCCGATTCCTGGGAAAAGCATTTGATGCACCCATGGGGGAGGGAGAACAACCAGTTCGCCTCCCACCCTCTGCTGGCAGCCCCCTGGCACATGTAATGTGCCAACCTATATGCTGTATCCCATGATATTATTTCTTAACAGATTATCTAATTTGCTTTTCAAAGAAGCAAGAATAAAAGAAAAACCTTTTATGGGACTGTGACATGTACCCTAATAATCCTTAATCCTTGCATTTGATACAGCACCTTATCATGTCTTTGAGATGTCTCAAGGCCCTTCACAGAAAAAGCTGTAAAGTGCATTGACTGTAAATATTGTGGGTGAAACGCGGCAGCCAATTGCGCACAAACAGTTGTGAATTGACTGTTTACCCTTCACACAGGTGAAACCAAAATAAAGCTTTTAATAATAATAATCCTTGCATTTGATATAGCGCTTTTCACGTTGGGAGGACATCCCAAAGCGCTTCACAGAATGCACTGTAAAGTGAATTGACTGTATATTTGTGGGCGAAGATAGCCTAACTATGCACCCTGGCTATAAACTTACTTTACAGATGCTTGACTAACCTATAGGTGTGAATGGATTAAAGTTAGGAGAATAAGAGAATTTAATATTATGGCTACCGATGAAAGCTCAGTCGTATAGGTGAGGAGAAATTGAGTGACCAAATTGTGGCTTGAGGGACCAAATTGTTAGCGTTTTTTTTCGGAAGGAAGGAATTATTACCCCCAGAAAAAGAGATCCTCCAATCGACTAACAACCGGGTTCCTACTTACTGCTGAATAAACAGAGGCGTGTGGAGTAAGGAAACTTGGCCAACGTTTCACCCTGTCCCATACCAGCGTATGAATCGCCATCGATTTATATAACTGGCGATGAAGAGAGGAGATGATACTTTCCATCCTCTGGATCTTTTTTTTCCCCCCCTCAATGCAGACATGAAGGAAAAAGAGTACTTGCTATTTATGGAATATAATTGATGGTGTACTTTCGAATCTTTTCTACAGACGGCCTTTTGATTGACTACCAGTTCACCTTCAGCCTCATACAGGATGATGACCGCCATTACACAGCTATCAATTTTATGGCCACCCCCGAGCAGGTTGGTTTCATATATTTTTTTCTCTCTCTCTCTCCACTACAAATGATTTGCAGTTTAGAAGATTGTGCTCAGAGCAAGCAGCTTTCGTGAAGTATATCTCCTCAGGTTTTTTTTTCGTGAAGCGCATCGAAATTGTGCCGTTTGGGAAATTTATACAATACCCGGCTCTGTGCCCTCGACCAAACTGTGGAGATGAGGCTACATATTCCGGCTTTTAAGTTGTAATCTTGTTCAGCTTTCCGCTTTGCTTCCTCATGCCCTGTTGGTACCAGTGGAAGGTAAGCAGCATGATTTTCCGCCTCAGACACGAAATGTTCTTTTACTTCCTGAACCCTCATCGCTTTGGGTAGGGGACTATATATTTTTTTAAAAAGTGCCCCGTTTCGGAGCTGTGTGTAAGTTGTACTTCGATGCAGGACTCTGGGCTCATAGGTTCATTTTTAATCTTATTAAAATGTTTCATGTTTTTGATGTTAGCGTTGGCGGGCGGGCCTTCAGGCTCTCTGCCCCCACCCTCTGGAACTCCAACCCCAGTCCCACCCTTGCCTCCTTCAAGATACTCCTCTTCGGTCACCCTCCTACCCCCACCCTCCCCGCCCTCCACCCTTCCTGATCCCAACCACCAGCTCGGGTGCAGATCCCTGACTGTCCAGTGCCTGGGGACGTCCTCCTGACGTGAAAGGCGTTGTGTAAAAGCAATTTGCTGCTGCTTTTATTAAGGAGCTAGTCATGCATTTGCACTTGGGTGACTTTGGCAAAAATGGACAACAATAGTCCACACAATAGTCCCCCGAAAGAACTTGTTAGGAGCAGGGACACCCTTGATTAGACCACGGTGGAGCGAATCTTGCGGCTCAGCCCATGTTTATACACTCCTGTACTTTTCACACAGTCTAAGTCCGGCATTAAACTTCCTTGTTTCACTTAATGTTTCCAAAAGAAGACTCGTGTCTCTTCTGACCGCACCAACCCCATCTGAGTTTTGTTCGTGTCGTCCTCAGTTGTTTGCGCATTTTTGTTCTTGGCTGCATGTGCTTCACTGCGAAGGGACTGAAGAAGTTTTTAATATCTCCTCCTTCCGCCAAACACGTGCACACACTCATTCGCACACACACTTACTCACACACACTTACTCACACACACTTACTCACACACACACTCACATACACACTGACTCACTCACTCTCACTCACACGCACTCTCACTCACACGCCCTTTCACTCACACGCACTTTCACTCATGCACTATCACTCACTCACACACACACACACCCACTCTCATACACAATGAATCTCACTCACTCACCCACCCCCCACACATACACTCTCTCGCTCACACACACTCACTCTCTCGCTCACGCACACTCACTCGCACACACCACTGCCGCTCTTGAAACCATTTTGTTTGATGCTCCCTCATTCTTTCATCTGATTATCTACCAACGTGTTTTCAAGTTCTATTTGCTTCACACCAATACATAACCTTTACATTTCCTTGAGATGTAGATCTCTGGTGGCTGCAAAGAAAATCAGCGCAAAGCTGCAGTGCGTTACTCTTATTACGCTATCTGCTAAGTATAAAGATAAGACTGATGTATAATAAATTGGGTAAGAGAAGCAGAAGGACAATTTTCCTCCTAGGAGTAATTTTATTTATGTACCATTCAGCAGCGTTTCTGCTTCAAGATAAATTGGAACGCAACGTCTTTTTACTTCTCTGAGAGAATACTCACGAAATGTGAAATGTGGTTGGAATCTGCAGGGTACTAAACATCCTATTTAGAAATGCAAAGTACCAGATTGTTTTTGTGTTCACAATTAAGTTGTGCGGGATTGCCGCTCACTCAGCGCGATCGATGCGTAGGTAAGCAGGATGTGTCCCTCCAGGGAGAGAATTCACATTCCACGAGACAAACGACGACCACAACAACAACTTATATTTGCACAGCGCCTTTCACGTCAGGAGGACGTCTCAAGGCGCTGGTTAGTCAGGGATGTGCACCTGAGCTGGTGGTTGGGATCAGGAGGGGTGGAGGCGGGGAGGGTAGGGGTAGGAAGGTGACCGAAGGCACGATCAAAGAGGAGGGTCTTGAGACGGGTCTTGAAGGAGGCAAGGGATGGGGCGAGCAAGGCGGAGGGACTGTGGGATGGAGTTCCAGAGGATGGGGGCAGAGAAGCTGAAGGGAAATCTCAGCTTGGTTTGGATAACCTTAAACATGGTGATGGGTTTCCGCACATGTCAGACTGCCTCTTTGGTGGCATTTTGCTTGCAACAATGATATAAGTGCAATTTGAAAGCTGCGTAGAATAGTCAGTCCCTCACCAGGTGCGCTCCCCGGATTTCCAGATCAGGCTTCTTTGTCATAGCACCAACCCTCATTAACCAAAAAAAATGGAGTGCACATTAAAAGCTCTGATGGAAATTTGCAAAGTGCTTGTAAAATCAATGTCAGTGCACCTGTCTGAAGTAAATAAGGTTCGGCCAGATGCTGGGATGAAGATTAATGAAATGTCCAATGCAGTCGGTGTAATTGTAAAGGTTTGATGTTTCAAGGGAATTCGTGCCTTTGGCTTTTTAATCAGGCGATCACTTTCCTCTCCATGGACCGATCAGATTTCCTTTCCCTTCTCCGGATGACCCTCCCCACATTCCCATTAATAATAATAATAATCATTGCATTTGATATAGTGCTTTTCACGTCTTCGAGATGTCTCAAAGCGCTTCACAGAATATGTGAATTGACTATATATTTGTGGGCGAAACGTAGCAGCCAATTGCACACAGCAGCGTCCCACACACAGTCGTAGATTAAAGTGACCAAATTATTATTAATTTTTTTCTTGAGGGATTATTATCTCCCACCCCCTTTGGCTTCTACCTTCAACTTGGATTCCCGGCCGTTAACTTTGAGACGTTCACTCGCTGTGAAAGTCGCTTTATTATAATAATAAAAATAAGCCTTACATTTGAAAAATAAGCCTTACAGCGCTTTATCACGTCTTCAAAGCACTTCATAGCATATACTGTAAAGTGTAGTGACTGTATTTTGTGGGCGAAACACGGTAGCCAATTGTGCACAGCAACTGAGCACACAACATTCATTTATGAATGTACATCAGATTTATTGTATCTTAGGACTTTGAGCACTATTTCTTCTGTACCTGGGACTCTCATAGCAACACATCTCTTGCATGTTTGCCAACTGATTAATTCTGCTGATGGAACGAGCAATATATGTTGCTAATGAAGGGTTAATATCGTAGGATATGAAGAGGAGGCATGCAATCCTGCAGTTTCCTCCATTGACTTTGGCTGAGGCAAGCAGAACATTTACTGAAAGTTTCTTCTGCAGTTTTCCTGGGTTTTGGATCGAGTCCACGATGGTTTGCAGTTCTGTTCTTCAATTTAATTTAACATTGGGCTTCTCCTGGTGGGTGGCATTGCGTTGTGTGGGTGTAGAGAATTGACAACTAATTGAATGCTGCAGCATTTGGGGAGTCAGGAGCGCAATGTGACGGCAAATACAATGGGAGCCCAAGCTTTGGTTTTTATTTTGTTTTAGGGGAAACGCAGTAAGGACAATAATCATCCTTGCATTTGATATAGACCCCATCCCGTTGTCAACATGTCTCAAAGTGCTTCACAGGATATATTGTAAAGTGGAGTCACTGTGTAATTTGCACACATTGTTGTCCCACAAATAGCCATGGACTGACTGACTAACTGACCAATTTCATTTGGGGGAATTTTTGGCCAGGACACCGGGAGAAACTCCCTTCTCTCTTCGAATAGTGCCATGGGATCTATAACGTCCACCTCGGTTTAACATCTCATCCAAAGTTCCGCAGCCCTCACCATCCCAGACTCCACTGGAGTGTCAGATTGGGCTGTGATCCCAAATCACGACGTGAGGCTTGAACCCACAGCCTTCTGAGTAAGAGCCAAGAGTTTGTGGAAGAATGCTGAAGAGTGCACGCAAACTGCCATGGTGTGAATGACCAATATTATCTGGGGGGATTTGTTTGTGGAAATACTGTTAATAATAATTCTAATAATCCTTGCATTCGGTATAATGCCTTTCACGTCAGGAAGACGGGAAGCACTTCACAGGATATTCTGTATATAAAGTACGGTGTGTGTTTTGTGGGCAAATGCTATTGCGCTTCATAGGATTTTGAAATAGTTTGAACTGTTATTTCTGGTTATTTTGTTTTCTGTTTGATAATAATAAAAATAATCCTTGCATTTGATACAGCGCTGTTCACGTCTTCTCGACGTCTCAAAGCGCTTCACAGAATATGCTGTAAACTGCATTGACTGTATATTTGTGGGCGAAACGTGGCAGCCAATTGCACACAGCAGGATAAATAATATTTATTTGCAGGGCAAACAATAATAAATTGGTTCATTTTCAATCCACAAACAGTCGTGTTATTTATTATTGTTTTTGTTTTGGAGGGATTATTATTAGGTGTGTGGAGCAAGGAAACTTCCCAAGGTTTCGCCCTCTGCCTGGAATTGAACCCAGGTGTCTCGCTTGCAAGGCGAGTGCTCTAACCACTGAGTACGGGCCTGATGTTACTGTATGAAAGCTAAAACTTTGATGGAATGAGCCAAACTGCAAAAGAACTTATTGCTGTATCGTGAGAATTGGATTTCTCGTGTGAGCAATTCCACTTTTCTTTTACAAACTTAATTTTCTTTAGCGCAGGATGGGTTGGTTAGACTCTCAGAGATTGCTGTAATGTCAGAGGTTCCCGCTGTTGAAGTGAATGGTTAAAGTGAGGTCCCGTTTGCTCGTCCGATCTTATATTAAAGATTCCATTGCATTGCTCAAAAAGAGAATGCTGCGTTCACCTACAAATACAGAGTCACTGAACTTAATCCTGGGAAGAGCTTTGAGACATTCCAACAATGCAATCAGGTTCTGTGTCAATTGCAAGGATTATTATTACGCTCAAAACCTGTGTTGCAAAGCTGTTGGTTTCCATTCTCTTTAGAAACATCCAGCTTAATCCTTTTGTGACCAAAGCATTCCTGCAAAGTACAGGGGAAAATATGAGCATTGCTAAATTCCGATGCAATTCTTTGATTGTCTATCGTGTTTCATCGTGGGGGACTTGTATTAGAAGAGCTCATGTTTTTACATTTGAATTTGCGGATGGTAATTTTTGCTCGAGGTAAAACACCGATGCCTTTTTTCAGAATGACTTAATTTGGAGGATTAATAATACTTGTTGCTTCAGGCATCTCACAGGTCATTGAAAATTAAAATTGTTGGAGGGGGAGAGATGGGTGGTTGCGTGCGTGTGGTTGAGTGGGGGGAAGGTAATCAGTGCTTAAATAAATATTTCTATTGACGTTGCAGTATGTTGGATGACATGACATCCACTTACTTTTTCCATTAGGTAATTTTTAAATATGTATTTTTTTTTGACAGACAGACAAAGATCTCGACCTGTCCATCAATGCGTCAAACAACTTCAACTTAAATGTCACTTGGTCTGCAGGCTCAACAGGTAAGAGATGGAGAACTCTGCAGCTCGTGTACTGTCCCGCACCAGGCTTCACAACCATATCACTCCCACCCTCGCTCGCCTCCACTGCTCCCCATCCCCCAGAGGATCGAATTCAAGATCCTCATCCTCACCTACAAGGCCATTCACGGCCTCGCTCCCTCCTACCTCTCCGACCTACTATCCCCCTATCTACCCGCCCGTACCCTCCGTTCCTCTGGCTCCGGTCTGCTCCACATCCCCCGCCCCAACCGCCCTACCATCGGTGGCCGGGCCTTCAGCCTCTCAGCCCCGAGGCTCTGGAACTCCATCCCCAGTACCTTCGCCGCCTCCTCCCTTTCCTCCTTCAAGGCCGGTCTCAAGACCCTTTCTCTTTGACCGAGCCTTCAGCTCTCCTCTCGACTCTCTACCCCCTCCTCGCTCGCTCCCTTCCCTCCCCTCACCATTTCCCCCCTGCTCGGGTCCTGACCCAACTGTCCAGCGCTTTGGGACGTCCTCCCGACGTGAAAGGCGCTCTATAAATGGAATCTTGTTGTTTAAAAAAAATAGTGTCTTTGATGTTTCTTGTTCAGATTCGTTCACAATAGCGGGATCTGATCGGAACTGAAATGCCAAAAAAAAAAAGGGGCATCCCATCAAAATCTTGATAAAACTCTTTTTCCTTCAGGCTTCTCGTTATTGAACATTTCTGGGATGGCATGTTGCAACTTGGCGTCTGTCTTATTTCTTTAACTCTATATGTTGGATGCCCAGATAACCAATAATCTTTTTCCAAATCCATTAAAATGCACTGTGTGATATGCAGGACTTGTTAGGTTTAGGGGAGACACTGAGCATTTTGTTCATTGTGAAATATTTTCTGATGTTGCATTCTTAAAGCAGAAGGTCTCAGTTAAAACTCACTGCAGTGATCTGGCCTAAATTCACTTCATTCCCTTGTGGCACGAGTGTATCTTGTGCTGCACACAGTCGAATCCGTAGCTTTCCGCCGAATAATGTTTTATTCAATCTGACGTATCCACTTGTGCACAATCTAAGGTGTGTGTTTGTGCTTGGCTCAGTTAAGTGGCACTCTCACCCCAGAGCTCGGAGGTTGTTGGTGGAAACCCTCCATTGGATCTTTGAGCTCACAGCTTTGCCTTCACCCAGCGGCTCAAGCCATCAGAGAAATCTGATCAGATTGCAGCTGTGGTGCTGGGCTGCATTGCATTGTTGAAGGTACCTAAAAATCGCTTCAGGATGTCTCGAAGACGTGATAAGGTGCTATCTCAAATGCAAGGATTGTTATTATTATGATTGTTCAAGTGGACTTTAAAGTTCTCATGATAAAGAATTCTACAGACTATCCTAATACCCCACAAACAGCAGCCTGACTGAGATAAACCAATGAATTTAGCACACAAGGGAATTAAGATGGGACACTCCATGTTGCATAATGTATTTAATTACTAAACCGTTACTCAGTTCTTCTGTTTCTCCTCTTTCCTCCAATACTGCCTCAGATTATAATGTAATGTAGAATTACGTTTTGGTTCACTGTGTTCATTGCTGGTATTTTAAAGAAAATCTTCCTTTGATTGTGTGTAAAAGAAGTTTGCATGCGGTTTGAAAGGTGAAAAAAACTCTTTCATTACTCGAGGGTTCAAGGTCGTTTTTATTTATCTTATTCAACTAAGATTAGATTTTTTTTAATATTAGGAATCGCTGCAGCTGTGCATTCTATGTACATAACTCTATTAAACAGTCTGGCTTTGCTTTTCCATTTCGGTTTAGATTGGTTTTCTAACAAAGTCTCTGACTGCATTAAAATTCCTGAAGCCACAGAAAAAAAAAGAAATACTGTAATTCCAGTTAAGATAACTTTGCATTTGCCTAACAGCTGTTGCTTGTAAGATTCGAAGGTCTGCTGTCAGGCATGTCGTGCTGCATTTAATTTTCAAAGTGAGCGAAATACAGTTCACGCAAACCAGATAAAAAGAGCACGGGCTTTTAAATACCATGGATGAGTCATTTAACAGCGATTATGATTCTGTGTCCTGCATTCTTCTTCGTTGGGAGTTTGGTGTTCGATACAATTCTTTTCATCGCACTTCTTGAACGCTGTAAGCCTTTGTGCACCATACCTGTCAAACTCTGCCCGCGGTTGTCTCCTTTACACTCCCACTCGCCAAATGGTACGAGAATCCCAATTTAACTGTGGGAATTATAAAGCAAAAATAGACACCAATTTGGTGCCCCTGGATTTCATGGACAGCAGCATCTATCTCGGCCTGTCCCGCCCACCATCGAAGGTCGGGCTTCCAGCAAATCTACTCGACTCTGGAACTGAATCACTGACTCCCTCCGACTCGCTCCCTACCTCACCTCTTTCAAGTCTGTCTCTTAACCTACCTCTTTGACTTCACATTTCCCCTCCCTACCTCCCTCCCTCGGGTCCCACCCCCAGCTCGGGCGCCAAGATAGGACTGTTAAGTACCTTGGGAAGTCTTCCCAACATGAAAGTCGCTATGTAAATGTGTATTGTATTGCATCTGCTCCCATTACAGTGCTCTCTGGCTGAGGCTTGCCCTCCTCTTGTTAGGTACCTCTTTTTCTTTGTCCTGTTGCTCTTAATTTTCAGAGGGTATTGGTTGCATTTGTTCTCATTGCAGCCTCCCTCTCTCGCAGTAACTTGTTGGTTCTGTGATCCCTGCACAATACAGGCTGAGGTTAGATTCATTTACCGCTTGCATGTGCTCACAGTACTGGGAATAAACAGATCCTGTTTTACTGTATATGACGAAAAAATTGGAATAAAAAATAAGGAATGTGGGCTAATCTGTGGGTAGGGTTTTTGCTCTCGGAGACTCTAGCCCGAGTGAAGGGGGCTATATAAATGCACTTGCTATTGCACAACAGGAGATATTCACTTGAGAGATTTGTGAAAGTATTAATTTGGTCACAGTGACTAATCAACTGATAATTAATGAGCATTTCCTATATAGTCCGTAGAGGATGCCCAGTATTTGACCCAAACTCTTTTAAAGTGATGGCCGTGCTTGTAAAATGCGATTTTTGCAAACACCGGATATAATTTTAACCAAATTTCACAATTTCTCAACCTGCAGCTGGAACAATATCTGGAGAAGAAGTTCCCATCATCTCGAAGATGAGCATTAAAGAATACAGAGATGGCTTCTCTTACGAAAAGTTTAACTTTCGCAATAACCCGAATATCACATTCTACGTGTATGTTAGCAACTTTAGCTGGCCCATCAAAATACAGGTGAGTTCTTGTTTTTTCCTCAGTGAAAAGATGCAGCCTCGATCTCTGTTTTATATAACTCCGGCCAAACACAAACAATGTGAAACTTGTGAAATTAAGCAACACTATTTAGACTCTGATGCTGAGAAGCTGCTCTCTAACCTTGACTTGACAGTCGTAGGCTTAACATCTCAGTCACCAGCGTTGTGAGATAATAATGTGAGCGAAATGCAACTGCGACTTGTTTAAGACTTGTCATTTATCATTTTGTCATTTGTCATTTATATTGAGATTTGTCATTTCTATCATTTCCCGCAACAGAGTGAATTGAGAGTGGGGAGCAGGATTTATATGTTAAGTTCTCAACTCTGCTCACCAACGGGAGCTGTGCCCATACTCGATTTATGTGCAAGCACAGAACTTTGGGTCTCAGTCGTTCTTTCTTTTTAAATTTTATAATGCTGTTTAATGATAACATTGCAAAGAGTCCCTTAATTCAAGATCCCTCGAATTCAAGATCCTCATCCTCACCTACAAGGCCATTCACGGCCTCGCTCCCTCCTACCTCTCCGACCTACTATCCCCCTACCTACCTGCCCGTACCCTCCGTTCCTCTGGCTCCGGTCTGCTCCACATCCCCCGCCCCAACCGCCCTACCGTCGGTGGCCGGGCCTTCAGCCTCTCAGCCCCGAGGCTTTGGAACTCTATCCCCAGTGCCTTCGCCGCCTCCTCCCGTTCCTCCTTCAAGGCCGGTCTCAAGACCTTTCTCTTTGACCGTGCCTTCAGCTCCCCTCTCCACTCTCTACCCCCTCCTCGCTCCCTCCCTTCCCTCCCCTCACCCTGACCATTTCCCCCCTGCTCGGGTCCTGACCCAACTGTACAGCGCCTTGGGACGTCCTCCCGACCTGAAAGGCGCTCCATAAATGGAATCTTGTTGTTGTTGTTGTTAAAAGTTCATGGAAAACCTAAGGGACCCTTTCTGAACAGCAGCCTGCATTTCTACCGTAGCAATTGGAATCTGTGTCCTAGTGGAACCAACTTTTCAAGGTGCTCCAGGGAGGCAGACTCACAGAGCAAATCGTTTCCCACTTGTGCCACGTCACACAACAAGCCGTGTGTTTTTCCACTGCAAAACCTCGCCCGAAAACTTCAGTGCGAACTGGGGAAAATCACATTTTCAGCTCAAATGTTCAGTCCACTGTTGTGAATAATATAAGTATCTTGCGAACCAAGGTTATGCTTTTACCAGCTGACCCTAAAGACCATTGACAATCGCACAGGATCTGTGGCATTGCGATTTTACCATGTAAACCACCTTTATGATAGAATATTTCTTGATTTATACCTTAAAACGCGCTATTAATCGAGCACCGATTTACCTAGACTTGTGCGAATGCTCGGGGGTTGCCTCTTGATGGCCCCGTGGGCCACATCCGGCCCGTGGGCCAAAGGTTGGCCACACCACTGATTCCCAACCGTTAACTTAGGAAGAAAGCTGGACTTAATGTAATTTTAATTGTTTATTTTGAAATATTCAATGATGTACTTACTGACGTGCTCTCCCTGAAATGCCTGGTGGAATGGAATATTCCCTTGTTCTGTTGATAATGAGGTAGCACAAATTCCATTACTTCGACTTGAAGGAATTACTGAGTGTAAACACAATTTCCATTCTGCAGTACAATTTGCGTGTATACAGAGCCTTTCACATTGGGAAGACGTCAAGATGAGTTGGGGTGGGGGGGTGGGGTGGGAGCTGAGGGGTTGGGGTGGGGGGTTGGGGGTGGGAAGGGGAAAGGTGACAGCACGGTCAAAGAGTTGCATCTTGAACTTGAAACAGTACTTGAATAAGTAAAATCTCCTCTTCAGATGATTCAGGTGAAATGTGTTGAAACATGGCCCTTGGTTGATAAGAATTAGGTGTTCCAATTTATCGTCTAAAGGAAATAATCCACAATTTCAATTTCACAATTTCAGCAGCTCCATTTCTACTCTTGGGTGATGAACACCTGCTAAAATGTAGTCGTTATATCCAAAGGAATGAACGCCTCACCTCGGTTGTTGTCTTGGCTCCCTACTTCCCAACAGATTGACTTTAAGTTCTAACTTTCAAATGCTTTGATGCTGTGACCCCATTGGAATCTACAGTTCTTCTGTCCTTACTCCCTCACTCTGCTCTGCCAACTCAGGTCTATACAAAATGCACGTTCTTATGTGGTGCATAGACTACATTACTAACATTATATATTAAAAACAATTTTTTTTCAGTGGGATTGGGTAGCAGAGTGGATGAGAAGCACCACTTGGGGCGGTGGGCTCTAGGTCTAAGTTCAGATTGAAGGAATGAAACTCGCCTCCACTGGCTCCCCATCCCCCAGAGGATTGATTTCAAGATCCTCATCCTCACCTACAAGGCCATTCACGGCCTTGCTCCCTCCTACCTCTCCAACCTACTATCCCCCTACCTACCTGCCCATACCCTCCGTTCCTCTGGCTCCGGTCTGCTCCACGTCCCCCGCCCCAACCGCCCTACTATCGGTGGTCGGGCCTTCAGCCTCTCAGCCCCGAGGCTCTGGAACTCCATCCCCCAGTGCCTTCGCCTTGCTTCCTCCCTTTCCTCCTTCAAGGCCGGTCTCAAAACCTTTCTCTTTGACCGTGCCTTCAGCTCCCCTCTCGACTCTCTTCCTCCTCCTCGCTCCCTCCCTTCCCTCCCTCACCCTAACCATTTCCCCCCTCCTCTCTCCCTCCCTTCCCTCCCCTCACCCTGACCATTTCCCCCTCCTCTCTCCCTCCCTTCCCTCCCCTCACCCTGACCATTTCCCCCCTGCTCGGGTCATGACCCAACTGTGCAGCGCCTTGGGACGTCCTCCTGACGTGAAAGGCGCTCTATAAATGGAATCTTGTTGTTGTTGTTGTTGTTGTTTTGCTGGTGGTTCTAAGGATCATGAATTAAATCAATTTTGGTCGCCTCGATCTGATTCCCAGTCACTGTAGGTCTGAAAAGTCAGACTGTGCACATTAAATTGGACAGCTTTGGTGGGAAAGACCGCAAGGATTAAATGAGGTGGAAGATGGAAATGTCGCTTTGGTAAAGCAGAGGGCAGATGTTTGTGTACATTTCTACAAAGTGGAGATGCACATATAAAAACTGGAATTGGAAAAATTCATTGCCTCTGTTGATATTTAGTTTTATTTGGGCCGGGTGTCTGACACCTGCGGAAACCCAGCACCCTGCTTAAGAGTGTCCAAACCAAACGAGTTCCATGCGTACCACTTACGCGTGGAAGTTCTTGTGTTTGGAATGGAATTCGGACTCTCTCTCTCCCAAGAGGGATGCATCCTACTTACCCAATCCTGGAGTGTATTAAACAGGATGACGAGAGCCAAGGTTTGGGGATGCCACAGTGCATGTCGGACTTGGGGAGTAGAAAGGGCAATGGTATCACATGGGGTGTCGCGTAACCTTATTAGCACTGGAGGAGTCGGTGCTTTTAATGCTGGCTGCACAAGGACAACGATGATAACAATTTGCATTTATATAGCCCCCTTCACGGGGGTAGCATCCCAGAGCACTTCACAGTGGCGGAGTCTGACCCTGAGCCAGGGGGAAGAAGGAAGGGGGAGGTGACTGTAAGCACGATCAAAAAAGAAAGGTCTTTTGGCAGGATTTGAAGGTGGTGGGGTGCGGGGGTGAGTGGGATGGGGACAAAGATCAATAGTGGGTGGTTTTCCTCTGGTCTGAGCCCTTTCTTACTCTGCAGGAGTGGTTCAGGTTCTCTCAATTGGACACCCCGATAACCTCTCGGTGAAATATCTTGGGGAACACCGCTCCGATTGCTGGAATGAAACTGGTCATGCAAAGTAGTGTTTGATTTTCTTTCATTTTCCCAGTCTTGTTTCACATGGCTAGGCTCCGTTGGTTTTATTGTATTTTAATTGCTTTGGTTTTTAAGCACGATTCTGAACTTTCAGGAGGAAATGCAACAGGGTTTAGCTGTGTTAACACGGGGTTTTAACACAGTTAGATGTCTTTAAGCAGTCTTTGTAGATTAGCTTTTCCGTACCATACGTTGAATGTTTTTATCGTTCACAAAACTGCTTAACATTTTTGCGGCTTGCTTCGTTGTGACTATCAAGTGGGGGAAGGAAATTTTGGGGTGAAAAGGGAGCTGATGAAAGAAATTGGCGTTCTCCGAGCACTTCAGCTCGTCTGGATGCACCGGTCCTCCTCAAACATTTATTCTTAGATTGTGGACTTGCCTGGAGGAGAACCTCAGGGTGAAAGCCTGCCTCTACAACTGTGACCGGTGTGAAAGGTGCCCAGGAGAAAGCATCCAACTTGAGGGCACTGCACCACCCAGAATATGTTTCATGTAAATAAGATCCAGTCATCAACGTCGATTTTGGGGAAGCAGGGAGCGAGAGAGAGAGAGAGAGAGACAGCCAAAACGTATAACCGGCTGGTACAAATAATTAATCATTGGCACTAGTTATTTTCTGGTTTCTCAGTTTGTGTTTGAAGTGTGGTGTGTATTAAGGTTTGAGACATTTAGTTTACTATCTCTGAAACTCAGAAATTCAGTTCAATGAATTTCTAACGGGGACAGTGCTTTGATGTGAGTTACGGAAGCTCCAGACTCAGCTTTCAGAAATAGCATCTTAAGCACAGCGAGTGTCGTCAGCTATGTGCAAAGTGGCAGAAAGGGTAGTCAGCTGTATTTTGTGGGATCATTAATGTGACGGCCACAAATGTTGCACAGGTCCGGTCCAATCCACATTTGCTACGAATTAAACTTTTTTTTAAATCGATTCTGAAATATTTTACCCCCGCCAACCCTCCAGTTGGTACTGGTGTAAACAGTCTGTCCTCCATAGTCTTGGTATGAACAATTTTGCGATGTACAATGCCCCAAGGCTGTGGGATACTGATTCATGCCTTGATGTGAACTTGGGAGAATGATATAATACTACTACTATTAATAATAATAATCATCTTTGCGTTAGATAGAGCACCTCATCACGTCGTTGTGACGTCCCACAGCCCTTCACGTAATACAATGCGAAGTTCAGCGCCTCGGGACGTGCTATGTCACTACACAAAACGTTGAAGCATTGAAATTGCAGGTCGCTTCAACTTGGGCTACTTTCATAGGCCCGGAGAGGGCGAGTTCTGCTCAATATAACCGTTCTTTCAATGCGGGCTTCTAATGGGAAACTAGGCCAAATCTGAACTCAAAGTCTAAGCTGACACTCGCGAGACAGTATTGGATGAAGGGAGCATTGCATTGTTGGAGGTGCTATCCTTTAAATGAGACGTTAAGCCAAGGTTCCTGTTCAGGGGGACGTTAAATATCCCATCGCACTACTCGAAAAGGGGGGGATTGTTTTTCAAAGTATTATATTCTCAATGTTTACCGACACACTTTTGTGCGAAATAGAAAAAAAATTGTCAGATTATCACAACTTGACAGTGTGACAATCTGAGCAGATGTTTTGAGGGTGTGAACCCCCAACATTTACTTACCTAACCATTCGAACCCCACTCAGGAAGCCAGCCGGCTTCAACGGCTCGCTGCTCGTGGTGGAAATGTTCCCTTCGAGCTATTCAGCAGCGACGCCAACATTTAGAGCAACTCCTGTTGAATTTACCCATCTCGGAAAGATATCAGATATTAGAGTCATTAATGCAGCTGTACACAGGTAATGATGACGGTAATTACCAAAATTGTGCTGGATGGTTTCACTGTTCACAAGAATTCACTGAGCCCAGATAAACATGGAATTGCATACATGTCTAATTCCATCTCATTTCCTCTTTGTCAGTCAATTTACTTCAAAATGTTTGGGTGTAGGTAGCCAAGCACTAGGTGACGTTTGCTTAACTCAGTATATTCAGGTTCTAGTTTCACTATTATCCTTTCTGCCAGAGCCATGGGTGATGTTAGTGTGTTCACTGATCACGAGAATGGTTTGGATGAAGAAGGCCCTTTAGGCCATCTGATCTCATCCCTCCAGAATACCCATCCCAAAAATACAAGCAGCATAAAGCTGCTTTTTTTAAAAATAAATTCAGTGTCCTGGCCTCAACCACACTTCCTGGCATAGTTCACCAAGTACCTGTTGGGTAGTCCTTGGAGCACTTGCCTCGCGAGCAAGAGGACCCGGGTTCGATTCCCGGGCAGGGAGAAACCTTAGGCAAGTTTCCTTACTCCACTCGCCTCTGTTTACCTAACAGTAAGTAGGAACCCAGTTGTTAATCAATTGGCAGATTTTCCAGGAGTAATAATCCTTTCCAAAACTGTAATAATAATAATTTGGTCACTCAATCCACGTTTTTAGGACAGTGCTGCGCGCAATTGGCTGCTGCATTTCGTCCACAAAATATACGGTGAATTCACTTTATAATATATTCTGTGAAGCGCTTTGAGACGTCTCAACGACGCATAAGGGGCTATATCAAATGCAAAATGCAAGGATTATTATAAGTAAATGAGCAAGTCACAAGTGGGGTTTCTCATTGGGAAAGGGGAGGGGCAAAATGTAAAAACAGGGCTAATTGCTCAGCAATTAGAATGCTTTCTCTTTGCACTTTAATATTTTCTCAGAAGTTGTTTGTTCGACTTATTTCTGAGTCTTTGAACGCCAAGCGAAAATTGCTCGAATCTAATGATCGGGGGGAATTATATCATTAAAATTGTGTTTTTTTTCATTAAACAAAAAAAATTGTTGTGAAATTAAAATGTCCTACTTTACAAATGAATTTCTATTAGATTCATTTATAAAATCCAATTAGTTTAGATTGTTTTAAATGAGATTGACGATATGCAATGCCTGGTAAACGTTCAATTTTTTTCTGAGCAAAAACAAAGGATTAAATAACCATTTCTTGAAGCAATATCAATTTCAAGATCCTCACCCTTGCATTCAAGTCCCTGCACTCCTCTGCAGCCCCCCGACCTCTCTGACCTCCTCTCTCCTCAAAAGAATACCCGTTGCCCCCGTTCCTCCGGGTCTGGCCTCCTCCTCGTCCCCCGAGTCCTCCACTCCACCCTCGGTGGCCGTGCCTTCAGCCACTATGCCCCGAGGCTCTGGAACTCTCTTACTCACTTCCTTCGTCTCGCGCCCTCCCTCCCTTCCCATTTTCAGGTCTTTGCTAAAGACCTTTCTTTTTGACCGCGCCTTTGGTCACCTTTTCCCCTCCCCCTCCCCCTGGCTCGGCCCCGGGATCCGTTACTGTAAAGCGCTCTGAGACGCCGTCCGGCGTGGAGGGCGCTATATAAATCCAAGTTGTTGTTGTTCCCCAAAAGAGTGCTATGCTAAGAGAATAGAATTCCAAATGGTCATAGTGACTAATGGCTGGTAACTTTAGTCAAATACAAAAGTTCAAACCGTGCTTTTTTTTTTTACTTTGCTTGCACCCAGATCTCATTGATTTTTGGGGAATATTTTTCATCTCAGAAACTGCAGACGGAGACATTCGATGATGCATTATCCATTTACCCTAAAGCTGCTTTTGTCACGGTGTTGGGATCCAACCTGACTCTTATGACTGAGTAAGCAAGTGTGTTTCGGGATGATTTAAGAAATGATAACTCTGGGTTTTCATTGCGAGTTGTTTGGGCTCTATTTTACTGAACACCCACACACGCTGCTAATGAGCTTATAAAGGGGCGTTTAAAATTGACCACTGTAAATCTCCGTCGAGAAAAATGGGTTGCGGTAATGTAGATTGAGGTCACAATGAGTCAAAAATGCATCATACTAGGCTTCTCCCACAAAATATACAGTCAATACACTTGCGCTTTGAGACGTCTCGAAGACGTGATAAACCGCTATATCAAATGTAAGGATCATTATTATTGCCGGTCAAGATGGCTGACTGGGCTTTACGTAGCAGAGTTGTTTCAGTTTTGTCGGGACTCATTGCAATGTTTGGGAGATGCCTGAAGACTTGGCTGATTTAAAAAAAACCTTTAAAGCACTTATTACTGTCATGTGTATGAAAGGAATTTCATTGAAAGCTTTTCTGTATGAATTCCAATGGTGTCATCTTTGTGCAGTTATATAAGGTCCTTCATGTTGAACAGTTGGTTGCCGCGTTTTTCTCACAAAATATACAGTCAATTCACTTTACAGTGTATTCTGTGAAGCGCTTTGAGACGTCTCGAAGACGTGATAAGGCGCTATATCAAATGCAAGGGTTATTATTATTAATAACATTTTGGAGCGCTTTACATTGGTGAGGGAGAAAAGTAGTCACTGATAGTGATGGCGATGAGGCCACCAATACACAGCAGTTAGCAAGGATTGTTTTTATTGTTCATCAGTAAAATCCAAATCGTTTGAATTCTTTTTAAAATAACGTTGACGCATTTTTGCCACATTTGATATCTTTGTTAACTTGTAAATCTGCAGTTCATGTGGTTTCACATACTTTGTTGTCAGTGACAATTAATTGTGGTGACATTTTAATTAGCTGGTCTAAAAAGTTTAAAACCTGCTTCTATCCTTACCATTTTTTAAAGATTGTAGGTGTTGAGTAATCTGGATGGACGGCATTTGTTTCGGCTGAGACAAAAGAATGAAAGGACTATGCAAATAGTTCAATATCCAGCAAAAAACGACACTTTCTGCTTTGTTTTTCCCCTTCAATTTTTTTTGTTGAAGAATTGAAACTCTGGCATTTAAGCAACCCAAATCTTGATAAAAAAGATTTATTGATACCTTATGGCTTGGGTGTCAGCCTGGCTTAGTTGGGTGGACTCTTGCCTCTTGTTGAGAATTCAATGTGGAGCTGGAGGAGCAATCCTTTGGGTAAGACATTAAACTGAGCTCTCGTCTGCCTGTTCAGGTGGATATTAAAGATCCCACGGCACTACTGTTAGACATTGCTGTGCAGTCATAGGCAGCTGTATTCGCCTACAAGATACACAGTCATTGGACTTTACAGTAGATCCTGAGAAGCGCTTTGAGACATCTTCCCAGTGTGAAAAGCACTGCGTTAAATGCAAGGGTGGATTATTCTACCTCCATAGGGCAGCTTTTGGTGCATCAGTATTTTGGCTGTGGTTCTGCATGGATCTGATGGTAAAAATGGAGTTCCTTTTGTGTGGAACACCTGTTAGTGGCAGCTTTGTGGCAAACTCCTAACGATCTTTACTTAGCCTTCAGCTGAGCAAATGTGAATATGCATCACACTGTATGATTTGCCGTATGGTCGCAGACAACTGGAGGATAAAAGCTTAAGTGTGCAAACCCCGCATTAAGAACAGATGCTGGAAGGGAATCATGCTTAAAGTACAATATTGTCCACAGATGCTAGGACTATATTTCTGATGGATGGGGTTCAGCTCTGCAATTTCAGAGATTAACCTCCTGCCTTCTGCGTGAGCAATTGTCCTTTGTTAATGAAGTTTAAGACCATTCAAGGAGTATTGTTGTTCTCCATCAAGGGTAGTGGGGAAAAAAAACACATTTGTGTAATTTTCTTTGGCTTTTCTTAAAGAGATGTGGAGACATACCGCTAGGTTTTTATGGATTTTTAATCTTAGTTAATTAAAGAAATATACCGCTCAATGACATGGGGAAAGACATTTGTTTTGATGTAAGTTCGCAGATTTAGTCTGTGTGACCAGAACCATCTTTTTTTTAAAAAACATGCAAGTCCATAAACTTGTTTGGGAGATAAAACATTTGAGTTCTGGCGATTCTGTTTTTAACACTCCAGGCTCCTCTACGTGTTGAGTTTGTCATTAGTGAGGTTGTCAAATATCTATAGAATAATAATAATAAATAATCCTTATATTTGATATACCGCCATATCAGGTCTTCGAGATATCTCAGAGCCCTTTACAGAATATACTGTAAAGTGAATTGACATTATTTTGTGGGTGAAACGTGGCAACCAATTGCGCACAGCAGTTGTGGATTGAGTGACCAAATTATTTTTTTTCTCAATTTATTTATTAGTTTGAAAAATAATAATGATAATAAATTTGGTCACTTGAATCCACGACTGTTTGTGGGACGCTGCTGTGCCCAATTGGCAGCCGCGTTTCACCCACAAAATATACAGTCACTACACTTGACAGTATATTCTGTGAAGCGCTTTGAGACATTTCGAAGACGTGATAAAGGAGATTGACCAAGATGGTGCCAGGAATGAAGGACTTCAGTTATCAGGAGAGGCTGGAGAAGCTCGGATTATTCTCCTTGGAGCAGAGGTTAAAGGAGACTTAATAGAAGTTTTCAAAATTATGAGGTGATTCGATAGGATGAACAAGGAGAAACATTCCCACTGGCGGTGGGTCGGTAACCCGAGGACACCGATTTAAAACAGTTGTTAAAAGAAACAGAGGGGAGGTGGGGAGAAATGTTTTCACACAGCGAGTTGTTGGAATCTGGAATGCATTGCCTGAAAGGCTGGGGGAAGCCGATTCCATAACAACTTTTAAGAGAGAAGTAGATCATTATTTGGGGAGGACAAGTTTCCAGGGCTATGGGGAGAGCGCGGGGGAGTGGGGTTGATCAGGGCTATGGGGAGAGCGCGGGGGAGTGGGGTTGATCAGGGCTATGGGAAGAGAGCAGGGGAGTGGGGTTGGTCAGGGCTATGGGGAGAGAGCGAGGGAGTGGGGTTGATCAGGGCTATGGGAAGAGAGCAGGGGAGTGGGGTTGGTCAGGGCTATGGGGAGAGTGCGGGGGAGTGGGGTTGATCAGGGCTATGGGGAGAGCGCGGGGGGAGTGGGGTTGATCAGGGCTATGGGTAGAGAGCGGGGGAGTGGGGTTGGTCAGGGCTATGGGGAGAGCGCGGGGCGTGGGGTTGGTCAGGGCTATGGGGAGAGCGCGGGGAGTGGGGTTGATCGGGGCTATGGGGAGAGAGCGGGGGAGTGGGGTTGATTTGGAAGCTCTTTTCAAAGAGTCAGCACAGACACGATGGGGCGAATGGCCTCCTTTAGTGCTGTATAATTCTATGGTTCTATGCAGGCGCTGTGATATTTGTATATTTTTGCCTCTGTATCTGCTGTATTCTTTACATGCAGCATCTGCTGGGCGGTTATTCGTTGTAAGGATCCAGCTGCCTGCGTGTCGGCACCCACGAGGATGATCTTTCGGTTTCTTTGTGTCTTAAGCCTGCCTGGTTGTAGCTTCCTGAAGGCAGCAGGAAACTCCAGAGAGGCACTGCGTCTCGGGAAAATAAACAAGAGTGGTAACACAAAATACATCAATAAGTGCTGAACCAAGCCAAAGATTTAGTCTTTCCAGAGCTCCAGCTTGTATCGATTGAATCATCAGAGACATATTAATGTATGTTTTATAAGCCAGTTTGTTTGGGGCCTGTTTTCATCCTGCTAAAACATGCTGAAATTTGCTTAGCAAAAAACACAAGGACGTATGGAAATTGTAATGGGTTTAAAAATTTACGTGTTAAACATTTTTTACAACAACTGTAAAATGAAACCTACTTTTATTAGCATTTGTAAAAGTAAACCGTCTCAATTGCTGATATTAATACAGTGATTGAGTATATAGAGTGACTTTCAGCTTAAAGAAGTGTAGTTACAATCGCTTATAAATTACAATCCTTTAAAATCTTTGAGTTGAATGGCTAAGGCTACAGGCTTTAAATCCGCCTTGATGACACCAAAAACGAGATGATATAGTTCTGATGAAAGGCTTAAAAAACAGAGACTGTATTCACTGTAGCAGAGAAG
The DNA here is from genome assembly GCF_018977255.1 of Callorhinchus milii. Classification (NCBI taxonomy): domain Eukaryota; kingdom Metazoa; phylum Chordata; class Chondrichthyes; order Chimaeriformes; family Callorhinchidae; genus Callorhinchus; species Callorhinchus milii. Next base: position 2,121,871 of record NW_024704748.1, read on the forward strand.
GTTAAGAGGGGATCAAACGGAAATGTTCAAAATAATCAAAGGGTTTGAGAGGGCAAGTAATAAAAGATTTATTCTGTGGCTTGATGAGCCAGTAACAAAGGGGAAATAAAGCTCAAGATTATTACTGGATGTACTTTAGAAAGGCGAGGAATTGTAGCTGTAGTTGTAGTTTTTATACCAAGGGTTATTGTGAATGGTCATGCGTTATCACAAGTGGCTATTGAATCCTGGTGAATTGTACGTTTCAGATTAACAAATAAAAGGCAGCAAAGTGGGATCGGAATGAACAGCTCCAGTGAGGATCTAGCAAAGCATAGATCCTAATGGGCTCCTTTTGTACCATGATTCTATGAAATGCTATTTGCAAAACTGGGCTAATAACATTTGAACACTTCCAGTAGGAGTTCTGTAAATGTGTTCAATTGGACTACTCTCCTCCAGCCAGTGTGATTAGGAACAGGAAATGCGAGTCGGTCTTCCCAGTCCAAACCACTCCATTGCAGGAACTGTCATTGTTTTCTTATATAAGAACTTAAATGCTGGTCGAAAAAAAGACCAAGGTCCATCTAGTTCACCTTCCACCTTCCCAGCATTCACATGCACATATGTCCCAAACTCCCTCTGTACTATATCCCACAATGTTATTTCCTAAAAGAAAACTATCCAATCTGTGTTTGAAGGAGTCGACACTTCCTGCTTCAACCTTCTCCAATGGAGCCAGTTCCACTTACGGTGGAGTACACTGAGTATTTGTGGAGCTCAGTTCTTCAATCGGTATTTGAGCACTCCGAAGTTATAGCCTCAATCTAGTTTTCTTTTTTGGAGGGGGAGGAAAAAAAAAGCAGGAAGATCCCCACACAATACATATCCATCAATCTCATCAGATCTTTCTCCCTAAATGTCACTTAAATGTCATTGCTGAGAAGTGGCTTTCGAACATGTCGGCAGCTGTGTTTGTGAAGGGCCCTCCATTTCAGAAGATTCGCACTTGATTTGCCTCAATCATCCTCCATGTTAAAGCATTTAAGTGACACCCTTGTGCTCAACTCAAAAATTTGCAATGTTTCTAGAAGTCCTCTTTCCCACTCGTGCACTTCACGTTGTGGCAAATTGTTGAGGACTCGTTCCTCTCTGCACAAATGGGCCTTTTCGTCAACATTTTTATTGCTGTCGACAGCTTCACACAGCAACCCAAACAGACAGACCAAAAAAAAAAACGGGATCTAAATTAACGAAATGCACATATTGCCGATGAATGAAAAAGTCGTCTCTTCTCCGTAATTATTTTACTCTTAATAATTTGAGCTGGAGTCAATCGAGCTCCCGAGAGAAAATTGTAATAATGTGGTGTGGATGTTCTTAATTAACCTTAAAAGGAATTGATCGCACTTGAAGAAAAAAAATCATCAGATTTTTACCCTGCAGTCGTTTGGGATTCTGCTCTCCTTTTGGCCGCACTGAAACTGGGGAGATGGAATTTAGGATGTCCTTTGTCGTAGTGACTTGTTAAGGAACCAGATCACAGTTCTTCTCTGCAATGTGTTGTGCGAACAGTGTGATATTGGGTGAATCATACCCCCTCCCCACACTCTACCTCTGTCATCTCCTCGCCATGTCATGTCATCTACTGTTTGCTTAACTAAAGAGACTGTTCCCTTCACTCAGCAAACACCGGCTTGGTCTGCTCACCCCTCTAATCGATTAACTCAGGCCCCAGCTTCTGCACCCTTCTGCATCTACCTCCCTAACCCTCTGAGACACTAACCTTCTGTCAAGCCTTCTTCTGACTTTAAATCTGGCTTTAAGTTGTGTCTTAAAACCTGTCTCTTAGACTGCATCTGGGGTCACCTTCCCCCCTGCTCAGCATCCAATCCCACCTTTGTAAAGCATTCAGATGTTATCCTATATGAAGGTCGCTATATAATATATAATATACACACATAATAGGCAAGTTGTTTCTCGTGAAAGAGCATTTAGTGACTTTTACTTTGCAGAAGCGCAACACAATAATGCAAAACTATATATAGTTTTTAAACTATAGTTTTGTGGAGTCCTGTAGCTCAGTGGTTAGAGCACTCGCTTTGCAAGTGAGAGACCTGAGTTCAATTCCAGGCAGAGGGCGAAACCTTGGACAAGTTTCCTTACTCCACACAGAGCCTAATAATAATCCCTCCAAAACCAAACAATAATAAATTGGTCATTTTCAATCCACGACTGTCTGTGGGACATTGCTGTGCGCAATTGGCTGCCGCGTTCGCCCACAAATATACAGTCAATTCACTTTACAGTGTGTTCTGTGAAGCGCTTTGGGACGTCCTCCCGACGTGAAAAGCGCTATATCAAATGCAAGGATTATTATTATTATTATAAACACTGATTCTTTGCAATATCATTCTGTTTGTTTAGTTACAATGGTCAAGCGCTCTGGGATGCTGCCCTGCATGAAGGGCACTATACAAATGCAAGTTGTAGTTGCAGTAATCCCTTGTGGCTCCACCCCAAACAATAACAAAAGGTTTGCTGAAGATTGTGCCCCTTCAATGAATAAACTGATGATTTTTTTATTTCTTGCTGCGCTCTTGCCTGCTCAATTGACGGGGAAAGCACCATTGCGCTTAATGGCGGCAATTGACTTAAAAATGGGGAGTATAAACCCAAGTTGAGTCAGCGCCATTCTCTTTGGCGGGGAGGGGAGAACTTTCAAGTCCAATCGATACGCCTTGTTGTAATGTAAAAGCAATCAAAATCTCGCCCATAAAATATACAGTTAATTCACTTTACAGTATATTCTGTGAAGTGCTTTGAGATGTCTTGAAGACGTGATAAAGCACTGTATCAAATGCAAGGATTATTTCTATTATTGTTATTATGATCAAATGGAATACATTGCCTGAGAGGGTGGTGATTCGATAACAACATTTAAGAGAGAAATAGATAATTATTTGGGGAAGACAAGTTTGCAGGGCTATAGGGAGAGGGCGGGGGAGTGGGGTTGATCAGGGCTATTGGGAGAGCGAGGGGGAGTGGGATTGATCAGGGCTATGGGGAGAAAGCGGGGGAGTGGGGTTGATTTGGAAGCTCTTTTCAAAGAGCAGCACAGACATGATGGGCCGAATGGCCTCCTTCTGTGCTGTATAACTCTGTGATTCTTTAAAAACAGGCTCGACTCCCCTGGTGTTCCCTTCACGTCGTTGATCACATGGATGATCAGGAAGTTCAAGCACCAACGTAGACCATATGTTTTAAATTGGACTTTTTCTAATGGCTCCGAATGCAGTACAGAGAATAAGCGGGAAAGAACCCCATCAGGCCTCGCGCACACTACAGTGCTGTGCTGGTGCAAGCAAAAAGCTGCTTCACTTCGAGCAGTCTAAACGCAACATTAAAGTCTCCAATATCCATCAATATGCAATTAAGGAGGAGGTAATTTAGTTTGCAATGAGGTTTTGTCAACAAGGTTAAAATGGGTATGACTAATGGTGTGTACAGTTACAGGGCAAATGGAGAAAATTAAATGGAGTGAATAGAAAAATGACTGTGGGTATCAGTAAATGCGTCTCACACTGAACACGGATGTGTGTTTTAATGGTAAACGTCAGTTTACCATTTCTGAAGAATTCTTTAATGAAGAATAATAATAATCCTTGCATTTGCATTTATATTAATGCAAATGCATCAATAAAGAATATGTTGAGCCACCTTCCCCCCCCGCCAACCCCCCACCGCACAAAAAAAAACGGAATGAACTGTCCGAGTCGGATAATTGAACATGTTTTGCTTTGGCAAGACGTGTCCAAATTCTTCTGAATTTAACTGTTGCCAACTAAAATGTCTGGGTTCCTGTTGTCAATCATGCGGAAATAGCCCACATGAGAGCTGATGCCTAGGTAGACTGATAATAATAATAATGCATTTGATACAGCGCCTTATCATGTCTTCGAGACGTCTCAAAGCGTTTTGCAAAATGCACTGTGAAGTGAATTGACTGTATATGTTGTGGGTGAAACGCGGCAGCCAATTGCACACAGCAGCGTCCCACAAACAGTCGTGGATTGAGTAACCAACTTATTATTATTTATTCTATTTATTGTTTTTTGGAGGGATCATTACCCCCGGGAAAAGCAATCCGCCAATTGACGGTGTTCCCTCTTACTGCTAGGTAAGCAGAGGTGTGTGAAGCAAGGAAACTTGCCCAATGTTTCGCCCTGCCCTGGAATCAAACCCATGTTCCTCTCGCTTGCTCTAATTTGGAATACGACACAATAACATAACAATTGACAGACATATACTGTAGTGCCTTTCATGATACGATGACATCTCAAAGCACTTCACACTGCTGATTGTGGGTCCAAGGTTTGGGGGTGTGCGGTGTGGGTGGGAGAGAAGGGGGAGTTAAAGGGGAGAAGGTGACTGAAAGCCAGTTGAAAAGAAGAGGTGGGTCTTCAGGTACGTTTTGAAGGTGGGGAGAGAAGTGACGAGGTGGAGTGATTCCGGGATGGAGTTCCAGAGGCAGATATGAAGTTCTGGCAGTATGTGTTTGTCAGAACACGTCAATGCAATGAAACTTCGAACCAGTGCAGTGCAACAGGGAACATTTATTGTGGATAATTCTGCTCTCAAATCAGTCCCCAAACATGCATCTAAACAACTTGCCATTATGGCAAAAAAAATTCTGCAACAACTGGTATTTTTCTGCAAATAACCTCAATAGATCATTGCTGAGAACAGTTATAAACATTACTATTCTCTGTGTGATTTACTTACCCATGCCATAAATTGAAAGCTTGATCAGCTTTCTTTATCAGCTTTCTGTCCTCTCCCAGTTTTGCTATTGCTGTATTTACAGAATGTGTGACAGTGAGGCTGAGTTTCCTCTTAAGTCAGCTTTCCTTCCCTTGCACACTTTAGTTAAAAACTCAGTACTCTCGTAAAACATCAATCACACTAGTTTTTTTTTAGAGACCCTGCGAAAAATGAAATCAAACGAATGCAATCAAAAGGGAACGGTTATCTTTTTATTAGAAGCAAATATCACGTCATTTCAAGCAACAAATGATTTTTTTTGTCTTTTATAGGAAGTACTGGGTCTTTAGCAGTATAGCCACTGTGAATCTGTGGCTAAGTGTGGGGAAAAAGGCTTTTGACTCATGTTTTTCAGAATTCTCTTCAGCATCCTCCTACCCGAGGTAGGGTTAGGAAAAATTAAATACACCATTGCTATCCAGAGACCCCTACTGGAAGTTGTGTGTTTGTTGACTTTAGTTCAGCACAGGAAGGAGAGAGAGACGTAACATTCCATGGCAAGTGCCAGCCTCGCGCGCTCTCCTCTCATCTTCAGGCCAAAGCCCCACATTACAGGACTCAGTCCTTGCCGACAGTAAAAATGCTGTGCTGGGGGGTGGGGGGGGAATGCTGCATTGGTGGAGATGTCATCCTTCAGATGATATGTTAAACTGAAGTCATGTTAGGCTTGCTCAGGTGGATGTTGTAAGAACATAGGCAATGCTGGACAAAAAAAAGGCCATCTAGTTTGCCTTCCACTTTTCCTGCCGTTTGCATGCCAATAATGTCCCGAACTACCTCCATACTATAGCCCATAATTCTAAGTTATTTCCTAAAAGAAAACTACTTAATCTGTGTCTGAATGTATCAACACTTCCTGCTTTAACCGTCTCCCTAGTCTGAAAAGGGAAGGGAGTTTCTTTCTCCAACAACCACAACAACAACTTGGATTTACATAGCGCCCTCCGTGCCGGATAGCGTCTCAGAGCGCTTCACAGTAACCGATCCCGGGGCCCTAGATAAAATTGTTGTGACTACGTGACTGTCGAGGGCATTGCCATGTGCAGAGACGAGTCCTGTGGGAAATGTGTGCTAAATTGTCCGCTGCTTTTGCCTGCAAAATATTCGGTCACTAAACTTCACAGTAAACCCCGATGTGAAAGGATTTGAGTCAAATGCAAGGATTATTATAGGCTGCCAGCACTCACTCACCACAAGGTACAGGAGGGTGCCCAGCTCCCTTACAGCGGTGCCTCAGTGAAAGGGAAAACAATCATCTTTGTGCTCAACATTGCTCTGATGGTTAAGTTTCCGGAGCACATATTACTTACTGTCTCTTTCGAGAAGAGTCTCTTACTTACTGTCTCTTTCAGCGCCTTGGGACGTCCTCCCGACGTGAAAGGCGCTCTATAAATGGAATCTTGTTGTTGTTGTGTTGAGATGCCTTGCTGTTTGATGTGGCTTAATGTATGGTTGAAGAAATAATGACAGCCGGTAAATCCTTACATGAAATGCTTGGTTTCTTTTGAATAGATCATTGATATTTATAGTGGCATCACAGTAATAATAATCCTTGCATTTTCTATAGGGTTTTATCATGTCTTCGAAACGTCTCAACACGCTTTCACAGAAGGCAATGTAAAGTAAATTGACTGTATATTTTGCGGGCGAATACAGTGATTGTTATGCAGGGCTATCCCACTTATTAAATGACTCGGGTGTCCTTGTGGATATGTGGTTCCTTGAAGTGTGGTCCACATCGGTGCAGACTGACCATCTTCAACCGCTGACAAAATGGCCGACTTTTGAGTCATCCGGTCACCGCAGATGTGCAGAAATTGTCGTTACTGTTCCTGTGCGCCGCCATTGGCGCCCTGTGCAAGAAGTACCGACAGCAGTGCTTCGCGTACGTGTACACAATACACAGGAAGTGATGTCGTTTTAACCCGGTGACCTGGAAGTTGCCCTTTTTTTTCCTTCACACCCAGTGTGTAACGCGCACTGTCTGAGATATTGAACCCCGAACGACCAGGTTGTAACTGTTTTTATTTGCAGTGATGTTTTCGGCCCCCGTTTTTACAGTTTGGTCGACATCGATTAAAAGTCATCTTATTTGTGATGATCTACACAAGGGGGTTCTGGGAAACACTTAGGGGTGGGGTTGGGGGTGGGGTGGGGGGGGGGGGTGTGCAGGCAAACCCGTTGCCATGTGTCTGGATGTGAAGGCGGAAACCGTTTTGAACTGAACGCTTGGAAGATTTGTCTCAATATTTTAGTCGCGGTGGTAAATTGCTATTATCTGCGTAACAGCATAGCACTTAGCATGGTAGGGGGGTGTCTGGAGTTATTGCTGAGGCGATCGCTGAGGTATCTGGGTCAACTCAATATCCGAGAATGTCTCAATACATTACAACTGGGAACTTGAATGCTGTGCAGACAGTAACCATTACCACCAGAAACATAATTATCTTCCTCGTGTCGGCCATGGTCTGACCATGGTTATCATTGAATTATAAACTAATCCAGGGGTTCAAGAAGCGACCAGAACTCCTATCAAGCTGTTATTAAATTGCTGACATCCCGTGCTAAAAGCTTTCGCTCTCGGCTTGCAGGTTTCCGCACGAGGGGACCTTGGTAGCAGATGCTTAAGCAATGGCAAAGAACACATTTCTACTCCCTTCGTTTGAGAGCCCTGAGCAAACAATAGCGATCACTTAGCAGTTATAAACATTTATTGAACAATGTCAGGATCACTCCTGTGTTTTATGCATTTGTCTTATGCTCTTGTTAGAACACGTTTTGCGGTGGGGTTGTAAGAATCGAGAGCATGAACCAACCAGCAGAGCGGCATGTATGCGGTTCCTAGCTTGACGACTACGTTCGGCAAAAAAACCCGAACAAAAAGCCAACGTCTTGGTGAAACTCGCGCAGGCGCAGCATCATGATACGTTTAATTCCTTCATTAAAATGCTTTTTACTTAACGAATGAAACTTTCGGTGCCAACCTGTCGGACTCAGCCTCAAATTGCAACGATTTGGTGGGACAAAAAAAAGCTTGGTTTGACCCAGGGAGTGGGGCCACTGATGATATACTGTTATCCCAATAGATTGAAAAACATTTGCATCAAGTAATTGGAGTAAACTAAATTGTCACTGGGTATTCCTTATTAGGAAAGCGGCGCAATGCCTATAAAAGGAGCGAGCACATGGTGCTCCAGGTTGCTATTTTCCTGATGACACCAAAGCTACGTGCCTGAATGTGACTGAGGAGTCGTCCTCTAGGTCGGGAATTTTCAGTGCATTCTTTTCACTGACGCACTGTTGAGCGGCTGCTAGCTGGTGTTTAGTTCAAGTGTAATTTTAGTGTTTCTTGGCATCATATTTACCCCATTTGTCAGGAAGTGTTTTAAGTTGGGTTGCGTGTTTCATGGAAGAGCAATAAAATTCGGTTGAGTTTTCTTGACCATGCTTTCTCGAGTCTCTGAAATCAACCTGGAACGAGGGACACGCATACGTAGGTCGAGCTTACGTCACAGTCTGCTAGTGAGATCGGCTGCTGACGGAATCTTCTCAATCAGCTGTAATATAAACGGCAATTGGCGTTGCCTGTCATCGTGGTATCTCTCACTAACGAAGTACACCTTAAAATTAGGGACTTGCATTCATAGAGAGACGGATTGAACAGAGGGGCGGCCTACGAGGGTGGGCGAGATACACATAAGGAACGAAACTTTCGATTTCATTCACTGTAAATGCACAAAAGGGGTGAGAACCGTCGCACCATAGCTCGGATTTATTGGATTTATTGACCTAAGCCGTTCAGAGACTAATTTAATGATTGCTCTTTAATATCCAGTTCTTTGCAATAGTTTAATTTGAATTAAAAAGACCTCTTTAGCTCTATTCACTCAGCCAGCTCTAGCCTTCTGCACATCCCTTGGTCCCTCTGTTCCACCATCAGGGGTTATATTTTCAGGTACAATGCCCCCAAACTCTGGAACTCCGTGCCTCAATCCCTCCGCTTTGCCTCCAGCTCAGCAAGTTGCACCATCGTTAAGTGCTTCGAGATGTTATCGCGCTGTACAATTGCAAGTTGTTGTTGAATAGTTACATTTATGTAACGTAAAGAATCTTGATGGCTTGGATAACTTTAAGACCACCATATTCATCCGTTATGTTGCAAAGCACGTGAGGAATTTATTTCCTTTTTTCCCTGTTGAAAGGAGGAGGAAAGCAAGAATTCCTTGGAACATAAACATAACCAAATCTCTCGCGCATTTAAAAATCGCCACTAACTAAACGAATGCAATTTCTATGTGAGACCCAATTAGCTAATGGATGGGAGTCATGGAAAGCCATCACACGCATGGGTAACGAGCGGAAGAAAGTTACTGTGCAAGTCTGCTGGGGTAGACCTTGTGTTCCCTTTGTAACCTTGGCCATTCGTGGCGACACTGCACCATGCAGTCGTTCAACCGTGGAAACGTTGATCAATATAATACTCGCTTTTGCTTGCTGGATAAATCATGCTGATAAAATGAAGTTTTATAGGGCGGCATTGAGTTTGGTACCCCAGCTCGTAATATTTAATAGAATTTCTTTATTGGATTTCAGAACACAAAGTTACTTATTTACTCACTGAATAGATGTGATTAAATTGAATGCCTTTTGTAATTCAGTTGCCTGTGTGACATAAATTTTAATCTCGTCTCTTAGTTAGGTGCATGAATCAAATGACAGTAATTCTCCTACATTTGATAAAGGTCAATTGAGACAACATAACATAACATAACATGTAGGAGCAGGAGTAGGCCATTCGGCCCTTCGAGCCTGCCCCGCCATTCAATCATGGCTGATCTTCTAATCTAACTCCAGCTAATAACCTGACGCTGCCTTATCCCCATATCCCTTAATCCATTTTGCAATAAGAAATCTATCTATCTCAGTCTTGAACATGTTCAAGGACTGAGCGTCAACAGCCCTTTGGGGTAGTGAGTTCCATACATTCACCGCCCTTTGAGTGAAGAAGTTCTTCCTCAACTCAGACTTCAAGACATTAAAGATTAAATCACTAATTGCGGTCAATTCGGTGATTTCATTTCCAGTAGATGGACAGAGTTTAAGTAGTCGCTGATTATTGAAATTCAGAAAAACAGTTGAAACATTTTCTTTTTAAAAACAAATGATTTGATTTATTTTTCTTTTACGTCGTATCTTGCGTGGAGGGGGGGGGGGGGAGAACACAATCTAACACACTTGACATCAAATGGAAGAAGTGATCCAGATTGATGTGCACTGTAAAAGGTTTGCGATATGACTGGATGATGCATTTCTGTTTAAAGTGTGGGTGTATAATTCATATTGCTTTGCTTGCGTCTTCCCCGCCACAACAAAGCAAAATGAAATAAGGCCGCAGATGTTCACTTTTTAATTTCAAATTGCTGCACAGTTTAATCTAATGGTGGTGTTAATAATAATGATAATACTTATTTTATATCGCGCCTTTCACGCCGAGAGGACATCTGAAAGTGTTTCACAGGACACGCTGTAAAATGCAATGGTTGTGCGTTTTGAAGCTAAAGCTCAGCAGCTATTTTGTGCACCGAAATGTCCCACACTCGAGACAGCCATAAAATGAATGAGCAATTTTATTTGGGGGAATTGGTGGCGAGGACACTGAGACAAACTCCCTTCTCTTTTTGAACGGTGTTGCAATTGGTCTCAGCAATCCTGCTTTGGGAAAAGGAAGGGGAAACGTCAGCAAATATTTCTGATCCTGATGTTGGGACCTCTGCTAGATGTGGACATGCGGGGGCAGAACAGGGCTTAGATACGACCAGATCCCAGTGACACTTATTGTCATGGCTCACCCACACAGAATTGCTGCTGAGGCTGTAAATTCTGGTCAATCTACTGTTACCACAGTCCATAGAGAGGAGGGGTGGGGGGGAGTGAGGAAAGTAACAGGAAATAACCTTCAGGAAATAAGGTTTGAGTGGGAATATTGCCAGGGAATAAAAAATAATTGCTGCAGGAAGGAGCTGGTAGATTAATTGATTTTGCATGTTAATAATCCTTACATTTGGTGTAGGGCCTTTCACATCTGGAGGACATTCCACAGAGCTTCACAGGATGTACTGTAATGTGCATTGCCTGTATATTTTGTGGACGATCTGTGCAATACTGGCATCTGTCAAATGCAAGTGTTATTGTTATTATTGTTATTATATTGTTATTGCAGGATGATTCCTCCGTTGTGCCTTTTTGTGCACATAGATGTAAGAAAAACTGGCATTTGCTGTAGCGCCTTTCACGTTTGGAGGGCGTCTCAAAGCGCTTCACGAGATTGCAACGTGTAGTGACTGTGTACTTTATAGGAGGAAACGGCAGCCAATTTGCGCACAGCACCGACTCGCAAACAGCCTTGAAGTGAATGACTAATTTTTTTTGATCTGCTGGATTGTCTTTGCAGAGTCTATTTTGGCAATAGTATGAAATATAGATTTTCTTGCAGTGTCGATCGTGACAGCTGCAGGAAGCAGGCTCCCTCAGCAAATTTATAGACATCTTTCTCCTCTCCCTCTCGATGACTTCATCCTCTGTAATTCAAAGTGCATCCGAATTAAGAGAACTTGAATTAAATGGAACAATTAATTATGCCAGATTTTTGATTCTGGGCCAAAATGCGATTTCTTGAGTATCAAAAATAGAATTGTTCTTTCTGCATTTTTGGACCACTCAAGTCCTCGTCAAAAGATCTTCAGATCGAATCGGTCCCATAGCTCCTCGTGTCCAGCTGCACTTGACCTGAATAGGTTATAGCAATTCTGGATGGATTGAGGCCAAATATAAGTTCTTGATTAGTACACCAGATGGAGCACTACACGTGAGTGAGTCTAATCTCAAGGAAGAAACTACTGAGTGCAATTGTGCCTTCCCTTTAATTCACAGTCCTCCACTCTCCAACCTTTATCAACTTCCAGCTCATCTTATTATCGACTTAATGGTAGAATTTCCGGTGAATTGTATGGAGGATCTGTCTTGTGGTCAACCAATAAGTAGAGAATAATTGGATCAATATAATAATAATAATAATAATAAATCTTGCATTTGATATAGTGCCTTATCACGTCCTTGAGACGTCTCAAAGCGCTTCAAGGATCATATTGTAAAGTGTAGTGACAGTATTTTTTTAGGCAAAATATGTTGTTTGCGTTTTATGCTTTAGGAATGAAACTGACCTGTTCGTGGAAATACATGTGCATATTTCACCCTTGTTTATTTTTTAAAAAAAAGCTTAAAATTCTACTTTGCATTCTTTTTCAACGTGTTTAAGAGAAAAACTTGCTGTAGGTAAATATCATATAGGAGTGGTGGAGGTTTGTGTGAAGTATAAGCACCTACAGGAACTAGTTGGACTGAAAGGTCTATTTCCTTGCCATGTCAATTATTTTGCTTAAGAGTGCAATGTATATACATTTGAGCACCAGATGACAATAACAACTGGCATTTATATAGCATCCTTCGTGAGGGATAATATTTCTGAGCCATTCCCAGGGTTAGACTCTGAGCAGGAGATGTGGGGGAGCGGAGAAAGGAGGCTTGACCAGAAATGCGAACAGAGAGGTGGGACTTAAAGCCAAATGGAGAGAGGAGACGACAACATTAAAGGCAGAAGCTTCAATATGTTAAAAATAAAGCAAGTAATTGTTATCTAGCAGTCCTATGGTAATAACAGCACACCTTGTTTTTTTTTATTCCCTCTCCCAAGAACTTTCTTCGCTGGGGATGTGGTTACTTTGATTATCAGTGCTACTTATCTCCAGTCTTCCAGAATGATAACGGTAGCAGTACAAAAAAATCCTTGCGTTTGATATAGTCCCTGTAACATCAAAATGTGTCATAGCAATTCACACGGACTTGCAGTAAAAGCGTACTGACTTGATTTGTTGGTGATCATGGAGGCGAATTTCCTTACAGCAGTGTGCAGCGAGTGAGTGATTGATTCATTTATCTCGTTGGCCAGGATACCGGGAGTAAATCCTACCTCAGCTCAAATAGGGTCACGGCATCTTTAACATTCGGTTTAACGTCTCATCCCAAAGGACCGAACCTCTTAACAAAGCAAAGTCCCGACGTGAGACTTGAACCCACAACCTTGCGATGCAGAGACGAGGGGGCTACCAACTGAGCCGGGCTGACGTCGAATAGTAGAATGAGGGAAGCCTGTTTCCTGAGCCAGCCAACCCTGCTGCTTCAAGCTGTTGGCTCTATGTGAAACTTCCAAGAAGATAAAGGAGAAAAAGAGCCTGCGTCCCTCCTGGGGGTAATGGAGCACAGAGACGATTCAGCCTTGTATTACTAACATGTCTGTGTTCTTCAACCCTGACTGGTTACATTCTACGTTTTTATAAGATTCCCTGAAATCTCCCGTTGCACATTAGAACCTTTTACGTTGGTACTCAAGTAACATTTCTGTAACTAGCTGCTCATTCAGTGGTATTTTGTGAAGTGCCACGTCGACAAACCGTGTTCGGCTTTTAACCGAAGATTCTTCCACATGTTTCACAGGCAATGGTTTGTTGGTTTGTGTTGAGATTGATCACCAGTTTCATAGTCCTGGCTCTTGCTCCGTGAGCATAGTTTAAATTAAATATCGTCCACCTCATTCATATATATTATAGTAATAATTATATTAATAATGATCAATATAATTATAAATAATAATAATAATAACAATATAATATATGATAATAATAATCCTGGAGTTTGGTGTAGCGCCTTATCACGTCTTCGAGACGTCTCAAAGCGTTTCACAGAATATACTGTAAAGTGAATTGACTGTATTTTGTGGGCAAAATGCGGCAGCCAATTGTGCACAGCAGCGTCCCACAAACAGCCGTGGATTGAGTGACTACATTTTATAAAAATTTTTTACTTATATATAATGTGTGTGTCTCTATATATATATAGAGAGAGAGAGCACATTAAGGAATGGGATCACTTTTCCATTTTCCTTTTTTTTTCTTTTAAGAAGACAAGGTTCATTCTGTGAGCCTTTACCTTCACCCACTTGCAGGTTATTAATTGATTCCGCTCGGCTGTTAAACACCAATCTGATGTAGAATCTGCTCCGAAAGTCTGTTTCTCACATATTTTAAAAAGTCACTTATTACCTCCATTAAAGTTGCTTGGGTTTTCACTGTCAAATATTCAATCTCCTATCACCGCATTACGAATCATGATGGCCTCACGACTTGTCCTCACAACTCACTGTCTGCGTTTCCACCTTGAATTTTGGTTTGATGGCATTGGTGGGGTTTTTTTATGTTTAATAATCGTCCAAATCGCTTCTGTCACACCACTTTCTACTAGTGTTTACGGATCACTCACCGTGCCAATATAATAATATTTCCGTCTGACGTAGTGCCTGATCGCGTCGGGAGGATGCCTCTCAGCTCTTCGCAGAGTTCACCTTGAATTGTGGTGGTCGTATATTTTTTGTAGGTGAACGCAGCAGCCAGTTTGCACTCAGCAATGTCCCACAAACACCGATGGTGTGAACGTCCAGTTTTATTTGGCAAATTGTCAGACAGGAAACTGGAGACACCCCTTTCTCTTTTTGAATAGTGCCGTAGGACTTTTAATGTTCGTTCACCTGAACAGGCACCTCTGACAACGCAATACTGTCGTGGACCAACATTAGAGTGTCAGCTTAGACTGTGTAAGTTCAAAGTCCCGACGTGGGCCTTGAACCCACAACCTTCTGACTGTGAAGCTATCTGAGATGTTGTGGCAATTTGATGAGGTTTATAGATCAAATGCAAGGATTTGAAAGGAAAAGCAGTCGTCATGCCTCAACACCGAGATTACAACAAATCCATTGTTACCCTGAATATCATATGACTGAATGCTCAGCAATACTATCCAGTACTTGGAGCAGACCTGCATACAGTAAGACCGGCCGAATGGCCCGATGAAATCGCAAGGTAGTTGTGGAGGACGTAACAGTGTTTACAACAAGTGATTATCTTTTAATTGCAAGGTTATTGCAGCTTTTTAAAGCAATGGTATAGTTACTCCTAGCTGTTGCGTACAGTTGGTAGGTGGTAAGAATAGCTCATTATGTAGACAGCTCAAGTGATCTACGCGACATAGATGCCTGTCTTTGGGGTTGAACACGACAACTAAATGTAGGCTGTCTGTTCACTAAGTACAGTCTGTCTCTCTCTCTGTCGCTCTTTCTCTGTCTTTCTCCATCTGTCTTACTCTCCCTCCCTTACCCCCCTTCTCTCTTGCTCCGCTATTTTTTTTCCTTGTCATCTGTACGGTGAATCGGTCGCTAGATTTTCCAGTAAATACTGTGAAGCACTTTTGAGACATTTCAATGACGTGATAGGTGCGATATCGAACGGAAGGATTATTATTGTTTATAATTATGATTTGCTCAGTCCTTCAACACAAAAATAAAAACTTACATGTAGACCATAAGGTGTAGCAAAAATTGTAGCGGGAGAAAAGATCTGAATGCTATCATGTCTTAACTGATCTATTTGCACTTGTCTCCTTATTAGTTAGCTTTACTCAACTGTTTATGAGTATCATAATAAAAATAAACCTTGCATTTGATATAGCACCTCATCATGTTTTCGAGGCGTCTCAAAGTGCTTCACAAAAGGTACTGTAAAGTGAGTGGAGTCCTGTAGCTCAGTGGTTAGAGCACTCGCCTTGCAAGCGAGAGACCTGAGTTCAATTCCAGGCAGGGCAAAGCCTTGGGCAAATTTCCTTACTCCACACGCCTAATAATAATCCCTCCAAAAACCCAAAACAATAATAAATTGGTCATTTTCAATCCACGACGCAATTGGCTGCCACGTTTCGTCCACAAATATACAGTCAATTCACTTTACAGTCTATTCTGTGAAGTGCTTTGAGACGTTTAGAAGACGTGAAAAGCGCTATATCAAATGCAAGGATTATTATTATTATTTTTTGGGCGAAACGCCCGTCATATCATCAGTGGACATCCAGCTCAAGTCTGATGCACACAACCAATTTGATGGCCATGTTCGTATTACACGGTTTAGTTTTGATCTCACTTCGATTTGCACCCTTGCGGATTTCTGCATACTCAGCAGTTGAGTTCAATTTTCACTCCACTCCCAAATGGCCCAAGAACTTGCAAGAGAACTCTTTTTTTAAAATCATGTTAAAGGGCACATGTGGCTTCACTTCCAGAAGCATTGGCTTGGCATAAACGAGGTATCTATATGGATTGAGCCGAGTCATCGCAAAGAACATTATCTCAGTTTCCAATTAAGGCCAAACTTTAAAGTTGAGTATTCCTGGGGCGCTAAGAAAGCAAATTGATTGGTAAATGCTATCATATTTACGTTTGTTGTATATGAAATCTGTGGCCTTGGCGAAACGTTTGGAGATTTTTTTGGGGGCGAACGATATTCAAAATAAAAAAAAGAGGAGATGGAGTTTTAGTAACTGGACAGTAGGCAAATGGGATCATAGTCAACTAGAAAAAAAGGAGCGTGTGTGCGGGGTGTGGGGGGGATGGAGGGGTTAGGCCAGGGGGAGAGAAATCTTTAGTTTTTTGATATATGTTGGGAAATCACAGATTTTAGGAACTGAATACACAGAGCACAGATGACAAATTTGATTCCCATCAACATGTAATTATATCATGACTGGAGTCCAGCTCTGAAACATAATATTTCCTAAGCAGCAAGAGGTATTGGCGCTGGGGGAAGGGAGAGATTTTCCATTTCCATTTCAGGCTCCTTATGTCAGCGGCACACATTTCCAGGTCAGGTAGAGCTTGCACGGCGATAGAACATGATTCAAACGGAGCAGGTTCCTCCCAGGTCTAATCTCCGCCACAGAGATGCTCATTTATCTCGTCGGGTGGATGATTTGAGGAGACCGTCGGGAATCCTCTGTAAACTGCGTCCCTCGCAAAGTATCCTCCGCGTGACTTAGGTTCCGCCTGAGTGAGTGGGATTTATTTTCCTCCAGTCATGTTGCGGCTTTCGCGTCGAGATATGTCAAGAACTGCGCTGCGATCCTGTTCAGGAGCCCTGCTGTTCTGAAAGGGACGTGAAGCGGGTTCTGCAATCACTGCTGGCAAACCATGCGGACGGAGGTTGCACTGCGGGAGAGTACAGTGAAGTCCAGTCCCAAGGATATTGCATAAAGTGAGGATATAACTCTCAACGACACAAGCACTTCCCCCGTTTCTCAGAGCGCCCCCAGGCCTTCACTCGCAGGGCATTGCTGCTGATCATTGCACCGCAGATCGCCAATTTCTCCTGAGAATCCAAAACCTTCCATGCTGTGGCCTCTTGACTTACAGATGGAACTAAAGTCATTCTAATATTTCCCTCCATCCCCAACCCCCAACTCCCCCCCTCCCCCCCCCCCCCACCCGCCCGCCGGAAAAGCTAAAAGCTCTGTGTCTGTAGGTCTCAATTGTGTTCTATAAAAACGTACAGGGTAAACTGCAATTAAACTGGCTAATAAATTAGCTCGCAGCATATAATGGGGAGGGGGTGGGGGAACGTTGGCTACTCATTTCAGTGATGTGCTGCACACTGGATATTTAAGGGGTTGAGACCATCAAGCTGAGAATGCCACAAATGGAACAAATTAGACATTCCACTGTGCACAATTCATTGTATGTTACGTTAAACAAATCTGGGACAAAACAGCGCTATTTATTTTAATGGGCAGCGCAGAGAAGTCGCTTCTCGCTTCCAGTTTATGTCAGGCGAGCACTCGAATCTCTTTTGCCCGCCTTCAGAATTCTATGAGCAGAAATCAATAATAATAATTCTTGCATTTGATACAGCGCCTTGTCACCTCGTTGAGACGTCTCAAAGCGCCTCACAGAATATTACTGTAAAGTCTGTATATTTTGTGGGCGGTATGTGGCAGCTAATTGCACACAGCAGTGTCCCACAAACAGTTGTGGATTGAGCGACCAATTTTTTTAGTATAAAGAAATTATTCAGCAGAGTTGGATGGAATTTATTTGGCATTTTCAGTTCTGTCTGGGGCATTTGGTAATTGTGGTCCTGTTGAAAGTCACAGCTGCAGCAGGGAATGGAGAAATCATTCGGTCCATCATAATAATAATGACATTGTTTCATAATCTGAAGTGTTCTATACAGAAAGAGAGGTCAGAATGGGAAAAAGGCAATTAGCTTATCTTGCTGCCCTTCGCTTTTTTAACGATAGTAAGCATTACCCACGCACGCAAAATCATTGCCAAAATTAAACCCTTCTACTTGTGGAGTCGCAAATCCCATTTATTTTTGAATGCATCAATGGAATCCCTGTTCGTCTCAGTAGGTGAAAGTATAATTGATTTAAGTCTTTCAGTTTTTTTTTTTGCATTTGAGACAGCGGACGAATGTGTCGGGAAAAAGTGTCAAAGCGCTTCCCAGGATTTAATTTAAAGTGTAGTGACTCTGTATTTGGTAGGCGACAGCAGTAGCCAATTTGCGTACAGCAGTACCACACAAACAACCATGAAGGGAAGGAACAATTTTTTTTATCTGGATGATTGTTGGCAAGGACACTGGGATAAACTCCCTTTTTTTTTCAAATAGTACTATGAAATCTTTAATCTTGTAATAAATAAAATAATCCTTGCATTTGACATAGCGCCTGATTGCATCGTTGAGATGTCTCAAAGCGCTTCAAAGAATATACTGTAAAGTGTAATGACTGTGTATTTTGAGGGCAATTGCGCACGGTGTGTCCCACAAACAGTGTCGTGGCTTGAGTGACCAAATGATAATTATTTTTCGGTGAGGAATTATTACCCCAGAAAGCGATCCGCCAATCGACTAACAACCGGGTTCCTACTCACCGCTAGGTAAACGTGTGTGAAGAATAAGGAAACTTGCGGACATTGAACTCGGGTCCTCTCACTTGCTTGGGAGGCAAACCCGCTAACCACTACACTACGGGACTCCTAAGAGTTACAGATGGATTGTTGTTTGAAGGGTGGGGAAAGACACACAAAAACCTTCACCATAAAAGGCACAAACAACTCCTCGGTTTAACATCTCATCCTGATGACCTTACCTTCCCCAGCACTGAATCGGAGTGTCAACCTGCACTGCCGTGTAGTATTTGGAAGTGGGGCAGCCAATGGATTAAATTTCCACTCGGAGCTTTGAGGACAAATGAAAGAGATTAGAGTGTTCTGCGCTCTGCTATTGCCTGTGAAATTCTTCCCTGGAGAGTTTCGCTGCCAGCGTAGAAACTTCCATGCATCTCCAATCGGCATGTGTGTGTTTCTATGGTCCCTTGTTTCTCTGAAGGTATTGTTTTTTCCCATTATACTGATATTTACAAAGCCCTGATATCACTTACAAAGAAACATTGCAGCTAATTTAAAAACAGACTTGAATAACCTTTTTGTTTCCACACTGCCTGGTTTTGCTACAGTCGTGCGGTTTCACATTAACTTTACACAATCCCATTTTGCACTCAGTGAATATGGTAAAAGTGCAGTTCGGTTCATTTTATTTGCTTGGGATTATCGCACTTGCATCTTTCAATAAATATAACCCCCACGTCTCGCCCGACACTCAACTGCTGCACTCAATCTTCAGAAGAGAAGTTAAACCAAGTGAATTTGCACATGGCAATGTCCCACAAACAGCAATGAAATGAATAACGTTTTTTAATATAACTGGGGGATTCTTTGCCAGGACGTCCAGAGAAGAGAAACTCCATTCTCTTTTCGAGCAGCGCCTTAGAATCTTTAATGTCCACCTGACAATCAGACAGGAATCTCAGTGTAACGTCTGTGCTCAATTGGCTGCCGTGTTTCACCGACAAAATACACAGTCACTGGACTTCCCAATATATTCTGTGAAGCGCTTTTGACGTTTCAACCGTGCGATATGGTGCTATATTAAATAACAAAGATTATTATTATCTCATCCGAAGGATGACTCAGTGCTTGTTCCGTATTCTCGCAACCTTTTATGTGAATAAGTGATCTGTGGGCTCTGGCTATTCGGATGCTGGGGTAATTGTCCCTCTAAAAAAAAACAGCAATCCCTTGTGCTATTTTTATAAACAAAAAAGGTAAAGGATGCATCAAGTATTGTCGTGGTTGATGACTGAGAATTTTGTAGTGGATGCAAGATAAATTTCTTAATTCCTTATCGCACTTGTCTAAATAATTGGAATAGAACATCGATACCAAACCTTCATCTTCTTCGAGTAATGTCTGCATATTTTCTTTCATTTCAGACAACGGGTTACTTAATAATGATAATAATAATCTTTGCATTTGATACAGCGCCTTATCACATCTTCGAGACGTCTCAAAGCGCTTTACAGGATATACTGTAAAGTGAATTGACTGTATGTTTTGTGGGTGAAACAAAACTGTAACACAATCAGAGCTAACCTGTGGACTGTACTGCTGAATGTTCACCAGCTCGCTTTACAAAACAACGTGCACTTTTTTTAAAAAAAAGAAAAACAGTCAATAGTCATCTCTTACCGAAGGGCACAGTAAGAGAGATTCCGTACCTATTGGAGGTCAGCAACATTTTTGTATGCAATAATCATAGTGGGATCGCAAGCTATTCGAGCGGGTTTAAATTGCTCCGAACGTCTTTGAGACGTCTCGACGATGTGAAATGCAAAGATCATCATCATTATTATTATTTGTACCTTTTTCTCTTTGTGGTAAGCAGATATTTGCTGAGCCCATTCATTGAAACGGAAGGTGCCACAGAGTGAAGGGAGGTCGCAATCAAACTCTTCACTTTGCACTACAACTCATTGCTCTGAGCACTGTATCACTGTGTCACCCAAATGGGTTCCTCAACATTAAACAGCCAGTTTTAATGAGGGTTCTTTATAGTTGTTTAATGATCATATTTATTCTACGGCATGTTTGTCAAGGCAGATAACCATGCAGCTGGACACTTGTAGTGTGGATCCTGTAAAAATATAGACAATGTTTCGACCTATTTTGGGGGCAGATTTCTTCTCTTCATGGGAAGCTTATTTTGGGCTGCAAAAGAAAATCATAAATAAATTACTGCGCACAAGGGAAATGTGAGAAGTACAGCAGGCCGGGAGCAGTTTTTCATGCAGTGCATTAAAAGTAAAAAATGTACCATGTAGACATTTTAATTAAGGTGAAGATTTGTGCTTCGTTTTGGAAGGTTACAAATTAAATCACTTACTACTTGCGACCAGAAGTATTTTTTTTTAAAAAAGCATTGAATGTATGTTTGTGATGAACTGCCAAAATTATAATGTTAAGGTGGTTAAGGTAGTGCTGTGGTAAGTTAGAGCAAAGTTGACCTCAGTCAGGTGTATTAAATATTTAAAGAAGATTGAGCATGAGTGCATGAGTAACGAACAAGGTGTTTTGAAACATAATATTAAGGCTTGGCAGCCTTTCCCGCACCAGCACTTGAATTGAATAATTGTTCAACAAGAATATGTTAATTGTAACTGAGCCACTTATTCCATTTTGTGCATAATTTTGCACTGTGGGCTACAAATCCACACTGATTTTTATTTGCACGGTCCTATCCT
Source organism: Callorhinchus milii (assembly GCF_018977255.1). Taxonomy (NCBI): domain Eukaryota; kingdom Metazoa; phylum Chordata; class Chondrichthyes; order Chimaeriformes; family Callorhinchidae; genus Callorhinchus; species Callorhinchus milii. The sequence continues at coordinate 2,143,246 of NW_024704748.1, forward strand.
GTTTTATTAAGGCTGTGCCCCTTATTAGCCAAGCTGGTCTTCAGTTACTTGCGAGAGCTATTCTTAGAAGGTTCAAAGAATAATATTTCATGATTTTTTAAAAAAAAGTACCCTTTGTTTCTGAATTATGAATAGCCCCTCACAGTAGGAACAGTCAATCTGATCTCAACAGTTATCTGGACTGTCAGACTGACTTGTGGCGGTCCGTAAGAATTTGACACGAGGGTATTATATCTAACTGACTTTGTAACTGAATAACGTCTATATCTGGAGCAATTTTTTGCGGCGTGCCATACTGTAAACACATTTTAAGCTGGGTCAGATTTCACCCAGGCAACAACTGCATAATTCGAGAGATAATCGGATGCAAAGCGACCGGTTTCACATTCAAATATGGAAGAAATTTGTCCACCTCCTGCTTGAACACGTACATTTAGCTGCATGCACTCGGGACATTTTTGAAGTCGTCTCGATATTTTATTGAACCGATAGAAATGCAATTGCCCAAAGCAGGAGATTGGGCGTCTTTAAGTACCCCTTTTCTTTCCCCCCTCGCAAATTTGTTGAGTGCTTTCTGGAAATGAGATGCATTTAAAATCCTGTCCAGAGTTGCTGAAAACTTAGATTGCTTTTGATTTCTACCCTGGTTATGCAGTACAGGGTTTTAATTTGATGGTTTTCTTATTTTTTCCCCTCACTGTGTTTGTTTTTACACAGGACCTAAAACAGCTGTCACTTTAATCATAATCGCAAGCAGCCATGCCCAAACTATTAAATATAATAGATTTCACATCTGTGAGTCTTCATATTATCAATCTTTTTACAAGAGTCTACTAGCTGGGGTAGAGTTAAAAACTCCAAGGATCAGATGGTGAGGGAAATCCTAGCCCCACAGAGACGATTAAAGTTAAAACAGATGAATAAGACTTTGCAGTAGATGAAGTATAAGGAAATAGAAAGTCCAGAGAGAATTATCCAAATTGAGATTGGTAAACAGAGAGCACTGCCAATTGATGAAATCTTAATTACGTTCTGTCACACGATGTGTTGATTTGAATTCCTGCTAATTGCAAGAGCAAAATAAATAACTTGTCCTTGAATCGTAGGAGCAGAGGAACAGGAGGGGCCATTCGGTTCTTTGAGCCTGTTCCGCCATTTAATTAGATCATGGCTGATCTGAACCTCGACTAATTGCAATTGCAGGCAACCTCACTCTTGAAGGTGTGGATAGATCCAGCATTCACAGCCTTTTGGGGGAGAGAATCGGGCACTGGGATCGCCTGATGAGTCTCTGAATTGCCACCCAAACAAAGTTTAGACTCAAACAAACTGTGGAGTCCTGTAGCTCAGTGGTTAGAGGCCTCGCAAGCGAGAGGACCTGGGTTTGACTCCCTGGAAGGGCGAAACGTAACGTTGGCAAGTTTCCTTACACCACACGCCTCTGTTTACCTAGCAGTATGTAGAAACCCGGTTGTTAGTCGATTGACGGATCACTTTTTCAGGGGTAATAATCCCTTAAAAAAATAATATTAATATAAATTTGGCCACTCAATCCATGACTTTTCGTTTAATTGGCTCCCGCGTTTCGTCCACAAAACATACAGTTCAATTCACTTTACAGTTTATTCTGTGAAGCGCTTTAAGATGTCTTGAAAACGTGATAAGGCTTTGTATCAAATGCAAAGATTATTATTGTTATATATTATTGCTTTCATTGTTCACTGGAAGCATTTCATGACGATAGCTTTGCAAGATATCTTGATTACGCCTGGAATTTGCACAACCTATTTTAGTAGCACAGTAGCACCTTTTACGTTGAAGGCCAATGCCAAACTAACCGTAGGGCAATGTTAATCAATAATTTTGATTAGATGCAAGTGGATTCAAGGCCCTAAATCAAAGAGTTTGAACTCAGGATCTCTGCTGACACACAGAGTTGAGGTGCTCTCCTTCAGATGAAATGTTAAATCAAGTCCCTGTCTGCCTGCTACGGTGGACGTTCTGGATCCAGTGATACTGTTTTAAAAGAGACGTAAGTCGCCAGTGTCCTCGTCCAGGGATTACCGAACACAGTCGTTCATGGACTGCAGCACACAACTCTTAAGGAGCACTTGAGCTGCTCTTACTGTGCAATGGCAAATTAGTGCTGAGTTAAGTTGGTCATTCATCTCCTGGCTGTTGCTGAGACATTGCTCTTTGCAAACAGGCTGATGTGTTCACCTTCAAAATATGTGGTCAATGCACAGCAATTAACAGCGACTACGATGAAATGCTTTGAGGCAGTTCAATGTGAGAAGGGTCCGTGTCAAACGCAAGGATTATTTTTATCATCATTATGGAGTGCTGTGACGCCCACAGTCTCTCTCTCTCTCTCTCTCCTCCATTTCCCTCATGTAGATATTCTGATGTCACTGAGCATTTGTGAGTGAAGCACAGACACCTTCGCACGGGTGGAGAGCAATGGGTTCATTAACGTGAAACCTGGATTAACACTTCTAATTGTGTGACTGTGGGATGCTTGTGTTGCTTCCTATCCCAGCTGTGCCCAGAGTGACATTGGCAAGGGCTGGGTGTAGGTATTTGGCCAATGTATATGGATGGAAAAAGTGGACGAGAAAACGTGGAATGAAGTTGTTGAGGAAGAGCTATCGTAGTACCAGAGCAAAGGCTTCTATAGGACCTACCTATAACAACAACAACTTGCTTTATATAGTGCCCCTCTCACAGGGTAGAGAGCGCTATTTATCTATAATCATAAATATAACTTAAAACAACAACAACAAGAGCTTTCATTTATGCTAGCGCCTTCACTCAGGTAGCGTCTTGGAGTGCTAAAATACAACCACGATATAATTCAGCTCTAAAAATTGTTTGGTCTAAATCTGTGTCGTAATTCTCCTGTAGCTATTTGTGCCATGAGCACTGCAAGGCAGGATTACGGGATGGTTACGACACAGGTTTAGGTCCAACACTTTTTTAGAGCTAAATTATATGCCGGGGAGATCGACTGGTCAAATCATAAGTGTGATTCACTGAAAGGAGGGCACAGATGTCCTCGCCAGATGGTGGCATGAATAGTTAATGAAAAATCGCATGGGCGGAGTGAAGGGCGCATGTATTATTTAAGGTTAGAAAGAGGGTTGGAAAAGATTGTCCCACAATGCTGCCGTCCATAAGTAAAACCCAACAAAGGTGGGAAAGCCGAAAATCCCAGGAGTGTACAGAAGGATATATTACTGTCTTGCTCGCGAAACTTCATCGAGTAAAATAGTGGCTATTGTTTTTTTTAGATTTGTAGCACTCGCATCCCTTCAACAACAACAAAAAAGTTGGACGCTCAACCCTTGGCTGTTTGTGGGACATTGCTGTGTGCAATTGGCTGCCGCATTTCGCCCACAAAATATACAGTCAATTCACTTTACAGTGTGTTCTGTGAAGCGCTTTGGGATGTCCTCCCGACGTGAAAAGCGCTATATCAAATGCAAGGATTATTATTATTATCCTGTGAAGCATTTTGAGACGTCTCGAGGACGTGATATATCAAGTGCGAGGATCATTATTATTATTTGTTGCATATGTTCCAATACTATCAGCTGAAGTTTGTTTATAATTGTAGAAGCATTAATCCAAGTTCCACAGCAAGTGACCCAGGAGAAATGGGTTGGGGAAAAAAAGGTGCCAGCAAGAAAAGCGTTTCAGGGAGCATGCGATGGCAATGTGGAGTTGGTAGAGGTTGGCGTACTTTGCTCATAGAAATAGCAGCAGATTTAACACACGCCATGTTCCCTAAAAATATCCTGTAGATGTCATCGCAATAGCAATCATTATCATTTGATGGTGGCAACGACGAGAATTGTATTTTTCCTTTTGTGTGATGGCTTTTAAATCAAACCCATTGGAGATTTGGCGTGGCAATTTTATTGCGAGACATCGCAGAGTTTTCAGCGAGGAGAAGTGGGAGCGGAGAGGTTGTGGGCAGCAGGGAAAAAGGAATTCCACCCTCACAGTTTATTGCACTCAACGTGGCAAACTTCAATTCCTGCAGTTTTTCGAAGGGGTGTGTGGGCATATGTTTTCAAAAAAACACAGATCAAAACGCTTCCCGATTCTCTCGCCGCCTCCCTCCACACGTGCAGGAATTATTTGGGTGAACCCTCTGTTCCATTCCATTCCATTCCAAGTCACTGTCCTGTGTGTAGGTCGCTATATAACTATTACATTTCATACAGTGCCACCACAATTAGCCAGAGGTGAAATGCCTTTGTGAAACACCAGTTGAGATCAATGGAAATAATGATGATGATGATAATAATAATAATAATACTTGCATTTGATACAGCGCCTTATCACGTCTTCGAGACGTCCCGAAGTGCTTCACAGGATACACTGTGAAGTGAATTGACTGTATTTTGTGGGCAAAACAGCGCGGCCAATTGCACACAGCAGCGTCCCCACAAACAGTTGTGAATTGAGTGACCAGATTACTATTATTATTGTTGATGATAGTGCCCTTCGCAGTTGCGGAAGACCTTCATTCCAAACAACTGAGACGAACACTCACCCCACCCTACGAGTCGAGTTTGCCTTTTGAGTGTTTATTTCTACGGTTTTGCTGTGGGCTTTCGCAGTCCGTTTCTGTTCAGTTTGGGGAATTCTCGCGCTTGTTGTCTTTCTCTACAAGGGAATCGCTGCTGTTGTTACATGAGGAGGAGGAAATAATCGAGGAGCAGGTGCTTTTTTTTAAAAAATATATAAAAATTCGGACCTTGCCAAAGAATCTGCGTCATAGGCTTGTTAATAGTTAACTGCCCGTTAAATCTTGGTATGGAAAACACGTGCTGAATTAATTTCTTCCCGTGGATTCATTACTGACGTGTGTGGCAAGCAAGTTCCTCATCCAGATGTTTGCTTCAGCAAATCAGAACCTCAAACTGCGGTTCAAACTAAAAAAAGAAAAAACTCTTCGAATTAATGCTTGAAGCCCCTTTGAAACGAAAGGCACTGCTTCAAATTATGCCTTGATAAAGACCTCATGAATATGCAGATGCATTTCAATGAGGTTGCCAGTAACCATTGATCCAGCATGGGCTCCTTTCCAATGCTAAATATCAGATTTTGTTGACTGTATTGTCTTGAACACTTACCCTTCGCTTCTGCTAATTGTCATCTCGATGGAAGGAATGTGTGTTCACTGTGTGACAAGTCGATTCCTTTGAGGTAATGGCTTGTCAACATGTGCGTGGGATATTAAACGCTTGAGATGTTAAACGATATTAAACGCTATTTTTGTAAAAAAAAATAACAGCTTTTAAAGATAGTCATTTTTTTTCAATCCACCACCACCTGCACATCACGTCATTGGAACCCTTGATTATCCAGCAGAAAGCATTTGTCCCTGGTCAATTGCAGGAGCGATTAAAAACCATTCCACTTTGTGGCTGTTACAGAGATAAAGTCTGAAACAGAAATAAAGAAGGGACTCGCGCTTTTCTGGAACCTGATTGCATCGAAACGTCTTTACAAGTAATTGCCACTGAGAGAAGATGCTGTTGTTTGTTGCAATGGAACCTCCTAATGCGTCATTACGCCCATTCACTATACAGTGTGTTCTGTGAAGCGCTTTGAGACATCTCGAAGACGTGGTAAGGAGCTTTATCAAATGCAAGGATTATTAATTATTACCCTTGCCCAAAAGAAATGCGTTTAATGTAGAGAGGTACGAGCTGCGTTTAAGTGCTACATTTATACACCTGGACGCCATGCTGTGACACTTCCACCAGAGACGATTGAGATCAGGAAACCTTGATCACCTGGTTCCGCCAATTGGCTTGAGGCTGAAGAGAGATCTAGGCTCGTGCCGTGCTCCGCTGTCTAGTCTTGAACAACCCTCAGCTATTTAAATGCAGAAGCAGCAGATATTCATTTGACCACCCAAGGTTCTTCCCTCAAAGTGGCTTTGGAGGACAGGTGCCAATGTAAATTGCTTTGTGATCTTGTGCCTGAGGCATAATTTATACTGTGTTCTTCCTTTCCATATTCAGTGTGAAAGGCTCAGTAGAAATATGGCACGAGACGCGCTGGATATTCTTCATTGGCACCTTATCGTGACAGCGATCAATGTGAGGTGCAAAAATCTATACCAATACGAGGCTCTTCCTTGAGGCACAGCAGTTGTTGGCAGATCATACAGTGAGACAGGAGGGAACGGGCTGACAGTTATCAAGCGAGTTGAAGGGATAATATTGCTAAAGCAATCACTTCCAACGCCTGATTGGTGCCCTTCTCGAAATATCTCTCCCCTGATGGCCTTTAATTTCATTAGTGCTTATGTACACATGGTCCATTCATCACTGCTTCCTTAGAAGTAAGAGCAGCCTCAGTGGCGAATTGGTCAACCCAACTCTGGCAGCGTTGAGCTTTATGGCCCAACAGTTCTGCTGGAGAAGGAAGGTTTAATTCCACCGCATATTGAATGCCGTTTAAACGTTTATCTGACGGGAAGTGCGCAGTTTGTTTGAGTTAACATTCTTGGTGCGTTCCCTTTTCTTTGTGCTGGCATTTCAATATTTTGCGATCAGCGATGCAAGCAATTAATATCGCAGTAATTATTATGAAAAGCATTTAAGATCATCAGCTCGGATCGCTATAATGACTGGATAATGATTTTTTTTCCCCTCTCTCTCCAGTTCTGAGTCTTTTTTTTATATATATATATAGAACGAGAAGCCCTTCATGCACCCAGAAGATATAAAGCTCGGGAACCCTTCCAATATGAAAGCCTATGTAGCAATGACACTGATATCAAATAGTCAATTATTTTTGTGTGATGCATTGTTAACATCAATGATGAAATCGCCCTTTGTGACAACAACAGAAAGTGCAAGCTCCACATCGGAATTTTATTGTATAAAAAAATTTATACAATTTTTTGTATTGTGTGCAGTTCTGAAGTCATCACCATGTTGAGCGCCTCTGGTTTAGACTCTTCTGCCTGTACAATTGTTGCCCTTTCTTATGTACCATAAAAAGGTTTTGTTTAAAGAGTTAACATTTTTTTTAAAAAGAAGTAAATCCAGTTTAAAAGAGATACTTAATCTGTTCGTCAAGAGGGAAAAAAAAATCGTAATTTGACCCGTAAATCACACCTATGTAGCTCTATGTATGCATGTGAGTTATTGTAGGATTAAGTATTGCAGTTTAAATTTCCAACACAGATTTGTAATTGGAAAGCGCAGTGGGCTCACAATTCCACCAAGACTTAGCTCTAATACCAATCAGCTGATCTTAAAATTTAAGATGGCGCAAACATGTAGATAATTCTTTATAAAGTTCGGATTCAGTTTCCAGGCATTTTTTCCGCAGTCCTTAAAAAGAAATCGGCTTCCAACTTAAAACCAAATTTTAAATTGTTTTTCACAATTCCGCTTCATGCTAAACGTCAAGACAAAATAATAAAGAAATAATAATAATAATAATAATCCTCGCATTGGATTTCATTATTAGGACTTCCAGACGTCTCAAAGCGCTTCACAGGATATACTGTAAAGTGAATTGACTGTGTATTTTGTGGGCGAAACGCAACAGCCGATTGCGTACAGCAGTGTCCCACAAAGAGTTGTATATCCTTATATTTTGACATCGGGAGGACATCTCAAAGCGCTTATTGTCGCTTATAGTGCCAAAGGGTTCTTTAGTGTATCAGAGTGTTGACTTAGACAGAGTTCAATGTTCCAACATGGGGCTTGCATCCAAACCTTCTGCCACTGAGGCTAGAGTGCTTCCATCTGAGCCAGTCTGCCGCAAAAGAGTCTCGATAGCTAAGACAAGGTGGAATTTCAAGCCTAATGCGTATCAGGAGATTTGTTCACTGTAGTTCAGAGTGCGTAGTGCAGTGTGTGTTAGAACAGTGTATTTTTTATCTTTGGAACTCTGGTGAATTTTGCTTAAAGCAGCGGCATCGTGCAGCCAAATTGTCTGCTTTTCTCTTACTAGGTCCCTTTAAGTAGGTGTGTCAGCACCAGGGTGCTGTGTTTGTGAAGTGTGATCCCGTCAGTTCAAACAAAAACTGAGAAGGGATAGAAAAATGACTCAGAAAACGATCAAATCGACAAAAACCAAAGGAAAGGATTATATTTAACCTTTCTGAGGTACAGCCACACAGATGATCTCGCATATTATTTTGAGAGAGTGGATATAGGCAGACTGTCAATTTATTCGTTGAATTAAATGATCTTGATATTTTCGACTGAGCTCATTTACACATCTTGCCAATAATACGGCTTCTCAGATCAACCACATTGAAATTCAGTAACGGATGTTGCAGCAATTTGACTTGTTCAAGTCACCTTGTAAAAAAAAATTGCTCTTAAAAATCTGTCACACTTAGCTAGTTCAAAGTGATCGGCAGTTTGATGTTACCCTGTGGTTCGCAAGTCAAGGCAGATCACTTTCATTCCTATCACAAAGTGCCTTATAATGCTGCACATACTTTGCAGTTTCACAGGCTGTCCTTTAGCTTCGGATAATTCGTATTCTTTTGTGGTGCGGAATTAATTGGAATAATTCCTATCGAGAGTAGACTGATGATGTGAAAATGGGAAAATATTGATGCGGGTCTGGATTGAGTAGTAAATTGAGCCTCAGTCGAGCAGCAAGAATAGTAAATGTCTTTTATAATCCAGAATTTCTCCCCATTTATTTCCAATGGGTGATGAATCATAATTTTTGTTTGCAGCATGGGAACCAAGGACATATCACTTATGAAAAGATTGCTCTGTGGAGAAGAGAGCCAGAGCACCAATCTCACTTGCAACTCTTTCATTTTTCCCACAGCCTTAAAAAGACATGTTCTCTCTGCGTAATCCATTTCCACAGGCAGTGTGGTGTCGAGATATATTGATGGCATAGTTAAGTCTATTATGCCAGGTACAATTGTTTGCTACACCTTGCATATAAAGCAGCAACATGAATAAATTCAGACAGTTCAGTTGATCAAACCGCAAACAATTGGAAACTCAGTGCTGTAAGTAAGGATTGATGAAGATTGAAAGCAATTGAACTGTTATAGTGATAAAGAATTTCCTTCTGTGCTTTCGTTTTCCATCATAAAGCAATGTAGAGATGGATTACATAATCAGATGCATTAGGTGCTGAGAAATGTAGCGTGGGCACTGTTTCTAACCCCACGTGTGTTCCAGCGGTGGGTGGGTGCAATCGGAATAAAAAGCACCTCCCGACGTGAAAGGCGCTGCGCAAATGTGATTTTGTTTTGTATTGTAATAATTCAGAAATGATAGTTGCTGAATTTGGTCAAGGAGACAAGGAAGTGAAATAGATGGTGGCAGGAAACCGTTTTAGAATAAAGAGCACTGTCGACAAAGCCACACACTGTTGTTTGACTTTATTTAAGGGAATGCTGCTCAAGAGTACCAGAGAATCATAGAATTGTACAGCACAGAAGGTTGACCATTCGACCCATTGTGTCTGTGCCGGCTCTTTGAAAAGAGCTACACAAAGCAATCCCCGCGCTCTCCCCATAGCCCTGCAAACTTGTCCTCAAATAATTATCTAACTGCAGAGTGCAATCATCTGCTCTTATGTTCTCTATCATAAGGAATCAAGACTTGGGTACTCGTTTGGCCCTCTTAAAATCTCTTTGGGGCCTGGCGTCCATTCTCCTGAATGCACCGAAACTTTCAGTGTGTCCTTTAATAATATGCAAAGGAGTATGTTGTTCCTGCACTCAACAACTTATGGAGAATAATAACCCTTATTGTCATTATTGTGGTCATCTGTACAGTGGAGTCCTATGCTCAGTGGTTAGAGCACTCATCTCACAAGCGAGAGGACCTGGGTTCGATTCCCGAGGCAGGGCAAAACGTTGAGCAAGTTTCCTTACTCCACATGCCTCTGTTTTATCTAACAATAAGTAGGAACCTAGTTGTCAGTTGATTGCTTTTCCAGGGGTAATAATCCCTTCAAAATCAAATAAATAATAATAATAATTTGGTCACTCAATCCACGACTGTTTGTGGGACGCTGCTGTGTGCAATTGGCTGCTGCGTTTCGCTCACAAAATACACAGTCAATTCACTTTACAGTATATTCTGTGAGACAACTCAAAGACGTGATTAGGCGCTATATCAAATGCAAGAATTATTATTATTATTATTATTATTATCTCTTTTCCCATCCAGGGAGAGTGGGTGGTTGGGAGACCGGAAGAGAAACATTGAACAATGCTCCTCCAAAAGCTTTATTCATGTCTTACAAAACACGTGTGACTTTCAGGCTAGTCTTTCACTACATCAAACGCCGGTCCACGGCTCCACCCTCAGTTCTGTTCTCCCATTAATGATAGCAGAGCCTTGCAACAAACTATGAAAGTGCTTCCCGGGGAATTGAGCCGACGCAAATTGATTGAAGAATTAGATTAGTGCTTGAAAACTTCAATTGATCTGTCTGTACTGAGTTCCTCAGTGCAGTACAAATAGAAGTTCATTATTGCTATTTGATTGCTTCTCCGAGTGGTTTGAGGAAATTTTCTGTAGTATTCTTCTAAGATGATTTGGTTTGTGCATCTGTTAGTTTGGCATTGCTCCTGGAAACACAGTCTGCATTGAGCACTCCATAAAGTTATTTGTGGACTGTTACCATTATCTCAGACTGTGAAGTGTCAGCATTGCTTACGTTTCCACAGTAATGATGTGATTAATTAGGAAGAGAGTTTTCTTCTGAGATTGCCTCAGCAAATGTCAAGAATTCTGTGTTTGAAGCTGGTATTACTGTTGCCTTAGGCATGTGATAGTGTGGCATGTGTGCCAAACCGTATCCCATGAGCATTTTTTCTGTCACTGTCAAGCTATTCCCAATCCCGTCAAGAGCTATAGGTTGCAGCCAGTCAGAACTTTGCCAGAGCTGCACTGAAGTATGATCAGATGTCTTCTAACCAGCAGTCTTGAATGTCGGCACTGTTTTACAACCCGTTTGGACTCAAAAGCAGAGAAATACCCTTTATGTGGTGTTGAGTATCAGAGGTGGTGATTATGTACAAAAGGCAGTTTTTTCTTTTGTTTAATTCATCACATTTTTTTCTTGTATCTTTGTTTCCCCTCGCCCCAAACAATTGTCCCGCGGTGCCCTGGGAGAAGTATTTATGTGCTTTCAAGTATTAATGCCGGCTTGAAGAACTCTTGGAATTTTTTTTTGAAATGATTGGAAATGATACCGATGAAAAGTAAAGCAAAGTGAGAGAGGTTTACTGACGACATGAATTTGATGACGTTCGGATTATTTCTCTTCCGCCTTTTGACTTTAGAGAGCACTGGTTCGCAACCTGTTTATTTCGACCAACAATCCCTGAGATTAAAAAAAATTGCTCATTCACTACATGGCTGTTTGTGGGACATTGCTGTGAGTAAATTAGCTGTCGCGTTGACCTATAAAACACACGGTCAATACACTTTACAGTAAATCGTGTAAAATGCTTTGAGACATCTCGACGACGTGATAAAACTATATCAAATGCAAGGTTTATATATCTTATAGGGAGCTCAGTGGTTAGAGCACTCGCCTCACAAGCGAGAGGACCTGGGTTCGATTCCCGGGCAGGGCAAAATGTTGGGCAAGTTTCCTTACTCCACACACCTCTGTTTACCTAGCAGCTAGTAGGAACCCGGTTGTTAATCGATTGGTGGATCGATTTTCCAGGGGTAAATAATCCCTTAAAAAAAATTAATAATTTGGTCACTCAGTGCACGACTGTTTGTGGGACGCTGGTGTGTGCAATTGGCTGCCGCGTTTCGCCTACAAAATACACAGTCCATTCACTTTACAGTATATTCTGTGAAGAGCTTTGAGAGATCACTGCAATGTGATAAAGCGCCATCAAATGCAAGATATATATATATACACATTCCAACAAGTTTAGACTTGACGTTGAATTTTGAAAAATGAATACAATGTTGGCACCACGCTATAAACACTGAGCATCACAGGTTAATGGGAATCGAAGAGTCATTGCTGACGGGATAAGTATTTGAGGTGATAAATCAAAAGTCTAGATGCTCTGGTAACGGAATGTTTGTGTGGGGTAATTTGTTCCATCTGTGAAGACTAATTTGACACTTCATTAGTTTCGAAAGATTAAACCGAATTCCATCTCTTTTGAAAATCGGTAGATCCTAATGCTATGCCATTCTTGCACCAACAACTTTCAAACTTTTGGCTATATTTTAACTGTGTGAAACTTCTCCAAGTCTGTCATCGGTACCAATGTTAGCGTTTTTAAAAATTGCACAGAATTATAGATTGTAATAATAATAATAAACCTTGCATTTGATACAGCGCCTTATCACGTCTTTGAAACGTCTCAAAGCGCTTCACAGGATATACTGTAAAGTGAATTGTATATTTCACTTTATATGTATATCTTGTGAGCGATACTTGGCAGCCAATTGCATACAGGTTGAAACAGGGCTGAAACTCCATCCATCCTAATTCCCTACCCACCTCCTATCCTACTCTACCCTATTCTCTTCTCCCTCATGTATGTATCGAGTTTCTTTTCAAATGCGTTGATGCTTTCTGCTTTCGATCACTTCTTCTGGCGGCGAGTTCCACATTCTGCCCACCCTCTTTGCGAAAAAATGCCTCTTGAACACTTTCAGATCTGCTAGTAACTATTATGTCCACGCTGCCTTGTTATAGATTCAACAACAAGTGGAACCAACCTCTCTATATCCAGCTTATCGAACCCTTTCAGTTCCCGTCTCAACAAGCACCACATCTCTAGAGTGAAAAATTATTGAACCAATCCAGCTTTTCTATGTAGTTATATCTTGTAAATCTATGCTGCATTCTCTCCATTGCTACAATATCCTTCTTGTAGTATGGTGACTGGAACTGCAATTGGCAGCCAATTGATGCATCCAAATGGCATCTCAGCAAGGTTTTGTTACAAGTTTAACACTGGAACTCCGGAAATTCTCGCTGTGTAGAAATATTGAAGCACAACTTGGGTGATATGGAATAGTTTCCAAAGCAGTGTGCAGCTGAGTTGAGCTCTTATTGCTAAGTCAACAGACCCAGTCATAAATCAGCCTTGTTCTAATTGTATTCTGAAAGGCTAACTCTTGAAGTAATGTGTCAGAGCCAAAATAAATATAACTGGAGAGTTACCAATTGAGTGTGGTGATTAAAAAAAAAAGCAAGTTATTAAATAATCTCAGATGCCCTTGTAATCTTGTTTGTTTTCCTCCAATTAATTTGTTTGCCTACTTTCCCGTTCTGTAAAAATCACCTGACCTTTAATATCTGAAGTTCCATTGAAATAAAAGGAAGTAGGGACACACAAAATCGGATATATTTTGACGAGTACTTAGCTGCTGTGTTCTTCATAACCGGGGCTAAACTTGTTTCTCTGTTCTCTGCTGAGCACTTTTGATGTAATTTTCTGAAGAATGAAGTGCATTTGCAAAACCTACTTTTCGATGCAAATTGTGAGCAATTACTTCATCAGAGTTGCTTTGATTAAAAATGTTTTGATTTAATTGTGACTGCTGCTCAGCACCAGGGCCATTGTATAAAATTCGAGTTCCGTGTTTCTCCCAAACATAATGAGACGTGAGTGAAATTTCTCCATATGCTCCAAAACAGCCCGGATCAAAATTAACATTTTTGTCAAGTTATGCGCAAACCGAGTTCATTATTTTTTACTTTTTAAAAGGGGTTAGAGAGTAAGAATAAAAAATAATGATGAAGGTTGTACAAATGCAGCATTCTGTCAGAAATCTTTAGGGATAGTTAATGTAATAATAATCCTTATATTTGGTATAACGCTGGTCACGTCAGGCGGATGTCGCAAAGCGCTTCACAGGATACACTGCAAAGTGTAAAGTGGAGTGACTATTTTGTGAACCGATTCGCATAAAAGTTGGCATTCATAGACACGATGGAGCAAATGGTTGCCTCCTGCGTTGAAAGTGCTATGATTATTCAGTGAAGCTTGTTCGAAAATGATCTCACTCTTAAAACCGGATAAGGTGGTGTAAACGTGGAATCACTGAATTCGGTGGAATGGAAATGGTTTGAGGCAGGCGCAATGTCATTCTTCAAGACTGCCCTCAAGCCTATTTTTGGAGCCTTACTGTAGTTGGGTAAATGTGAGCAAATTAAGTAATCACTTAAGCGGTTAAACCGTGTGGGTTTTATTTTCCTTTGGGATCGACCAGATGGATGACAGTGTTGTTTCCTTGTGCTGTATTGCAAGAATAATAACTCAAAGTGCTTCACTGTACAGTGTAGTGGCTGGGTATTTTGTAAGTGAATGCGACAGCTCATCTGCACTCAGCGGGGTCCCAAACACCAGCCGTCAAGTGAACGACCAGTTTTATCTCGGGGATTGTTGGCCAGGACGTCAAGAGAAATTCCCTTCTTTTTTCAGTTAGTGCCTTGAGTCCTTAAGTGTCCACCTGATCGGGCAGGAGGGAGCTCAGGTCACCACAAGCTCAGGTCTGCACTGCATTGGAATGCCAGTGTAGATTTGAGTTCAAAGTCCTGACTTGAGCTTTTAACCCACAACCTTGTGACTCAGAGCGAAGATACCTGGGTACCTACCTTCCTACAATGCTTCATTCCATTTTCCGATCGGTATTTGCGATTGTAAATTCAGAAGTGGGGGGTAAATTCAGGATAAATCTGCGGAAACACTACTTCAGTGAGTGAGTAGTAAACTTATGGAACAGGTGCCAAGGGAGACAGATGGTGGGAGCAGAAAATGTCATTTGTTTCAAGAACAAATTAGATAGATTTCTGCTAGAAAATAATAGTATCTCGGCATACAGAATATAGTTTGGGACAGTATATAGTCAAGCACACGATGGTGGATGGCAAACTAGATCGACCTTGGTTCTTCTTTCGCCTCGCTTATGTTCTTGTGTCCGCCACAAGCGACAGACACGGAACAATTACAGTAATGTTTTACACCTGAAGTTGGAACAAATCTCTCGCCTGCTGGATGGATTGCTCATTTTTCACAAAAAAATTCTAGCACAGCACTGGAGAAAGGAAGATTAGTTTCATGTCATTTTTTTGCTCTAATTGTAGTTGAGGTTTTATTGAATAAAACATTGTACGAAATTTAGACATGGCCGTTTTCTTGTCTTTTGAAAGTCTAGACATCTCAGAAAATGTCTCCCTGTCAATATTCCAGGAAATCCATGGTCTGTTCATAAATGCACATTTATAGAGCATCTTTCATGTTGGGAGGATGTTTTGAATCATTTTGCTCATAAAACACAGTCAACTCACATTACAGTGTATTCTGTGAAGCGCTTTGAGATGTCTCGAAGACGTGATAAGGCGCTATATCAAAAGCAAGGATTATTTATGATTATTACCTGGACTTGGAGTGGGTGGAGGAGCTCAAGAGGATGGGGGAAAGATGACTGAACGTGTGGTCAAAGAGGCAAATCTTGAGACAGGCTGTAAGCAGATTCTCCAAATGAGTTTCCAATACGTGCATCGTGTGAAAAAGATACCAAATACTGTGACATAGTTTGCTCTACGCTTTAACGTATATTCGGCTTTTAAAACAAAATCAATATACGTTCACATTTATCTCCCAAGGAGTAACATTTCCAACTCTTGTATCTTTAAAAAGTAAAGATTAACTACATATTAATAAAGTTAATAATAATAATGTTTCAAGTAACGTATGAGTGGATTTTTCACATTATTTATCTATCTGCATTTGATATAGCATCTTTATCATGTTGCAATGTCTAAAAGCTACAAATCTTTGTCTAAACTCCAGCAATCAATTGCATATTTGCAGGCAAACACGGCAGCCAACTTGCACGCAGCGATGATGCACAAACAGCTATGAAATGAGTGAGCAGTGTGTACCTGGAGAATTGTTGATCAGGAAACTGGGAGAAATTCCCTTCTCTTTGCTAATAGTGCTATGGGATCTTGAACAAGCAGATGAGACTTTAATGTCTCATGGAACCGGTGGATCCATGTGCACTTTTTGCATCTCACCTGGGCTTTACTTGAGAGGTTTCCGAAACTATCTTTGACTTGCACACAGGGAATGGGCGGGCGGGCAATTTGCTGAAGGTTTCACATAATTTTTCTCAAAAAGTCGCTTTTCGCTTTTCAAACACAAAAAGTGGTTCAGTATGTTAGCAATGTAGGTCACGCAGCTGAACGGTGCTATTTTCTCAGGCCATAATCTCACCTAGTTTTTGTTTCCAGGTTCGGACTGAGCGCCTGGCACCCAGTTTGTGTAAAACAAAACATTATGAAACGTATATGAAGGCAGAGAAACACATTGGTCACCACCACCACCACCAACATCTTGCACTTAAAAGAAAAGGCCTATAAAACTGCCAAAAAGTGTAGCAAAGCTGAGGACTGGGAGTGTTTTAGGAAAACCAAAAAGCTCATTAAGAGTGAGAAAATGAATTATGAGGAAGCTCGCTAGGAACATTAAGACAGATTGTAAGAGTTTTTATAAATATATTAAGAGGAATAGGCTAGCAAAAGTAAATGTGGGACTATTACAGGCAGAGACAGGAGGAATTATAATGGGGGATAAGGATATGGCAGAGTCCCAAAATAAATACTTTGCTTCTATCTTCACGTTAGAAGACCCAAGAAGTTTACCAGAAATTGAGAAGAACCGAGGGGCTAATGAGAAGGAGCAACTCAGGGAAATTTACATTAGCAAAGAATTGGTGCGTGGGAAATTGATGGCATTAAAAAGGTGACAAGTCCCCTGGACCTGGACTAGGGTTTTTAAAGAGGTAGCTCGTGAGCTAGTGGAGGCCTTGTCTGATCTTCCAAAATTCTTTGGATTCTGGAACGGTTCCCATTGATTGGAAGATCGCAAACGCGACACCACTATTTAAGAGGGTGGGAGAGAAAAGATGGGGAACTATAGACCAGTTAGTCTGACATCGGTGGTAGGGAAAATTCTAGAATCCTTAATTAAGGATGTGGTAGTGGGATACTTAGAGGATCACAATATGATTAGACAGAGTCAACGTGGCTTTACAAAAGGGAAGTCATGCTTAACAAACCTCTTAGATTTTTTTGAGGACACATCAAGTAGGTTAGATAGTGGGGAATCAGTGGATGTAGTGTATTTAGATTTCGAAAAAGCATTCGATAAGGTGCCGCATAAAAGGTTGGTTCACAAGATTAGGGCCCATGGAATTAAGGGGAATATATTAGCATGGATTGAAGAATGGCTAACGGGAAGAAAGCAAAGAGTAGGGATAAACGGGTCCTTCTCAGATTGGCGGGATGTGACTAGTGGAGTGCCACAAGGATCAGGGCTTGGGCCTCAACTATTTACAACCTACATCAATGATCTAGATGAGGACATCAAACTTAATATATCCAAATTCGCGGATGACACTAAACTAAGAAGGAGAGTAAACACTGAGGATGACATTAAAAAAATGCAATGAGATATAGATAGGCTCAGTGAGTGGGCAAATAGGTGGCAGATGAAGTATAATGTGGGGAAGTGTGAGATCATCCACCTCGGTGGCAAAAACAGTAGAGCAGATTATTGTTTAGAAGGGGAGAGACGAGATAGTGTTGGCGTTCAGAGGGACTTGGGTGTCCTTGTACACCAGTCACAAAAAGTTAGTTTGCAGGTACAGCAAGCAATTAGGAAAGCTAACGGTTTGTTGGCATTTGTTACAAAAGGGTTAGAATATAAGAGTAGGGAAGTCTTGCTGCAACTGTATAGGGCCCTGGTGAGACCACACCTAGAATATAGTGTGCAGTTTTGGTCTCCTTATTTAAGAAAGGATGTACTCGCCTTGGAGGGGGTCAACATAGATTGACTAGGTTGGTACCAGGGATGAGGGGGATGATTTATGAGGATAGATTTAGCAATTTAGGCCTATATTCTCTAGAATGTAGAAGAATGAGAGGTGATCTTATAGAAACCTATAAGATTATTAAGGGGCACAGCAGAATAGATAGTGGGAGACTTTTTCCCCTGATTGGAGAAACTATAACCAGGGTCATAGTGTTAAAATTGGGGTAAGCCCTTTCGCACTGAGTTGAGGAAAAACTTCTTCACTCAGAGGGTAGTGAATTTATGGAATTCTTTACCCCAAAGGACTGTAGATGCTCAGTCCTTGAACATATTCAAGACTGAGATTGATAGATTTCTTGTGGATAAAGAGATTAAGGGATATGGGGATAAGGCGGGCAGGTGGAGTTAGAATAGATCAGCCATGATCTTACTGAATGGCGGGGTGGGCTAGAGGGGCCAAATGGCCTACTCCTGCTCCTAATTCTTATGTTCTTATATAACGCCCTCCACGCGTCTCAGAGCGCTTAGCAGTGGCGGAGCCTGACTCCGAGCCGGGGGGAGGGGGAGGTGGCCGTAAGCGCGGTCGAAGAGGAAAGTTTTCAGATGGGACTTGAAAGAGGGGAGAGCGTGAGCAAGGCAGAGGGATTGAGGGAGCGTTCCAGAGTTTCGGGGCGTAGTAGCTGAAAGCGCAACCGCCGATGTGGGCGGAGGGTGTGAGGGAAGAGAGGAGGCCGGTGCCCGTCGAGTGGAGGCGCTGACCGGTGGTGGATTGGGGAGTGAGGAGGTTGGAGAGGGAGGGAGGTGCCAGGGAGTGGAGGGATTTGAACACGAGAGTGAGGATCTTGAAGTCGATCCGTTCGGTGATGGGGAGCCAGTGGAGCCTGGGCCAGAGCTGGTGAGATGTGGGTTCGGAGTTTGGTCCTGGTCAGTATACGGGCAGCAGAGTTTTGAATGCACCTTGTGAATGGTGGAGCTGGGCAGACCGGCGAGGAGTACGTTGGAGTAGTCCGTCCTCCCGACGTGAAAGGCGCTCTGTAAATGGAATCTTGTTGTTGTTGTTGAGCGGGAGGTGACAAACGCATGCAGGAAGGCAGCAAGCAGCCATACAGGTTCACACCAGGCAAAATATACAAACCTTAGCATAATACTAATCCTTGCATTTGATATGTCTTCGAGCCTTATCATGTCTTCGAGACGTCTCAGAGCACATCACAGAATATGCTGTAAAGTGAATTGACTGTGAGCAAAACATGGCAGCCAATTGTGCACAGCAGCGTCCCACAAACAGTCGTGGATTGAGTAACCAAATTTTTATTAAAAGGGACTATCACCCCTGGAAAAGCAATCCGCCAATCGACTAACAATCAGATTCCTACTTACTGCTAGGTAAACAGAGGCGTGTGGCGTAAGGAAACCTGCTCAACATTTCGCTCTGCTCGGGAATCAAACCCAGGTCCTCTCGCCTGCGAGGCGAGTGCTCTAACCACTGAGCTACAGAACTCCACTTTGTAGAAGTAGAAATTTAACTTTGTTGACCCTGGAAATTGTACACGTATGTGGCTTTATTGCTTTAACATGACTGCTAGTGGAATTGGGATAAGTTGCATTGATTAAATGATTAGATTTGTTCTGTTTGTGCGGGCTTTGCACTGACTGTTAAAAGGGAGTGGGTTTGATGGACTGAATGACCTTGTTTTAGTTCACTCCTTTCCATAAGGTGCCTTGTATAACCCTTGTTATATTTGCAGTTTGGAAATCTAAAAAGAACTGAAGGATAAATTCACAGAGCAGTTCAACCTTCCTCTCCCCACCCCACCACTGTCTCGCCCCCCCCGCCCCCCCCCCCCCCCCCGAGTCTTCATCAACTGAGCTCCTAACCTGTGGAATTCCCTCGATCTATCCCACGATCTCATCCCCTCTCTCGCTGTCATTAAATCCTGTCCAACAAACTGCCTCTTTGACCCCCACCTATGTGTCCACTTCCCCTCCTTGCTTGGGGTCTGACCCCGTCTTTGTGGAATTGTGTAAGCGCTTCGAGATATAATCTTACATGAAGGGTACCTGTGTTTTTTCCATGTGTCTGGGTGGTGGTGGAGGAGGTGGGGTGGGGGTTGGGGAGGGAGTGGTGGTCAATGTGCCCTCATATTCTTTCTTCAGTCAACCCTGAGCTAGTCACTTGACTCCACTTATATCCTGTGGAGCCAGAAATGATGAAATGATCTCGCCTTTACCCTGTGTGGCTCAAATCGGGATCTCATCTTGTTGCGGATAATCACAAGATAAATAACACATTTATTTTTGGGGGGAGGTCACAAGATTGGTTTGGATGAAGAAGGCCCTTTGGCCCATCTCCTCCTTCCAGAAAAACTCACCATACCATCTCCCATCACAGTATAAAGCTGCTGTTTTTTTAAAAATGAAAAGCACAAACTCTCGCCCACCCCCCACCTTAACACGCGTCAGAAACACAACTCTTCCAAGTGCTTTTGTCGTTTCTGTGCAATGTTGAAAGTTGAACAAGGAATTGAACGACAATCCTGGTTGCGCATTTGTTTTTGTTTTACAAACATTTGGAGATGCATAGAATTCTTCTTTAATATCTGTCGATCACAAAGCCCACTTTATCATTTCGCCAGAACAATAACTTTACACGGGGGAGTTTTTGCTTTGGAATATTGGATCACACTGAGACGTGAGCGGGAAAGCATATCAGAGATATCTGATTGCCTGTGGGGTCAGTTTGGCATCAGCATAGTCAAGTGCTATGAAGTGCGTTCAATAGCTGCAGCATTTTAACAGTGACATAAAGGGCAGTTTGATGTGGAAGTGGGGATGGAAGGAACAAAGAGACTTATTGAAACAGAAACCTGAATGATTGGCATTCGTGGCAGTGAGAGGAATTGAAAGCGAGAGGGTGGGGTGGGATGGTGGGGGAGGGAGTGTTATAGCGAGGCAGTCCCAGGCAAATAGGCTTGTTACAGATGGCAGACAGGACTTTGTCAGCACGTTTTTTTCGTATCTGCTGATGGCTTATTTTTCTTCACTTTTATTTCCAAATAACTGTGCATGAGAAGCACAACAATAACCAATAGACAATTATTAACTTCACGAACAGCTGTTTTGCACCTAATCCTTTATCAGTAACTATAGAGGGAGGGAGGGAGAGGGTAGTGTGGGGGGAGAAAGCAAGTAAACAGTTCATGCATATGGTCGTCAACAATTAAAAACAACTCAAACGTTAAGGACTTATTATTATTATAATACTCATTGCATTTTATCACGTGTTTTATTGCATTGTTGAAACATCTGAAGATGCTTCACGGGATTTAGTGTAGTGTCACGGAATGACTGTGTGTTTTGTAGCTGAACGCAGAAGCCAATTTACGCACAGCAAGGTCCCAAAATGGCCGTGAAGTGACTGACAACAACAACAACAAGGTTGCATTTATAGAGCGCCTTTCACGTCAGGAGGACGTCCCAAGGCGCTGTACAGTTGGGTCAGGACCCGAGCAGGGGGGAAATGGTCAGGGTGAGGGGAGGGAAGGGAGGGAGCGAGGAGGGGGTAGAGAGTCGAGAGGGGAGCTGAAGGCACGGTCAAAGAGAAAGGTCTTGAGACCGGCCTTGAAGAAGGAAAGGGAGGAAGCGGGGAAGGCACTGGGGGATAGAGTTCCAGAGCCTCGGGGCTGAGAGGCTGAAGGCCCGGCCACCGATGGTAGGGCAGTTGGGGCGGGGGACGTGGAGCAGACCGGAGCCAGAGGAACGGAGGGTACGGGCAGGTAGGTAGGGGGATAGTAGGTCGGAGAGGTAGGAGGGAGCGAGGCCGTGAATGGCCTTGTAGGTGAGGATGAGGATCTTGAATTCGATCCTCTGGGGGATGGGGAGCAGTGGAGGCGAGCGAGGGTGAGGGTGGGAGTGATGTGGTCGCGGTGTCTGGTGCGGGACAGTACACGAGCTGCAGAGTTCTGAATGACCTGCAGTGTGGAGGGAGGGCCGGGAAGGCCGGCGAGGAGAGAGTTCCCATAGTCCAGCCTTGAGGTGATGAAGGCGTGGACCAGAGTTTCAGCCGCGTGAGGGGTGAGGTAGTGTTGTAGTCTGGCGATATTCCAGAGGTGTTGGAAGGCGGTGCCAGTTGTGACGCAGATGTGGGGACAGCTCAGGGTC
The DNA here is from genome assembly GCF_018977255.1 of Callorhinchus milii. Lineage (NCBI taxonomy): Eukaryota > Metazoa > Chordata > Chondrichthyes > Chimaeriformes > Callorhinchidae > Callorhinchus > Callorhinchus milii. The sequence goes on from NW_024704748.1 coordinate 2,165,246, forward strand.
GAACAGAACCCCGACTGACCAGTTTTGTTTGGGATGTTGTTGGCCAGCACACTGGGGGCAACACTCTTCCCCTTTCGAACAGTGCCCGTGGAATCTTAACGTCCACCCGAAGTCAGATTGAAATTTGAGTTAACGGCTCAGTCGAAGGATGGCACCTCTGACAATGCACACACTCCCCCCCCCAGCGCTGGAGTGTTAGCCGAGAATGGATCGACTTCAAGATCCTCACACTCGTGTTCAAATCCCTTCACTCTCTGGCACCTCCCTCCCTCTCTGACCTCCTCACTCCCCAATCCACCACCTCCGCTCGATTGGCACCGGCCTCCTGCTCGTCCCTCGCACCCTCCGCCCCACCATCGGAGGTCGCGCTTTCAGCCACTACGCCCCGAAACTCTCCCTCAATCCCTGCACCTTGCCCCGCCTGAAAACCTTCCTCTTCGACCGTGCTTACGGCCACCACCTCCGCCACTGTTAAGCGCTCTGAGACGCTATCTTGCGTGAAGGGCGCTATATAAGTTTAAGTTGTTGTTGAGATTAAGTTAGGAGCATTATACGTTATCCCGTGCTTCTGTAAATGGCTATTTACCAAAGAGCTTTGGTAGATGTACATAGTTTCAGCGATTGAAAGGCTTTCTGATGTATGATGCACGAAGAGAGAAGTTTCCATTTTGGTAATTCACGAAAGCTCATTTCTGAACCTCTTTTTAGTCACAAAATAAATTATGAGCGAGTACGGGGAATAGATCTGCCAACATAATCTATGTCTGCTGTTCGCAAAACAGATCATTCTTTAGTTTGAGGCATTTTAATTTCCATACCATGTTTAGTTTCCTTTGATGCACCGTCGATTGATGTTCCATGCTCACATTTTTCCCCACTCGGGATAGTGTTTGCAACATGTTGGTTAATTATGACCACCAGAATCTCCCTACTCTGCGCGATTAAAACATTAACATTTTACTGGCCATCGCAAAAAGAGATCACAAGGGCAATCTGGATGGGCAAAATGGTCCCTTATCTGTACTGAAGGTCGTTTGCTGTGCATCACCCCTCTTTGTAATAATCCCTTCAAACAAAATGATAAATAAAATAACTTGGTCACTCAATCCACGACTTGTGGGACACTCCTGTGCGCAATTGGAGTGCGTAAGTGGAGTCCTGTAGCTCAGTGGTTAGAGCACTCGCTTTGCAAGCAAGAGACCTGAGTTCAATTCCAGGCAGGGCGAAACCTTGGGCAAGTTTCCTTACTCCACACAGAGCCTAATAATAATCCCTCCAAAACCAAAAACAATAATAAATTGGTCATTTTCAATCTACGACTGTTTGTGGGACATTGCTGTGCGCAATTGGCTGCCGCGTTCGCCCACAAATATACAGTCAATTCACTTTACAGTGTGTTCTGTGAAGCGCTTTGGGACGTCCTCCCGACGTGAAAAGCGCTATATCAAATGCAAGGATTATTATCATTATTAATTGGCTGTCGCATTTCGCCCACAAATCACTACACTTTACAGTATATTGTGTGAAGCACTTTGAGATGTCTCAACTACGTGATAAGGCGCTATATCAAATGCCCACTTGAATGTAACTGCATTCATGAGAGAACTTTGGTCGAGGAGGGTAGAAATGTATAGGAGAGGGTGGAGAACGAGCTCCAGCGCAGGCTAATTTGATCGAACGGCCTGTTTTTCTGCTGTAACTTTCTGCGTTTGAAACAGAGCCTTATCATGTCTTCTTCGAGATGTCTCAAAGTGGTTCACAGAACATACTGTAAAGTTAATTGACAGTGTATTTTGTGGGCGAAACGAGGCAGGCAATTGCGCACAGCAGCGTCCCACAAACAGTCGTGGATTGAGTGACCAAATTATTATTATTATTTTTTTTGAATGGATTATAAGCCCTGGAAAAGCGATCCACCAATTGACTAACAACCGTCTTCTTTTAAAAAAATAATAAATTGGTCACTTCAATCCACGACTGTTTGGCCGACGCTGCTGTGCGCAATTGGCTGCCGCGTTTCACCCACAAAATATACAATCAATTCACTTTAGTATATTCTGTGAAGGGCTTCGAAACGTCTTGAAACGTGATAAGGAGCTTTATTAAATGCAAGGATTATTCTTATTAATCGAATGTAACATTAATACATCACTTCCTCCTTGTCAGCTGCAGAATTCATTGTCAGAGACAAAATACCGTTTTAGTTGCAAGCAAAATGCAATTAAGCACTAGCTTGCAATTCGGCAAGTTTCAGACCTATATAAAACTTTTGAGTTGTAGATGGCGAGAACGCATTTCAAATTGAGTTTGGCCAAAGAACACATGGCAAAATGTGCCATTAAAAAAAGCAATAATAGAGGCTGGGGGAAGCATCCTGCTCAAAGGGTATCAGAGAACTAAATAATGGTTTTAATCCCAAGAAAAATAATTTCAGGGCGTGTTTTTTCCTTATGCACACAGTTTATATATTTCATCCACCATCCAATATTATACAATTCCATCTGTTACAGTGCTCACTTTAATATTTTATGTTTCATATACCTGTGCTGTTGAACTAGTACCTATGCTGGGGTGATGTGAGTCCACAGCCTGGACTACTAGCTCTGCAATGCTCTCCCGGGAAGATAAATTTAAGCAAAGCAGAAGCTTCACGCGTACGAAACCTCCTCACATCCCAATTACACCCACAAAGAACTTTCTTGTGCCTGGTGTTTGAATTCTGGTTCATTTTTTAATGTTACCCAGCATTGCCTCCCAACACGCACTCTGGAGACCCCAAGCCTTGGCTCTTGCCAATCTATGCCAAATACTCTCCAGAATTAGGTAAACAGGTACATCCACCCAGGGACAAAGATTGTGTATTCCTTTCAACAACAACAACAACTTGGATTTATATAGAGCCCTCCTCGCCAGACGGCGTCTCAGAGCGCTTTCCAGTCGCAGGTGAATTTCCACTTGTAGACGGCAAATGGATGTGGAACCTTCGGTCTTCCTTCTGGTCCTGTCCCAAGACCTTCCTCTTTGACTGTGCCTTCGGCCACCTTCCTCCCCCGCTCCCCGCCCTCCCCTCTCCCCGATCCCGACCCCCAGCTCGGGTCCGAAGCACTGACTGTCCAGCGCCTTGGAACGTCCTCCCGACGTGAAAGGGGCTTTACAAATGTAATTTTGGTGGTGGTGTTGGTTTGAATACCCTCAAGCATGGTGATGGATTTCCACGTGAGTCAGGCAAAAAGATGATCAAAATAAAAGTTACTGGAGAACTGGTGGAATTACAGTATCAACTTGTTATTGCATTGAGGTTTCAATGACCTTGTCGACCTCTAGTATTCACAGGGTCATTGAATACAAGAGAAGATGTCAGCTTTGTGCAATGCATTGTTTAGGCTGTAATTAGAATTATGGCATCTCAGCTTTGTAAACTTTGAAACATCTCAGTTTCTGTGATTCTTTAAGCTTCGGCGAGACTTTTTAAAGCCATTAGCTTTGTACTGACTTATGCCGTGATACTGCAGAAAAATCAGTGCAGGATTAGCTCCCGCAAGCAAACTAACATCATGGAGACCTGTAGCTCAGTGGTTAGAGCACTCGCCTCGCAAGCGAGAGACCTGGATTCGATTCCCGGGTGAGGGCGAAACGTTGGGCAAGTTTCCTTACTCCACACTCCTCTGCTTATCCAGCAGTAAGTAGGAACCCAGTTGTAAGTTGATTGGCGGGTCTCTTTTCCAGGGGTTATAATTCCTTAAAAACAATCATAAATTGGTCACTCAATCCATGACTGTCTGTGGGACGCTGCTGTGCGCAATTGGCTGCCATATTTTCGCCCACAAAATATACAGTCAATTCACTTTACAGTATATTCTGTGAAGCGCTTTGAGACGTCTCGAAGATGTGATCAGGCGCTGTATCAAATGCAAGGATTATTACTATTATTTATCATCACTTCTCTTTATGATTCACCCTGAGAATTTTGACCAACTCAAGAGATATTGACCCTACTCCGGTATCCACTCTTTCTCGTCTCCATGTCAATGGCTTCCAGTCATCGTCTCACCCAGTGAACTTCCTTCGGGTTGCAATCGGTGAATGCAGGCAGCCTTCATTCCTGCTCCAGTACAGCGTCTGAATAATAAAACATCCATCTCATCCATGCAGCTCAGTGGCTGTGAAAATCTAGTTTCTTTCAACTCCTCACAGAGAGCGTTTCTTCAAGTCTCTCGCAAGTCTATGCCAACAGCCAAGACTCTCCTCGCACCTCTTGATGTCTGTACTCTTAATTCTCTTTTTTTATCTAACGACACTCTTCACCTCACTCTCTGTGCTTATCTCAAAAGGAACTCTCACCATCATTTCCTCTGTCGCTAATGCGATTGCCTCTAAGAAGATCCATTTCCTCCTTTGGACCAAAAGCGTTTCCCCCTCAACAAGTCTTAATTCTCGGAATATCATTACGTTGAATGACGACTCTTTGTGAATAGGAGATTTGCAGCTCATGTCCACAAAACATTTCTTGCAGAAATGATGCCGTTCAAATCGCAGGGTTAGCTGTATGATTAACCCTTGAGAAGGATTAATACCAAAGACATCAAAAGTTAAAGAGACTTGCAAGGGACAAGAAGAAACTCTCCTCAAAGAATTGATGGAAACCTGATTTTCATTGCCCCATTGAACAGCTCAAATTAGATCGATGTTAGCGATTCAATTATTACAGCATGAGCGAGTGAAAGGCGATCTACTAAAATGAACACTAAAATTATTATAAATATTTAAAGTGTTGCATTTGAAATGTTTCCATTTTTTGGTTTCCTTTTTTCCTTATTCGCTCTGCCCTTTTCTTTAACAAAAATTGCACTGTTGTATGTCTTTCTTGCCTATTCTAATCTTTTCATCAACTCATGTCTAAATGGTGTTTCAAGCTCACCATCGCAAATATCTATATAAAAAGTGAGGGCGTCTCAAAGCACTTCACAGAACTCACTGTAAAGTGCAGTGACCATGTATTTTGCGGGCAAACACACAGCCGATATGCGCACAGCAATGTCCTGCAAACAGCCGCGTGGCCAATTTTATTCACCTGTGGAGGAAAGATCTCTATCAGCATTGTTAAAACCAGGTCAGTCGTGCTTGGTGGAATGTGCAGTGGTGAAGTGGTTACGAATGAGGGCAGAGGCACATATATTTCAGCTTTTCATTGTAAAAATGCTTCCTACCCATTCCTGCGAGAAATATAAATCCTGACTGGAAACACACAGAGAGAAGCTGGAGACTCGTATTTCCAAAAGTGATTGCAGACTTCCTATGGGAAAAGTGCAAAGTGACTTAATGGGGGGGGAGGGGGGAGGTGAGGGAAGGCGAGAGGAAAGAAAATCGACATGTGTAGACTTCAGTTCAATTTCACCGCATTAAACCTGCAACAGGTGAAATTATGTTCCATTTGTGTGGATAATGATAATTGAACGTCGCCTTGCTTGTAGAAACTCGAGTAAATATCTCACAAAAGCAGCGCGGTGCCTTAAAGCTGAAACGCCGCCTCTTAAGCCAATCGAATTATACTGATTGAAACCAGTAAAGCTGATCAAGACGATCAGTTGGACAAAAAGGCAAACTGATTTGCGAGGAAAATAATTTTCTGCCAACGGCTGCAAGCAGAGTTTGCAAAGAAAAGGCAACAAAGTCAGTTTTTCTTCTTAAAACCAAAATATTGTCAAATTATATTTTTCTCTAATTTTGTCCCCACTGACGTTTGCCCCCCCCCACCTGCCCCCTGCTTCCACTGGCGAGGGTATAGTTCTATGGACACTGGGTGCTTTCCCATACCGTGCTGAAGTGCCCATTGTACACATGTGAGTGTTGGCAGTGCCACTCGACTGTAGAGGGCATCCCAGCCTCACCCGGGCACAACCAGCGAGTGTCGGCCTTTGAGGATATGATAATAATAATAATCCTTGCATTTGATATAGCGCCTTATCACGTCTTCGAGACGTCTCAAAGCGCTTCACAGAATAGACTGTGAAGTGAATTGACTGTATATATCGTGGGCGAAACGCGGCAGCCAATTGTGCACAGCAGCGTCCCCATAAACAGTCGTGGATTGGGTGGTCAAATTTTTTATTAAAGGATTATTAGCCCCGGAGAAACGATTCGCCAATCGTCAACAACTGGGTTCCTACTTACTGCTAGGTAATCAGGGGCGTGTGGAGTAAGGAAACGTGCCCAACTTTTCGCGCTGCCCGGGAATCGAATCCAGGTCCTCTCGCTTGTGAGGCGAGAGGTCTAAATAGCTGAGCCAGACCCACTTTCTACCTAGCTGAACCCCCCCCCCCACCCCACACCCTTACATTTCAGGGCTGTTCTGTCAAAAGGTGTTTATTTCAAAAAATATTCCAACCATATTACTTAGTAAATGCATAGAAACCATTAACCACACAGTTTCAATTGAGACCTCTTTAAGTGGAAATAATGGTATATTATTCAGCTTCATCGAGGCTGACGAAAACTTTAACGACAACTTTGGTTAAATGCTGAATAAGGCAGAATTTTCTAGCAGTGCTGATTGATGACTTTTTTTTCATAACTTCACGTTAGCGTAGTCAGTTTTCGAAAACAAAATGATTGCAAAGTCTGTGTCTGTGTAGTGGGATTCCTACAGCATTGTAGTCCATGTGAAATGTACAGTAAGATTCTTCAGTATTGTTTGGTCCACTTAGTCTTCTATGGATAACAATAACAACGTACATTTATATTGCGCCCTTCAGAGGACAACACTCTGCTCTGTGTATAGTCTGGTAAAGTCTGCTTTCTATTTAATAACTCTAACTCGGTTGGCCTCGGGAGTTTTAATAACCCATGTCCTGGTGTGAGATAAAACGGGATAGATTGGAAGTTATTATTCGAATGTCATTGATTGCAGTTGGACAAGATCTGAAATAGATTGCCAGTCGGGGGAGTAATCTGTTCCACACCTAAAACAAAACAAATAAGTATTCTTGCAAGCCATCTGTAGCCATAAACAATGCCTTATTTTAGTGTGTCTGTGTTCCATTGCACACGCCAGAGATACAGAGGTTTGTTTGACAGCGCAGTGAAATAGTCACCATCTGTTTGTTTAGATGCACATGCTTCCCTTGCAAGATTCTTGAGCGCAGCCTGCTGTCAGCTTGGAACGCATTGAATAATGTGATGATTTTTAATCCCTCCAGTAGATTTTGCCTTCATCTTCAAAATGCACTGTTGTTGCACTTCGCAGTATACCCTGCAAAGCGCTTTGAGATGCTGTGCTGACATGAAAGCGGCTATACAAAGCACAAGGCTTATTAATATTGTTATTGCGCTTTTGTAATGTAATTAGGAAAAGTGCTCTGAGATGCTATCCTGCGTGAAGGGTTGCTGTATAAATCCAAGTTGTAGTAATTGTTTTTTTATTAGCAAAACTTTTTTTTAAAAAAAGAAACTTGTGTATAATAATAATAATAATCCTTGCATTTGATACAGCGCCTTAACATGTCTTCGAGACGTCTCAAAGCATTTCACAGGATACACTGTAAAATTAACTTACTGCGATTCCCGGCAGGGCGAAACCTCGGGCAAGTTTCCTTACTCCACACGCCTGATAATAATCCCTCAAAACAAAATAATAATAAATTGGTCATTCAATCCAAGACTGTTTGTGGGACACTGCTGTGCGCAATTGGCTGCCACGTTTTACCCACAAATATATAGTCAATTCACTTTACAGTATATTCTGTGAAGCGTTTTGAGACGTCTCGAAGACGTGAAAAGCGCTATATCAAATGCAAGGGTCATCGTTATTATTATATTTTATGGGCGAAACACGGCAGACAATTGCCGTGAATTTTATGTACGATGCAAGAGAAATTATGTACTGACCTTCCCTTTAAATAAATATTTGCTTGGGAGGATAGATGCTCAGCGTTCCGCTGTCGTTTCTCGTGAGACTTCTGACATCACTGTTATTTAAGATAGGGAAAGGTCGGGATTATGGATTGTAATGGGTTTACTTGACAATGATTGCTTCTGAGTGAAGGAAATTCCAACTATTGCTGACATTTCACTATCCCCGAATTACTGCATTAGCGTAATGTGTACGAAAAGCAGCTTTAACAAATAGCACTCGACTGTGTCACTTCAGCAGAAAATCGTTTAAAAATGGCAGTGTCATCCAAGTGATTTGGGTTCCTGAGGACCCGCATGTCAACATGTGCAACTACTGGAAACATGCTCCCACTGTCGTTGCGATGATCTGTAATTAATTGCAGTCCGCTTTCTGACTTTGTCCCTCTCTACTGCCCCTCAGTGTCAAAACCCTTGGGACCTTGGTCCGTTTATAGCACAAGTTCAGCTGTCATTTGGGTAGCAATTTGCTGCCAAGGGGCAGGCAGATGGGTGGATTGATGGGGGGGTTTCAGGTACGTGTTGCCCTGGGCTTGCACCTCGATATTCCGAAGGGCCCAATCTCGGCTTCAAACGGCCCAAGAATTTAGATTTTTAATGTTAGTAAAGAGTCGGGGTTTAATAGTATTAAAAATATCTCCCCTCCCTCCCCCAACAATCCTATCACCACCCCCACCCCAGCCTTGATGGAAAGTAGCTTCACTCCACACAAGGTGCAGTTTACATAGCTTGTTGCATCTTTAAGATAAGACCTGTTGACCTTGGACGTTTGAAACGGAGTTTAAGGATCTCAAACTTTGACCTGAAACTAGTGCAACATTCAAAGATGTTGGTGTAGCTGATCTGAGCTGAGGTGGAGGCTGAGGCTGGAATTGAGACACCAAAATGATGAGCTGAGCCAGGATTTCCACTGTACGGTTGGCAAGTCTTACAATCCAATACAAAATTACATATGTACAGCGCCTTTCACATCGGGAGGACGTCCCAAGGTGCTGGACGATCTGGGATTTGGACCCGAGCGGGGGTGGGGGGAGGAGTGGGATTGGGATTAGGGAGGGTAGGAGGGTGGCCGAAGACACAGTCTGGGAGGAGGGTTTTGAGACTTGCCTTGAAGGAGGCAAGGGATGGAGCGAGGCGAAGGGAATGTGGGATGGAGTTCCATAGGGCGGGGGCCGAGAGGCTGAGGGTCCGACCCACCAATGGAGAGGCAGGCCAGGCCTGTCGGGTGGGGGATGTGGAGTAGGCCAGAGCATGCTGAGCAGAAGGAACGGACCGGTTGATAATGAATTAGCGGGACGCAGAGATCGGAGTGGGCAAGGCCGTAAAGGGCCTGGAAGGTGAAGACGAGGATTTTGAACTCTATCCTCTGAGGGATGGGGAGCCAGGACATCTGATGAGAAAAGATGTCTGGCTTTGATGCCCTCCGCAATTGAATAGCCCGCTGGCTGACTGACATTCAACGTCTAGCCGTAATCGTGCAGAATGTCACTTGGGCTCAGTACCAGTCAGAGAGCTGTGAAACGCACCTCGGTGAGATTACGAGCCCACCAAACATGAGAAAGAGAGAAAATGGCAAAAAAGGAAACCTTAAACCTAGGAAGCCTGGAACAGGAGAAGGTCATTCAGCCCACAGAGCCAGTCCCAACAGTTTATTAGATCTCGGCAGAACTTTTAATGTCAGTGCTTCATACTCCTCAAATACCGCTAATATATGGAGTTCTGTTGCTCAGTGGTTAGAGCACTCGCCTCACAAGTGAGAAACCTGGGTTTGATTCCCGGTTGGGCAAGTTTCCTTACTCCACACGCCTCTGTTTACCTCCCAGTCAGTGGGAAACCGATTGTTAGTCGAATGGCGGATCGTTTTTCCGGAGGCAATAATTTTTTCAAAATTAAACAAAAATAGGCGGCTCAATTCACTGCTGTGTGCAATTGGCTGCTACTTTTCACCCACAAAATATATAGTCAATTCATTTTACTTATATTCTTTGAAGCGCTTTGAGGCATCTTGGAAGACTTAACAAGACGCTATGTCAAATGTATAATGTTATTATTATTATCTATCCATCTCTATTTTAAACATCCCTGTTGTGATTTTTCCTCTGGAGTTTTCTGGGGAAAAGCATTCCACAGCTGCACAATTGTCTTTGTAAAGAAATGCTTCCTGAGCTGAGTGTTACGTGTCTTGTTTCTGATATTAAGGCTGTGGTCCCACTACCAGAGGAGTCATTCACAATAGAAATTCCTTTATATTAGATATTAGATAACTCAATCAAATTGCCCATTGACCTCTGCTCTAAGGAATATAACCATAGTTATATGGTTGCTGTAAGGAATATAACCGTAGTTTACCCAGCCTCTCATTGCAGCTAGGCTCTTCCATCAAGGTATTAATCAATTGAAACACCCCTGGACACCCTTCAAGGCTTGTATATCCTTCCTATGATTGGGTGTTGAAAACTGAACACAGTAACTCAAAATAAGGTCTGACCAAAGCTCTATATAGCTCATCCAGCACCACCTTGAGTTTATGTTCCAAAACCTTCGTCATAAACCCCAGGTTCCCATAGCTTGATGTACCTTTCCTTTTTTTCCCACAATGTCTTAGAGAGGACTGCTCCTTTAATTAATAATAATAATAATCCTTGCATTTGATATGGCGCCTTATCACGTCTTTGAGACATCTCCAAGCACAGAATATACTGTAAAGTGTAGTGACTGTATATTTTGTGGGCAAAACGCAGCCAATTGCGCATTGCAACGTCCATACAAACAGTTAAGGATTGAAGTCATCATATTATTTTTTTGGAGAGATTATTACCCCCGGAAAAGCAATCCGCCAATCGACTAACGACCGGGTTCCTGCTTACTGCTGGGCAAACAGAGGCGTGTGGAGTAAGGAAACTTGATTTAATTGATTTAAACTTAATTGCTCTTCATATAGCCTGTATTTCATTCATATTGTCCATTCAATACATGTTACCAATTTAATACGTTTGTTTATTCCGTGTGTTATTTAATCCTTGTCTTATTGACTGTTTGCTGATAGTTTATTCTGTGAGCAACCGGTATCAAAATAAAAGTAGCTCTTTTGCAGCATCATGGGCTGCCTTGTCAAGTAAAATGTTCTGCTGTTGTGTGGATTTCTCCAATGCCTCACTATCTGATGTTCGGAATTAGAAAGTTGGAGGGCATAACTTCTCGGATCAATTTCTGTGATAGAAAGCCTGCACATTAACAGAAATCCACAAAGGATATTCTGTTCTCAGTGACTAATATAAAAACTCTGGTGATGCGATGAATTGGGTAGTTCTCTCCTGGTTTTTTTTCCCCTTCCCTTGGCCAGTAAATGGATATGGGAATTGAATTCTGTGATGCACGTGCTGTCTCTTTTGAATATATACTTAGTATAAAAGAGGATTTGCAAAGTGAGATCTGTCCGCAAATGAATGCCTGTGGCAGGGTGATCTATCTCTGTTTTACTTTGGTCAGCCGGGTGGCTTGACATGTGCAGAAACCCACCACCATGATTAAGAATATCCAATCCAGACTGAGAATTCCACGTACCTCCGCATACCGTCAACATTATCAGACGTCATTGTCCCATATTTGTGTAAGTGCGGGAGTAAAGGTTGGAATGCAGATTTAGCGACAACTTATATATTTCTGTAGCTCAGTGGTTAGAGCATTCGCCTCGCAAGCGAGAGACCTGGGTTCGATTCCCGGCAGGGTGAAACCTTGGTTTTCTTGCTCCACACACCTGATAATAATCCCTCAAGAAAAAAAAACAATAATAATTTGGTCACTCAATCTACGACTGCTTGTGGGACATTGCTGTGTGCAATTGGCTGCCCTGTTTCGCCCACAGATACACAGTCAATTCACTTTACAGTGTATCCTGTGAAGCTTTTTGAGATGTCTAGAAGACGTGAAAAGCACTATAACAAATGCAAGGATTATTATTATTATAACTGCACTAAACACAAGGACACTGAGTGGAACATTTCTGGTCATTTGGAATTTGAAAAGCTACCACTCGTAATCTCTTTGAAATCCTTACCTATTTCAGAGCCTTGGGGACATCATCCCGATGTAAAAAGCGCTATACAAATGTAATTTGTTGCTGTTATTGTTGGTTTGAGGGTCATCGAAGTATCCTGGGTACGGCAATAAGATTGAAACGTAAAGTACAATACAATGCAATTTACATTTGTATAGAGCCTTTCACATCGGGAGGACGTCCCAAGGTGCTTTCAACACTGCCGTCTGAGCATCAGTCTAAGTCATCTAAAGAGCCCAGTGATTGCTAGTTAACACTCATCCGAATTTGTTGTCGACAGCCTGCTCTCCAGAAGCAAAATCTTTCTGGCAAACGTCTCCACCACCTGCTCATGAAGGATGATCTCTGAAGGTTACAGAATGCCTTGATCTCTACCTGGACCCCAAAATCTTTGACATTTTCTCAAGCTGCACATGTAGCAGAGAAATTAATCCACGGTCAGCTGAGCTTTTGGCAGGAAGGGATCATTTCTCACTCCCCTTTCTTGGCAATCAAGGGTAATCCACACTATGGTTCCATGGGTTATCGACATGGAAGTGTTGCAATCTTGATGCCTATCCAATGAAAGCCAATCCGTTACGCAAAAAGCAACTTGCAGCATTTAGAATGAACATATCTCCTAAGTGTTTTCATAGTTAAGACTAATATTAATAATAATCCTTGCATTTGCTATAGCGCCTTATCACGTCGTCGAGAAGTCTCAAAGTGCTTCACAGAATGTACTGTAAAGTGAATTGACTGTACATTTTGAATTCATATCTGAATTTTCATGTATCAGATGCCGTGAGACTGTCTTCAGCAATTGGGTTTCCTTTTTTAATTGAAAAATAACTATTGCAGTGAGGAATGTCTGACAGAATGTGAGCATCTTTTCCATGGTTCCTCCATATGAATAAAGAAACCATAAAGCCATGTGAAACGAGAAGTGGTGCTATTCCAGTGACTGATTCCTCGATTCTTTTTATCGTACGCATCAAATGGTGTGACCACCCACCCCACACCCCGCATTTGATAAGCTGGGNTTTTTTGTGTGTGCGCGCGGGTGCAACCATCTTGTGTACGTAGTTTTCTTAAAGGAGAAAGTTAGGGCCAGAGAAATAGTTTGGGTTCAAAGTACTCCGTCTAAGTTACGCAGAAAATAGCTTTTTATCTTTAGAAAGGAATCCTCCCTTTAAGTGCAACCTTGGGAGCTATCTCCTCAGCTGCTTGGAGTATTGTGTGTACTTGTCAAGACCTGAATTGGTTCCCAAATCAATCTAATGTCATCCCCCTCTGCTGTACTGGGTGCAGCCGTTCAACGAATCAGTGTGCTGCTTTCCATGAATTGCACGTGGGAGAGATTCCTTCAACAAAGAAACAGGAGGAGGACATTCAGCCCCTCGAGCGTGTTCCACCATTCTAAAAGATCACGGCTGATCTGTACCTCAAGTCCAAATACCCGCCCTTACCCCATATCCTTTAATAGCTTGACCTAACAAATAGCTATCCAGCTCAGTCTTGGAAGATGTGAGTGGATCAGCATCCACAGCCTTTTGGGGGAGAGAGTTCCAGATTCCTACTAGCCTTTGGGTGAAAAACTGCCTCCTGATTTCACTCCTAAATGGCCTCGCTCTAACTTTAAAACCATGCCCCCTTGTTCTGGATTCCCCACCAGAAGAAAGACAGACTGTGCTAACTGTGAAGATTCCTCACAAAAGGTAAAGAGAGATTTTGTTAGATTGTAAGTTTTTCTACTGGGACTAGGGGGTATGTGTTGAATTGAAAGTAGTCTCCCTGGACTGACCAAGACATTTCACAAGATTTGGTTCAGATGAAGAAGGCCGTTAGATCCAATTAATCTCGTCCTTCCAGAAGACCCACCCTACCATCTGCCCATCATAGCATCAAGCCATTTTTTAAATGAGTCCAGCACCCTGGCCTCAACCACACTTCCGTTACAATCATTAATTACCCTCTGGGTAAGGAAATACTTCCGCTTGTCTTTGCCGCTCGAAACCCATGTCCTCTCGTTCTGCTGTCTGGGTGGATCCTAAAGTATTCCGAGTATTCTGAGATTAATCTCTTTTTAATCTCAATCCCATTTAACATTTTAGATACTTCTCTAAGCTATCCTCCGAGATGTCGCTTTGCAAGACTAAAGAGCCCTATCTGGTCTAATCGTTGCTCGTACGCTCACTTCTATTAACATGAAATGCCCATAATTAACCATTGATCAAACAAAAACCGGCCACCAAAACATCTGCTCATTTTGTTCCTTCATTCATTTTGTGCTGGTCATAAAATATTGTGGGTTTGGGAGTCTTCCGATAAAAACATAAGTCGCTGGGAACACTCAGCAGGTCAGGCAGCATCTACAGAGAGAGAGGATTAACGTTAACGCATTCTCAAGGTCCGGTGCCCTGTCGATGACAGTGTTTAGGCCCTTCTTAGCGGAGGTTTTAAAATTGAATTTGCTGTAGTTTTACGGGCGTCACACGGCCAAGCACGAATAACACTTTAAATATGGGCAGGTAATTCGCATGACGGTTCATGATCCTCAGATTATCACCTCCAATCTGTTCCGAGTGGGTCATGATTTGGGTTCAGTTCATTGGAAGGCAGTGAATACTGTGGCGCTTAATAGAAAAAAAAGGACTGCATGGGTTTCATTTTGCCCTGGCATTTTGAGCCTGTCTAACTGTACCACGGGAGACATTCGCTAGATTTTCACAGTGTCATTTTGTGTGTTAGAGAAATCGCCTCCCTCCGACCATTGGCAAAGATAACCTTGGCTTGGTAACTTTCCAGGGCCCTTCAGCCAGTGCGGACAGAAGGAGCTTTAGGTGGTACTTGCCTGAATTCTTCAGTGCTTAGCAAGATGAGGGCTCGGATTAATATTTCTCCATACTCCAGTGTTACTGATAACATTGCCAATAAGCAAGCCTTTTACCGCAGGCAAATTGCTCCTGTGGTCTTGCCAGAATGCTGTATTTGTCACGTAATTGGCATTTGAAGGTGACCTTGCAGCTTGCTTTGTAAATAATTGCAAGGGGAAATATGTCAGAAGCTCTTCGTGCCATTGTAAGCTCCAAATGCTTTGTGTTTGACCAGGTTCAGTTTCTCTATTTTTATGATGGGCCAGCGATTAACTCCTTCTCGTCGGAAACGCTAACAAAAATGCTATGCTGACCCAACCATCGTGGCACAGACTGTGGGTGGAGCAGTATCTCTCTCGCGTTCTCTCCCCTCTCTCTCTCTCGCACACACACACTCTCTCTCTGCTGAAAATGTCTGTGTTTTATCTGCCGTGCATTTAAATTGTCTGGGTCTAGAATGAGGGGAGGGAGGAGGTGAGGCTTAGGTAAAAATCGTAATAATCCTTGCACTTGATATAGTCGAGACGTCTCAAACTGCTTCACAGAATATACTGTCAAGTGAATTGACTGAATATTTTGGCTGCGAATCGCAGCAGCCAGTTGCACATAGCAATGTCCCCACAAACAGTCGTGGATTGTGTGACCAAAATTTTTTTATTTTTTTTTGAAGGGATTATTACTCCCCAGAAAGCAATCTGTCAATTGCCTCACGACTGGGTTCCTAGCCACTGTTAGTTAAACAACGACAACAACTAAATTACATTTGTAAAGCGCCTTTCACGTAGGGAAGATGTCCCAAGGCGCTGAACAGTCAGGTATCAGGACCCAAGCATGGGGCGGGTGGGGGCAGGGTTGGGGTGAGGGAGGGCAGAGGGGTTAGGAGGGCGGCTGAAGGCACGGTCAAAAAGGAGGGTCTTGAGTTGTGCCTTGGAGGAGGAAAGAGAGGGAGCAAGGTGAAGGAACTGTGGGATGGAGTGGGGGCAGAGAGGCTGAAAGCCCGGCCGCCGATGGCAGGGCAGGTTGGGTGGGAAACCTGGAGCAGGCCAGAACCTGCTGAGCGGAGGGAGTGGGCAGGTTGATTGGGTTCAGCAGGTCAGAGTGGTAGGAGGAAGCGAGAGGGTGGAGGGCCTTGTAAGTGAGGACGAGGATTTTTGAACTCTATCCTCTGGGGGATGGGAAGTCAGTTGAGTCGGGCGAGAATGGGGGTGACAGGAGCCTGGTGCGGGAGAGGACACGGGCTGCAGAGTTCTGGATGATCTGCAGCTTGTGGAGGGAAGAGTTGGGAAGGCCGACAAGTGGGGCGTTTCCGGAGTCGAGCCTTGAGGTGATGAATACGTGTATGAGGGTTTCGGCGGTCTGAGGCGGGAGGCCGTGGTGGAGTCGGTCAATGTTGTGGAGGTTGGGGAAGGTGGAGTGGGTCATGGCATGGATATGGGGGAGAAAGGCCGGTTGAGGGTCGAACAAGACTCCCAGGTTCCAGACAGGCTCGATGAAGTGGAGTGTGCGTCTGTGGATGATGATGCTGCCAGTGCCTGAGGTGCTGGTATGAGTCAATCAGTGGGGCCTTGGTTTTGCTGACGTTCAGTTGTAGAAAGTTGGCTCTCATCCAGGACTTGATGTCAGACAGTCTGTCAGGATGTCAGTTGTCCTGGAATTGAGGGTGGCGGCAGAGAGATAAGAGTTGGGTGTCATCCGCATACATGTGGAAGTTGACCCCATGTCATCAAGGGGGAGCATCTAGAGGTTCAAGGAGGGGACTGCGGTCAGAGCCCTGAGGAACACCGCACGAGAATGTGCGGGGGCTGGAAGAGAAACCGTTGGCGGAGACAAATTGGAGATGGTGTGAGAGATAAGACCTGAACCATTCAAGGACAGAACCTTAAAAGTTGAGGTGACAGGAAAGGCAGTGGAGGAGGATGGAGTGGTCCACGGTGTCGAAGGCAGCAGAGAGGTCGAGGAGGACAAGGAGGCAGAGAGCGCCCCGGTCACAGATGGACAAAATGTCGTTTGTCACCTCGACCAGAGCAGGGAGGGGGCAAGGCGGAGGGATTGAGGGAGAGAGTTTCAGAGTTTCGGGGCATAGTGACTGAAGGCACGTAGAATGGAGGGACAAGTAGGAGATGGGAACCAGCTGAGTGGAAGCAGCGGGTGGTGGAGTGGGGGCGTAAGCTGATCAGAGAGGTAGGGAGGTGTGGGGGCGTGAAGTGGTTTGAAAACGAATGAGAAGATCTTATCAATTCACATTTCTAAAGCACCGTTCAACCTGGTTTTCAGTTAAGCAGGTGGGGCTGTTGCTGGGAGTTGTGAAGTGGAGTGTTGTTATTGCCACAAGATCGGTCAGCGCGGCTCACTCCCTGATACCGTGGATTTCCTGTCTAAACGCTGCGGGTGATTTGATGTCAAATGCCGTTGTTTCCTGACGTGGGGCTGGCAGGGTTCTGCAGATTTTCATCAGCAAATGTGGGTATTTGTAGCTGATCCGGATAATCTTTCAGGCGAGACGTTAAACCGAAGTTCTTGACAGCCTGTTCAGGTGGATGTTAAAGACCCCGGAATGCTATTCGATGAGAGAAGGGAATTCATCCCAGTGTCCTGGCCAGCAATCCCCCAAATAAAATTGATCATTCAACTCCGTGGCTGTTTGTGGGATGTTGTGGTCTCATTGGCTGCTGCATTTGCCTGCAAAATACAGTCACTACTCTTTCCAGTACATCCTGTGAAGCACTTTGAGACGTCTTCCCAACTTGAAAGGCGCTATATCAAATGCAAGGATTATTATATTTGATATCAGCGAAGCTATAGGAAGCCTGAACAGCCACATGTGTGTAGGCTATAATTTTCTGTACTCACAAGGACTACTAAAATTATTTTCCCAGTTTTGGATTTTCTGTTTGGAACGTGGGTACATCAACCATGCTGATTAATAATAATAATAATCCTTGCATTTGATACAACGCCTTATCACGTTATTCAGACGTCTCAAAGCGCTTCACAGGATACACCTATAAAGTTAACTGATTGTTGTATTGCTGCAGCCAATTGCACACAGCAGTGTCCCACAAGCGGTCGTGGAACGAGGGATCAAATTGTTATTATTTTTTATTATTATTTTTTTTTGACGGATTATTACCCCTGGAAAAGCGATCCACCAATCGACTGACAACCGGGTTCCTACTTATTGTTAGATAAACAGAGGCGTGTGGAGTAAGGAAACTTGTCCAACGTTTTGCCCTGCCCGGGAATCAAACCCAGGTCCTCTCGCTTGTGAGGCGAGTGCTCTAACCACTGAGCTACAGGACTCCACAGGACCGAATAACATAAAAGTTAATATTTAGAATGATTCAGTATCTTGACGTGCAACATTAGACCAGCAAACAAAAGTAAGAATGCAAAATATCTGATTATTGTTCATTCATGATGTTTTTTTGTACCAGAATCGGTGTCTGCCATACATGTTAATAAATACTCTGTTGATTATCATCGATAAGCCATTCAAGAATATCCCTTTGTACCAAGGTAGTAATATCGACTCTTTGTACACTTTGCCATTGTGTTGAGGGGTTTGGTTAGCTTTTGAAAAGAATCGCAATCAGTGCTCATAGTTTTTTTTTCCAAGTAAATAAATGGGATGTAAAATAGTTCTGGAAATGTAATGAAAAATAGATTGAGTTTATATCGGTCCTGTCCAATCATTAAGTGCAATAATAATGTCGTTTATGTCTGTCCCTCCACAGATCTCCTTTTCACAGCACAGTAGTTTTATGGATCTGGTCCAATTCTTTGTCACATTTTTCAGGTAAGTTGATTTTTTTAATTGAAGCATTAGCTTTGTTTAGACCCCCAACCCCCTCCCCCTTTCCCCCCGCAAAACAAAATGCACACAATTGATCAGAAATAATCCATACATTGCAAATGTAGGAAAAGGGAACAAGGCGTGAATGATGATAATAATAATCCTTGCATTTGATGTAGCACCTAATCAGGTCTCTGCGACGTCTCAAAGCACTTCACGGAATAGGCTGTAAAGTGAATTGACTGTATATTTTGTGGCCAAAACGTGGCAGCCAATTGCGCACAGCAGCGTCCCACAGACAGTCGTGGATTGAGTGACCAATTTATTATTATCATTATTATAAATTTTGGTCCTGTTGAAGCTTGCTTCGTCATCTCTTTCAGCTGCTCAATCTGACTATGTTTTTTTAATTGCCGATTTTCCTGCACAAGCTTAGCACTTAGACTCTTCCTTTGGATCAGTGGTTCCTCCAATTTACTTCTGAATGCTTCAGCACGGTATTCAGTGCAGGTGAGTGATGAGTCATTTCAGAAATTGATGATACAAGATGGACAAAAGAAAAAAAAACCTGTGCACTTTGGCACTGTGCTGATTAATGTGACTTTGGTATTGCAACCCATACACCAGAGAAACATAGAAACAGGAGGAGGCCATTCAGCCCCTCGAGCCTGTTCCGCCATTTTATAAGATCATGATTGCTCTGCACCTCAAGTCCAATTACCCTTCCTTGCCCCATATCCCCTAATACCCCGACCTAACAAATAGCTATCTATCTCCGTCTACAGAGAATGATGGTGAGAGCTGGCTTCTCTGATAGACTGTAAACAGAATAGGATTTCTTCAAGATTCATTGGCCTTTATATTAAAAGATGACTGTGGTCGCTTAAAGGCTTCTCTTCGAAGGCCACCAACGTGCTTTGATTTATAATAATAATCCTCGTGTTTGAGACAGCACCTTATCACGTCGTTGAGACGTTTCTAAAGAGCTTCACACTCTATGAGAAGTGGATGGACTATCGCGTTCCTTCAGCATCCAAGACCCTGACCTGGGTGAAGAGTTCTATATAAATGCAAGTTCTTGTTGTTGTCACTCTACTTTTACCAGATATTTCTTCTAAAACCGGACATCAGATGCCTCTCAATGGTCCGGTCTGCTCCACATCTCCTGCCCCAATCGCCCAAACCATCGGTGGTCGGGCCTTCAGCCTCTCAGACCCTCGGCTCTGGAACTCCATCCCCCAGTGCCTTCGCCGCCTCCTCCCTTTCCTCCTTCAAGGCCGGTCTCAAGACCTTTCTCTTTGACCGAGCCTTCAGCTCCCCTCTCGACTCTCTACCCCCTCCTCGCTCCCTCCCTCCCTTCCCTCCCCTCACCCTGACCATTTCCCCCCAATGCTCGGGTCCCGACCCAACTGTCCAGCGCCCTGGGACGTCCTCCCGACGTGAAAGCCACTCTATAAATGCAATCTTGTTGTTGTTGTTGTCACCCTCTCTGGTCACCCTCATCCATTGTGCCAATGCAATGCCCGCCAATCTGAACTGCCTTTCAGAAGAATTTGCCGGGCAAACGAAGACCAAGATCCATCTAGTTCGCCTTCCACCATCCTGGCAGTCGCTTGACATGAGTCCCAAACTATATACCGTAACCCGAGATATTATTTTCTAGCAAAAATCTATCTTATTCGTTCTTGAAACAAATAACATTTTTTGTTTCCACTGTCTGTCTCCCTAGGAAGCCAGTTCCATAAGTTTATTACTTGCTCACTGAAGTAGTCTTTCCACAGATTTTTTTCTGAATTTACCCCCCCACCTCCTTCAATCGCAGGCCATGTCCTCTCGTTCTACTGTTCAGTACGAGATGAAACAGCTTTTTCGTGGTTTGCATTATTTGCATCAAGTTATTGATTTTTTTTCCCTCATTGGCTTCTTCTCTTGTTGAAAAAAACCCCTTTGTTTTTTCTCTCTCTTACTGTAGCCGTGGAGTAAACAGGCCTCTAATTCAAGCTTTCGTGCTTCTTACTTTCTTTTATTATAAAAGCTGAAACGTTAGATCTATTCTGTCTGCTTCGTGAATTGGGAGCAGTTTTAATATTAAAAAAATTGTCTTGACTGAAAACCAGCTGCATGGGCCTCTTTTCCCAAATCTTTTCCAAAGATTAAACTGGCTGCTTTATAAAAATGTGGCACGTTACACCTGGTAATAAACTCTCAGGCGAGGTCCAAAACTTTCCACTGTCAAATCCAACCAGAATTATTTCACTCTTTTTATTGCAGTTTCCCTTTTTGAATTCAGGTTTATACATCTTCTCTTACCATCTTTTTTTTTGCTCTTCGACCTCGACTCAAATCACCCTCCTACCCCCACCCTCCCTGCTCTCCCTCCAACCCTGCTGATCCCAAACCCCCTGCTCGGGTCTGAATCCCTGACTGCCCAGTGCCTTGGGACGTCCTCCCGGCGTGAACGACGCTGTACAAATGTGCTTTGTTGTTTGTTGTTGTTTTTATTATCTTTTTGCCACTGTACATTTTGACTTTCCCGCTTAAACGATAAGTAATCCTTACGTTTGAGGTTGCACCTTTCACATTGTGCGTGTTTCGAAGAGTCTCTCACGGATTTATGATTCTTAACAGTTGCAGCACTTCCAAACGATAAAAATTCCTGTGGAGTCCTGTAGCTCAGTGGTTAGAACGCTCGCCCCACAAGAGGGAGGACCTGGGTTTGATTCCCAGGCAGGGCGAAACATTGGGCAAGTTTCCGTACTCCACACGCCTCCGTTCACCGAGCAGTAAGGAGGAACAAAGGGTAATAATCCCTTCAACAACAAAAAATAATAATTTGGTCACTTCAATTCACGATTGTTTGTGGGCCGCTGCTGTGCGCAATTGGCTGCTGCTTTTCACCCACAAAATATACAGTCAATTCACTTTACTCACTGGCTGCTTTATAAAAATGTGGCACGTTACACCTGGTAATAAACTCTCAGGCGAGGTCCAAAGCTTTCCACTGTCAAATCCAACCAGAATTATTTCACTCTTTTTATTGCAGTTTCCCTTTTTGAATTCAGGTTTATACATCTTCTCTTACCATCTTTTTTTTGTTCTTCGACCTCGCCTCAAATCACCCTCCTACCCCCACCCTCCCTGCTCTCCCTCCAACCCTGCTGATCCCAAACCCGTGTAAAGTGAGACGTCTTGAACCCATGATAAGGCGCTACATCAAATTATTACATTATATAAATGCAAATTGTTGCCGTTGCCAATGAAAAAGTACTCTGGCCTCACTCGAACCTTCCCAGCAAGCTGTTCCAGTCAATAATAACCTTTTGGGTAAAGAAACCGTTCCCTTCTCCTCATCCTCTCCAGCTCTAATATAATAAAATACGGCCCAAACAAGCATATTTTCTGAATGATTATCTGCAGTGCAGCAGAAAAAGTGTTCCTTTTCCTCTCTTATGTTTCCCTTCATTCAGTGTCTGCTTGTTTACCAGCTCAGTGATCCTCCTCCTCGGAACTAGTGCTGAGAAGGCATGTTGTAAAATCATAAATAGTCACTGCTGGTGATTGTCGACAAAGGCAGACACATCTGCAGTGGAATGATACGGTTTTATTTTGCTGAAGATGTGCGCATACAGAAAGAGAGAGAGAGAGGGGGTGGGGTGGGGGGATGTGGGTGGGTAGACAGAAAGAAAGCGAAGGAACAATATCTGCAAGAGCTGGGGAAAAAAAAATTGAGCAATGTTTATCCGAAAAAAATTCCAAACAGTTTTCCTTTTCAGGAAGAGGTTCTCGCAAAGCCACGTAAAATGCGTTGCCCAGATCTTAGGGAGGAACGGGGGAAAATCATCAAATAGAATGAAATTAATAATAATGATAGAAAGAAAAATAATCCTTGCAATAATCCTAACCTGCCGATCCTGGTATCATCCTTGTGAATCTATGCTGTACTCTAATAATAATCCTTGCATTTGATTTTGTGTCTTATCATGTCTTCGAGACGTCTCAAAGCGCTTCACAGGATATACGTGAAGTGACTGTGTATTTTGTGGGCGAAACGTGGCAACCAATTGCACACAGCCGTGTCCTGCAAACAGTCGTGGATTGAAGTGACCAAATTATTATTGGTATTATTTTTTCGAAGGGATTATTACCCCCGGAAAAATGACCCGCCAATCAACTAACAACAGGGTTCGTACTGACTGCTGGGTAAACAGAGGCGTGTGGAGTAAGGAAACTGGCCCAGTATTTCACCCTGCCCGGGAACCGAACCCAGGTCTATTGCTTGCGAGGCGAGTGCTCCAACCACTGAGCTGCAAGAAACTGATAGTTTTCGTGCAGTTTTCCTCGGTTGGTCTTTTCACAATGCAAAGAGGACTCCGTGTGTCTGTACCATGATCCAAGTTGAAGGATGTCAGTCGTACAAACATCAGTTCTGCAGCTAACGCTTCATTATCGTGCATTGTGCCACATGCATTATTAATCGGGCAGCATAGTTTGGGAGGGGAAGGAAAAGGAGAAGGGAGAGAAAGAGAGGTAATAGAACCAGTAAATTGCCAACATTTCAGATCTTTCCCGAGACTATTGTTCGTTGGCTTCACAGTGATGCAAAAGAGGTTACAGAATTTAAGATGTTTCTTTAGCAACCCAGAGGAAAACGGGGGAGGAATTGCGAAAGAAACAAGAGATGTAAAATAACAGGTCTTAGCTGTAAGCAATTGGTATCATCTTGTGTTAAAGAAACGACAAGCTGGCTCACAGGGCGATGTGCCTGTTTCTGCATGAAGCAAGCCAGCAGAGGTCTCTGTGAAATGAGTGACATTAAAGAAATGAGCAACCTGTTTACAGCGTAAAAAGCACGTGTGTGTGTGTGTGTGTGTGTGTGGAGAGGGGGGGGGGGGCAGCTCTTTCTACTGAATCCCAATAAATTTCAGAACCGTAGAGAATTGCTCGTGCCTCCAGAAGATTATATCTCGTGCTTTCCTTTGCTCAGTTATTAAAAATAATCAAAATTGCCAGGATATAAGAAAGAGGGGAGTGTGGGTGGGCAAGAAGCAGATTACTTTAATTAATTAAAAATGAAACGCGGGGCCTGCTTGTGAAACGTTATTAAAAAAAAGATAACGCACATTTAAAGAGGAGGAAATATTTGAATATCGGTTTATGAGCAATTATGGGTGATCTCTGTGAGGGTCATTAAAATAATGTTCTGCTTCACCAGGGATTTGCTGCTGATATCTTAGTTAAATCTTATTTGTTCACTTAAAACAAGAGATAAAGTTAATGACCCTGATAGCCCACTACAGGGTCAGCGCTGATAAGCCATGATGAATGTTGAACAAAAGGTACTTCGATGTTTTGTCGTACAGCGTCGAGTTCAGTCAAGTCTCCCTCAGCTCGGTCTTACACTGATGCACCACAGCATGTGTCACCAAGCAAATCATTGCCCCCACCCCACACTCGCTTGTTTACAAATCCCTTCGCGTCCTGGCACCTCCCTACCTCTCCGACCTGCTTACCCCCAACCCACAAACCGCTGCCTCCGCTCGACTGGCTCCGGCCTTCTCCATGTCTCTCGTGCCCTGCATTCCACCATTGGTGGCCGTGCTTTCAGCCACTACGCCCCAAAACTCTGGAACACTCTTCCTCTATCCCTCCGCCTTGCCCCTTCCTTCCCCATTTTCAGGTCGCGCCTGAAGACCTTCCTATTCGACCAGTGCCTACGGTCATCTCCTTCCCACTATATAAATGAACTTTCTACGTCGGTTTGCAAGGTTATATTTTCAAAGGTTTAATCCCAGAAATATCTTTTATTTGCATTCTTCCTTTCAAAAGGATCGAGAGTTAAAAAGGGTTGCCATTTTATGATTGTCTACAAAAAACTTATTCTTAGAAGCAGGAACAGGAGTTGGCCATTCAGCCTCTCGAGCCTGTTCCTCCATTTCTATAAGATCGTAGCTGAGTAATAATAATAATCATCCTTGCATTTGATATAGCGCCTTGTCACGTCATCCAGACATCTCAAAGCGCTTCACAGAAAATAATGTAAAGTGTAGTGACTGTATACTTTATGGGCAAAACACAGCAGCCAATTGCGCACAGCAGTGTCCCATGAACAGCCATGGATTGACTGACCGAATTATTATCATTATTTATTTTTTGTCAGAGGGAGAAAGTGCATAATTAGGGTATCGCTGCGATTTTGTGCTCATCACTTATACTGTTTCTTTGGGTGTGTATTTTTCTGGAGCAGAGTGTATGTTTGTAACTGTTCAAAAAGTACAGCCTAAGGTACACACGTGTTATTGTACCTGCACGCGTGTGTGTGTGGGGGGTGGGAGGGGGCGTGGGAGCATGTGGTTACGTTTTCTAATGTACCCGATTGTAGTAGTACATTGTAGAGCAGGGAATGTAAATCAAACTTCTCTGATTTGACCCTCCCGCTCCCTGTACCTATTCCGACTGTTGATAAGGTGGTTTTATTTTCGACATCTATAATGACTTGCATCGTTTCCCTTCCTGTCGCTCTCTAATGATAACTGGTTCAGTTGTTCAGGTTCCTCGTAACGCAGCCCCTGAATCATCCTTGTCGTATGTTGACGAACTCTCTCCGCAACGAGTCAGTGCTCTTTTGAAAGTAATTCAGACCCAGATTCGTGGCTCTGTATAATGCCCCAGTAAATACTAACCCGAGGCAGACTCTCTATTTTGTAACATAGACAGAAATGTTTTGACCTAGAAATTCAAACCATCTGGAGCCAGACTGTGTCAGCAGTTTCGAGAAGGAATTAGATAGTTATTTGGTGAATGAATGATTGACAGAGATGAAGCATAGAAACCGGAGGAGGCCATTCAGCCCCTTGAGACTGTTTCTCCATTCTATAAGATCATAGCTGATTTGTACCTCAAGTCCAATTTATCTGCCCTTGGCATATCCCTTGGTACCCTGACCTAACAATTAGCAAATCCATCTCAGTCTTGAAAATATGAATGAATCCAGTATCCACAGTCTTTTGGGGGAGCGAGTTCCAGATTTCCACGACCGCAAATTATTTTTGCTTCAGCTCGGCAGACTGCAGTGCTCTTTTGCAGCTGAGTATCTGTGCAATAAAACATTAGACATCTTCTCCACTGTGGATGCAGAATTTTCAAAAGAGCAACTAACATTGGGGAGATGAACACTTCAAAGCCTTGGGACGTCCTCCTGACATAAATGGCGCTCTACAAATGTGTCAGTAACCCTGTATTGCTACCATTGGATTGATGGTTCGAAGATCTCTCTGCAGACTTCCTTGCCTATACTGATGAGGTTGTTGCTATCACCTTGAAGTGCAAACATTGGTCTGACTGTTCGTATATAGTTATGTTTTAAGTGGAGTGACAAGTGAAACAGAGTCCCCTATTAATATTTTGCATGGGAAGAGGCTGAGATATGGACAGCATAGCTACTTAAGTGGCCGTGTCTAGTTAAGCTCGTGTCTTGTTATCAGGAGTTGACTGTATTTGAAATGTGAATGTTTTCAACGTCGACCATATCCAAAAATGATGATATTTTAGTTAAAGCACATTTAGAGATGTTAATTCGCTATTGTCCTGCCCTTTGCAGGTATAATAACAATAATAATAATTATTGTTTCACCCACAACATACATGTCAAACCACTTTACAGTATATCCTGTGAAACGCCGTGAGACGTCTTCATGACATGATAAGGCGCTATATCAAATGCAAAGATTATTATTATTGTTGTGTGAAGTTATATTACTAAATTACGGGACAAGGGCGGGTAATTGGATTTGAGGTACAGATCAGCCATGATCTTATAGAGTGGCGGAACAGGCTCGAGGGGCTGAATGGCCTCCTCTTGTTTCTATGTTTTCTACGAAGTCTGATCTTGGTAAATCTGCATATGCCTCACACTTTTCCTGCAATCATTTACTATACGTCAACCAGCAATCACTGCATACCATTATGCATTCCTGCAAGCATCATTGACCACAATATGTGCAACGCTACACATGCTGGGAACTCAGTTGAAGGGAATGATTGAAGTGTAACTTCATTTCTGAACTGGGACAGCACTCTCTCGCTCTGTGTCCAATTTTTCCTTCGTCGAAAGAAAATCAAGTGATTAAACTGCAGTCCTTTCCCTGCTCTTCAGCAACGGGAATAATCCTTCCATTTGGTACAGCGGCGTTCGTGCCAGGAAGACGTCTCGAAACGCTTGGAAGGATATATACCGTAAAGCTCGGTGATCGCATTTGTACCTGAAAACGGCCGCCCATTTGCGCACAGAAGCCAGAAAAGTGAATGACTAATTTTATCTGCGGTCTTGTTGGCCAGTTCACCGGGAGAAACTCCCTTCTCTATTCAAATAAGGCAATTTAACGTCCACCTTAAAAGGTAAATCAGTTTAATCCGAAGGACAGCACCTCCAGCAATGCCGCAGCAAACCATCGGAATGTCAGTCTGGAATATCTGACTTCCAAGGAACGATGTGGGGCTCGAAACCACAACCTCTGACTCCGAGGCCAGAGGGCTGCTACTGACTGAGCCGGCCGGCACTCGTTATTTCAGTAATTAATATACTGCCAGGTGATGTTACAGCACCATATGCTTGTATGGAGGTTATAGAAGTAAGTTCCAACAATAGTAGACCACAAGAGCTGATGTTGTAAAAAAAAACTACTGTAAATGTTAGGTCAGTGATAACATTGGTAGATCCGGAAAGGAGCAACAAAGTGTTGGAGTTATGCAATCTTAATGAAACGGCATCGATGTTCACCGGAGACATTTACCAACACATCCCGTTGGTGACTTAATGCAAGCGATGGAGGCAGTGCCTTAATTCAGAGCTCCACCGCCCAGGATTCTCACCCACACGAAACTCCGTAGCCTCATCACGCCAGTCCTCGCCAGGCTCCACTGGCTCGTAATCACCGAACGGATCGACTTCAAGATCCTCTCACTCGTTTTCAAATCCCTTTACGCCCTCGTACCTCCTTACCTCTCCGACTTGCTTACTCCTGCATTCCACCACCCGCTGCCTCCGCTTGGCAGGCTGCGGCCTTCTGTTTGCCCCTCGTGCCCTCCACTCCATCATCGGTAGCCGTGCCATCAGCCACCATGCCCTGAAACTCTGGAACTCTTTCCCTCAATCCCTCCATCTTGCCCCCTCCCTCCCCACCTTCAAATCCCACCTAAATAAAGACCATCCTTTTTGATCGTGCTTACGGTCATCTCCCCCACTCCCTCTCCCCTTGGTTCAGTGTCAGACTCCGGCACCGTCAAGCGCTCCAGGACACTACTGCGCGTGAAGGGCGCCATATACATACAAGTTGTTGTTGCCCCCCCGCCCACCCACTCTGGCTTTGGCAGAACTTGCCCCAATGGGTTTTTTTCTGGGTTGTTTTCCTGGTTGTTTGTGACATGGGCTGAACTGAGCAACATGAAAAAGGGCGTGGACTGAATACAGTGCCCTAAAAATTAGTGAGGAGAGTCTTGAGGCTTCACTTAGGACTTGAAAATAACTGCACGCATTTTACTCCACGAAGTAGAAGGGGCCAAGTCGACAGCATTTGGGGAATTCATAGCCGCTTCTCTTCGAACCAGTTCCTCAGTATCAACATTGAGGCAGAAGCCTGATATTGTGAGGAAATGCAACATCTTTGATATATCGTTGGTAGACCTTTCCTGAGTCCAGGTGTTTTACTTAACACCCAGGACATTAGTAATGGCCGTTTAAATTCACGATGGTGGCGCCCACACATTTTAACACTTGAAAATCTGCGTTGCACCTGTTCTGCAAACCAAAATGAGCATCTGGCGTGCCAGAAAATGGCTGGGTTGATCATCAGTTTTGTCGAAAGCTGATGCAATTCTCCTCTATCTAATTGCTGTGACTCCTGTAACTAAAATCCTGCCTCAATGGAGATTTTCTATCGGGAGAGAGAAGTGCCTGAAAATATTTGACTGGATTGTTTGGAAATAATAATAATGATAATAATAATCCTTGCATTTGATATAGCGCCTCATCACCTCTTCGTGATATCTTAAAGCGCTTCACAGGATATATTGTAAAGTGAATTGACTGTATATTTTGTGGGTGAAACGCGGCAGCCAATTGCGCACATCAGTAAAGTAAGGATCAAACTGTAAAAAACCATGAGAACTGCAATGCTTCTTTTCGAAGCAGGACTCTCAACAGCCAGTCTAGTCTCGCTATTCAGGTGGATGTTAACGATCCCATGGGGCTACTTGAAAAAGAGTAGTGCATTTCCCCCAATGTCCTGTCCAACAATCCCCCATATATATAAAAATTCAATAATTTCCTGTTTGTGGGACATTGCTGAGTGCAAATTGGCTGCAGCTTTAGCCTACAAAATGCACAGTCACTGAATTTTACAGCAAATCCTGTAAAACGCTGCAGGAAATACATCCTCCTGACGTGGAAGACACTATATCGAATGCGTGGATTATATTATTAGAAATGCACGAGGTGGTGAGGATGAAAACTGGCCCCAGTCACCAATACCGATGCTGCGGAAAGGCCCAGGGTGAGTTATTTACCCAAACCCACCTTGTTGCTAAATATCATCCCAACTCCAACACACTGTCAATCTATGTCATGGTTTTAGATCACGAGATGTGAACCGGGATAATCCGGGGGATTAAAGAGGATGGAAGTTTAAAAAAAAATCACAAACTAGGTTTACTGAATGCTGAGTCGGTATGATATTTCCGATGGAGAAAGACAAAAGGCTAAACAGACACGTCTGTTCCTGGCTCAACCCCAAGCGCTGTAGAAACTCCAGCTTCATGAAGCCATCCTAAAAATGAGCTGCGGTGTCTTGGAATGGCTGTCCATTTAAATCACATCGCGTCCCAAACACATTGGGTGGAATGACGTTGTGGACTGAAATCGGTTCCTCACTTCAGGGCTGTTTTGTGGAACACTGCTGAGGGCATACTGGCTTCTTTGTTCGCCCGCGCTCCCCCCCGCCCCCCAAAAAGTGCAGTCACTACACTTTACAGTGCTTTGAGACGTCTCCATAACGTGAAGAGGGGTAAGAATTATTATTTTGCATGTGGAATGACAGAGTTATGTTACCCACTGGTGAAAAATTGCTCTTCGTCTTCTGTTTAGATTTGCCGGGAACGGTAATCGGCAGGTGACCTCGAGTGATCACGCACTAATTATGCCTTTTGTTGAATCAACATTGTACATTATAGTTTCTCCTTTTCTGGATTGCATATTTCACAATAATGAAATGAACAATTAGTCGTGATTAAATTAGTTAAATATGCATCAAATTCCATGTTTACCAAATAGACTCTGCAGAACATCATAGTTATTACCATCAAATCGCTCCTCGACTGGTCTACGAGGAGCGATTAGATAAACTGGGCAAAACATGGTCAGAAAGAAAGTTTATTAAGGCGTTCTTAGTTCCAAGCAAATTCATCATATTTGCCACATTTGCCCTAATCTGAGTTGAGTTTGCAGTCAGTGCACCCACCTTTATCAATAGAATTGTTCTTTATTCATATGCAGTATATCGGATACGATCTTCCAATTATTTTTCCTTGGCAGTTTCCTACCTCTTTGTATGATGCTTCTCTCTGGTCTCCACGAGTCAGCCTTGCTCAGTTGGTCGCACTCTTGCCTTGGAAACACGGTTTCTTGTGGTACTTTGCTGTGTGCTAATTAGCTTCCCCGTTGGCCTACAAGTGCACAGTTGCCGCATTTCAACATAACATTGGCTGCCGTGTTTCGCCCACAAAGCACACAGTCACTAAACTTTACAGTGTTTCCTGTGAAGCGCTTTGAGACGTCTTGAAGATGTGACAAGGCACTATACCAAATGCAAGGATTATTATTAAACCAAATGCAAGGATTATTATTATTATTTTATTATAATAGCCTTGGAAATATTTGCCTCAAACTTTCTGTGCTGAAGAACGCTGCTATATTACCTTTTACATGTATAAATAATGCATTGCCCACTGGTTGGTAGGTGTTTTTTTTTCTCATCTGCTGTAAAGTGTACAACAGCTCTATTGAAGGTTCAGTAAAATCCTGATAACTCGTCACTGTAAGGGAGAAAGGCTCAGCGACTTGTTATCCAGAGTGACTAGTTAGGCATAGGCCCTCCTGTCCCACAAGGGGACACTGTGGTTAGTGCAGGTGCTTGGCAGAGTTTGGGTGTGCATTCGTATTTTTTTTTGCCCAGCCGGGTGTCTGACACGCACGGAAACCCGTTGCTTAAGAGTCTCCAAACCAAACTGAGAATTCCATACCTCCCACCTGCACATGGAAATCCCAGAGATAGGTTGTCGGAATGGAATGCACTCTCTCTCTCTCTCTCTCGCTCTCTCTCTTCCTGGAGGGACCCACCTGTTTACCTAATTCCAGAAAGTATTAAGCGCAGGTTGGCAAGAACCAAGAGCTTGGGGACAACAGAGTGTATGTTGGGGTAACTACTGGAGTCTAAAACCACATAGCTTGCCATTGATAATTGATATTACTGTCCGGCAAGCGTTCCCGCTACTTCTCTAGACCACTGCTCTACCTGTTAAGGCTTTGGCTTGCAGAGTTAGCAGGAGCTGAGTGGGAGGATTCCCTGTCCCCAGTGACTGGTCTGCCCTTCCAGGTCCTGCCGATGAGTCAGGCTGGACTGTGCTGTCATTAGCTGTGCCCTGGATTATTGAGGACCCACCTGGGTCAGGAACCTGGGAGTACAATGCTCAGATGCATTACAGAGGTTTTTGGTTATAGGCTGTGCCATGCTCTATCCTGTTGCAAAGGCCTCTGCTCTCTGCCATGGACCTCCGCTCTGCAATGCAAGACCCCATCTCATAGGGCTAGTTATCCGATTAATTGGACATTCTAAGGGCTGACAAGAATTTCTGTTACACGAATACAGCTAATCGCTTGTAAAGTCCCTCATTAATATTCGGCATGGGAAGTGGCTGAGATATTGACAGCACGGCAACTTAAGTGGAAGTGACCAGTTAAGCCAGTGTCTCGTGGTCAGGAGTTGACTGCGTTCGAAATGTGAATGTCTTCAGTGTTGACCACGTCCGATTGATTACAGGCACTTTTGGCTCTGGAACTCTATCCCCCAGTGCCTTCGCCGCTTCCTCCCTCTCCTCCTTCAAGGCCGGTCTCAAAACCTTTCTCTTTGACCGAGCCTTCAGCTCCCCTCTCGACTCTCTACCCCCTTCTCGCTCCCTCCCATCCCTCCCCTCACCCTGACCATTTCCCCCCTCCTCGCTCCCTCCCCTCCCCTGACCATTTCCCCCCTGCTCGGGTCATGAGCCAACTGTGCAGCGCCTTGGGACGTCCTCCTGACGTGAAAGGCGCTTTATAAATGGAATCTTGTTGTTGTTGTTGTTTTAGAGACGTCAGTTTGCTATTGTCCCGGGCTGTTCATGTATTGCTTTCAGCATTGAGATGCTACCAGCTGTGCATTAACATATCCCCCTTCCCCCCCCCCCACGCCCCTCTCCCTGCCCCCATATAAGTGACACAAGTCTGCATTCGGTCTGATCAGCGCTGCTTTTCATTTTCAAAGCCAGACGGAAATGGTTTGAACGATTTGCAGACTGTCAATCAACAAACGACTTTGCCTCAAATGGCTGAGACACAGCCCGTCCGATTTGATTGACAAAAAACTTACACCTTTTAAGCTTTTAACAGCAGAAAACATTCTTCGTCCCCAATGTGATGTTTCTCGAGGGAGGCAATGCTAAGATTCGCCAGGTAGAAAAACAAAGTTACATTTGTAAAGCGCCTTTCACGTCGGGAAGACGTCCCAAAGCACTGGACAGACACAGTTACGGATCCGAGCTGGGGGTCGGGTTTGGAGGGCAAGGGGGGAAGCAGGGAGATCGAAAGGAAAGTCGAAGAGGAGGGTCTTCAGATGGGTTTTGAAGGAGGCAAGGGAAGGGGTGAGGTGGAGGGACTGCAGGATGGAGTTCCAGAGGGTGGGGCAGAGTGGCTGAAGGCCCACCTGCCAATGGCGAGGCGGGGGACGTGAAGCAGGCCGGAGCCCGCTGAGCAGAGAGAGCAAGCAGGATGGTAGGGGTTTAGGAGGTTGCAGAGGTAGTGGGGGAGCCAAACCATGGAGGGCTTTGAAGGTGAGGACCAGGATCTTAACTGAATCGTCTGTGTGATGGGAAGCCAGTGGAGTCGGGCGAGGCTGGGGGTGATAGGGTCATGGAGCCTGGTGCGGGAGAGAACACGGGCTGCCTGGATGATATGCAGAGAAGTGTAGTGTGAGTCTGCTTTGGCCTTGCTTACTAATAGCAGCTTTTATTAGTAGGGGGTGGAGGAATCTACGTTTCCAGCACAAATCAAAGCGGTGGAATGTTATTATGGGAGCTCTCGAGAGACAATTATCAGTGCTTTGTCAGCGCGAGTTGGGAATGACAGCTTTTTGTTTGCATCTTCAAAAAAAAATCCTGATTTGTTTGCAGGAATGCAATTCATAATTGTGAAAAAAAATAGCGGGAAGCTTGCCAGCCAGTGCTCTGAATGACAAGCTGTGCGTTTTTATCTGGCTAAGCTCCAGGAGCACCCCAATACACACTCTGGGGTGCCCCCAAACCTTGGCTGTTGTCAACCAAATACTCAATCACTACCACAATACTAATGACGTGCATTCATCTAAGTACCCTTCACGTACGCATCCCGCACGAGATCCTCTCGTTCGTTTCCAAATCCCTTCATGCCCAGGCACCTCCCTGCTTATCCGACCTGCTTACCGCGCACACTCCACCCCCGCTGCCTCCACTCGACTGGCGCCGGTCTCCTGTTTGTCCCTCGTGCCCTCCTTCGTTCCACCATCGGGGACACTACCTTGCGTGAAGGTGCTATATTAATGCAAGTTGTTGTTGAATCCCATCCCAGATGTAGAAATTTCCTTGTGTTGGTGGCCAACATGGAACTCCATATGGTTTAGATACTCTTAAGCATAATGATGGGTTTTTGTGCGTGGCAGCCACCTGCCCAACCCCCAAAAAAAGCCAAATTGTGAAAAAATATATGCTTCCGTTCAATTTCAATCCGGTGTTTATATTATTTAAATGGATATTCACATTATGAGCAAGCGTGAAAAACATGTACACTCTCCCCCTCAGATGAGAAATCTATTATTTCCATGCTTGTTATGCTATCTCTATTGAAAATCGAATTAAGCAAGCCCAAAACTTGTGTTGACTGTTGCAGAAGGTCATTTATACATTAGAGAAGATCTTTCTAATTACATATAATACAGTTAAATGGTTGACCATGCATACTGAATGAACAGTATGGTGTTTGATTTTTGTTCCCTCCCCTATGTCAACATTTCATTGTGGCAGTTTCGTCACCTTGAAATCCCTCCATGGTCTCGCCCCACCCTATCCTTGCGACCTCCTCAAACCCTACCCATCTCGCTGCTCCCCTTCGCTCAACAGACAATGGGCTGCTTCACATCTTCCCCACCCCACCATTGGAGGGTGGGCTTTCAGCCCATCTGCTCCCACACTCTGAAACTCCATCCACAAGTCCCAATTAACTCCCTCCCTCGCCTCGATGAAGATCCATCTCAAGACCTACCTCTTTGACCGTACTTTTGGTTATCTTCCCCAGAGTTCACGGCCTGCGATTGATGTGGCGTAAATTCGGAAAGAATCTACGCAAACACTATTTCAATGAGAGAACAGTGAACCTGTGGAACAGACTCCCGAGGGAGACGGTTGAAGCCGGAAATGTTGATTCTTTAAAACACAGCGCTTCCCAGAATATACTGTAAAGTGAAATGACTGTATATTTATGGAACAGTCAATTCATTTTATGTTGTGTATCCACAGAAAATAATGCACAGAGGAAAGATTTAGATTTTTTTTCTCGGTCTGCCTTTACTTTGCACTTTTTAATGTGTTAATAAAACTCCGAACGGAAGTTTCTTTTTAACCGGGATTGATGGTGGGGGGGAGAGAAAAAAAACATATCTGCTAAGGAACAAAAATTGATATGATTAATGTGAGGAAGCAGAGACCAAATGAAAGAGACCGAGAATTCAACAGAATAATTTAAAATCTCGTATTTTCACTGCCTAGGGCATATATTTACCACATATGCACATGAAAACCCATCATTAAGCTTAAGAGTATCTAAACCACATATGGTATATGTTTTGTGGAAAAGCAGGAAATTGCAAAGAAAATGTGTTCAGTTTTCCTGTGATACGAATACACGGAAAACCGCTTTTATTTTATTTTTCTTTAAAATGAGCGTCCTCAATTTTCTTTTTGCCTTAATTTGCCCCCAATTGCGTACCCATTGCTCCTCTGCTGCCACCACAAAGAATATTTCACATCTCAATAAAGACCCTCACATGTGGGAGCCCTAAATCCGATCAGTTTGTTGATTCTTCCTTGAAGTTGCAGAAGTGCTTCACACAATGTACCTGCTGGGTTAAGATGTCATGTCTCACAGCCCTGAATGGAAGATAGATGAGCTCCAGTGCTTTTCCGTTTACTCGTTGTCGAAGCTGTAAACATGTCTGAAATGTTACATTTAGCGAGCGGGAGTTGTTTATGTTCGCAGCTGCTGCCAGTCTCATTTTAGAAAAGAATTGGGATGTGAAATCGCCGTCGTTTCCATGCTTTGATGCGCAACACTCAGATTATTGAAGAGATTGAAAAAGCAATTTCAGAATAAGGTGTCAGGATGCTCTAAGACTGTAGAACAAGAGGACAGAGCTTTTAGGGTTACAAAGGGTAATTCCAGGACAAAATACCCAGGCAATTTTTTTTCTTTGCCCGAGGGGGTTTGGGGAAGGGAATTAACCACTCGCGCAGATTGTCGGGAAGTTTGGTTGAGGCTAGGTGATGGTTGGGTGGGTATTCTGAAGGGCGATGACATCGGATGGGCCAAAGGGCCTTCTTCAGCCAAACCAATCTTGCGATCTTATGATCCAATATATATATCTGTTTCTGTCCCATATGTGGCCATTGTGTGATTTGTGAGCTGACAGGAAATTGGCAAGCTCGGCAGGAAGTCCGAGCACACACTGCATCTTTCTACATTAAAGCCATCTGTGAGTACATAACCCCAAAGCATCTATCATTCAGAGAAGCAGGCCTTCAGTGGGTTTCATTTCACATCGCTGACTACTCCAGGAATTCAGCAGTAACATTTGTTAGACGCCAATGATTTCCAATCTAACGTACGATGTGCTGCTTGTCTGACCGCTTGCGTTTATATCAGTGACTGCCACTTTGCTTCGTTGCTGCAGCTCTGCGTGAATCCCAATGCATTTTTACCTCTGTCGATATCTCACCTACTTGTAAGTTAATTTGTGAGTTGATTCACCCGTTACAGGTCAGCTGTTCCCAACACTCAGAGGGTCGAGCCAGCCCTTTGCAGTCCTAGCGTTTGTGACTTTGCGAGGTCAACGTACAATCAAGTCCCGAACTTGCAGAATGAGGGACGTAATGAGGGTGGAATGAGTGTGAAAGCAATGGCTTCTTCTCTGTCAGTTTGGCGGTTTCTACAGTGCGTAAAAAACGAGTGGATCATTTGGGTTTGGCAGTGCAGAACGCACTTGTAAATGATGTACAGCTCTGTCAAGCGTACAAATAATGCCGCATATTAACATTTGTTAATTTCAGGTGCGCCTGAAACCCGAGGAATGGAACACTGTGACTGTTCTAATGAATATCTTCAATTCGGCTGCACAATTGTTTTTTTTTAGATCCTGCGAATTTCAAGTGTGAAGCTGCTATTCTCTTTATTGGGATAGGAAACTGGGATGAAATGGCTGTCTAACTATCATATATTTAAATTAAATCA
The DNA here is from genome assembly GCF_018977255.1 of Callorhinchus milii. Lineage (NCBI taxonomy): Eukaryota > Metazoa > Chordata > Chondrichthyes > Chimaeriformes > Callorhinchidae > Callorhinchus > Callorhinchus milii. The sequence continues at coordinate 2,201,695 of NW_024704748.1, forward strand.
ATCTGCGGTTCAGTGAAATTGCATGTAATCGTGCGCAACTTCCTTTCCCACACAGACCTTTTATTTCAAATCAATGTTATTTAACAGGAGTCTTATTTATGTGCAGCCTTGATCGCGGGCTGGAGAATGACCAGATTTATGCAGCGAAACAAGTTTATTTTTACACCGGTTTTCACTTCAGACCAATTATTATGAAATCACTAGGATATTTCCTATTCACCTCTTTGTAATTTGCAGTGATATATCTCCTACTGGAACCATTTAATGTGATGTATTTTCTTATTTGAATCACCTCCACTTTCTCCCTCTAACCCAAGCTTGAATGCAGATGAAGCTAAGTCTTTTCAAGCGCTGGACCTGAGATTTAAAGGTTCTGGGTTTGAATTGCTGTGCTTTCACTAAGCTTTTACATCATTCTGAATACCAAGGCTCAAAAATTCACTGGGAAGAGAGGAGGTAAGAGGGACTTGCCTGGGGCCAAAATAGTTATTAGGAATAAATTCATGACCCACTTTTATGTCTCGATCAATAAATGTGAATTTATGCTCTCTGATTGACTATCAATAACGAGTAGACATATTTTAGTATCAATGCCATCAAATGTTTTTAATAATGTTGAACAGTCTATCGTCTCTCCTTCTCTGGATTGGGATCTGGTTAGGAGAGTGATTGATGATTACGGAAGTATGTACAGAGGGAAGATCAGAAGGATATTAAAAAAAAGTAAAATACTGCAGATGCTGGAAATCTGAAACAAACACAGAAGTTGCTCGAAACACTCAGCATCTATGGAGAAAGGAAAGTGAGTCAACGTTCGTTCTGACGAAAGGTCATGGACCAGAAACGTTGACTCACTTTCCTTTCTCCATAGATGCTGCCTGACATGTTGAGAGTTCCCAGACACTTCTGTTTGTGCTTCTCTGTAGGATATGATGGTGTCTTTTCCCGTCTTCTCAACATCTCAAAGCGCTTCACAGAATAGACTGTAAAGTGAATTGACTGTATATTTGTGGGCGAATTGCCAATTGCGCACAGCAATGTCCCACAAACAGCTGTGGATTGAAAATGACCAACCGATTATTTTTTGTTTTGGAGGGATTATTATTAGGCGTGTGGAGTAAGGAAACTTGCCCAAGGTTTCGCCCTCTGCCTGGAATTGAACCCAGGTGTCTCGCTTGCAAAGCGAGTGCTCTAACCACTGAGCTGCAGGACTCCACTTAAAGTTGTGTTTAACATTGAGCGCTTTTCATTTGATGAACTTTAGGAAGAATTTCTGCAAAGGTATCTCTCGGGGGATGAGAGACAGCTAATTAGGATTGTTGGGGTGGGGGGGCTCTTCCTTGTCAGTGGAAACAATTGTAATGTAGCGTTAATCTTGTACCTGCAGTGGATGCCAATGTATCCCTGAGCAGTTTGTTCCTCTCTCTGTGGGAGTGTAGAGGCCTCGAGCCAGTCCTGACCAACCATCCCCCAGATCTAAACAATTGGCCATTCACGTCATGGCTGTTTGCGAGACCCTGCCGTGCACACATTGGCTGACGTGTTCATCTGCAAAATACACAGTCACTACACTTAACATTATACCCCGTCAAGTACTCGGAGGCGTCCTCCTGATGTGGAAGGCGCAGTATCAGTTGTAAGGATTATTATTATCTTGAAATGCACCATGTAAGTGCAGGCTCTTGTATTTGAGATGCTAAAGAGAATCTCTTTTAATACCACCTGCACAGGGGCAGTCGAGACCTCAGTTTGATCTCCAATTCCGGGTACCTTCAACACCTCCAGCCCTGCACTGGAGCATGACCCGAGACACTGGGTTCAATATCCCGTCATGGGGGCTCGAACCCCTTAAGATGAACTCCCGATGGGTCGTCCCAGCTGTCACCCCCACCCTCACCACGCACCGCGCCCCCCCACCGCCGTAAATTGAATCGGGTGTTTTGTTCTCTTCTGAACAGTTGCCAATTTATGAATATTAACCCAAGTAGAGAGGGAAAAAAACAGGCTTGCTTTCCTGCTGCTCAGGCATGTTGGCACTGAGCCCGAGATCAACAGATTGAGAAACCTGCGCCTCTCAGACGAGTTTCTGTCTGAAGGATGAGGCGTGGGAGCAAAGCAACGTTTAAAAATCGAATTTCACACCCAATCTCTCAAATGGACATTTATTGGAAGGTTTGTTTCTGCACCACCGAAACTCTCAGACTTAGAAAATATACTGCATTGTTTTTGTGAAATAGGGTTCTTTGAGTTCGTCCGAAGGAGTTAAAAAAAACACAGAAATCACAGCTATGGTTCTGTTTTATTTCCTTGTAGCTGTTTCCTGTCGTTGCTGTTGGTGGCTGCTGTGGTGTGGAAAATCAAACAGACCTGTTGGGCATCTCGAAGGAGAGAGGTATGTAATTGTAGCATTGATGACCCTCTATTGAAACAAGTGCGTGCAACACAGACACGGTTAGTATTTTCAGTTCAGTCAACCTACCTGGTTTAGTTTGGATGTGCTATCTTCACTACTGGTTAGGAGGGGCACTCAGTGTGTTGCAAGTTTGTCTTTTGTTCATTGTATACCTGTTAGTGGCTCAGATAAAGTAAGTCAATTATTAACGGTGAGCTGTTTTTAAAATCTCACTCAACAAATGATTTGTCATTAATTGACTTTAATCTCGTTGTTTGCTTCACGGCCCGATCGTTTCGTCCCCGTCGTCCACCTCGCTATCAGTGGGAGAGTTTTCCTACCCCAGCTCTCTGGAACTCAATCCCTCCTTCTCAATCCCTCCGTCTCAATCCCCCTCACTCAATCCCTCACTCTGCACGTTCAAACCCGCCTCGAGACGGACCTCTTTGACCGTGCTTTTGGTCACCTTTCCCTTCTGCACCCTCTTCAGACGACACAGACCGTAGAATCAGGTATACATTTTACTGCTGGTAGTTGCGTAGAAGTAATAGAAGCCTTTGACTTGTGAATAGAAGATGCAAGTTATGTTAGCTTTGGAACCTGCCATCGTTACCTTTGATCGACCCAGCGCCATTATGTCAATCTGCTTTATTGTAGAAACATTCAGAATGGACTAAAAATCGTACGAGTGGGGACGGCGGAGGGGCACAGATTATAGAACAAATAATAATATATATGATATATAATCTTTGCATTTGATTTAGTGCTTTATCATGTCTTTGAGGTGTCTCACAGACTATACTGTAAAGGGAACTGTATATTTTGAAGGCAAATGAAGAGGGGAGACCATTTTGCATATCAAATGCAAGGATTATTATTATGATGATGATGTTTGGGCCTATCGGGTATGCTCAACAATGGGGGGGGGGGTTAAAACACAAGAAACTAAAGTTTTGACTCACCTTTTGGAAGATAATAGTTCTTGCTACATTAGATGGTGTGCTGGCTTTACTGCTTCAATGAGAATGTTGGCAGCGCAGTTTTTCAGTCCTGCAGGAATTCTCGGTTTATGAGTGTACATGTGTGACTGCATATTTTACAGGAATTTTTGAAACTCATTACCGCCGCAACACATCTTCCCAACCTATTAGCTGTAATTTAATGCATTTTAATGTAGATAGGAGTATTAAGAAAAAGTGAATATCAGCTGAAGCATTTTACAAAAACTATTGCAATTGCCACTGTTGGAGGAGCCAAGTCGTTTTGGATTCCGTCCAGAAATAATGGATGGCAGCTGATGTGGTTTAATGCACTCAGGATTTAAGATAATTTAATGCATCCAAAATCCTGCAAACTTCAAAACTAGTTGGACAAACAATGTTATGCTTGGCTCTTGAATGCGCATTAATGGGGACCAGTATTGAGTAGGTCTCATCTCAGATACTCAGCTTTAGATTGAGAGTGAATCTGATTATAATGATTCAATTGGATTCTACTCTTTGGAGTGAGTGGGGGGATTGTTGAAATGGAAATGATTCAAGTTCCTTGCTGATAGGGTCAGGGTTTGTTTTGCATTCCCCCTTACACGCACGCACGCAGTCTTTCAGTCACACATTGATTCCTGCCTGTGGCTTTAAAGTGTGTTTTCTTTTTTTAAAGACTCCTCTTCCTGACATAGACATAGTTGCATAGAATGACACGGTATGGAAACAGCTACTATAATAAAATAATAATAATAATCCTTTCATTTGATATAGTGCCTTATCACGTCTTCGAGACGTCTCAAAGCCCTTCACAGAACACTTTTCACTGTTAAGTGAATCGGCTGTTTTTTTCTGGGCGAAACCCAGCAACCAATTGTGCACAGCGGTGTCCCACAAACAGTCGTGGATTAAGTGACAAAATTGTTCTTATTCATTCTCAGCACTTTTTACATGAAGCTGTTCTTCCTAAACTCCCTATTAGATCTGGTACTTATAATTATGTCCCCTTGGTTGGTGGCGAAGGCGGTGGGGGAAGAATTTAACGTACGAATGCTCAGAGCAGAACAAGGTTGTGGGAGCCCTGGAAGCTGTGGTTGAATGTGGTTTAGTGATTGTTGCAACGTTTGCTTCTCTTTTCCCTATTTCCCCAACCCACAGCATCTGCCCACCCACTCAGAGTTACATCAAAAGGCAAAGTACCTCAGATGCTGGAAATTTGGTATAAACACAGAAGTGACTGGGAGCACGCAGCAGGTCAGGCAGCAACCATGGAGAGAGGGAAATGAGTTAACGTTGCAGGCCTGTGACCTTTCATCAGAGTTTTGCCAAATTGTCTCTGGAGTATTCTTTTCCCCAGGAATGTGCGGAAATTGTCTTTGCAGACCCAAACGGAAGTAAAACTCACTTCTTTGCTTAAGATTTATTTTTACTTTATTTTGAAAAAACAAACTTCCCACAATCTCGACTGGAAACATGCTTTTCTGGGGCAATGGATTATTATTTGCCCCCACACTCCCAACACCCCCCCCCCGGGCTCTCAGCAGTTGATGTTCCGTATCTTAACCCATGCTGTGAGCATTCCTGTCAGCTGTGTTTATAAAACAACAGGGATTCGAGGTCAGATGAATCCAGGGTCAATTTTGTCTTTCAAGTTGGGGAAATGATGCCCGACAATAAATAGGTTTCTGTAAAACAACTACGTAATGGGAATAATCGAAAAGCATTGCAAGTCCATAAACAGAGTGAAAATGGACTGAAAAGTAGTCTCTAATAGTGCATTACCTTCCCACTTGGTAAACAGTGATTGTGGAATTGCCAGCGTTCTCGCTCACCCTAAACCTGAGCAATTTACAGCTGGGAGGTATTCTTTGTCACAGCGTCACGTCATGCTGTGAAACACTAGTTGCTTTTGAGAAATGCTCCCTTCAAGTGAACTATTGGATGATTCAGTATTTGCAGATATCACCGTAGTCATACATCAGCTTATGGATTTGTTTGCCATTTCCTTAAAGTATTTATCATAATTTAAGCTAAGTTTAGGGTCCGATTGGGCAAAGTGACGCATACCTTCACTTCCAAAGCGGGATTATGATTAGAAAAATACATACTGTTTGAAACTCATTGTTTCCTATTGTTTTCGTGCAAGAGTTTCCACAATGATTCATTTCTATTCCTGCAATTTGACATTTGAAACATTACGGTTTACAATCGGTGTTCGAAGATTCATTGCTTCTTTGCTCGCCAAATTTAAAAATAACTTGTCATGTTTGACAGTCAGTCTGCAGGCTTATTATATCTCTTTCCCTGTGTATATACTTTAGGATGTTGGAGGCAAAAGGCAAAGCATAATAAACTCCGCTGGTAAATTGTTAAAATCCTGGTGAGGATTGATGGGTGCTACAGGGCAAATATGTTGATCCTGTACGAAAAAACAGCGCCTTGGGACATCCTCCTGACATGAAAGATTTAATCTGTTGTTGTTAATGTGGCCCATCCCAGGATGGACAGTAAGGTCTCGAGAATGAAGGGCTGTAGGAGGAAACTGTTGGTAAAGACTTTACTCTGTAGATTATCTGCCATGTTAATCTGCGTGAAGGGTGATATGTTAAGTGCTGAAACGTATTTCGACTCCTTGCAATTTTAGGTTAGCAGCAACCCTGGTTATGAATATTGGCGCAGAAAAATCAAATGATCTGTCTCACAGTCTTTAACTGCCCACCCAACTTCACACCAATCAACGTTTGACAAGAAATGTGCAGATCACTAATATTATTCTGTTTAAGGAGAATATTCCATCCTGCTAAAAAGGTGAGAATGTGGACTACTGGCTCTCGCTCCCAGGTAGGGCGAAACGTTAGGCAAGTTTCCTTACTCCACACGCCACAGTTTACCTGTTGTTAGTCAATTGTCGGATCGCTTTCCGGGGGTAATAATCCCTCAAAAGAAAATTGATCACTTATTCGAGAAACTTGTTTGAAAAGAGAAGAGAGTTTCTCACAATGTTCTGGCCGACAATCCCCCAAATAATATGGGTCATTCACTCTCTCACTCCAAAGCTGTTGTTGGGGGTGGGGGGGTGGGGGGGGGACAGGTTGGCTATGGCCTTTCGCCCACAAAATACACAGTCAACATACTTTACAGTGTATCCTGTGAAGCACTTTGAGACGTCTCAACGGCGTGTGATAAGGCGCATCATCAAATCAAGGATTATTACGTTACATTATCACTTGTTCGAGTATTCAGTGTGTCGGTCTGAGACACTAAAAATTAACACGTTCCATTGGGTTTACGCATTTACACAACTTTCCTCGTTCCATCGGTGGTTGTGCCATTGAGACAATTGGAAGCTCCTAAGCCATGGTGAAACATCCTAACACAAGCGCGAATGTTCAGCACTTACAAATGTTCTGTATTTAATGTTCTGTAATGTTTAATCAAAATTGAACACTTTGTTCGAAACAAATTCCCCACAATGGTGTTCAACGTTGCTGCAATCTTCAAACTCAACAATTACTAGAAACGTGTTCTCTCTCTGCCTCGGTAATGTGAAACCATGTCTCTCTCAAATCGCAATGCTCTGTTAAATTTCAGTAGCACTTGTTTGGCTTGGAGCATGATACGACGTCCTTGCTTTATGGCACATTAATTTACTATACACATCTGTCTTTCACTTGTGGGCAAGTTTCCAAACCAAATCAGACTGCCGGGAAGGCAAAAGTGGTGAAAGAACGCAGCACTCAACATGCAATCCGGTCATTTTGATTTTTCAAAAGGATTTTGCAAAATGTTAATCGTTGTGCTTGCGAGCTCCACACCCAACTCTCACTCGCCTGTTTATTTTGTTTCAAACTTGTCACTGCCTGGGTTATATCACCTGCCTCTACCATTCAGCTCAATAATTGGGAGCTTCTCCCACTGTCCTGGCCAGCCATCCCTCAGGTAACACTTGTCATTCACTTCATGGCTGTTTTATGGTACATTGATGTATACGAATGCTACATTCGCCGACAAAATACACAGTCACTACACCATCAGTAAATCCTGTTGGTGCTTTTATTGCGCCCACTAAATATACAGTCAATTCACTTCACAGTATATTCTGTCAAGCGCTTTGAGACGTCTCGAAGACGTGATAAAGCGCTATATCACATGCAAGAATTATTATTAGACGACTGCGCTGTGTGAAAGGCACTGTATCAAATACAAGGATATTAATGTAACCATTCATTTTTAGAAAAATATGAATTTCAGAATATTTAAATCGATAAACGGCAGTGCATCTACAAAGTCTTAAAATAAATCATAATAATCTTTGCATTTGATGTAGCGCCTTTTGATTCGGGAGGACATCTCAAAGAGCTTCACAGGATTCATTGTAAAGTGGAGCCACTGATTTGTTTTTCGAAGTGAAACTAGCCCGAGTATCGAAACTGGGGATAATTTGGAACCTGAATGCATTTCTGTAGTTTAGTGCATGTGCTATGACTGCTGAATAAATAGAAATTTCAATGGTGGAAGATTGAGCAGTGTGTCAATTTGCCATCAGTCCAATAACTCAAGATTCCCTGCACCTCTATGGAACCTGTGTTTTCATACACAGTAGCGAGTTGTAGAGATGATTTGACTTGTGCTCATTGCATTTGAAACTTTGATTGTATTTTTTCAGAAGACACAAATCCTTGGAAAGATTAACGTCACTCACAAGTTAGTGTGATATTGCTAGGTTACATCAATAAGTCACTGCCGAAGTAGGGGGCTGATTAAGATTGCAAATGATAAGATACTGACAGTAGTTTAATGTTTAGTGAGGTTTAAAGCCTCTATGTTAACTTCTGGTCAAGGATGCCTTTTCTTACATCCACAATGATCAGTACCTACTCTGACGAATGTTCAAAGTAAGGATTCTCCAGTTGTATTGAAATACCTGGAGCAAAAAATCTCGACAATGCACCACCAGTAAGCAATTATTCCCATTGAACATTGTTGGCTTTGTCTGCCTGCAAACCGAGATTTCCAGAATAGCACAGCTTGAGACGAACTCAGCATCTATGGTCACAAGGGCTCCTATTAGGAAAGGTGTGTGCTGAGCAGCATTCCTCAAATCTGTACGTATTTGACCCTCCAAAGCAGAAAGAACACTCAATAAACTGATTCAAAGTCACATAAAGTACCGACTACAAATCCAGATTCCAAACGTCGCTCTAGAATTACTAGCCACATCAGAAAGCCGGGGGCAATCTGGTCTGGATAGTCACCAGAGCAGTGAAACTCAGTCGGCTCAAGATAAAATGAATCAATGGCCAGTTGACTTTCATTAACGACCATGCCAATAGACTCTCAACCAGAGATGATGATAAATGAATAATAACAAAGTGGTACCCTGTCAAAACGGCTCAAATGGCTTCACAGGATTTTAGTGTAAAATGCAACAATAATGTTGCATCTTTGCATTTGATATGACGCCATTGAGGTGTCTCAAAGCGCTGTAAAGGTTGTTGACTGTATACTTTGTGGGCAGCCAACTGTACACAGCAGACAGTCGTGGATTGAGTGACCACATTTTTTTTCGCGACTGTATTTCTGAGGTGAATGTGACATTCAATTTGTGCACAGCGATGACCTACAAACAGTCAGGAAGTGAATGGCCACAAAGTTTTTCCCCTGGGAGATTGTTGACCAGGGCCCCATTAGATCTTTTTAGTGTCAGGCAGGCAAGGTATCGATTTAATGTCTCATTCGAAGGACAACACCTCCGACATTGCAGTGGAATTTCATCCTAGACTGTGTGCTCAATGTCCTGATGTGGGATTTGACTAATCATCTTCTGACTCAGAGACACGAGTGCTGCCAACCTACAGGCTGACTGGCACCTTTTGTCCACTCCTGACCAGAGATGTAACACTTTAAATCGAATGAAATCCGCCTCCCATTTCCTCAAATCACCTAAGCAAGCACACCAGAAGAACACAAGTCTCACACAAAAAAAAAGGTGAATGCAGTATCCTCCTATAGAGAGATGGAAGCAAACAAACTGTCAGTCAAATAATCTCACACCACGTTCAAATAGAAGTGTAGGAATGAATGCTGAGAGGCTGAGTGCGCTGCATGCATCTTATTCAAGATTAGAAGGTGTTGTTGATGTGTCTTGCACTGTACATCATTGTTGACTGCCAGTTCGTGCAGAGGAAGCTAATAATAATAATCCTTGCATTTGATATCGCGCCTTATCACGTCTTCGAGACGCCTCAAAGCGCTTCACAGGATATACTGTACAGTGAATTGACTGTATATTTTAAGAGCTCCTCTCCAATATACTTTGTGATCATTGACTGATGTTGCGATGGCCTGAAAATAAAAATAGGATTCCGGTCTGAATACCCTTCTGATCCAGATACAAACATTTGCAAAGCAACCATGGAGGCGACTATAAATGTGGGTCATGCAGCTCTCTGTGACGCTATCCTGAGTAAAGGATATAAATGCAATTTGTTATTGCCAATCATTGGGTAGATATTAGAAATCGCAGGCAGCTCCTGAAAGATCTTGTGGTCGCTGAAAGAGAATTGGGAAAGAGTAACTCCGCTTAAAAACTCTTTTGCATAATGACAGCACAAAATCCACCACTTGCATTTATTGATCAAGTTTGGGAATTTAATCACACGTACATTTGATGTAGGGAAGGAGCGAGGGCGTCTCAAAGCGCTTCACAGGATATACTGTGAAGTGTAGTGACTGCGCACCTTGGAGGTGAATGCGGCAACCGATTGCTCGGCTGTTTGTGCAACGTCCCCACAAACAGCCAATTCAGTAATTCGTGTAAGAGAAGAAAAGGGAGTTTAGCCAAACGATGACCAGTGAAAGTGGAGCCATGAGGGGGGAATACAAAGTGCCCCAATAATAAAAGAACATCGATATTACAGGAAACCAGTGAGCAACAGGTGAACCATGTCCAAATAAAATTGTACTTTTGAGGGAAAGAGCTGTTGAAATCGCTAGTTGAGACTTTGTTTTACCAATCTGTAGCCTCTAAATTAATAACGAATGAGGAGAGAGCTACAGTGAAGAAAAGCTACCGAACAGAGAAATCACAGCTGTGATAACTGGTAATAGAATGATGTTAGAAAATGTATCACAGGAAATAGTACCATTTTTATCTATTTAGCAGTCCCGCTGTTTCCAACACCATTTTCTGTTCAGCGATTCACTGTTTGTCGCACCTTCTAATAAAATCTCGCGGATATTCACACTCGTTTCGAACGCTAGTCAATCTGCGTGACGGTTTCAGTGCTCAAGGTTTCATTTTATATATAAATAAATATATTTTATATATAACTTCCCAGCAGTAAGTAGGAACCTGCTTTGTTGGTTGATTGGTGGATCGCTTTCCGGGGCTAATAATCCCTCCCCCCAAAATAATGATAAATTGATCACTCAATCCACGACTGTTTGTGGGCAATTGGCTGCCAAGTTTCGACCCAAAACACACAGTCACTACACTTTACAGTATATTCTGCGAAGCACTTTGAGACGTCTTGAAGACTTGATAAGGTGCTATATCAAGTGCAAGGATTATTATTATTTTGTTATAATAACTGTTTAGGATTATTATAATGGGTTCGATTCCCGGCAGGGTGAAACCTTCCTTGCTCCTTACTCCACACGCCTGATAATAATCCCTCAAGAAAAAATAAATAAATTGGTCATTTCAGTCCACGACTGTTTGTGGGACACTGCTGTGTGCAATTAGCTGCCGCGTTTCACCCACAAATATACTGATAGATTTTTAAAAAACAGAGGGATTAGGGGATATGGGGATAGGGAAGGTAATTAGAGTTAGATCTGAAGATCAGCCATGATCTTATTGAATGGCGGGGCACAGGCTCGAGGGGCCGAATGGCCTACTCCTGCTCCTCATTCTTATGTTCTTATACAGTAAATTCACTTTACAGTACATTCTGTGAAGCACTTTGAGATGTCTAGAAGATGTGAAGAGCGCTGTATCAAATGCAAGGATTATATTATAATTTTATAGAAAAGCTACAAGTATAATAGAAACTAGAGCACGTGTATGAAGGAATCTCAATGCAGACGTGAATTTTAAAAAAAATACTCAGTTCATGCCGTTAACAAACTTACTTGGATTTAGATCATTGAAGCTCGTTTCTGAACCAGGACTCCAAAGAGGACTTGCTCTATGTGTTTGAGTTGATTTTTGAGTACAATCACTATCAGCTTCCCTTGATCCCCTCTCCCAGTTTTACAGTGAAGGTTAAGTTCAGGAGTAGCAGAGATATGGCATATTTGCCCCTTTCAGATCAGATGAATATTGTGAGTATTGTGAAAGAAAGAAACAGAGAATCTTTCTTTACTTGCAGTTGTGTGACAAGGAGGTTTACTGTGTCCAGGCTTCTTCATAGCTGCAAAAATAGTAACGATGATAAATAATATTAATATTCGTTGCATTTGGTATAGTGCCTTTTATGTTAGGGAGACGTCTCAAAGCACTTCACAGGATTCACTGTAAAGTGGAGTGACTATACTTGTAGACAAAAGTCAATCTTTGCACAGCAATGCCTCACAAACTTAGCACAATGTTAAGAGTATAAAAACCAAGAAAATGCTTCAGCAGTTGTTACAAGAGCGCTGGACAGACTTGTAATAAGATGTTGCAATATCTCTCCTTTGTGTAAAATGGCTCTAAGCTTAAAAAAAAGTAGATAAAGATATAAACCATTTTGCCTTATTTTAATGAAAACCATCCCTCCTTTATTTACGAGTCTGTTTTGGTTTCTTGTCATGTGTGTACTCTCTCCGATTTTAATATCTCAAATCTCTGGAATAGAAACTGAAGTAATCATGCACTGTTGGGCAGGGCAGCATATTTTGCACTGAATTTAAGAAGTTTTAATATTCCAAGAAGCAGCAAAAAATATGAGAACAAAAATGTGACTCCAATTATGGAGTACCTGTTTCTGTTTGGCAGCAGCTTTTCATTTGCAGCTTCATTAATAAGCCCGCAATTAAAGCTTTCTCTTTCACTTGTAATATCCACTCTTTAATTATTCTACATTGTCTGTTTTCTTATCTAAGTGCATCAATGGAGTCATAATGTGCATCACTGACTGTAAATGGAAAATCTAAATAAGAAACCTTAGAGGCATATTTGGTTTCATGGTGACTGAACAGCTCAAGGCACAACAGAGCACTTTAATATGTATTCATTATTAGTGCAAACAAATGTGTTCTAAATGAACGCTGCGAAAAAAAAGAGGGGGGGAGAAAGAGAGTCAGAGAGAGCGGGAAGTCTGAAAGTGCTATTACATTAATAAAGGGTTTCATATTTTCGCTGTAAAATTGCTTTTGTTTAGTCTCAGCCGAAGTACAAGCTCAAATACAGTTGAGCGCATCTACATTATAAAGTAATGCGTGTAAACACTGTGATCCTGCAATCGAAACACAAGTAATCCTCCACGTACCCTAATGCTATATCTTATGACTTCAGTTGGGGGAGGAAGGAATGAACAGGGTGTGGGGGAGAGAGAGTGCAAAGAGGAAGAACGTGGAATCCTGTAGCTCGGTGGTTGGAGCACTCGCCTCGCTAGCGAGAGACCTGGTTTTGATTCCCGGGTCAGGGCGAAACCTTGGGCAAATTTCCTTACTCCACACGCCTCTGTTTACCCAGCCTTAAGTAGGAACCTGGTTGTTAGTGGATTGGTGGATCACTTTTCCGGGAGTAATAATCCCTTCCAAAATTTATTTAAAAAAATACTACTAATAATAAATTGGTCACTCAATCCATGACTACTTGTGGGACGCTGTTGTGCGCAATTGGCTGCCGTGTTTCGCCCACAAAATATACAGTCAATTCACTTTACAGTGTATCCTGTAAAATGCTTTGAGACGCCTCGAAGACATGATAAGGCGCTGTATCAAATGCAAAGATTATTATTATTACAATGCACACTCAGCCCTGAGGCTCATCACTAGACATCATCTGTATTCAGACTACTTCCTGAGATCAGCTCTGGTCCCTTCACCCTCACATCATAAGCACAGAGAGGGAATTAGCGTAACTTCCAGCCACTTACCTGAAGCCTCCCTGAGCGAGAGACCTCTGGCTGGAGAACATCATTATTCAATTATAGAAAAATACCAAGACTGGCGATTCACTGAGAATGGTTCCAGATAAAAAAAAGCATTCACCTAAAATGCTTTTTTTTAACACTACCAAAGCGCTGTGTCATTATTTTTTCTTCCCTCAAAACTCCATTGAGCAGCAGGGAAATTTCCATGGATAGGCAGCATACGTGCATATGTGGAACTCTCGGTCTTGAGTTGGATACTCTTAAACATGGCGATGGATTTCCTCGCCTCAGACCAGTGATGACTGTGCAGATGTCAGATTAGATTCGGCCAAAGCAGGTTTGAGTCGGATCATGTTTTTTTCCCCTGCGTTATTGTGCGGTTGTTTGTGCGTGGGGAAGATGGGAATAAAATGCAATCTTGTACTTACTGTATCTCCATCTAAATGTGGTAAAATGCACAGCAGAATGAGTGATTTGCTTTACCTTATAAATCTGGTTTGTCCCTGAGGTTTCACAATTTCACATTGTTGCACCTTTATTTTTAATATAACCACTCCGATTATTAATGCCCTTTGCAAAAAAAACAAAAGTCGTTGCATGTAATCCCATAAATAGAGAACACAAGAAAAGGAATCCATGCTCAATTTACTTAGAAAGAATCTGTTTAGCTTGTGCTAATATTTATAAATTACTGAAGATAGAAAGATAGAAACATTGAAGTTGCAGGAGAAACAAGGCATCTTTGTGTAAAACACAAAGAGGATATTAATGAATACAGCTATTAGGTGTTTTTGCAGTAACCCAGACAGTCAAGACAGAATTCAGCAGAAAGCAGGGACACTGACTGCATAAATGTCTTTTGAAAATTAATCTAAAATCGAGATTATGCGATAGATAGGACCTGAGTGCATGTGTGATGTGTCCACCATGCTTTGTACATGAGCATCAATAATTTAATTTGCTTGCATGAGGAAAATAAAACCATTATCAGCTCGGAACAGGTGGCTGAGCTATAATAATTCCCCCATTGAATGTCTGTTATCAGAAGAGTCTCACTGGTCTTAGATTGCCTTTACATTGACTTCTAAGCACATTCATGAAAAAAATGCTATATATTAGTGGTGACTCGAAGCTGCACTGTAAATTGAATGGGGATATATCAGTAAACCATTTTATCCAATATAAATAGCTAGACTGCAGTAAAACTATCAGAATTTGTACGACAGCTATATCCCATTTTTATGGGATATTTAGTAATCTTACTCCGAAAGAGGTTTACCAATAATCTCGGGATTGACATTGGGTGTTGCAGACTGTGTAAGCAGTCTGCTGTTTGAACGGAGGATTCCTAGTCGCTTAAGGAATTAGCGACCAAATACTTCTCAAACTTTCCCGACTTAAATATGTTTGAAGAACACTGTGCTATGAAACAGCTGTTTCCAATGTGTCAGTGGCATTTGTATGTGGGACTCTCAGTCCTGTTTGGATACTCTTAAATGTGGGGATAGCTTTCTGTGTGGTTAGCCACCCGGCTGGCAAATGAAAAGGAGTTGATTAATAATTTTACATTTCTGTGCCATTTTGCAAAGCATCCAACCTCATTCTCCCCTCGTGAATTTGGATCCCTGCGTCTGGAAACCGAAGTTTGTGCTCCTCCAGGTTTTCCACATAAACTCTTCAATCTCCGTTACGCATAAGCAAAACTTTCTTACAGCGTAAACATGGAGTTCACAATTAGTTTTTCTCATCGGTTAATAGTAAATTCACTGTGGTGTTTGGCTTTGAAGCTGTATAGATATTACCTCTTTTGCCCAAGGATGAACTGGTAGCTAAAATATGTGTTCATTGTCTACCTGAAAAAAGGACATTCCTGATCCCCCCCAAGGAGAAGATAGTAATAGTCCTGTGTTGTCTTTCAGTCAGGATATCTGAGCAGAACACACAGACTGCTCAAGTAGTCTTATACCATATGGGGGGGGTAAGATTTTCTTTTCATATGTAGCTAACATTTAAAGTATGGGGTATATATAATAATAACAATAATCCCTGCCTTTGATATAGCGCCTTAATCACGCCTTTGAGACGGCTTCAATGTGCTACCAAAGCAGAGCGGGCCCAATTAAGGCAATACCCAAAGTAGTTGAAAGTAGTCGTGTCTGTTGGTAGCTCTTTGAAATATGGCATCTTCAGGTCGGTGCTTGCGTCAAAGAAAAGACGGCTCATTAAAGATCCTTCCGAAAACACTCAGCACGTGCCGAGGCTCCGATGAAAGTGGAAAAATCTTGCCGCGCCTTTGTCAGGTGCTGTGATGGATTGATTCAATTTGCACCAAACTGCACTGCGAAAGCATCACCGCCATGACAACGCTGTTTGGCTGCTCGGGCCACTCCGACCCAGGCGATCAAGAGAGGGAGTCACATCACAGCGATGCCTCAATCACAGTGATGAGAATGTGGAGATGGACTGACCAGATTTTGAACCTGTACACGTTTTCCAGCTGGTGGGGGGGGGCCCTGTGGGACCAAGACAGAATTATTTTATGTGTATCGTACAATTCACAGCGCTGACAGGTATCCTTTGTGCAGTCTATACTTTATGGCATTTCTGTGCCTCAGACTTAGAGAAAACATTCCAGTTAGATCAGCAATATAGCACTTCAACGAAGGGTATATTAATGTCAAACCACCTCACCTCAAACAAGTTCGAGTTTTATAGCCTGCAACCAAAGATCAGAAAGGCCTTGGGAGGTGCAGAAAAGGGCTAGAGATTCAGATCGGGTTCGAAGGATAAAAGGTAACGTGGAAGTGAGCAGATATTTTCACTTTTCATACTAGTTTTTCTTTTTACAAATTAAAAATTACAGAAATAAAAACTTATTTGTCCAATACAAATTGCTGTATACAACCTGTCTAATGCAGGAAAGTCTCGACAAAACAAATCAATAACAATAATATTCCTTGCATTTGAAATAGCGCCTTTTCACGTCGTCGAGACGTCTCAAGGAGCTTCACAGAATATATTGCAAAGTGAATTGACTGTTATCGGCCTTGGGGGATATTAATAGTCATTTTTTTTTAGAAATATGGAGGTCTGAGCTATGAGGGAACAAATTGTAAATTGGATTTAGTAGCTTGAGTTGACCTTATTGAGACCAGCCAATGTTGGCCACTCTTGGGGGAAGCAGTGGGCACTTGGATGCCTTTGTAGGGAAAAATAGTCCCCAGAGAAGAAGTAAATCGCTCTATTTTTAAGTAACAAATGAATAAAAATGTACATTTGAAAGTGCAATCAAAGATGACTGGGAGCCCAATGCATTTTTCTTCCCCCTATTGTGTGCTCCTTCAGTATCAAGGTAATCATTTGTCACAATCTATAGCTCAGTGGTTAGAGAACTCGCCTCGCAAGCGAGAGACCTGGGTTCTATTTCTGGCAGGGTAAAATGTTGGCCAAGTTTCCTTACTCCACACACCTCTGTTTACCCAGCAGTAAGTAGGAACCCGGCTGTTAGTCGTTTGGCAGATCGCTTTTCCGGGATAATAATACCTTAAAAAAATAATAACTCAATCCATGACTGTTTGTGGAACACCGCTGTGTGCAATTGGCAGCCAAGTTTCGCCCACAAATTTTACAGTTAATTCACTTTACAGTATTCATGTGAAGCTCTTTGAGACGTCTTGAAGACGCGAAAAGCGCTATATCAAATGCAAGGATTATTAATATTATTATATATTATCTGTACAATGGCTGCTTTCTTTATATGTGGCTCACTGATCTAATGCACAGATAGTCTATTAGAGATCAAAACGAGAGTTAATTCCCATGATAGGCGTTTGTTGTAAGATCATAAAAATGATAATTAATGCATATGGTGGGGGGGTTTTAAACGAATCGTTCACGGGTGAAAATCATACGTAGTCTGTCCGACTTCTTTTTACGAATGTAGAGCTGAATTGCTGAAGTCCAGGCAATTCAGTTTTATCCCTTTCCATCAGTAAAAGCACGTACACTGTGGCAGGAACGTTAGTAAGGTTTCTGAGCCCAGATCAAGCCGATGAAAGCAAAAACGAAACAAAATTGTCGGCGGGGGAGGGGGGGATAAAATCAAAAATCAAAACGTTTTTTCTGTTGAAAAATAAGCCAAGTAAGTTTATGCACTTTGAGCAGGTAAGTAAGCTAAGTATATGGGAAATATATAACCAAATGATCTGATCCTTTTGTTCCGTGGCAGCGAAATTGCAGATCAAACTGACTAACAATTGAGTATTCACCATTGCAAAGAAGCAAACAGAAAGCCTCCACGTAGAATTTATTTTATGTCGGAGCGTGTCTGTTGGGGAAAGGGACATTATTTTATATTGTGCGCCTTTTTTCCTGTTGGTGACAATTGCCAAGAAAGAATCCGTATCTAATATTTTGTGTGTTGTACAGAAAAAATACTTTTTCAGTCCTATTTTTTTTCATCGTTTGGATATGCCCCATTTCCTACTACTCTGATGTAGTTTGCAACTACTTGACCTGTAGCTATATTCAGCACAGTGTTATTCCACCCACTGTCACTGAAACCCAGAGATTATTAACAGGCGTGGTGAGAAACTAATGTGCTGTGCATTCATGATTTTTTTTGGTGGTGGGGGGGGGGTGGGTTGCGAGAGGAAAAAAAGTTCTCGAGTGTGTTTTGCTAAAGAATTTTAACAACCATACTCGCCTCAACAACACTTACATTTATTGGGTTTCTTTGAAAAGAAGGAAAGAAAACGAAGTGAAAAAAAAACAGCCACCGAGAAAGTATAAAAAGCTTGTTGTGATTCTTTTTTTCCCCACTAGGATCGGGCATTTAAGGAGAGCGATGTCCGGCAAGCTTTCCCGCTGCTTGTCCAGCTTGGACCACCCTATCTGTTAGGGCGTTGGCTTGCAGAGTCAGCAGGAGCTGAGTGAGTGGGAGGATTCCCTGCCCCCAGTGACTGGTCTGACCCTTTGTATCCCCATCAATGAGCCGGGCTGGGCTGTCATCAGCAGCAGTATTGTGGACCCACCTGGCCTCGGAACTGAGCCTAAAGAGACCGCCACAAGGGGTTAACTCGATTCCGACGTGCCAAGCACGTCGCTGTGGAACCAGTTCAGTTCCAAGGAGACTCCGCTTACCTCCCACACCCGCGCCCCCCCAACCCCAAGAGAATAGATGTTGTTTAACAAGTGGGCAAAAGTAAAATAAAACACATCATAAGAGGGAGGCATTGTCAGTCGGTTGCAGTACCATTAGCCGTGGTTTTTTTTAAAAAATAACTTTAAAATGAATTAATTAACCTTTCGAGAATGTTGGATCCGAGAAGGTTTGGGTCCGTGCATTGTGAAGGTTAGTGTTTTAGGAAATATTTTACAAGCAAATTACTGACTGAAATACATTCGAACATATGTTTGAGTTATACTATTGGTTCTGACTTAAGTGCTGTAGCTCCGTGGTTAGAGCACTCGCCTCGCAAGCGAGAGGAACTGGGTTCGATTCCCAGACAGGGCGAAATGTTGGGCAAGTTTCCTTACTCCACACACCTCTGTTTACCAGCGGTGAACAGGAAGTCAAGTGGTGGATTGGTAAATAGGACCCTTTCATCATTAGTTGATTGGCGGATCGCTTTTCCGGGGATAATAATTCCTTCAAAAAAAAAATAATGATATTGGTAAATTGTGTTTGTGGGGCACTGCTGTGCGCAATTGGCTGCCGCTTTTCGCCCACAAAATATATACTTTGAGACGTCTCGAAGACATGATAAGGCGCTTTTATCAAATGCAAAGATTATTATCAGATGTAGCAAACACAAAATAGACTTTTCCCTGAATGTTCAAAATGTTCACAGTTTTGTTAATCAAACTTGGACAGTGTGGGTGAAACAAACCAACCCGATTTCACGGAATAATTCACTGTGAAATGCAGGTTTATGTAGATTTGGCAGAAAGTAGGTTATTGTGCTAGTGTGCTATGTCACAGATATCTAGGACTTATAAGATTTCTCTTCGTGTGTGTGTCCTCTGCCTCATTCGGCATTTTCTCAGGCGATGCTGAGTGTTGGAACATCTGCAAATAAAAGGTTTATTCTGGTCACCCTTAACGTCTCCATCATTGCTACAATTAGTGTGTTTTGGGAGGAGATCTTTTCCTGCTCTTGGGAAGGTCAGAGAGCAAGGAGTGAGCCTCCTTCAAGACCCGTCTCAAGACCCTCTTTGACCGCGCCTTCAGTCACCCTCCTACCCCTACCCTCCTCGCCCTCAACCCTTCCTGATACCAACCGCCAGTTCAGGTGTGGATCCCTGACTGTCCAGCGCCTTGGGACGTCCTCGTGACGTGAAAGACGCTGTGTAAATGCCATTTATTGTTGTTGCAGATAGAAACAAAAAATACCTGAAAGCAAGACAGATTCATAGTCTGCCCCACCCCTTCACCAAGTTTATTAAATGAAAGGGTCCTATTTACTCAATACTCTTGCAAGGTGGAACATTCATTTTTAAAATGCTTTGCCACATATAATCATTTCATCGCACTGGCTGCTTTCTCTGTAAGTTGTTGACCGCAGCTAAATTATTTTGATACAGCGAAATACATCGTTGATACTTTTGCAGTTGATTGCTTTTATCCGGTCATTTTCCAGGTTTTGCATTTTTACTAACATCCCCATTAATGTTTGCGTGGAATGCATTGGACCACGTTTTGTAAACTTTGCAATAGAGTTCTATTGGAAATGGCATTATTATTTCATTACTGTAGGGGTTGGTAATGCGAGGACACCGATTTAAAATAGTTGTTAAAAGAAACAGAGGGGAGAGGAGGAGAAATGTTTTCACGCAGCGAGTTGTTGGGATCTGGAATACATTGCCTAAAAGGCTGGTGGAAGCCGAATTGATAACAACTTTTAAGAGAGAAGTAGATCATTATTTGGGAAGGACAAGTTTGCAGGGCTGTGGGGAGAGAGGGGGGGAGTGGGATTGAATTTGGAAGCTCTTTTCAAAGAGTCAGCACAGACACGATGAGCCGAATGACCTCCTTCTGTGCTGTATAATTCTATCATGCTATAATTCCTGCTTTCCTATTAACTTGATATGTTAAGCCATTCATATCAGGCGAACCAGGGTGAATGTTTTTATTGTTTAAGTCCACTGTGAACTGCTACCTGGAGTCTCTCCGGGATGTGTTGATCCAACCTGGCAGCTAACTGATGGAAGTGTGATTGAGGAGATGTTAATGATTTCTCCGACTGAATTTTTTAATGGTCTGTGAGCGGGCTAGCAGGGATTTATTGTTTGTCAAAAGACGTGGAATATGTATCAGTTCCGTTTTCAGCGGAATGCGGTTTGAATTTAACGTCCAAGACATTTTCTGCGCAATGTATTTCTGTCCGTTGAGATTTCTTTTTCAGTGCATTACTCACTGCTTAACAGCCCGAAGCCTTCACTTCAGACACTACCTCAGAAAGGATGCTGTACGCGAACGCATTTGAAGCCGTTTCCACGAAGACATGGAAACTGAAATTTTAAAAGAGCTGCTTATACATTCTCACCCCGATTCTCGGCTTACTTTTCTTCCTTTAGTCCGCCATGTTGCACTACAAAGAGCACGCAAGGTCTTGTGCTACCAAACCTTCACTTGTGCTGCTTTTGAGCCGGTATATTAAGCATCTGATAGTGGTTCAGGAGTCCTGTAGCTCAGTGGTTAGAACACTCGCCTCGCAAGCGAGAGGACCCGGGTTCGATTCCCGGGCAGGGCGAAACGTTGGGCAACTTTTGTTACTCCACACACCTCTGTTCACCCAGCAGCAAGTAGGAACCCGGTCATTAGTCGATTGGCGGATTGCTTTTCTGGGGGTAATATTTCCTTCAAAAAAGAACATTTCAAACAAAAGAAATTGGTGAATTTATTGGCGAATTTGTCAAAAGCAATTTTGTGTTTGATTGTCAGGAAAAGTCCTAGTTATTCCCAGGAACTGGCTGTGCCCCAGAATTGTTCAGAAGGGGAGGGGTCTATACGTTCTCACCCCGATTCTCGGCTTACTTAACACTTACCCAGTGGAACGAGAGGTGATGCGGACAAGAAGATTAAAGGTTTGAATCCTCGTCGGGGTAGATGATTTTTGGAATGGTACAATTGGTGTTCACCTTCCTCGGATTAGGAAAGGGAAAGAATCTCATAACTCTCACTGTAGCTTCTCGCACATAAATAATAATAATAATTCTTGCATTTAATACAGCGCCTTATCACATCTTCGAGACGTCTCAAAGCGCTTCACAGAATATACTGTAAAGTGAATTGATTGTATATTTCTTGGCGAAACGCGGCAGCCAATTGCGCACAGCAGCGTCCCGCAAACAGCTGTGGATTGAGTGACCAAATTATTATTTTTTTAAGAAAAAATGTAAGATTATTTATTACCTAGGGCAGCTTTCACAGGTAGCAGAGGGCACCCATGTCGTGTTCTCCAGTAGAAGCAAAAATATGTTACAATACCTTCATGACAAGAGGGTCAGGGCGAAAATAGGAGCAGAAATATTGGGGTGAGAAAATAAATGAATTACTTTTGCGATATTAACTGTGTACATCTGTCAGATGGAAGAGTTTTCAGACCGCAAATTGCATCTTTTCTCAATTTCCTGAAATGATTGACGGTTTATCAGTTATTAAAAACACAGCCCTTTACAGATTCCACAGACAAGACTGCACAATTTGTGCATAGTCTGTTTCGTCAACTATTTAATAATGAACTGCGTTAAACCAGAGCCACTGCTTGGGTTTGCAACAGGATTTGCTGCTATTCAGATTAGGATTGCGGAGCAGAACATCCATCTTACATGAAGAGAAACGCAGCTGAAATATTTATTGGCTTTATAATTGGCGACACATTAGCTAATTGTATAATCGCAGTTCATTACAGGACCCGAGCATATTGTGAGTCAGAGCCTCATGTCTCAGTGTTCGATCCAGGTGCATGATAGACACCTGGAAACAACTAATAGTTCATTGACATTGCTGTCGGGCAAGTCTATGCCTTGCTTGATGATCTTGCTGTGCTCAAGATCCACTGCAGCTGATAATTAAGAGCAGGAGAAGCTGCATTGCTGATTGAGGAACTAGAAATAGATCGTCCAAAGTCTCCTGCCCTGTTTGTACTTGCTTTTTATTAAGCATAGGGCTTACAATCCCCATGTCAAATTGAAGCGAGCGAAGAGTGCAGCACTTGTCTATCGTAGAATCATTGATTCGAATTTGAGCTCCAATCCTGAACTCCAGGAGATCGCTTGAAACACTGCTATGTTCAATGAGCCGGGAGACGAGAGAAAAAGGGGGATTCTCTCGTGTGTCCCAAATCCTTTGGAGTTCTCTGGGAATGTGGGTGTACAGATTCTGACCTCCTGCAATGTAACATGACTCTCAGGATATCTTTTTGCTGCAGCATACAGCATGGGGAGATGGGGCGTGGGCTGTGTTCATCAAGGATCATACTTGTTTATAATAAAGGCGTTTCATTTCTTTCCAAAAAAACGCAGCTTTTTATTTTCGCACCAGGTTTGGTTGGGGAAGCTTAACCTCCTAGGTCTCTTTCTGACTGCCCCGTGGATTGGTTTCGAAATTGTCGCCTCCAGCCGCTGAGTAAGTCAGGGTTTTATCCTGCAGCCACTTTCGCGAGTGTTTAAAACTTTGTTTGTTTTAATTAAAAAGTGTGTCTAAATAAAGTTTTTCTTTAAATAGTTAAAGAGACACTCAATCAGTGGCTCAATCAGTGTCCGGCATCAGTAAGCAGCGTTAACTCACAGTGACTTTATTCTCCAACAAATTAGAACGTGGGAAGAAATCTCACTCCCCAGATTTCCTACTCCAAATTGCTCTTCCACCGAGACGAAGACTTGGGATTCGAAATAAAGACTTTCTGCGCAGTAAAAATTCACAGTGTTTCACAGGGGGGAGCCCAATAGGTCCAGGAATCATGTAAATACAGCAAAAATTGACACTCCCATGTGGTTTACCTGCCATGCTATACAAATGCTGTGTGTCAGTTTCTGTCCTACATACGTTAGAAATATTCAACACAGAATTCTAGTAATGAACTCCAGGAATATTTTTGAGCAGCTTTACTGGTTGTGTTTGTTTTTCAGCGCGCGGATATGAACCGTAAAAGGAGTTTCTTGCGGTGTCTTGGCTGGCCAACAATCCCCCAGATAAAATTGGTTGTTCACTTGATGGCCGTCTGTGGGAAATTGCTGTGTGCAAATTGGCTGCCGCGTTTGCCTACAAAATGCAGTCACCTCACTTGACAGTGTATCCTGCAAAGGGCTTTGAGAAAATTGCTCTATTGCTGACAGTCAAGTATTAGCAACAACATCAGTTCTGGTGCTTCAGGTATTTTTTCCTCTGTTTACCTAGCGATAAGTAGGCTAATAACCCGGTTGTTAGTCGATTGGCGGATCGCATTCCAGGGCGGTAATAATTCCTTCAAGAAAAATAATAATAATTTGGTCACTTGCTCCACGACTGTTTGTAGGCCACTGCCGTGCGCAATCGGCTGCTGCGTTTCGCCCACAAAATCCACAGTGACTAGACTTCATAGTATATTCTTTGAAGCGCTTTGAGACATCTTGAAGACGTGATAAGACACTATATCAAATGCAAGGACTATTATTTTCATTTTCTTCCTGTTATGAAAAGGGCGATAACAAATTAAGGATTATAGTTACCGTGACTATTAAAGGGAGAGGATTGGTCTGCTCAGAAGGACTGGTCTCCATGAACCTGTTGAGAGATGCGTTAACAAGAAAAATCAATGGAGGTGAAACTATTAATTCATGCTTGATACACTCTACATGGAAATAAAATCTCACTACAGTGTAATTTTAATTAGTCCTTGCTTTGTGATTTTTCTCATTAGTCAAATGTAAATACAAATGCATATGCAGCATTAACACAAAGTTTCAGCAAAGAAGCCATTTACATTTTGTTAGTGTTAAAATCACCTACTTGTGACTTTATTCGGTCAACTGGGGAAAATTAACAACAGGTAAATCTTTCTCGGCGACATCAATGATCTGTCTCTCTCACACAACAACAATAATAATTATACGCCTTGCATTTGATACAGCGCCTTATCACATCTTTGAGACGTCTGAAAGCCCTTCACAGAATACACTGTAAAGTAAATTAAGTAAATTTTGTGGGCGAAGAGCGGCAGCCAATTGCGGACAGCAAGTGTCCCATAAGCAGTCGTGGATTGAAGTGACCAAATTATTTTTATTTATTTTGAAGGGATTGTTACCCCCAGAAAAGCGATCCGCCAATCGACTCACAACCGTGTTCCTCTTTACTGCTAGTAAACAGAGGCGTGTGGAGTAAGAAAACTTGCCCAACATTTTGCCCCGCCCGGAAATCAAACCCAGGTCCTCTCGCTTGCGAGGCGAGCGCTCTAACCACTACACTACAGGACTTCAACCAAGGATATGCACACCTCCGTTTTTTCCCTTGCTCGGTGTCCAACACCGCCACTCCGAGACACAGTCTAAATCAACGCTGTTGTGTTAAATTGCATTTTATCTGCATATTGCACACAATGCTAACTTCTGAGTTCAAAAAGAATCCAGTTGCAGCGATAATACATTCATTCTTAACAGTTAATTTTTCGCCCGACGTAAGATGAGACGGAATTGACCTACAGGATATATCCATGTCTAACTAGAACGGCTTGCAGGACAGTAAAGGAACAGCTTGCCATAACACTGGTGACATACCAAGGTTTGTGGCATCCTCACTTGCCCAACAGCATTAGGAGGTTCTGAAAAAGATTGCATACCCATACTGCGCAGCCTGATTTCGTTCCTTTATCTTTTTGCTTATGGTGCTTATGAAAATGCCAAGGAGATGTCACAGGCCTGTCCTTTTTATCAGCGCTGTCTGCTGTCTACTTGCATAGCCGTGGTACGGCCCGGGAATCAAACCTGGGTCTCTCACTTGTGAGGCGAGCGCTCTAACCACTGAGCTACAGGACTCTACAAACATATTAAACGACTCAATTGGAACCTGTTCACCTGCTGCCCCAGCGGTATTGATGAATTTGTAGTGATTGCATAGTGTCACTCCCAATTATCGAGCGCTCTGGGACACTACCTGTGTGAGGGGCACTATATAAATGCAAGTTGTTGTTGCTGTTATTGGTGGAGAGTTGTCATACCGCTCATTCCCGCTTCTCAGACCGAGCATTGAGTTTTTTTGTGTATAAAAAAAGGTGTAATCACTGAGGCCCACAGGCATTATTTATGGTCTCATTTGCAAGTCAGTTTTTACTGCTGTGAATTGCCAAACAAAACGGGATAATAAAATCACCACCTATTCAAGTCGTTGAGTAGTAAATCAGTTTGGGATTACTGTCCAAAGCCATTAGGTTCTTCATCATACATCTCCTTCCGCTGTGCGCGGAAAGATTCAACACACAGGGCATTTAACGGAAGTGGACAGAGTTTAGATCAATGCTGCCCCTGTTACTAAAAAAAAGCTTACAAAGGTTTGTGACCTTTGGCCCAACAGACGAAAGATAGATTCACATTTCTTGAGAATATTTAACCGTTAATGATTCCAAGCCACTGCAGTCCTTAGGCCATACAAATTAGAATTGTTAAGTGTTCCTTTCAGTAAAGTGAGTCAGACAGTAATTTTACATGACTGCATAACCTAACCAGATTAGCTAACGCATTCAGGCAGATGAATCAGTCTTTTGTTAATCTGTCAAACAGCCTTGTAACTATTATGGTCTATGTGATAATCATAATTTTGGTCAGTTCCAGAAAATAAGAAGGGTTTTATCTTTTTTCCTCTCTTGGAATTCTGCACTAAAGCTTTCAACTATAAAATTCCCAATTTCTATTGACTTTTTCTCCCCCCACCCCCACACACCCTCTAATTCATCATTGTGCCGACTTATGTTTCTATTTGCATCATTATGAGTTCTGCATGCCATGCTAAACCTCTCTCTTTCTAATAGGGAAAGTTGTTTAAAAAAGAAAAGCGTTAGGATTCGTTACCAATGACTGAAAAACGTGTTTGTTTGCAAGTATCGCCGAAGGCGGAGGAGGGAATCATAAAGCAACCTTTTTAAGTCGTCGTGTAGCAATGACATGGTGCCTTTCACATGGTGCCTCAAAGCGCTTCTCATGATTCACTGCAAAGTGGAGTGACTGTGAATTTTGTACGAGGATGTGGTGTCCAGTTTCATCCAAGCGAATTGGCTACAAAATACACAATCGATCTTGAATTGCAAAAAACAAATTAATTCCCACTTCAGCTGTACTTTACTTGGTGTTAGGCTTGCATCATTCTTCAAGCTTCTGACATCAATTGAATGGCAGCCTTGGCTCAGTCGGTAGCAATCTCACCTCTGAGTCAGAGAGTTGTAGCTCGAAGCCTGACTTTGATGGGCACAGGCTGACATTGCAGTGCTGTGCTCGGGGGGAGCACCACCGCCAGAGGTGCCATCCTTTGGATGAAACATTAAACCGAGGACTTAACTGCCTGATTAGGTGAAAGATTCCATGGCACTATTCGAAAAGAGAGGGGAGTTTCTCCTGCTGTCCTGGCGAACAATCCCCCAAATCAAATAGATTACCATTTTCGCGGCTGTTTTGGGGACATTGCTCTGCACAAAATGTCCGCAACGTTCACCTACAAAGACGCAGCAAGCTTCGGTAAACTGCTGTTTGACTTTGCGAGGGCGTGATTGGGCATTATATCAAACGCAAGAATAATTATCATCATCATTATTATATACACGAACAACAGTTCTTTGCTCCTGGAATAATTAATGAGATGAATTTTGCTACCAGACAATTGTTAAATTGATTCAGCTCAGTTCCTCTTACTTCTGGGAACTAAGTTCCAAGAGAACAAGAATTGCTGGAAGACTCGCCGAGAGGCATTTGGTGCAGTTATGATTTTGCTTATTATAGGAAAGACAATAACAAAGTCGTTTTTTGGCACAAAAAAAAAGGGTCACGGACGTCTTCCGAACCCGAAGTTTTCCAATTGCAACCGTCAGATTTTTTTGCGGATATTGGAAAGTTTATCTAATGTAAAACAATTTTTTAAAAAAATGGAATCTGCCCTTTACAAACACAGTGGTTAGGCAATTCTCTTGTGATCTCGAATCACTAGTTGTTAAACAATTCACCGACTGCAGAGAATGAGGTGCTGAGACCTGTCGTTCACTGAAAGCAGCGAAAATTCTAGTTATCAGCTAAATTCCTTGCTGTGTGTTTCATCTGATTGCATACATATTTTATTTAGCATACATTTTTTATAAACTCTACCTTAAAGGGAATAGAAAATATATATTCCTCTAATGGGGAGCAAGGGAGGGGCAGAGATCACCTCAGGTCGGAACACAGAATAGTTTTCTCTTCCTATCATGTCTGATGTTTACCCATTTGCTCAGTGGCAATTTGTGCTGTCTTCTGTCTCAGCTGTTCATACTTGTCCAAATCTACTGTCAAGATGGAGTAACGAGGTGCGTCAGAAATAATACTCCTTGAATTAACGTTGCACAGGTTAACATTAGAGCAGAATCCTGAGCTGTATCAAGTGGAAGGATTATTATTATTGTTAAACATAATTTTTTGAACTGCAAATTGTTCAAAATTGTTTTAAATATTGACTTTTTTTATTTAGAAACCACACAATATAACATCTAATTCACAACTGTTTGTTGGACACTGCTGTGCGTAATTAGCTGCCGCATTTTGCCCAGAAATATAAAGTCAATTCACCTTATAGTATATCCTGTGAAGCGCTTTGAGATGCCTCGAAGACGTGATAAGGCACTGTAACAAATGCAAGGATTATAATATGATGCTTCAGTAAACCCAGGAGAAAACTAGAGCAAACAACTTGTGTGGGGTATTAATAATTTTACAGTTCTGTTTGGTTTATGATAGTATTGTCTGCGTGTGGTGTGTGTATGTGTATTGTACTTAAATAATTATTATATTATTATAAATAGGAAAAAATGACACAGCAGACAGGAGAAACTTTCAGCAGGTAATCCAGAAATTTGGTGGCTTGCAAAATAGTTTGATTCTCACTTATTTCTGTTCTATAAGTTTCAACCAAAATGGGGTTGGTTGATGGAATAAAATATGAATCTAGGTCACAAACATAGAAAGAAGATGAAAGCATCCATCCACTGGAAGGAAGAAACTGCTATCTTACCCCTACTGGTAGCAATCTTTTGCCCCAAAGGTGAACCATTAAATGTTTTTGAACTCAGCCTTTGTATCGCAACTATTTTTACCTGAAACAACAGGATGTATCGATGGCATGACTGACTTGACGCTCCCTGTGCTTTTAAGTTTTAATTGAACAGGATACCACCCTTCCTCTCTCCCCCCTTCACCTGCAGAACCTCGCTACCCCGACATTCATAAATGCCTGTGTTGCCTGGTGAAGTATCTTTCAAGCCTTGTGAATTGAAGGCAGGTTATTGCAGTTCAAAATCAGTTATTCAAATTAATCTGAAACAGTGTTGTAAAGATTTGTTTTTGCAGCATCTCTCACAGTTGGGCGTATCATGGTAGGATTACCCATTAATAGGGCCGAGGCCTCACTGAAGGAGGTATCCGCTATGGTTGCCTATGTATGGTGTAGGTTGTCTGTGTGGGCAGTGAGTGCTCATCCCCTGTTGATTTGTACATTAGCTGTGAGTGGGTGGGCAGAGAGAGAGGTGGGGGGGTGGTAAGAAAGGGATTAGATGAAATGGTCTGCAGGAACCGCCTATCATTATGCTGCTGGGAAGAGTGAGCGCTAAGATATACTGTTCTGCCCTCTCTTATTGCTGGCTCTTCATATCCACCATGAATGTGGCCAAGGTTCCAATTCAATGACCCTCCCACCAACTCCCAAAGTGAAGGAGAGTTAAGTTTTCTGATTCTCAAACAAGTTGGAGCTATTCAGCTCCAGAGAATCATTGCACAGCGCAAAAGTTCCCCTCAACACATCTGGTTGGGCTTAGTGGTAAGTGCTGCCTTCAGCCTCGCTACTCAGCCCTTCACACAGTCTCATAAAATACAAACCCATGTTGTCTGGAAACCCCTCGTAGCATCAGTTTGTCTCTAAAGGTCAGGGAGATGCCTGTGTCGCGTGAAAAGTGACCATTATCTTACCAACAATCTTATAGTAATAATTATCCCTGCTTTTGATTCAGCGCCTTATCACGTCTTCGAGACATCTCCAAGTGCTTCACAGAATATAGTGTAAAGTAAATTGACTATGTATTTTTGGGCGAAAGGCAGCAGTCAATTGCGCACAGCAGTGTCCCACAAACAGTTCTTCGTGCATTGAGTGACCACATTTTTTTATTTTAAAGGGTTTATTGCCCCTGGATAAGCGATCCGCCAATCGACTAACAACCGGGTTCCTACTTACTGCTGGGTAAACAGAGGCGTGTGGAGTAAGGAAAGTTGCCCAACATTGCGCCCTGCCCGGGAATCAAACCCAGATCCTCTCGCTTGCGAGGCGAGTGCTCTAACCACTGAGCTGCAGGACTCTACATGACTTATGGGGCGATAGTGCCTTCCCAGAGGAAATTGCTGGAGGCTGCTTCAAGGCGCAGTTAAGAGAGGCAAAGGCAAAGCAGCCAAATTTCTCCACAAAGGCAAGGTTGTGTCCATCTGTAAATAATTAAGGAGCTCCACATTACGTAAGCGGATTACTTCTGCCGCTCTCACATACAGCAGCACCTCCAAATCCCTGGCATGCTCCGTAAAATCCAACTACCTGGTCAGAGTGTTTTTCTGTGGAGCCCAGAACACTCCAGGCACATTTCCTTCCCCTGCATCAATCAGCACAATAAAGCCCACAATTGAAAATGATCTCTGCCAAGAAATAATCAATGTGCTACACAGGTGATTCTGTTCTTAGTAACTTTACTGACCCTCTCTTGGCCTACGGAGATTTGAACTTTGTTTTTTTAAAAAAAATGGTCTTGAAAATAAAAGAGCTGCAAAGCTGAGAATGGAATTACATTTAATAATAATATCAAATGCAAGGATTATTGTTATTATGTAGGTTAACGTGGCAAATCTGAAGGAAATGTTCCCTTCCTACTTCTCATCTTTGCGCAATGTTAGAAATCAAAGGCATTCCTCTCTCTTGCAGTACATTGGCCAAATCTACCTCTTACCACTGATCTCATTTCTCCCGTTGGTAACATTATCAGTAGTTCTATAATGCAGGGAGAATTTCACAATTTTAGTGTTAATAGTAATAAATTGGTCACTCAATCCACGACTGTTTATGGGACACTGCTGTGCGCAATTGGCTGCCGCGTTTCACCGACAAAACATTATGTCAGTTCACCCTACAGTGTATTCTGTGAAGCGCTTTGAGAGGTCTTGAAGACGTGATAAGGCTCTATATGAATTACAAGGTTTATTATTATTATTCTTTATTTATGATTTCTCTGCCCTTGATAAAGTACAAAGACTCCTTCCTGTTGGATCGCAGCTCCTGCCAATAACTGGTAAAATTTCTCTTCCACCCACAGAACTCCACTGCAATGTAGCTATTTCCTCCTGCTGTTAAGAATATTACATTTTTGACCGCAGTATATCAACCTCACCACCACAACCATTATGTTTGCAGAGTAGTCTTAGTTTTACAGGAGAAAATAACCCCTACTCTTCGTCTTAAAGAGGGGTTCATAAACATTCTGTTGCCTTGTTGTCTGGGCAGCTATAATAATAATCCTTGCGTTGGTCATAGCGCCTTATTAACGTCTTCGAGACATCTCAAAGCGCTTCACAGAATATACTGTAAAGTGAATTGACTGTATATTTTGTGAGGTATCTCTTAAAGCGTCTTCCCCAAAGACGGTCTACTTCTTTTGCGCCCTAACACAAAAAGCACGAGCTAATAATTATATTTTACATGATGATTGCATGCATTTCTTCAGTCCAAACAGTGAAATATATTCTCTTGTAACCATCGTGGTCCACTTAGTATTGTATGATGAATTACTTTGTCTTAATAGAAAAATACAGATTTGTTTATACTGGTTTAGGAATGTTAAAGTGGCTAGTTATGAATGATTAGGGGAGATTGGTAGTAAATGACAGACCCAGTGAACAGTTATGCCTTTGAGCAAAATAATGGATCCTTTGCACTGTTCATCCTTATCTTAGGATCCTTATATTTTACACGTGGTTATAATAATCCTTGCATTCGGTATAGCATTTTTTCACATCAGTAGAATGCCAGGAGAGTGCTTCAGCAGATCCACTGTAAAGTGCAGTGACTGTGTATTTTTAGGCGAATTTGGCAGCCAATGTGTTCGAGGGGCAGTGACCCACACGCAGACATTTAAGTGAGTGACCAATTTCATTTGGGAGTTTCTTGACCAGGACTCTGTGAAAAATTCACTTCTCTTTTCAAGTTGTGTCATAGAAACAGGAGGAGACCATTCAGCCCCTCGAGCCTGTTCGCAATGCTATAAGATCATGGCTGATTTGTACCTCAACTCCAATTACCCGCCCTTACCCCATATCCCTTGATACCCTGACCTAACTAATATCTATCCATCTCCGTCTTGAAGATGTGAATGGATCAGCATCCACAGCCTTTTGGGGAAGAAAGTTCCAAATTTCCATGAGCCTTTGAGTGAAAAACTGCCTCCTGATTTCACTCCTAAATGGCTTAGCTCTAATGTTAAGATGATGCCCCCTTGTTCCGGATTTCCACATCAGAGGAAATTGTTTCTCCGTCGTGTCATGGGATCTTTAGTGTCCACCTGAAGAGGCAACCGAGACCTTAGTTTTAACGTATCTGATGTCCAGCATATCTGACCCTTTGCATCAATCCCCCAGCGAAGACCCAACATGGGGTTTGAACCCATGACCTTCTGAATAATTGGCGAGAGTGCTACCAACTGAGTCAGGCTGATGTCCTTGGTTGTAATATAAAGGCAGCTTACAATACACATGCAGAATTGTTGGGACATTATTGTTTGCATCTGTGCTGGATTGGATTAGTTACAGTGAGTGCACAGAGGAGCTGTGGTTGGCAGTGCTGAGCAATCAACAGAAGAACGCACAAGCCAAAATTCTCCAGTTGTTGCTGAGCTGGTGATCTCTTTAAACTCTGTGCCTTGAGTTTTACAGGCTGTATCTTGGTTGGGGTGAATTGGCTTTGAATAAACTTTTAGTGGAGTCCTGTAGCTCAGTGGTTAGAGCACTCGCTTTGCAAGCGAGAGACCTGAGTTCAATTCCAGGCAGAGGGCGAAACCTTGGGCAAGTTTCCTTACTCCACACACCTAATAATAATCCCTCCAAAAACCTAAAACAATAATAAATTGGTCGTTTTCAATCTACGACTGTTTGTGGGACATTGCTGTGCGCAATTGGCTGCCGCGTTCGCCCACAAATATACAGTCAATTCACTTTAGAGTGTGTTCTGTGAAGGGCTTTGGGACGTCCTCCCGACGTGAAAAGCGCTATATCAAATGCAAGGATTATTATTATTATTAAGAGGCCGCTGAGTTCAGCGACTACTATTTGGTAGACCAGTTTTGCTCTCAGTGAAGGGCGCTGATTAAATGCAAGTTGTTTTTGTTATTTAACCAGAGGGTAATTAAAGAGTGGAACACTGGTGGAGTTATTCACAAGATCAGTTCAGGATGAAGATGGCCCTTTGGCCCACCTGATCTCATCCTTCCCACAATGCTAACCCTACTGTCCTCCCATCACAACCTCAAGCTGTTTTTTTTTCAAACTAAATCCTGACCCCCTGAGTAGTTCAATCAAATTGTGCCTCTTTGATCCTCCAGGTTAATAATTTCCATATTGATGTTTTTAATGCAGGGCTTCACTGAACAGAGCAGTCCGTTTCCTGATGTTTCTGTGCTTAGCCACAAATTCATCATAATCTGCCATGCGTGGTGCATCCCAATCTCATCTTCCAATAAGACTGGAGATCGACTTGTTAAATGCCCTCTTTGCCTGTCTCCCCAGCTCCATCATGCACAGGATCCAGCTGATCCAAAACTCCACCGTCCACATTTTCACCTCTATTAAACTCCGTTCCCCACATCACACCAGCTCTAGCCAGGGCTCCACTGGCTCCCCATCACCGAACGGATCGATTTCAAGATCCTCACACGTGTTTTCAAATCCCTTCATGCCCTGGCACCTCCTTACCTCTCCATCCTGCTTACCCCCGAACCCCCAACCCACTGCCTTCGCTAAACTGGCTCTGGCCTGCCACCATTGGTGGCTGTGCTTTCAGCCACTACGCCCCGAAACTCTGGAACACTCTTCCTGTATCCCTCCCCCTTGCCCCTTCCTTCCCCATCTTCAGCTCGCCCCTGAAGACGTTCCTATTCGACTGTGCCTACAGTCACCCCCACTCCTCCCGGCTCAGCCACCGTCAAGCACTCTGGGACGTGAGGGGCGCTGGGTAAATGCAAGTTGTTGTTAACTGTTCAGCAGGCTTATGCTTTGCAAAGCGCCAAACACTTAGCCAATAGCAGCTGCTGCTCCGAGGATATGTGAAATCACGGCTTATGCGGTGTGCCTTCGACAGAAGTTACCCCTCTCTTCCTTCTCTCTGCGTCTGACGTTTCCACCATCAGTCCATTCCACCGCGTATCCCTTGCTTTCCTCCCCTTTCCCTGGAGGGTCATTCCTCGACTTCATATACATTTTAGTTGCTTGCTGTAATGTCCTCGCTTTAACCACAGATTGGTCGACAGAGGCAGAGTCATTAGCTCTTTGGCTCTATCCTGCAGCTTTAACCAACTCCTCCAGGTCTGTGCATGTGTTCGTCTGCCACCAACCCAATGATTGACATGGCACGCAGCCCGTGCTTCTGTTTGGCATCAAATATGCAGAGCTTTAGTTAAATTTGAGCAGTGTTTACAAGGAAGAGAGGGGTAACTTCTGTTGAAGACACACTGCATAAACCGTGATTTCACGTACTCGACACGGCAGCTGTTAGCACGTATTGGCAAAGTGTTTGGCACTTTGCAATGACAGAGTGTTTGTCACATTTGGAACTACAGCATCGTTTAGTGTATGGCTAGTGCAAGATGACAGTGATTACCATCGACGTCTTTTAATCATTTCCCCGAACAAATAAAAGGAGTAGGTCCTGCTGAGCAATAAATCGAAATGACGGCACTCGCTCACGTTAACTCTGCAGCTCTGTCGAGTTTATTCGAGCTGATCATGTCTGCCTATCATGTCTGGCTTGGACACTTAAAAATTGTGCAGGGACAATTTTTATCCAGTTTAGAGAGTAAACTACAGAGCTACAGCTACAGAGAGTAGCCCAGACCAATGGAAGCTGCTGTATTCTTCACTAACTCTTCTTTCAGGTTTTTATGAGTAAAGTTAGTGGCATTATTGACGTGAAGTCCTGAAGGATTTTCAGATCCTTGTATTTTGCCCCCTTTTCTCTCTTTCTCTCTCTCCCTTTTCTGGTATCTGATTTCCGAGAGTAATAAACGCTTCAAAAAAAATGTATAAAATATATTAATTTGGTCATTCAATCCATGACTGGACACCACTGTGCCGCGTTCCGCCATTAAGATATACAGTCAATCCACTTTACTGTCAAGCTCGAAGAAGTGAAAAGCGCTATATCAAATGCAAGGATTATTATTATATCAAATGCAACGCTAATTATTTATTTATTGTTAATGTCTCGCGGTAACTCAACAACAAAAAATTACATTTATAGAGCGCCTTTCACGTCGGGAGGACGTCCCAAGGCGCTGGACAGTCGGGGGTCAGGACGTGAGCATGGGGGAGGGGGGGTGTAGGGGTGAGGGAAGGCAGACAGGTGGGAGGGTGACCGAAGGCACGAACGAAGAGGAGGGTCTTGAGACCGGCCTTGAAGGAGGCAAGGGAGAGGCGAGGCGAAGGGACCGTGGATGGAGTTCCAGAGTGTGGGGGCAGAGAGGTTGAAAGCCCGCCCACCAATGGTAGGGCGGGTCGGGCGGGAGACATGGAGCAGGCCGGAGCCTTCTGAACGGAGGGAGCGGGCAGGTTATAATAATAATAATAATCCTTGCATTTGATATAGCGCTTTTCACGTCAGGAGGACGTCCCAAAGCGCTTCACAGAACACACTGTAAAGTG
Source organism: Callorhinchus milii (assembly GCF_018977255.1). Classification (NCBI taxonomy): domain Eukaryota; kingdom Metazoa; phylum Chordata; class Chondrichthyes; order Chimaeriformes; family Callorhinchidae; genus Callorhinchus; species Callorhinchus milii. The sequence continues at coordinate 2,237,301 of NW_024704748.1, forward strand.
AATTGACTGTATATTTGTGGGCGAACGCGGCAGCCAATTGCGCACAGCAATGTCCCACAAACAGTCGTAGATTGAAAATGACCAATTTATTATTGTTTTTGGTTTTGGAGGGATTATTATTAGGCTCTGTGTGGAGTAAGGAAACTTGACCAAGGTTTCGCCCTCTGCCTGGAATGAACTCAGGTCTCTCGCTTGCAAAGCGAATGCTCTAACCACTGAGCTACAGGACTCCACGAAGGGATTGGTAGGGAGTCAGCAGGTCAGAGAGGTAGGAGGGGGCAAGGCCGTGGATGGCCTTAAAGGTGAAGACGAGGATCTTGAACTCGATCCTCTGGGGGACGGGGAGCCAGTGGAGTTGGGCGAGGGTGGGAGTGATGGGGTCACGGAGTCTGGTGCGTGAGAGCACACGGGCTGCAGAGTTTTGGATGATCTGCAGCTTGTGAAGGGAGGAGTTGGGAAGGCCGATGAGGAGGGAGTTCCCTTAGTCGAGCCTTGATGTGATGAATGTGTGGGTGAGGGTTTGGGCAGCCTGAGGGGTGAGGCAGTGGTGGAGTCTGGCAATGTTGCGGGGATGGTGGTAGCCAGTGCCGGTCATGGCGCAGTTGTGGGGGAGAAAGGATAGTTCAGGGTCAAACAAGACACCCAGGTTCCTGACTGGCTCAGTGAGGTTGAGTGTGCAGCTGTGGAGGCTGATGCTGCCAGCGCCCGAGGTGCGGGGGCGCTGGCGCGAGCCAATCAGGAAGGCCTCGATCTTGCTGGCGTTCAGCTGGAGGAAGTTGGCCCTCATCCAGGACTTGATGTCGGACAGGCAGTCGGTCAGGACGCCACGGTAGTCCTGGAGTTGAGGGTGAAGACAGAGAGATAGAGTTGGGTGTCATCCACATACATGTGGAAATTTACCCCATGTCTGCGGATGATGTCACCAAGGGGGAGCATGTAGAGGGTGAAGAGGAGGGGAACGAGGACAGAGCCCTGAGGAACGTCGCACGAGACGGTGCGGGGGCTGCTGGAGAAGCCGTTAGCTGAGACGAAGTGGAGGCGGTGTGAAAGGTAGGACCTGAACCAGTCAAGGACAGAACCTTGGAGGTTCCGCGTGGGTGAGTTCAGTGAGCAGACTGGAGTAAGTCTGCGTTGCAATTGCAAAGAGGAGACGTGCCCGAACTGCTAGTCTCTAATATCTATGCGACTCCTAACTGTAATGATGCCGCCTGAGGACGGTTGGAGACTCGAAATAGCTCTCTGCGGAGCCTTGAAAATCAGGCTTATTTCAATAAAGATAATGTATATTTATGAGGAGGATCCTTTTTTAGATTAAGCTGGGAAGTAGTACTTTGAGCACAAAATAATTGGCTGGTCCTTTCCTTCCCCTTTAATTAAACCCCTGCCATCTCCCAATAAGCAAGTTGACCGTATGCAGCCTAATGGATACGGAGAACAACCGAATGTGAATACGTGAAACACAAGGACAAAATTCTGCTTTTTATTTTTCTCCCCCAGAAGTAGTTTTGATGTAATTGTTGAGCTCGTGATGAAAGTTTAGCACTAGGGGCAGGAAAGATTATTCACATTGTTGGATCCGATGCAAGGCTTGAGCAAGTCCTGGTTTGGAACCACAAGGATAAGAACCGGGCAGTCTCTCTAATGCAAGATCACAAGTGAGATTTTCCGCTTTTATTCTGGTTCAACAATGGATATTGGCCTATTTGATCCGCATTAGTTTGAACAAATCAGCCATTGCCTATCATGTTCCCTCATTGAGTTGAAAGTAACTACAATAATTTGCTATAGTGGCTTCCACATCAAGAAGGGGTTTGCTGGGGTGGGGGCAAAGTACTTCATGTGATATATTATAAAATGGAGTGGCTGTGTGCTTTGTGGGCTTTCTTTCCGATCTGTGGAACGTATTTGCCACTGATATTTATTTTCCTATATGTAGCGTCTTACAATGTGGCCATTTGAGTCGAGTGCCAACTGGAATATGTAAATAGTGCTGTCACTTGCCCCGCTTTGTAGGTTTGGGAAGAGATTAATAATAATCCTTACGATGCATTCCATTCCAGACCTAGGGAAAGTAATAATACTACTAATAATAATCCTTGCATTTCATATAGTGCGTTCATATCACGTCACGGCGGCCAATTGCGCACAGTCATGGATTGAGTGACCAATTTATTTTTTTTAAGGAATTTTGGAATTATTTTAGAATTTTTTTAAGGGAAGGAGTAGGTTTGCATTTATTGAGTTTCAACGCTGCATCCTACACCATCCCTTTGTTAACAGAAAATATGATTTTCCTTCTAACGTTGCCACCACTGTCACTATTCATTCTGGTTACAGCTCTTCCGTTTTTACTCAGCCTACTGATACCAGGTCACACGAACGGCAAAGTGCGTTTGCCTTCAACTTGTCATGATAACAACAAAAGATACACCTTAAGGGTCTTCAACATGGTGTTAATTGGAGCTTAGGGAAAATCAGTTCTTGAAATGCAAGAGAGCCTAAGAAGGATGGTCCATCTTGGGATGGTAGTGTATTGACTTTCTTCAAATTAGAGCAATACTTGTGTAGCATTTCTTCATTCAATGCTACATGGCTGGAATCTGTAGTTCCCTACAATGATGCAATAATTCCCACATACCTTAATCCCAAATCAACCTGGGGTTTCAGCGAAGTTGTCGGTTCTATCTTCAATTTTTTAACTGTAATGTTCTTAATAATAATCCTTACATTTTATATAGCGCCCTTCACATCAGCTGGACATTTCAAAGTGCTTCACAGGATACACTGTAAAGTGGAGTGACCGTGGTATTTTGTGGGCAAACATGGCAGCCAATGTGCATACAACAATGTCCCACAAACAGCCATGAAGTGAGGGATCAATTTTATATGGGGATTGTTGTCCAGGACACCAGGAGAAACTCTGTTCTCCTTTCAAATAGTGCCATGGGATCTTTAACGTCCACCTGAACAGACGGATATCTTAATGTTTAATATCTTATCCAGAAGGCATTACTTTCAACAATGCACTGCTTTGGAGCGTGAGCCCAGACAATATGAGTTGCAAGACATAAAGTGGGGCTGGAATCCACAACCTAACCCTTCTGATTCAAGAATCGAAAGTGCTACCAACTGAGTCAGGCCAAACAACTTTCCAAAAATTAAAGAACTTTCTGTTTATCTCTAGGTAGTGCTAACAGTCTAGCAGTCACATCTGGGTAAGACTTGACTAATTCAGGTTCATTCAGTGTTGCTTGGCTTGTTGCCTTACCTAAAATAACACATGCTGCACTTCAGATTGGACCCTGATCAGACTTCTTCAAATTGGTAAATCAATTTTTGAGGTGCAGACTAATTTCACTGTGAAGAAAAATCAGTAATGTTTTGCCTTTGATGAGGCTGATTCACTTACTGCACCATCAAAAGCTTTGGAACAAACAGCAAGTAGATCACGTCTTTTGCGGGACGAAATCAGCGCCATAAACGCCAATCAATCGTGTTCATTTGTTGTTTTCCTCAGCAGCGAAATCCAGCAATTGAAACAAGGCCGTTTCGAAAGAAAAGCCGCAGTGAAATGATGAAAGAATTTTAGAATTTCTAAAGTTGATTTCCTTTGCTGTTTTCAATGTTTGAAGTGGACGTTTTACAGAATTCTGCAGCTATTATAAAACGCTTTGATATGGTAAAAGCAATTCTGTGAGAAATGCTTCGAAAAATGTATGTTTGCGTGCATGCATGCGTGCACGCGTGTGTGTGTGCCTGTGTGTATATAACCTTAGTAACTACAATTTTATTTATATGACAATGGAGCCAGAAGGTAGCGTTAATTGTTTGCTTCTCCAGAATGGTGGGTGTGATGAGTTGCGTGTTTGTGGAGCTACGGGCGATCACTCAGTCCTGAACATCATTTGTAAGAGGGGCCATTCTGTCAACGTGCAGGTGATCTTCGATGCTTTGGAAATGAATGGTGACTCATTGACAAATCAATGGTGAGGTGTGCCCACAGTCTTTCTGAGGTATATCAGAGCAGAAGACTAGCACTAGGGGCATGGCGGCTTTAGTCTGAAACCATGACTAGCGATCCAGTGGACAAATCACAAGAGCCAGGAAAACACAGGCGCAAACAGGTGCACAAAGGAACACTAACTATTGTAGAGGAACCTGTTTTATTAGCATTTTCAGCGTGTGACATGTTCAGATGATATGCTGCAATATCATGCTTGCAAGATGTAGATAGCCTGCTGACATCTGTGTCATCTATGTATCTCAGCATTTTAAAGGTCTGGATTGTGTCCCATCTCAGTTGTCTTTGTCGTGCGTGAGAAGAAGCGTTCAGCTCTCCTACGAGTAAAAATTTCCGTCAGCAAGTCTGAGGACCTTTGGCAATTGGTGACTATCATGGGGCGTGCCATTAATGGGGACTTTACCCAAGGCAATGTTTAAACAGAGTTTTTAATCCACTCATCTTTCTTCAGATTATAGATCTTTTAATTCCTGTGAGATTTTCTCTGTTTGCATCGCCACTGTGAGCAGCATTCCAATTCGGGTTCGTCCACAATCAGTCCAAGATTATTATAACTAATTTTGACTTCAATCAAATACCCTCGATGTGGAACCTATCATTTGATTAGCTTCATTGATAAGTTTCCCATTAACTGGAAATTCTCAATGTGGAAATTCTCAAGGATAATCACACTCCTATAGTTTTCCTCATTTAGCTTTGGTAATGGACACACACACACACCTTCGTTGTTCTCGGCTCTTGTCATCGATTTCTTTCATATTCCTCAGCCCAGTTTTTAATTGGTTCCAGATCTCTTCGAATGCTGCTCATTTCCTTTATTTCACACACTCCTGTGGAGTCCTGTAGCTCAGTGGTTAGAGCACTCGCTTTGCAAGTGAGAGACCTGAGTTCAATTCCAGGCAGAGGGCGAAACCTTGGGCAAGTTTCCTTACTCCACACAGAGCCTAATAATAATCCCTCCAAAACCAAAACAATAATAAATTGGTCATTTTTAATCTACGACTGTTTGTGGGACATTGCTGTGCGCAATTGGCTGCCGCGTTCGCCCACAAATATACAGTCAATTCACTTTACAGTGTGTTCTGTGAAGCGCTTTGGGACGTCCTCCCGACGTGAAAAGCGCTATATCAAATGCAAGGATTATTATTATTATTATTATTACTCACGGTCCAGGCTAGCGTTCCAATGCAGCGTTGGGAAAGCGTTGCTTGGTTGGAGAGGTCATCTCTTGGATAATAATAATAATAATAATTGCGTCTTCGAGACGTCTTAAACCGAGGTCCCTTCTGCCTGTTCAGGTGGATGTTAAAGCTTCTATGGCACTGCTCAAAAAGAGAAGGGAGATTCTCCCAGTGTAGTGGCCAACAATCCCCCAGATAAATATTGGTCATTCACTTCCTGGAATTTGTTGGACATTGCTGCGTGCAAATTGGCTGCTGTGTTTGCCCACAAATGCACAGCGACTGTACTTCACAATAGAATCCTTTAGCGCTTTAAGATGTCTCAATAGCGCTTTGAGGTGTCTCGACGACATGGTTACATGGCTACATCAAACGCCAAGATTATTACTCGCTAGAAAGCCATCCAGCAAATATCAGAAGCAAATATTGTGGAAAAATATTCAAGAAATTGTCATCAATAGCCTGCGGGTTATCTCTGAACAGTGTGAACAGCAGAGGTCCCAAACCAGAACCCAATGGAACTGGAGTGGTAACCACTCCAGACAGCCCTGTCTGTTTCTCACCGTCTTGAATCAGTTGGGAACAGACTTTTCTCAGGAACAAAATGTGGTGAGGTCAAGCTGATAATCTAGGCTGACATTGCAGTACATTTACTGAGACAGTGCTGCATTGCAGGAGGTGCTGTCCTGTTCAACAAGGCAATAAAACTGAGATACCATCTGCCTGACCTGATGGTTAAGGTGGATGTAATAGATCCCATGGCACTGTTTTCAAGAAGAATGTCTCCAGCTAATATTTTTCCTTGTCCGAATTCACCAAAACACAGGCTAATCGGTTGTTCATCTCATTGTTATTTGTGGGACGATGCCAGGACAGATAGACTGTCACCTTTTTCCTCACATAACAATCAAAGTAATTCACTCTGCGAGTAACGAAGAAGCCATTTTTAAATGGTACTCTCTCCCCCCCCCCCTCCGCCCCTCCTGATCCCAACCACCAATTCGGGAGCAGATCCCTGACTATCCAGTGCCTTGGGATGTTCTCCTGGCATGAAAGGCGCTGTGTAAATGTCATTTGTTGTTGGTGGTAAATTACAAATTTGCACAAAGAATTATTTGCATTTTGCTTTCTACTGTAACCCGGGTATCAATTCACTAAATTAATTAACATTTAAATAGTGTATTTTTTCACATCGGGAGGACGTCCCAAGGTGCTGGACAGTCTAAGATTTGTACCCAAGCTGGGATTGGAAGGGAGGGAGGGTGCAGGATGGGGGGGGAAAGATGGCTAAAAGTCATTCATCATTAATTACATGAGCCTCGAACTCCTTTAAAAGTCTCACATGTGGAAATGTGTCGGATGCCTTTTGATATTCAACACAGTCCCTCTACCTCGACCTCCTTCCTTGCATCCTTCAAGACCTGTCTCAAGACCCTCCTCTTCGGCATGCCTTCAGTCACCCTCCTACTCCTACCCTCCCCACCCTCCACCCTCCTGATCCCAACCACCAGCTCGGGTGAGGATCCCTGACTGTCCAGCGCCTCGGGACATCTTCCTGATGTGAAAGGCACTGCGTAAATGTAATTTGTTGTTGTTGATATGCTCCACTAGTTTCGTTTTCTTCCTCAGTTCCAAACAGATGAATGAAGCACGATGTATCATTTGCAAACCATACTAACTGCTTATGTCCTCTGCCGTTAAGAGAAGCTGTTGATAGTCAACACCTGCGGTCAGGGAAATGAGATTCTAACTAGTCTATACAGTAACTCAGTCACAGACCCACGGTGTTAAGAAATACCTTTTTTATACCGGACTGACCTAAAATCATCTATTTCGATTCAGGATAATCTATTACGTGTCAGGAAAGAAAGTTCAGACTATGCCGGTATTACTTACAACAGAGTTTTCTAGGTTATAATGATTCATTTATGCTCCACTCTCTTTTCCTACATCTTCCCTCTCCATCAACTCCCTCATAAATATTGAGGCTTAGTGGATAGATGTGAAGAAAGCTATACTGGTCTCACACAGGCACATTCTCTGGGATTTATGGCACTGAATCATACAGTTAATGTATTGAAACAACTGTACTAATGGCTATAAGTTTTATGGCACAGGCGAATAAATCTAAATTCTGTTCTTCGCACAAAACAAGATCATTTGTCAAGTGAACGACTGATTCTGTCAATTACTTGTATAACTCTGAACCTTCCTTAAGATTTTTTTAAAAAAAGTTTGGAAATATTTTGTTTTCGAATCTCGCTGAATAATAATAATAAACCTTGCATTTGATCTAGCGTTTTTCACGTCTTCGAGACGTCTCAAAGCGCCTCACAGAATATACTGCAAAATGAATTGACTGTATATTTTGCGGGTGAAATGCTGCAGCCAATTGCGCACAGCAGCGTCCCACAAACAGTCATGGATTGAGTGACCAATTTAGTATTTTTTTAGGGATTATTCTCCCCAGAAAAGCGATCCGCCAATCGACTAATAACCAGGTTCCTAGTTACTGCTCGGTAAACAGAGGCATGCGGAGTAAGGAAACTTGCCCAACATTTCGCCTTGCTGGGAATCAAACCCAGGTCTCTTGTTTGTGAGGCGAGTGCTCTAACCACTGAGCTACAGGACTCCACTCCTGAATGTATCAGTAGTTTTGCTCCTGCTTTAAAATTCTGGACTTCTTGACTGTGGTTTTCAAAATTAACCAACAATTTGTCTGTAAATGAGAGAACTGTGCACTTTTCTTTCCTCTAGTCTGCTAGGCACTTTCAAATTGTAATGTATCAGTTTCTAAATCAGACACCTTTGGGTTTCAATCCAGCCTCTCCTGGTGTTTTAATAATCCTTACATTTGCATTTGATTTTGGTGGCTCTCATTCGGGTTAAGCTCTGGAAATGTGGATGGGCCAATGAGGAGGACAAGGAAGAAATGAAGGGCACGTTTACTTCCACAAAAACAAATCAGGCACAGAGGCGGGGAAGTCTGCCTCAGGAAGGATATTGGCTCTGGAGGGGGTGGAATGCAGATTCACCAAAATGATACCAGGGCTCAAAGGGTTTGTGGAGTCCTGTAGCTCAGTGCTTAGAGCACTCGCTTTGCAAGCGAGAGACCTGAGTTCAATTCCAGGCAGAGGGCGAAACCTTGGGCAAGTTTCCTTACTCCACACAGAGCCTAATAATAATCCCTCCAAACCAAAAACAATAATAAAATTGGTCATTTTCAATCTACGACTGTTTGTGGGACATTGCTGTGCGCAATTGGCTGCCGCGTTCGCCCACAAATATACAGTCAATTCACTTTACAGTGTGTTCTGTGAAGCGCTTTGGGACGTCCTCCCAACATGAAAAGCGCTATATCAAATGCAAGGATTATAGGATTATTATAGGTTAAGTTACAAGGACAGGTTGTATAAACTTGGTTTCTATTCCCTTGAGAAGGTTGAGGGGTGATCTAATTGAGGTTTTTAAAATAATAAAGGGATTCGACAGGGTAGATACAGAGAAACTATTTCCTTTGAGTGGGGAATCCAGAACAAGGGCGCACAGTCTTAAAATTAGAGCCAGGCCATTTACGACTGAAATCACGAGGCAGTTTTCACCCAAAAGGTAGTGGAAATCTGGAACTTTTCACCCCCCACCCCCCAAAAAAAAGGCTTGGATGCTGAATCCATTCACATCTTCAAGACTGAGGTGGATAGGTATCTGTTGGGTATTAAGGGATATGGAGTAAGGGCGAGTAATTGGAGTTGAGTACAGATCAGCCATGATCTTACAGAATCGTGGAACAAGCTCGAGGGGCTGAATGGCCTCCTCCTGTTTCTATGTTTCTATGTAGAAACATGGAAACAGGAGTAGACCATTCAACTGAAACTGTGGACTGCTTGTTTCGTCACAAATGGGGTTCAGCACCTGAAGTGACTACTTCTTTGGTAGCCCCTTTTCTCGCTCTGACGAGTAAAAGCTGCAAAATATTGACAAAATAACATCCAATAGGCTTTTGAGAAACTACCTTTCAAACCGACTTTTTGAAAACCTGCTCCCTTTTTCCGAAATGGAAGCTGACAAGAAGTAAGCTTACACTCATCAAAAAATAATTCCGCCTTGGAAGCAGAAAGTGTCAATGCATTCAAATACGATTGAGATAGATTTCTTTTAGATAATAATATTTGGGGATACAGTATATGAGTGATTTGAACATGACATATAATAAGGCTTGGAAGAACCAGGCAACTTTGGATCTAAGGTTTCCAAAGGGTTCTTTTGTAGACTAATCCATTGCAATCGACATCTCCATGATTGTAGCATGTGACAGGATGGCAGAAGGCAGATTAGATGGACCTTTGTCTTTTCTTGTCTAGCAATTCCTGTGTTCGTATGTAAATTAAAGTTTTTTTTAAAAAAAAGAGAAATCTAAAAAGTTGGGGAAATTGTATTTACAGGGCAAGTAAAAAACTGGAAAAAGGCCCCAAATCTTCAGGGAGAACAACATATTTAATAATAATAATGATAATAATAATTCTTGCGTATCGTATAACGTCTTTCATGCCAACGGACATCTTCAAGCACTTCACAGGATAGGGCTCAGGTGTATCACTCTTTCAAGCCAGAGAGTTATGGATGAAGAAAGCCCCTTTGACCCATTTTCAGGTGGTTGAATTGGCATCCAATTTGCACACAGCAAAGTGAATGAAGTGAATGACCAATTTTATTTGGGGGATTGTGGGCAAATACATGGGGGAGAAAGACCCTTTTCTTTTCAAGTAGTGCCGTGGAATTTTTAACATCCACCTGAACAGAAGATGGGACCGAAGCTGAACGTCTCATTGCTGCAATGGAACGTCTGCCTGGACTGTGAGCGAGTAGACCCAATGTGGGGTTTGAGCCCACAATCGTCTGACTCTGAGGAGCGAGCCCTATCAACCATACCGATGGCCGGAACCTATTCCCGAACTGTCAACTATTCAAAGGATAGTTTGATTGCTTTGTGGCAACGCAAAGGAGGCTTGAAAAAGGACAAAAGTAATTATTTTTGACATTTCGTTTTCTCGCTTTGTACGTTTCCTCTCTTTATGTCTGAACTTGACCTCAGAAACATGCTTTGGCATTGTTTTCCTTAGCAAATGAGTTCTATTATTGGAATGAAAGGTCCAATAAATAAAACATTTCAAAACATGGGGTTGTACACGATGTCTTTGAAACTGAATCTGAAGAACAATAGGGCAAAGGTTCAGCATTGTCGAGAGCAATTTGTTGACACAGAAGACGATTCCTGTGCCTACCACAAGGAGATTTGTTGATGACCGGATGTTGGGCTCATTTTGGACCGGCTTGGTGATGCAACAGAAAAACAGTGGGATGAGCACTTTGGAAAGAAGAGATCAAATGGGTCAAAGGACCTTCTTCTTCGTTTCACCCGCAAATATACGGTCAATTCACTTTACAGCATATTCTGTGAAGCGTTTTGGGACGTCGAGAAGATGTGAAAAGCGCTATATCAAATGCAAGGATTATTATTATTATTATTATTATTGATCCGTAGCTCTGTTGCTTGCAGTAAGATCAAAAAGTTGGGAGTGAATGGTGTCTACCTCCAATCTTGCCAATGCACATTTACATTGAGACCATTTGCATTTTAAAAAGATCAGCAATTTGTCAAAATTGCTCGAGATCATTTGTACGACTTGAAGGCTGTTTTTGCCGGCATTTGAGCAACTGAACCGTTAGCCAGAATCTTCAATGATCACTCTGCTGATTTTATTTTTACTTTTAAAAACTCTTACTGCTTTAGAGAGATGTTTCACAGCTGTCAGATGGAATTGCAGCCTTGTGATGCACAAGATGGCATGAGAGACAGACAGTGCATGTGTAGTCAGTGTAACAAGCTGTGATTGCAGTTCAGTGGTGGCTGGCAGAACATTCAAGCCCCATGATATCGTCTAAGCTGTTACTCCAATGGGGGGGGCGTGTTACATTGTCGGATGCTGTCCTTCAGGTGAGATATTTAACCAAGGCCTGTTTAAGATCCCGTGGTGCTCTTCGAAAAGAGAAGGAAGTTTCTTCCAGTGTCTTCGCCGGCAATCCACCAGATAAAAATTGGTCACTCGTCTCACGGCTGTTTGGGGGACATTGCTATAATAATAATAATCCTTGCATTCGATATAGCTCCTTATCGTGTCTTCGAGACGTCTCAAAGCCCTTCACGGAATACGGTGTGAAGGGAAGTGACTGTGTATTTTGTGCTCTGCACAATTGTGCTGCTGCATTTGCCTACAGTAAATCCCGTGAAGCTCTTTGAGACATCCTTCTGCTGTGATAAGGCGCTGTACCAAATGCAAGGAGTACTAATATATTAAATGATGTATTAGACTATTCTTTTTTGTTCAAAATAGAAATCATTTGGCAATGGAACAAGGAATCGAGTGTTTTAACGCAGGGGAAAAATGAGACAGGAAAAATAGCCGTCGATCGACAAAGATCCCAAACAACCAAACCAGTAGCTCTGTATTATTTAAAGGTGCTTCGTTCGAGGAAAAGATTAAAAGAGCAGAATTTATAATAAGATGGTTTCAGCAAAGCTGCCAAAATAAAGCCTGGAGTTCAGTGCAAGCGGTCTCTGGGGATCGTTTTAAAAGCAGATTTGCACCATATTTGCTGTGTAAGATTTTTGATAATAAAGGCTGCAGGTCAAACAGCAGCATAGTGGAAAAATACAGTTTGGACCCCAAATTATCGAATTTTTTTTTCCATAATAGACAAGTTAATTAAGGAATTACCGGTTTGCACTTTATTACCGAACCAATTTTGCGTCGTTCAGTCCACAAAATTCATTGCAATTCAGAACATAATTTCATTGTGCACGCAACAATTACTTCACAGAAATTCATCGAATGCAGCTCTTGAGATTTACTAAAAAGCTCTCGTCAACGTTCTTCACTCCAGCAATGATTTCTGAAGAATTTAAATCTAGACAAATTGAGTTTGGGTCAGGTAATCAAATCTTAATCACAATTTTATCCATTAGTGGATTGTGAAGTGCAGAATGTCAGAATCTTTACAAGGCTCGGAATGATGTGTGCCATTCTACTTTATTCACTCTCTACCTGATTTAAACTGACAAGATTAGTTTTGTCTTATTGTTAGACCAGTGCAGTCAGAGATTTCATGTTGCCTGACATTAAAATACCACCGACTGTCAAAGACAGTGAAGGCAGAAGCATTTTAGACATAAAACACATCTCAATGTAGTCAGCAACGCTGATGTGTGGGGGTGCTGAACGGGTGCGCTAGTACATAAAATGTGCTTGTAACTTTTTTATTCTGTGTATTATTGTTGCACAATGTTCAGCAACATTAAGAGTGTATTTGAGGATGAGTAAACTGATTCCATGCATAAGAACTTTACCAGGAGAAATCAAAATAAGCTACAGAAATAGGAATTAGTAGCAATAGCAATAGTACAAAATAGCATTTTAGCTTCAAAGCATTTGGGTGCAATGTGGCTGGAGTTAAATACACACACAGATCACTTTCAAATCCCACCTAAAGACCTTCCTTTTTGATGGTCACCACCCCTCCTCCCTCTTCTTCTGGCTCAGGGTCAGACTCCGCCACTGTCACCCAACTACCCAGCGTGAAGGGTGCTATATAAATACAAGTTGTGTTGTTGAAAGGAACAGAACAGGGGACAACTGAGTTAACCCAAACATTGCATTAGACAACATGCATTGGAACTTGATTTAACTTAAGACGATGAAATAATTTTCGTGATTCTCTCCTGATTTCGGTTTGCTTGCGAGCACAAGAAACTATCTTATCCACTCGATAATTCATTATGACGCAGCATATAAAATAATCGTGGCCACTCACAATGTCAATTGTGCAGGCTTTTTACAGCTGCAAGGAAAATATTCTATTAAACTGTGTACACTCTCTCAGTTGATCTTGATTGTCTTGAAGGTTTCCTGCAATCAGAAAGTGTTTTAAATCTCTTGAACATTACCGAAGGCTGTAAAACTCATACTGTAAAAAAACCTTTTATGTCCTGAAAATTCACTCATTTTGTGGTTATTCAAATTACAAAGTTTTGTAAATTCATCGTTCGGAAGGGCAGATTTTTTTCTTTGATTTTCCCCCGGACTTGTTGAACTCCTGAAGAAACTGCAGCCCAGAAAAAAAAATTCTGTTGCCGCACTTCATCTCCTAGCCAGAGGTAAATGAGAAACTCTGATCTCATCTTGCTGCTGGTCTGGTAATAATAATAATAATAATAATCCTTGCATTTAATACAGCGCTTTATCATGTCTTCGAGACGACTCAAAGCATTTCACATAATATTCTGTAAAGTGAATTGATTGTATATTTTGTGGGTCAAATGCGGCAGCCAATTGCGCACAGCAGTCCCCCATAAAGCAGTTGTGGATTGAGTGACCAAATTATTATTATTCTTTTGTGAAGGAATTATACTCCTGGAAAAGTGATCCGCAAATCGACTAACAACTGGGTTCCTACTTACTCCTCAGTAAACGGAGGCGTGTGTAGGAGGGAAACTTGCCCAGTGTTTCGCCCTGCCGGGTATCGAACCCAGGTCTCTCGCTAGCGAGGCGAGCACTCTAACCACTGAGCTGTAGGATCACACGTAGTCAGGAAGTGCACCTTTGAGAGTTGGGAATGCTCCTGTCAACGTTTCCTTCCCCACCTGCTCCACAGATGGCATATTCGGATGCTGCAAGTCTTCCCATCGATAAACTTGGTCAAAAATGGTCAAAATCCTCTGGGCTGAAAATCGATCATGACTGTGCGTCCCGTCCTCCTGACCTTCTGTTTTGTTTCGATAATCCAAGTGCAAAAGTTCACATGGTTTCTAGTTGCGAAAACCAGCTGTACAAACATTTTATGAAAATGATAGCAAGTTGTTTTGGATAATTATTCCATCTGTCTTTCAATTTGTGCGCATGTAAAGCTATATGTGAGATTAATCATTTCTGGTCAACTGCCTGACATTGTATAATAATAATAATCCTTGCATTTGATGTAGCACCTTTCACGTCAGGAGGATATCTCAAAGCACTTCACAGGATTGATTGAAAACAAGAAATAACAACTAGGCACAGGGTATCAAGGGATTATAGGGAAATAGCAGGCAATTGGAATTGACAGGATTAGTTGAGGTCCAGATCAGCCATCTAATTGAATGGCGGAACAGGCTCAAATGGCTGAATGGCCTCCTCCTGTTCCTATGTTCCTAAATTGCGTTCATTTAACATCTTTCACCTCTGCTCTCTGCTTCTTGGGTAAAGAAATTGAGATTGAATTCAGGATTTTTTGGTAATTCTGCACAAATTTAAATTCCAAGACAAAATGCCTTGCCGGCTATGATGTGATGATATTTTATCCGTAGTGTTGGTCAGATGCGAGCAACCAAAACACTGCGAATTTTGATCGTGGCACACGCTGAAAGCTTTGCTGCACTTTGCAGAATTTGAATCTTGTTCAGAAGTGATGATCAATCACTGCAGCTTTTTGCAATCTGGACTTGAATTTCCCCGAACTTCAAAGTATTTCAAATCTCGTTTTATTTTAAAGGAATGCCAAGATCACCCAGCGAAGATAAAACTCTGTGTAACTGTTATAGCTTCTGTGGTCAGCCAGAGAAATGGGTACTTCAAACAAAAATTGTCTTGCTCTCCCCGACCCCCTCTGGGAAATCGATAGCATAGATACATAGCATCTAGGATGCTGTAAAAATCAGAAGGATTGGTCATGCGCAAATCCATTCTTTTTTCTTAACGGCTGCCTGTCACCCGCTGAAATTTGCAGAGAAATGGTGAAAGCGGATGAACTCATTTGACTTGTTATTTTCGGTATAGTTACTGCGGGGATCTGGACGACACAAGACCCTGCGCTGCGTACGAATGTACATTTTTTTCAGAGTGCCCAATGTCAAAGCGCCTTGAAGTGTTTCACAGGTAATTACTGTCGAGCGTAGTGACTGTGAAAGAAAATTAGCAGCCAATTATAGATCAGTAAGGTCCCAGAAACAACAGTGAGATGAACGACCAATTAATCCGGAGGAATGTCAGACGGAACACAAGGGGAAACTTTTCTGTTTTCAAATCGGGTCATGGGATCTGGGACTCTACCCCAGGTGAAGGGTGCTATACAAATGCAAGTTGTTGGTGTTGTATGGGATCTCCAGTGCCCACTTGAGTAGACGGGTGGAGATATTGTTTAACATCTCATCCAAGGGATATTGGTCACTCCGCCAACACTGCACTGCACTGTCAGCTTGGGCCTGATGTATAATCCGAGGCTAGAGAATGTTACCAACCTAACATAAGAACATAAGTAATGCTAGACAATAAAAGACCAAGGTCCATCGAGTTTGCCTTCCACCTTCCTGGCGGTCGCAATCACATATGTCCCACGCTCCCTATGTACTATATCCCATAATGTTATTTCCTAAAAGAAAACTATCTAATCTGTGTTTGAAAGAATCAACACTTCCTGCTTCAACCGTCTCCCTGGGGAGCCTGTTCCTCAGGTTCACTATTCGCTCACTAAAATAGTGTTTGCGTAGATTCATTCTGAATTTCCCCGCTTCAATCGCAGGCCATATCTTCTGATTTTACTATTCTGGACAAGTTGGAACATTCTGTTTTGATCTATATTGTTTAGCCCCCTTTAGAATTTTAAAGACAGCAATCATGTCGCCTCTCAATCTTCTCCTAAACTAAACTACTGTATTTGTAACCAGGAAGAGACTGCTCAAATCTCACGCAAATTGAGGTCATTCTACATTCATATCCGATCCAGGATATTTAGGTTCAAATTTGATTCCGAGCTCACCAGCCACTGTTTTATGTTTGGATGCTTCCAAACTGTGCTTATTCGTATTTGCTGTGAAATGTGTTGCGCCTCCTGCCAACGTGAGGCGTGTTGTATCAAACGTACAGAAAGAAGGTGCAGATTTGGTATTTTAAGGGAGAAAAAAAGTCATCTCTATATATGGATTAAACTCCGCTATCAATAGGGGAAACCATTTGGGAGAGCATTGCTTAAAGAGCTTTGAATGATGCAGGAATCATAATAATAATAATCCTTGCATTTGATATGGCACCTTATCACATCTTTGAGACGTCTCACAGAATATACTGCAAAGTGAATTGACTATATTTTGTCATCTTAGATTTTCCACCCAACAGTCTTCTCAACCACATCTGTTGTTTTCATCCTGTCATCAGTAGCATTTCAGTGTTGCCTTTACAGAGAGGAAATAATTGTCATCCATTTAATTGGTAAATCTACACAATAATCTGCGTGATTGTTTAAATGTCGATGCTTTTTTTTAAAGTAATCTTCTGCATAGATTTTACTTGTCCTCGATCAGTGAGATCAGTACTTCCAATCATAGTTTGGTTTGGTGTTATCATGCACTGTATTCATCAAGATAAGGTCTTTCCTGCTTTGTTCAGATCCATATTCAGGTTGATGTGAAAACCGCTAATGCAATTTGTTTTTTTTTTGTTGTTGATTCATCCTTGAGCCAACTCAAAACGCCTCCCAATTTCAAGAACTCCAAAGATACTACCCTGAGGTCTTTGAGGACGAGGCTAGAGAGGGTAACAGGATTAAAGCATGTCTCGTGTCCTTGCGTCAGGCCTATTATACTAAATGTATGAACCATAAACATTGACACATAAACATTGCTCCAATAACCCAAGAGTCAAAGAACTGCTCTCAGATCTTCTGTCACAAGTAGGGTGGTGAGTGACTCAAAAGACAGACATTCCAGAGTAAAAGCTCAATGATTTTGTACCACGCCTCAACATAGTTGAGCCAAAGTTAATAATATCTCAACATCATCCATGGAAAATTTGGCTTGCACCTTCCTAGAATCATCAACAAGATCGGAAAAGAAGAGCCTTTTGACAATTTTGCCCACAAGATATACAGTCAATTCATTTTGCAGTACATTCTGTTAGGTGCTTTGCAACGTTTCGAAGACGTGATAAGGTGCTTTATCAAATGCAAGGATTATTATTATTACTATCTCTGGAGCCCCATTTCTCTGTCCCATGACGGAGCAAACCTTGTTTCTGCGGTGTTCTCCCTGAGTGTCTGTCTTACTCTCAGGTTCCGTAAAGTCAGACCCTTTTTTTGAGTGTGTGGATGGGAGGACCGGAACAGGTAAAGGGCTCCACTTGAGTTGAGTTGTCTGATTCTGGGCGGAGCGCTTAAATTCTCCTTCGTGCCCTTGGGTTCGGAAGATGAAAATTAACCAGTCACATCTATGGAGACGTGAAAAGGCTCTATTTGAAGGTTTCCATTTTGCCGTGCTGGATGTCTTTAACATCTTGAACCCTTTGATGCAAAGTGGAAAAGGGTGAGACATGGGTTTAAGGATTATGAATGCAGCTGATTAGGATTTGACATGCCATCTGTTTTGAATCATTTGTAATTGCTGGGTACTTGAGTTTTCGTACCAGGTCAACGAAAGTACATTTTGCAGCTGCCTCAGTGTGTGATCACCTCCCATTCGGTGGGAAAGCCAGCCAGTGAATAATGAATATCTTGCGGTAAAAATTGTTTCGGAAAGTAAAATAGTCTTTTTTTCTTTTTTTTAAAAACAAGGGATCTAATGCAGGAGGAAATCTGCCGCCCGCATCCTGGCCCGCACCAAATCCTGCGCTCCCATCACCCCAGTCTTCGCCAACCTCCGTATCTCCTAGCACATTGATTTGAAGGTCCTCACCCCTACAAATCCACCTGGCACCTTCTTATCTCTCCAGTCTCCTCCTACCCTACTCCTCTACTTGCCCCCAGCACTCGGCAAACTCACACTTACTTTGGGTCCCTCTTCATGCTGCCATCCTTGTCCAACCTTCAGTCCCTACACCTCTAACCTCTGGAACTCTCTCTCTACCACTCTTTGTATGTGTCTATGGCCACCTCACGATTTTTCCTCCCATCCCATTGCTCTGTGTCAAATTCCATCCCTGTGAAAACTTCCGAGATGTTTCCCTACTTGAAAGCCGCAACTTATTGTAAAGGAAAGGTGGTAAAGGGAGGCTGAGAGGTGGGCATTAGGCTCCTGTGGTGTATAAATACCAGCATCGAACCATTGAGCCGAATGCTTGTGAAATGGCCATGAGAAATTCAGGAAGAAATGCAAGTGCAGTTAATAGGATGCGAAGGGTGAAAGGGCATATAGTTTGCAGTACAGACTTAAAAGAGAGGGGCAAAAAGCTAGAGATGAAATGAGAAAATGCAGGCTGAAGATAAGATTTGAAAATCTTAGCATTTAATCAACTGTACCATACTTTCTTTTTGCAAAAGAAGTATAATTCTGATGATATTCGCAAGTGCTTTTATTCTGTTTGCTCTGAACGAAAAGAACATTGCAAATGGAGAGGAATTGTGCATTTGGTTCCGAACAAACCTTAATAAAATGTATCACAAAACAACAATTATTGAATGGAAGGTATCCTAGAGAAGGTGGATTGGTGTCCGTCTTTTAATTTCAACTCCTCCATCTCAAGGCATCCAGAATTCGACCCTTTGGAAATTGCCCAACTGATCACTTCTGGTTGATTTTGAACGTTGTCTTTTTGCTATGTTTAACGCACATCTGTTAGGGGATCAGCACAGCTATCAGGAAAGCTTTCCAATAATGAGAGGTATTTGAGAATAAGAACATAAGAGTTTGCTGGGCGAAAGAAGACCAAGGTCTATCGAGTTCGCCTTTCCACCATCCTGGCAGTCGCTTGACATGTCGTGTCGCAAACTGTATACTGTATCCTAGATATTATTTTCTATTTGCTGGCAGAAATCTATCTAATTTGTTCTTGAAACAAGCGATAAAACACCTTATCATGGTCAGCATTATCTATTCCCTTCAGAATCTTAAAGACAGCAATCATATCGCCCCTCAATCTTCTCTTCTCCAGTTTTTTTTGAAGTCAGTATTGTTTTTTGTTTGCTTTCTGTTGGTTGCAACCGTAGAAACAAAACAAAAAAACCTGGAAGGCAATTTCCCAACATGAAGGTCATTCGAAATACCAACTAATCAATGCTATATTTTCCCAGCGTGCCTTAATTAATCTCCCAGATGGTCTGTTATTTTATTTATCGCAGAGAATTTCCAGCTGAGTTTGCTGCGAGTTGAGTAAAAATCTGAAAGCAGCAGGAGATAAGTTTAATTAAGTGATTATTTTGCTCAAGAACTTTTAGTTTCGCGGCTTTCGAATAAATATATGTAAACAAAGAATATTTCAGTTTAAAGTGCTGTAATTGGCAGCTCACCAGAGCTTGATGTTATGTACAAAAAGCACACAGCAAAAATGCCATTTATGAAATACAAAGGAAAACTTGTATGAAATCAGACTACTGTGTGGATCATTGAAGACGTTTCCCTCAGGGTATTTTAATTATAATGCTCGCGAATGCAGACATTCTTTTAATGCTTTATTTTCTGTTATGTTCGCTGGGGCGCTAAACAATTACAAAATGTTTTTTTTATAAAAAAGAGAGACTTTCAATTTAACGCCAGGGCTGTCTAAGAATGTTCTCATGGTGAGGGAACAGAGTCAGGCTCCGCCACTGTTAAGCGCTCTGAGACGCTACCCTGTGTGGAGGAGGCTATATAAGTGCCAAGTTGCTGTTGTCATCATTGTACTTGAGCAACTTTCTGCTAATTGGTTAGGTCAAGGACCACCGCCCCACAGCATCACGGAGCACTTAATGGCGATGTGGCTTGACAGCATGATGGAGAGTGGGTGGGAGGTGAACGAAGATGCGGTCGGAAGAGGAAAGTCTTCAGAAGATGGGCAAGAGAGGGAGCAAAATGGAGGGATTGAGGCAAGGAGTTCCAAATATTCGGGGCAAAGTAGCTGAAGACATGGATGCCAATTGTGGAGCAGAGAGGACCGAGGGACGTGAGGCAGACCTGAGCCAGCCGAGCGAAGGCGGAAGATAGAGGAGTGTGGGATGTGAGCAGGTCAGAGAGGGAGGGAGGTGCCAGAGTGTGAAGAGGTTTGAAAATGAGAGTGAGGAACTCGAAATTGGATTATTTCTGCAACAGGGATGGATCCAGTGGAGCTTACCAGCATCGGAGGTCACACTTAAAGACCAGGGCTTATTACTAGTGGCACATTTATTTGTCCCGTCTCCTGCAAAGAATTCACCGTAACAAAACGCGTGTGAAATCGTTGCTGATGTATTAGTGAAGACATGCAAACAATTTCAAGAAATGTGTTGTGCGCTGTAACAAGCCTATTTGCATTATTGCGTCGGGCTAAAGGGACACAGTTTGCATTTACAGCATTGTCGCGAGTCAAACAAATTCAATTCTTTCCAAATGTCAGAATCCAAGCCGCGTTCTGCATGAATTTTATTTATGAAATTGTGACCCAGGGGATGCACATGGTGAGGAAAGAAAAAGTCACACACAGAAGAATAGTCCAGAATCAGAGAGACATGGACTCCGAGGTTGAGGAGACATTCGGCTGCAAGTTTACAATCTGCGCTGCCTTAAAACAGGACTACAGAATCTGATACAATTCATACTCGCACACCGCCTTTTATGTCGGGAGGCTATCTCAAAGGTTCGGCAATGATGGCTAATTGCCTGAGCTAGGGTTGGGAGGTGAGGAAATGGAGTGGCGAGGGGAAAGAACTAGCACAGAGAGGAAAACACCCATCAAGGATATGAATAAGATGTAAAAATGTGCAATCCATCAAGTCTGTGCTCGTGTTTCGTTCCTGGTGAGCCAGTCTGATCTCATTTTGGAGCTCAGTGGTTAGAGCACTCGCCTCGCAAGTGAGAGGACCTGGGTTCGATTCCTGGACAGGGCGAAATGTTGGGCAAGTTTCCTTACGCCACACACACACCTTTGTTTACCCAGCAGTGAGTAGGAATCCGGCTGTTAGTCGATGGTTGGATCTCTTTTCCGGGATAATAATTCCTTCAAAAAAGAATAATAATTTGGTCACTCAATCCGCGACTGTTTGTGGGACGCTGCTGTGCACAATTGGTTGCCACGTTTCGCTCACAAACTATACAGTCAATTCACTTTACAGTATATCCTGTGAAGCGCTTTGAGACATCTCAAAGACGTGATAAGGCGCTGTATCAAATGCAAGGATTATTATTGCTCTCTTGCGTGCATCCTTAAACGTTCCTCGTTCTGAAGCATGTATTTTTAATTCCCTTTTAAAATTGCTTCAAATACGATTTGTGGCAAGAAATTACTCGATCAGTAGTGCAGCTAATTGAAATAATTATTTTATTGATCCCTGCCTATATACATAACCATTCACTGGGAAAGCAACTATTAACGAAACTGAAGCTAACAAAATAACCTAAAGCATTTTTGTTCAATTGATACGACCGAGAGTTATTGAAATAAATGAAACATAGGCACAATTATTGATAGAAAATAAAGTATTTTGTGACGCTGATATACTATTAAATATATTTGCATAATCACTTATTAAGATACACACACATATCTGTTTAACAGTTGTGTTCAGGGAGAACCTGCAAAAGTTTCTTTCCACTGGGTGGAGTGGGGGTGCAGCTCAGGGGTCAGAGCACTCGCCTCGCAAGCGAGAGGACCTGAGTTCGATTCCCGGGCAGGGCGAAACGTGGGACAAGTTTCCTTACTCCACACGCCTCTGTTTACTCAGCAGTAAGTAGGAACCCGGTTGTTAGTCGATTGGTGGTTTGCTTTTCCGGGGGTAATAATCCTTTCAAAATAAAATAAGTAAACAATAATTTGGTCACTGAGTCCACGACTGCTTGTGGGACGCTGCTGTGCGTAATTGGCTGCCACGTTTCGCCCACAAAGTATGCAGTCAATTCACTTTGCAGTATTTTCTGTAAAGTGCTTTGAGACGTCTCGAAGATGTGATAAGGGATTATATCAAATGCAATATTTATTATTATATATAGCTGTCAAAAAACTGGGCGTCAAACCCCCCCACCAACCAAAATAGCCTTGAATGAGTTCCAAACAGAACTGAGCTGGTGTGAGAAGCAAGAAAAACACTGCCCACTTTGCATCAGATAGATGGGCAGATTGACATGAGGCTCATCTGCCGGTCGAACAATGACCAGCCAAATGGCCTAACAGTATGCAACGTTGCTAGTGCCACTGTGCCTCACAATATAAACTGGATTAGGCAGTGGCACAGATCTTTAACAATGCTTCACTGAGCGAGTAAACAAACACCACCTTTCCCCCAGTGCACTACGCACAGATGTGTGCTTGTTATGCCAGGAACTGCCACTGTGGCTACCCTATGTCTTCCATTGTACATCCTCCAGCTTGTGAGGCAGGATTGACAGAAGGCCATGCGGAGGACCTAGTCACAGATGGTAGGTCATCCTAATGCTTGACAGGACAGACGATTATGCGGACTTGGGTCTTGTAGGCTTTGTTATGCATTTGCAGTTAGAAGCGTCATCTTTACCAGATGCTCCCTTTGCCAGTGCTCAATACCCAACGATAATCACTTGGAGTTACTCCGCTTTGGTGATAATGGTGATGGATGTGGTAAACTCCGCCATACACAGAATCGAGGGGTGTCTTTGCTGTTGAGGTGGCGAAACTCGAACAGTCAAGTCGTTGACTTATTGGGTCACAATAAGTGAGATTACATCTGTAATTTGTACAGTTTTGTTGTATTTTTAGCTACACATCCAAAGTGTTCCGGCAATTCTTTTTGAGATTTAGCTTAGGACTAAATAGCTTAGGTTCGCTCTCCCTGCATGTTGTTTCAGTGACCCGGGTCCCTGGGAGAATTCTGGATGGTGTGAGGTCACTGGTTCATGTTCTAGAGATAAAAAGAAAACTACGGATGCTGGAAATCCAAAACAAAAATACAGGAACACTAAGAATACACGGCAGGTCAATCACGACAGGACAAAAAACTGCAAGAGGAAATATCCTGACACGGCGAGAGGAGCAAACCATTTCTTCAGAGTTAACATTCCTAGGCTTGATTTTTTTGGCTACGCACTTTGTAACTCTGTTCATATAGTCCCTTTAATTTCTCCAATACATGCCTCCCTCATGGATTCCAGATGAAATTTTAATCCCCTTTCTTCCAGGTCCACTGAACGAAACCCTTTAGATATTCAATACTTCCCTGACCATTGCTGGTTGCCCTCTAAGTATTCTCTGTACTTCTCTCTTTATCATGGAATCCTAGAATATTACAGCACAGAAGGAGGTAATTTGCCCCATCATGGCTGTGCCAGCTCTTTGGAAGAGCGACCCAATCAGTCCCACTGCCCCGCTCTTTCCCCATAGCCTTGCAAATCATTCCTTTTCGAGTAGCTATCCAATTCCCTTTTGAAAGTTGTTATTGAATCTGTTTGCACCGACCCTTTCAGGCAGTGAATTCCAGACCGCAACAATCAGCACCTCAATTATGTTTTATTTTATTCTACCCCACGAGTCTTTTCCTTCCCTTGATGTTTTCACTCGTTCAATCACTTTCGCAACCGCTGTTCCGATGAGGAATCACGCTTTTCAATTTGTCTTCCAGTTTGGAACAACTGATACACCTACCGTGTTTCCTTCATGGTTTCTTTGACTTCACCTTGACCCAACCTTACGCTAAATTACGCTGAATGATGTGTTTAACTGTTGGGCATTAAGAAAGAATAGGTTCTCTGTCACTGTTCATCATGGAGGCTCTCTTCTTCGCAAGCACAGTGAAGACTGCTAACACTTTAAGGGCTGTGAAACACGCATTGTTTCCACTGCATCTGTGACGTGCTTGTTTTGCTAATAAATGATTCAAACAAGATGTGCAGCAGTTCGATGCTTTGCTGGACAGATGGCTGGTTGTGTGGAAGTCTCAATCTGGTGAGCCCACACAAAATCGGTGTCATATTCTTTAATTCACGAGGATTAAATTGTGTAGAATATAGATTTGGTGTATTTAGAAGAATGTTGTCATGTCGATGGCTTGTCATGTGATACCATGGTCAAATGATTAGCTTTTTGATCATCAGACAGTGAAGCCAATTACTTTCAGACAATGTCAGTCTCTCCAGGCCTGATCTGCTGCCATTTGCATGCTTCCCCTTCTACGGCTGTGAATCGATTTGCTAGTATTAACTGCATCAGGGAAGAGGGAAAAAAATATTTAATGAGCTTTGTGCTTTAGCACAGAATGAGAACATCTGGCTTCCTCAATTCAGCCATTGTACTATAAAGCCATTCAATGGTACAGCGATGGCAATATACAGACCTGAGGTAGTTATATTACCAAGACTACGCTTGAACATTTAACCCTCCCGATTAAATTCTCAGCAACTAACTGTGCTGTCGAGAAATCAATCGAGTTTAAAGTAAATCGCGTTTGTGAAACTGAATCAGCCTTACATTTTCCAATTGGGATTTCGTACTGAGAGGCCTGCACAACATAGGAAGGATCACAGGAACAGGAGTCGGCCATTCAGCCCCTCGAGCCTGTTCCGTCATTCTATAAGATCATGGCTGATCTGTACCTCAACTCCCAATTACCTGCCTTTGGCCAGCACACATCTGCAGCATCGTTAGTATTTCACAGCTTGAAGCTTAGTGATATTATTGGGAGATGATTGTGCTGTGATTTATCATTGTAATTGAATTTCAATGCTATCTCTATCCCAAGACTCTCTATCCTGAATTGGTCAACTGTTATGGGAACACCTGGTCAACCAGCCCTGGATGCCTGCCTCGCTGAGGTTGGATAAGTTGGTCGAGACACTTCATGCTGGGATTCCCCAGTCTCCCTTCACCCTGTTCAAGATCTGTCAAAGCAGTCAGAGCAATTACTAATTGCTCTACACGGCTCCCATCATGTCAGATGCATTTTACATGTACTTTCACAAACGCAAAGATAGATTTACTGTGCGAGATGCCTTGCCAAAGAAGAGTACAACTGTAATAAGTGTTCTTATCAACGAACACAGCTGGATAAGGGTTATCTGCTTGGGTAAAAGCAATTGCCCTTGTGATTGAATTGGTAAAATCCATCATAGGCAATACGGTATAATATTCCACACATGACCCTTTGCTGCAAAAAAAGCAACTTTTTATAAACTGTGCCTCTGTTTGAAGCATTAATATTGGGAAGTTCAATGGTTGGTTAGAATTGGTTACGTTTTGCAATTAATATTACCTTTTGATACAATGAGGCAATAGCTGTTCGAAGCATTTTTAAAATTATAACTAAGACCTATATTTTGGCATTCTGTCTTCAAGGAAATCAAGATTTTAAATGAATTTTAATTGAGTAAAATTGACTTCATGGCTGTGTATTTTAATATCTCACTATGCACACTTAATTTTTTCAGATTTGTGGATTAAAATCTTAAACTTTGCACACACTGTTAACATAATAAAAGTGAAATGTTTAATTAAACCTCATTGGACACAGGAATAAGCTTTGAAGTAAAAGATTGACGACTTATCTTCTCTGAAGCAGGTAGCGGTTTGTTTTGTGCTTTTTTTGTGAGTACATTTGACTTGTGTTGGATCTCCTTGTTCCTATGAAGGTTTTGCCTATTTCGCCCCCTTTGCTCAGCTAACACAGACCTGCTGTGTGTTCCTTGACCCATCCTCACCACCATTGTAGGTTGTGTCTTCAGCCACTACATCCCAAACCTCTGGAACCCTTTCTTTTCTATCTTAAATCCCACTTTAAGATCTACCTCTTCAGTAATAATAATAATCCTTGCATTTGATAGAGCGCCTTATTCACGTCTGCGAGACGTCCCAAAGCGCTTTGTAGAATAGGCTGTAAAGCGAATCGACTGTATATTTTGTAGGCAGCCAATTTCGCACAGCAGTTGTGGATGCAAACAGTTGTGATCACATTTTTTATTTCAGCAATTTATTTTGAAGGGATTATTACCCCCAGAAAAGCGATCCGCCAATCGACTAACAACCGGGTTCCTTCTTACTGCTAAGTAAACAGAGGCGTGTGGAGTAAGAAAACTTGCCCAACATTTTGCCCCGCCCGGGAATCAAACTCAGGCCCTCTCGCTTGCGAGGCGAGCGCTCTAACCACTACGCTACCTGATTTCAACCAAGGTTATGCTCACCTCCCTTTTTTCCCTTGCGAGGCGAGCGCTCTAACCACTACGCTACCTGATTTCAACCAAGGTTATGCTCACCTCCCTTTTTTCCCTTGCGAGGCGAGCGCTCTAACCACTACGCTACCTGATTTCAACCAAGGTTATGCTCACCTCCCTTTTTTCCCTTGCTCGGTGTCCAACACCTCCGAGACATTGTCTAAATCAACGCTGTTGTGTTAAATTGCATTTTATCTGCATATTGCACACAATGCTAACTTCTGAGTTCAAAAAGAATCCAGTTGCAGCGATAATACATTAATTCTTAACAGTTAATTCTTCGCCCGACGTAAGATGAGACAGAATTGACCTACAGGACATATCCATGTCTAACTAGAACGGCTTGCAGGACAGTAAAGGAACAGCTTGCCATAACACTGGTGACATAACAAGGTTTGTGGCATCCTCACTTGCCCAACAGCATTAGGAGGTTCTGAAAAAGATTGCATACCCATACTGCGCAGCCTGATTTTGTTCCTTTATCTTTTTGCTTATGGTGCTTATGAAAATGCCAAGGAGATGTCACAGGCCTGTCCTTTTTATCAGCGCTGTCTGCTGTCTACTTGCATAGCCGTGGTATTGTGATTTTAAACTTAACTCGGTATTTCAGGGTCATTTAGCAGGAAATTCCATCGATTCAATTGATTACTCTACAGTAAGGAATCTATTTATCATGATTGTGTTGATAATTATACAGACTGTATGTTTTTTTTTTCCTTTTCCATTTAACAATTAACAACAACAATTCGTGCTTACGAATCACCTTTTACATCAGGAGGAAGTCTCAAGGTGGGGTTGGAGGAGTTGGCCAAAGGTACATTCAAGGTAATGGGTCTTCAAACTGATTTTGAGAGCCGAGGTGGTAGGAGGTGGATAGATTTGAGAAGATCATTTCAGAGGACTAGGGCAATACAGCTGAAAGTTCACATGCTGAAGCCGGGTATCTGATACATGGGGAAACCCATCACCACGCTTACATTTCCACGTGTAGGTTTGGATAACCTTATACATGGTGATGAGGGATTCAGCACACATCAGATTGACTTAAAAAAAAGCCAGAGGGACGTTTTGTTGCCACTGTGTACAAGGAATATATCTGCTCATCACTGCATAGTGTCACCTTTTTAGTAATAATAATATGAAAGGATATGATGAATGTTAAAGGAAGAACGATTGGGGGAATGGAATTAGGTGAGATGACTGACGTAGAGAAAGGCACCTTTGCGTACTTGATGCAATACCGTACAACAACAACACAAATTGCCAATTAGATAGCACCCTGTACATCGGGTGGACTTCCCAAGGCACTTGACGATGGTGGTTTGTTACCCCAGCTGAGCGTGGGGAGGCGGGGGAGCCGAGGGATTGAGGGACGGAAAGATAACCGAAGGCAATCAGTCAAAGGAGAAAGGTCTTGAGACTGATCTTGAAAGTGATGAGTGAGGGATGGGGGCAAGTCGGAGGAACTCTGGGTATGGAGTTCCAGAGAGTGGAAAGCCCGCCTGCCGATGATGGGGCGGACTGGGCAGGTGACATGAAGCAGGCCAACGCCTGCTGGGAAATGGCCAAAGTGACCTGTGTCCGCGGTGGAACAGTTTAGGAATTAACCATGGCTGCCACTCTGGCTGATTTTGCGTAACTTGCGTGTAGAATTAAATATTCCATCGAACAGCTTTTGCAATTACGATAGCCCGTTTGATTTTGAGCGTTCGGATTTATTCACCAACTTACTAAATCCACAGCAAAGTGCCGGCAGAGAAGGAAGGTGGCTTGTGAACAAAGAGCAGGAGGATGGGAATAGCTGTCACTTGTTCAAAGTTGACATACGTAGCAGAGTTTTTATGTGTGCAAAGCAGACATTAAGCTTGTCTGTGCCTCAAGGGGTTCATTAGCGAAAGGGGCGTGTGGAACTTTGATGCTATAAGGCTTGTGGTGTTCAACAGTAAAAACATGGGTTGCTCAGTTCTGATCTTAGAGCAGCTGAGAAGTATTTGACCTTTACACTGAACCACGCAGGCAGAAATATCTCGCTTGCTTATTTTGCCCCTTGACACGTGACTTCCGATAATAAACAATTATTTATTCATATTTAAAAATGCAATTAAAATGCCTAGAACTTGCTTAGGAGAGAAAAGAAAAAAACCCGAAGCTCTTTTACAGCAAAGGACGCTGTAACTGTATAACTGTGATAATATGCCATATCCATAATATTTAGGACAGTCGTCAGTGTAATGCATTTCTATTATGTTAATTGGATTGCTACTGGACCACTATCCTTGAAGTAATCGCCTGTAATCCAATTGCATAACCCAAAATAACGTTCACTTTTGTATGCTGGCTCTCTGGAGAACGCTGATGTATTCAACAAAGTGACATTAAAGAGCAATAGGATTGTCGTCCTCCAAAACAGTGCAACAAAACAAACACCTCTCTTTGCTAAAACGATCTTCCAATGCAGTCAAAGACTTGCAGTCTTTCGCTTTCGGCATTATTTCACGCTCGACACTTCTCCGACACCCTGGACCGTCACTTCAGTATCGCAGACATCAAGTTAAGTTAGCGTGTTCGTTTTGCGATGCAACCGTCTGACGACTTAGAATCCCCTTTATCTTGTAAGGTTAATTATTAATCCCTCAAAATTGGGCCAGGTTAGCAATGCAGAGAGCTGGTGTTGCAACGCACACACTGTAAGTTAGGAAGACGTGACTTTGTGGAGTCCTGTAGCTCAGTGGTAAGAGTACTCGACTCACAAGCGAGAGACCTGGGTTTGTTTCCTGGCAGGGCAAGTTTCCTTACTCCACACGCCTCTGTTTACCGAGCAGTAAGTAGGAACCCGGTTGTTAGTCGATTGGGGATCACTTTTCCGATGGTAATAATTCCTTCAAAAATAATAATAATGTATTAGTCACTTCAGTCCACGACTGTTTGTGGATAATTGACTGCCGCGTTTTGCCCACAAAAAGTATATATATATATACAGTCAAATCACTGCACTGTATATTCTGTGAAGCGCTTTGAGATTCCTCAATGACGTGATATGGCTCTGTATCAAAATACAAGGATTATTAATTTATATTATTATTTGAGTCTATAGCACCCCCTTTGCACATTCTTCTTGACCACAGTGTATTTTGTGGGCGAAACGCAGCAGCCAATTGAGCACAGCAGTGTCCCACAAACAGTCGTGGATTGAGTGACCATATTATTTTTTCCTGCTGTGTTGCGTTGATTTATTGGAGGGGCAGATGAAGCAAGAATCAAAGGAAGAACTGGCCAGGACTTCTCATCCACTCCTCAATGATCAGTCACCTGGCAGATTGAGAAATCAAAGGTCTATTCTATGCCTCTCCCTTTGTTGCCTTGCAGTGTCAAACAAAAACATCTCCTTTCAAAACAGTCAAGAGAATGATATTGAATACACTTTTCGATTTACCCACATTGCAACTGCACAGTCTCCTTCAGTTGAAAGAACAAGACAAGAATGCATTTATTTCTTCACAATTCCCGCAGTCCCGCTCTGTGTTCACTCACTGTGTGAGATACCTCGTGCGGGGGGTGCCTGCTGCAGGCTAGATTTTCCTATCCATTGGTAGCGAGGCTACAGCTGGCAATATCAGTAATAAAATAACTAATGGACAATCTCAATTTTCTGTAAATGGTGGTACAACTCTCCCGGGATGAGTAAGTGAACAATTTTTGTTCAAACAGCAGGACGTTACAGCTGGAGTCTTCTCCTGAAGTTTACTGAACCGTATTGCTGTCAATAGCGGAGACAAGACGACTCATGAAGTAACCCTAGCTACCGTGGTGAACTGTCCGCCCATACTTCAAACCAAGATAGTCAGAAGGCCCAAAGAGGGATGATTGTTTGGTGCAGCAATTTATAGCTACCGACGATAGCTTTCCCCGAACCACAGGCGAAAGGCGTTAACGTTTGCTATCAGACCTAAACTCACGTCAGTTATGCTTCCTGACTGGCAGGTGGATGAGTTTGGTCTGTTTCAGTGCTGCTCAGTCTGTGTAACACTATGTAATTTTACGATTTGAATGCTGTTGCGAGCCCGCTGGTGCTTATCGTGAGGTAACTCCTGTGGTGTTTTGGTTAGAGCACTCGCCTCGAAAGCCTGAGGACCTGGGTTCGATTCCCAGGAGGGGCGAAACCTTAGGCAAGTTTCTTTATTACCCCCCCGGAAAAGTGATCCGCCATTCGACTAACCACCGGGTTCCTACTTACTGCTACGCAGACAGACGTGTGTGGAGTAAGGAAAATTTGCCTAACATTTCGTTCTGCCCGGGAATCGAACCCAGGTCCTCTCGCTTGCGAGGCGAGTGCTCTAACCACTGAGCAACAGGTTTCCACTTTTTTTAAGCAACGAAAAGTTAATATTGTAGTCGTACTGACGTGACTGGTTGCCAACTCTATTCAAACACAATATAAAATGATCAGCCCAACAGAACATTTTGTTTCAAGTCCTGGTAATTTCTTCAGTCAAGCTATGCAGTATCAATTTGCCATGTAAAAATTAGCGGTCTCTTGCAAGGCTAGTCAAGGAGAAATGATGTAGTAATTCATTAGAATTAAGACAGCAGATAATGGCAATAATAAAGTCTTTTGAACTGCTGAAATGTATTATTTATGAAAGGATGTTTTTAACGGAGTAAAAATGTTCCCATGCAATGCAATGAGTTTTAGCTGTCAATTTATATCATGCATTTTATGTTTTTTTTCGTATTTGCTCTGTTTTACAGCAGAAATCTCCAGACTTCAGCAGTGTAGTACACCAGTTATACTTTGGTTTTGTGTCTTACTCTTTAGGTATTTATATAACATGGATAAAGGTCTTAATGATACACACTTAAATATCTTGAGGTGAAAAAGAGATTGCCATCATGGAGCATCTCAACTGATGTGTTTATATTTAGAACTTTTTTCCCACTAAAATAATAATAATTCTCTATTTCTTACTGCACCTTTCACATCAGGAGGACGTCTCAAAGTGCTTCACTGTGAGGTGGTGTGACCGTATTTTTTGCGGGCGAATCCTTCTAAATCCCCATGTCACCTCGTATTTTAACTCCATGCATGAAGAACACTGAGCCATATTTTCTACTCGAGTCCACTTGCCAAAAAACAAAATCCCAAGGCTTCAATGTGTTCATGTGCAAATGTATTCAGACGAACCAAGGGAGTGGGACTATTTGCTATGCAAACGACTTTATCGTGTGCTTATGTTGGTTTGCTGTTAAAGATGATGTATGAGTCTCACACCAAGGTGGTGGGACTTCTAAGATTTATTTTCCTTGACAAATGGAGCAGGAGCGGATAAAGGTATACTACGGTAACTGGGAGCCCAGCCGTAGTAAGCAGAGAGGAAGAAATCAAGAGACGGAATTGTAGTGTGATGTGCATGTCACACAAAAACTAGTGAACTATCATTAAAAAAAAATTCTATTCAGATCCACCGCCTCAGGGAAAAGGGCAGGTTACGTACTTTTGAGAGGCTGCATTGTACCTTTTCCATTGCAGTTATTTGCGATAAATCTAATTTCTCGATTGTGTCCTTTAAGAGAGGTTTGGTTTTAGAGTGCGATGAGGATTTTGACTCTGAAAATCTTGTTCTTGCCCACTTCAATTACAAAAAAAACATTGTTTCTTAACAGATTGTAAAACGAAATTCCGCACACTGTTCCAAAACACTTACTTTGTGTGGTAATAATTTGGTGGCCTGAATCAAATGTCAGGTTGAATGTCAGTCAACAACAACAACGTGGACTTATATAGCGCCCTCCACACAGGGTAGCGTCTCAGAGCGCTTAACAGTGAGGAGTGGGGGGGGGGGGGGGAGGTGGCCGTAAGAGCAGTCGAACGGGAAAGTTTTCAGACTGGACTGGAAAGGGGAGTGAGGGGCAAGGTGGAGGGATTGAGGGAGAGCGTTCCAGAGTCTCAGGGCGTAGTGGCTGAAAGCACGACCTCCGATAGTGGAGCGGAGGGTGCGAAGGACTAGCAAGAGGTTCAGTGTCAGTCGAGCGGAGGCCCCGGGTGGTGGATCGGGGAGTGAGGAGGTCGGAGAGGGAGGGAGGTACCAGGGAGTGAATGGACTTGAACACAAAAATCAAGTCCATTGCTCCGTGTGTGCAGATTGGATAAAAGAGTCTCGTGATTGTGAGCCTGGCTGAGATGGCGGCTTGGTTCAGTGGCAACATTCTCGCCTGTGCGTCAAAGGGTTGTGGCTTCAGGCCCCATTTGGGGATTTTGAGCTCACAGTCCGATCTGACAGGGGAGGCCTGCATTGTTTCAGGTGCCAGCCTTCAGATGAGTAAGTTTATGGCAGATTATGGTCCTATAGTTAATATAACTCTTGCACTTCTGCCTTTTCCATTCCAAGTAAGCAAGTCACCCAGTTGTTAGTCGATTGGCAGATCGCTTTTCCAGGGGTAATAATCCCTCCAATGAATGAATAACGAAATAATTTGGTCACTCAATCCACGACTGTTTGTGGGACACTGCTGTGCGCAATTGGCTGCCGGGTTTCACCCAAAAAATATACAGTCAATTCACTTTACAATGTATTGTGTGAAGCGTTTTGAGACGTCTCAATGACGTGATAAGGCGCTGTGTCAAATGCAAGGATTATTATTATCATCATTATTATTAAACCAAGGTTCCATCTTTCTGTTCAGACAGACATATGAGATCCCTTGGCACTACTGATAAACTGAATGCAGTTTCTCCCTGTATCCTGGTCGGATTGAAATTCAATTCATGGCTGTTTGTAGGACAGTGTCGTGCGAAAATTGTGGCTCACCTACAAAATACGCAGTCGCTTCACAGGATTCGCAGGAAATCCTTGTGAAGTGCTTTAACACTTCTCAGCTTGCATGATGATGCATTATTTCAATTGGAAAGTTCATTGTTCTAATTATTATTATCGTTTAACATGATTGTACCTGTAGCATATGCAGGAGAATAAATTGTGTACGCTAGATTTGCGGCTTTGTTATGACCGCAGTGTTACTGCAAGGTTTTGGACGTCCTTTCTGCCTTGAATTAGAATTGATGAATCCCATCAAGCCAGGCTAATGATGGAGGCTAATTTGTTGCAATGTAATTGATGAACTCCAAATCATCCTATATTCCCACTCACAGCTGCTGACGATCTTCTAAATCTCAGCGTCCTTTGCGTTTTATGTCACTTTGATGTTGAAACGTCTCTAGGTTGGAGCAGCCACTGTTAACTGGTTATCACCAATGAACTTCTGTCATAAAATTCTTGAATAGATCTTTATTCCTTTGTAATCTTGAAACCTGTGCCCAAGCTTATGATCCCCTGCAGAGTGAACTCCTGTGTACCCCCCACCAATGATTTAGTTTACCTGACTGTACAAGGTTATTGAAAGACCCTATCATATCTTTGAATAGTGTATATTTCCCCATAGACAAGAAGTTTAGACACCCAAAGAAAACCCACCTCATTTTCCTTTATTTCTACGAGACAATGTATATAAGGCGCTATATCAAATGCAAGGATTATGATGATGATGATTATTATTATTAATACAGAATCATCAATGAACAAAACCACAGAATTGCAAAGAAGGTTCTTACAATTGCTCGACTGCTTGAAACCGTCCAGTCGTTTAGTCTGAAACCCTTTGTGTTGAAAGTCCTTGTTGCTTCAAATCTAACCCCTTTTCCCTCATGTATTCATACTCAAAACAGTCTGTGGTGAGTTCATAACCTGCAATAAGGAGACAATACCGGTTGCTGTTTTACAGAACATATTTAACTGCCTCTTTCTCCTACAATGCTAATGATTGTTTTACTTCAAATCGCCAATGTCAAACTGAACAACTCACTCAAGCTGCAACCACTTTACTCCAGACTCGCACTTGGAAACAAAAATATTTCAGAGCTGTATGATCCTGATTCATCACAATTCTACTTGGCTGCTTCCAATGCACAATACAGCCATCACCTTGTCTTCCAGAGAACCATATGCAATAATAATAATCCTTTCATTTGATATAGCGCCTTATGACATCTTCTGGACATTTCAAAGCGCTTTACAGAATATACTGGAAAGTGAATTGACTGTATATTTTCTGGGCGAAACGCAGCAGCTAGTTGCGCACGGCAGCGTCCCACAAACAATCGTGGATTGAATGACCAAATTATTATTTTGAAGGCATTATTACGCCCGGAAAAGCGATCTGCCAATCGACTAACCATCAGATTCCTATTTACTGCTGGGTAAACAGAGGCGTGGGGAGTAAGGAAACAATATTACATGTGTTAAACCACTAGCAGTTTTAATGGTATGAATATTGTGCATAGTAGGACAAATATCGAGTTGCCAGCAATGTTTCAGAATATATCACTAATAATTGTGGTGATACGTTGCCTTCTCGGTTCACATTAGTCTTTCTCTCTGCAATAAGGTTTTTAATTTTGTTTGCATTTTATATATTTTTAAACGTTTCTGTAGTTTTACTGGTACATTTGTTCTTTGCAGCAATCATCAATCTCTAATGTGACCTTTTCAGTGAGCGACCCAGCAGGAACTCTACCATTAAAACAACGCGCTGAATCAATTTTTTTTTAATTTCTTGTAACGTCAACTATTAGGATTTAAATCTTTCTTTGCTTCAATTAACCTTGCCTTTCTTGTGAATGGTGTAACATCCATTAAGCTATTGTTTTGGGGACTGTTATTCCCAGCGATAGCAATGGAATGTAAGGTTGCCTGCATTCTTTGATGTGAATGTTTGCTTGAGCATTAAACACAATCTTTTCTCTTGCGCTTGTAGCTGAGGCCTTTAATGTCAGTTAAAACAGCTAAAACAGTCATAGCCATAAACTCCATACCTTAAGGCGGTTTGAGTTGCTTAGTCAATGGAAGAATATCTTTGCACTCTTTTAAATATCTTGAGCAGCTTGTATGACTGATTTTATAAGCCCAAACTCGCCAACTTTGGGTAATTCATAGCAAAAAGGCTCGCGATGAGTTGCACTCCCCGTGCATGTTGCGTAATCGCGATTTCCGTGACTGGGGAAGAGATGATTTATCACCAGACAATATTTTACCTCCAGTGACCTCCCTTTCCACAAACGTACCAGTTAATAGACTGACTTTGCAGCACTTGGAAAATCGCATATGCTTCTTCCATTATTCTGTTTGAAATTCTGGAAGTGGTACCTTGTGAATTCAGGGCAGCCTCTGCTATAATGCCCCCTGTTCGAACACTCCCACCGCTGACTAACCATCTTCCAGCGCAAAAGGTAATCGACTTCGAAGTCACAGCCAGCGTTATTTGCTGAAAGTGCAGAAAGTGCCACTGACTGCACTTTGTGAAGGAAGTGTCGTGAGCGGAGTTTGCACATAGCATGCAGCGCAAAGAAAGTGACGACCGAGTAGACAGCCATTTATTCACACTTCATCAGAGATATTGGATCCAGATGACTAGGTTTTAATAGTTTGCCCTCTGTTAACTTCATATTGATTGTGGTCCTAAATAAGCTCTGTGGTTCTTAACCTGGGAGGGGGTGGGGGGGGGGGAATTTATTTTTCCAATTAGTTATCTATTTATCTTAAATGACTAGAATTTTATTTTTAAATGTTGAATTTGTTGAAAATAGCTCTGTTGTTGATAGCAAAATACTTACTTTTGGCCAGAGCGAAATCCCCCTAAATCCTCTTGATTAAGTGAAATGGCCAGTGTTTTGGTCAGCCAAATCCTTTGGGAGAATCAAATAAGTTGTCGAGGTAGTTCTAAAATGCTTAAATCCCCTGTAAAGATGGGTCTAATTGCTTAAGAAGCATTTAAAGGTTACTGGAAAAGCATTCTGTCACAAGCTACTTAAATGTTTTAACACCAGCTCCACGCATCAAATAAAAAAAAAATGAGAACGATTCCATCTATTTGGGTTCTCCAGAATAAGTCTCCCAAGCAAAAAAAAACAGCTCTTGCCTTCGTATTGATTCTGGATAAAAAGAATCTTTTGTCAGTAAATTAATTCCTTAGGGAAAAAAATCCACTGAAAGATTGATCAGACCCTTATTGTAACTAGGCCCTCAAGTCGTACTTTACAACCTTTTCAACAAGTCAATTTGACAGTTCTTTTGTAATAAGCTGCTTTATAATGATCTGGATTTGAATCCCATTAGACGAAATGTGAATGACAGAATGTGTTTCATCTTAGTTTTTTTTTAAAATAGCTGTGTGTTCTAATTAATCTCACTGCAAACATAAATGTAGCATGTAACCAAGGGAGAGTTAGTTTTTATTTTAACCATAAAGCCTTCATTTTCTTCATTCAAGATATTTTTTTTAGAGATTAGAAGGTGTAATTCAATGTATGTGGTGTATGCAATATAGTTTAACAAAGGTACTGTACAGTGCAACACAGCCGTGTTCAGTTTCCGCTCTCACACGGTTGAGATTTAGAAACTTTCGAGTGTGTGATGTGAAAGCTCCCCACAGCTTCGGAAGTCTCTCTCCCCCCGTCCCTCCACCTTGCCCCCTCCTTCCCCTCTTTCAGATCATGACCGAATACCTTCCTCTTCAACTGTGCTTATGGTCACCTCCTACCTCCCTCCCACCGGCTCGGGGTCAGGCTCCGCCACTGTCAAGCGCTCTGAAACACTGCCCCGGTGAAGGGCGCCATGTAAATGCATGAATCAGGTCAGCTGTGGGCAGTTCCCTTCCAGGATTACTGCAGACATTTGAGCCAGTTCAGACTAGAGCAGAGTCTCTTCTTTCCTTTCTCCTGCAACTTACTGGAGAGTTTTTCGTAAGAATCGAGTCGACTCTGTGGAGCTTTCGGTAGTCCGGTTGGCAAACCGGGCAGGTGCACGCTGTACTGTTCGTAACAGACTAGTCAGCCCAGCCTGTTGGATATGGAGGCACTTAGTAATCCTTGCATTTTTTGATGTAGCGCTTTTCACGTCTTCTCAACGTCTCAAAGCTCTTCACAGAATAGACTGTATATATTTGTGGGCAAAACGCAGCAGCCAATTGCACACAGCAGGGTCCCCCAAACAGTCGTGGATTGAAATGGCCAACGTATTATTGCTTTGTTTTGGAGGGATTATTATCAGGCGTGTGGAGTAAGGAAACTTGCCCAAGGTTTCACCCTGCTGGGAAGCGAACCCAGGTCTCTTGCTTGCAAAGCGAGTGCTCTAACCACTGAGCTACAGGACTCCACTTAGCACAAAGATTCTTCTCGTTCAGCCCCTATCAATCCTGCAAGGCAAAGAAAGCCCTAACAGTTAGAGTGGACCTATCTGGACAAACCAGTTTCACTTCATTCCTCACCTTTGTACTTGTTTCTGAAAATCTAACACAGCAGCACAAAGAGGCCAGGAATGTCAAAGCTACAAAATAATACAATTGTGATGTTCAATAAGGGGATCAAAGCGATGATATTAAGGGATATGGAGACAGACGTATATGGGAAAATGGATTAAAAGATCTGCCATCATCTGATAAAATTGTGGAACATGCTGATTAGCCTAAGACTTTTCCAATTTTATTAATATCAACTATTTTGCTACATGAGGCGACCTAATTTTACAAGAAGTGGTAAATGTTACTCCTCTCACTTAGTGGAGAATGTGGAGAAAAACAACCTAGTCTTTTTAAACATACTTTATGTATTTTTTTAAGTAAGTGTTTTTGGAACATTATTCAGCTGGGCTGTTGGCTAGAACGTCACACGTGAAAGAACGCTAGCGGAGGCCCGAGAGGGTTAACGGAGGCGAACCGAAAATAAGACGGTGTAGGATTTATTTCGAATAACTTCCAATCGCCCGAGTTATTTTGTGCCCCGATTAATATCCGCTGACCTTCTAGAACTTTCTTTGTGTTTGTTCGGAAACAGCAACTCATGCGGGAAAGGCAGCAGATGGCAAGTCGTCCTTTTGCTTCTGTCGATGTAGCCCTGGAAGTTGGAACAGAAGAGCCAGACATCATAAGAGGCCCACTGGAGGTAAGGAAGATTTAAAGCTACCTTAAAAAAAAGTATGTTACCAGCTTAATTTACATGTTGGTCGTCTGGTCTATGCTGATCGATGCTCCAAATGCAGTGCTGATTTTTTGGAGGAGGCGGTTTCTCTCTCCCGGTGTCCTGGCCAACAATCCCCCAGGTAAAATTGGTCAACATGGCTGTTTGGAGCACATTGCTGTGCGCAAATTGGCTGCCGCATTCACCCACAAAATACACAACAACGAGGTGCATTTTTCTAGCAGTGGGTTAGCGCCCCGGAGCGCTTGACAGTGGCGGAGTCTGCCCCCGAGCCAGTGGGGGGAGGGAGTGGGGAGAGGAGGTGACTTTAGAGTATATCCTGTGAAGTGCTTTGAGGCATCTCTCGATGACGCGATAAGGTGCCGTATCAAAAGGCGAGGATTATTATTCTTCCCATCGTTTCATAATCAGACAGGATTCTCTTGTCTGGATTAAGTGGGGAGCCTTGGTTACAGTTGTTATGCATCTACAAATAATCGTTTTCTTTCAAAACCATGACAAAGCTGCACACCAGTCATTTGAGGGACTATTACTTCAGAACTAAGGCAGGAAATCGCTGTATCTCGAGATATTATGTTTTAGCAGAAATCTATCCAATTTGTTCTTGAAACAAATGACATTTTCTGCTTCCACCATCTCCCCAGGGAGCCTGTTCCATACCTTGACAACTCGCTCACTGAGGTAGTGTTTCCGCAGATTTGTTCGGAATTTACCCCCCTTTCAATCGCGGGCCCTGCCCTCTGGTTCTACTGTTCAGTGAGTGTCTTAACGCCAAACCGGGGGAAGTAAAGTTTTCTCGAGTGATTTACTCGCCCTCCCTCTCCACCCAGTCACTGATAGTTGGATTCATTTGATGTTTATCGCGTTTCAGGGCTTCTCATTTAACATGCAGCTCAAGTGGTCAGACAGAAGGTTTCGAGTTCAACTCCCTGGGTACTTTACACTTGAACTCACTTTCCTCAGTTGGGTGAATCTTTGTCAGATTTCAACCGGGCTGTTGGATAGAATGTCAAATGGAAGCGCACAATTGACATCTGTAACATGTTTAGGATTCAATTTTTTTTGTTGAATCTTTTATTTAAGCGGATTTACTGCCAGTGGAATCAATAGTTGTAATTACAATCCTAGTGCAATTTAATACGACAGGTTTCTGTTGACAGTTTTGATAAATCTGTAAACCTAATTTCAAATGTAGACGTGTTTATCCAATAAGAT
Source organism: Callorhinchus milii (assembly GCF_018977255.1). NCBI lineage: Eukaryota > Metazoa > Chordata > Chondrichthyes > Chimaeriformes > Callorhinchidae > Callorhinchus > Callorhinchus milii. Next base: position 2,276,879 of record NW_024704748.1, read on the forward strand.
AAAACTATTCTGTATCTTTTGTTTGTTCTTTCAAGGTAAAGAAGTGGGCACAGTTTGCTTTATTTCAGCGTGGGGAAATGCATTGTAAAATAACTTGGTATATTTCAATTATAAGCTGATTCGTGGTGGAAAAATGGCTGTCTTTTATTAAAAAAAAGTTAACAGTAACATTTTGTAGCAGAACAGCCTTTTCAATTAAAATCTGTTCAAAGCAATTCAAGCACTGACCACCTATAATTATTCTCGCAATCAAATCGCACGGCTGAAATTAGTCATTAAGACAGAAACATATGAGGGAACACTTCTGTATTTCACAGTAAGTTTATTAATAGCTACTGTTGCAGCACGTTCTTGCCAGGTTTTAGTCAAGGTATATTGGAAGACCGGCGAGAAAATTGCTATATCCTGGCATCGCTTTCTCCCCCTGTCTACCTATATCATTATTTTCTTTTATTTCCCCTGGGTTTTGTTTGTGTTTTTGGTGGAGACACTGAGAAAAGTGTGCAAGCAATGACACCATTACACATTGGATATCTATCATGTCCAGGGAGATTCCAGCCTCCCCTCACAAGCCATTTATTAAACTGGCAGCGTGTGGCCAGTGTCCACAAGCTAATGATGACCAGTTAACAACAACATATTATATTTACACAGCGCCTTTCACGTCAGGAGGATGTCCCAAGGTGCTGGACAGTCAGAGATCCGCACCCGAGCTGGTGGTTGGGTTGGACCAGGAGGGGGTGGAGGGCGGGGAGGGTAGGGGTAGGAGGGTGACCGAAGGAACGGTCGAACAGGAATGTCTTGAGATGGATCTTGAAGGAGGCAAGGGAGGGGGCGAGGCAGAGGGATGGAGTTCCAGAGGGTGGGGACAGAGAGTATGAAGCCCCGCCCACCAATGGTGGGGTAGGCAAGGCGGGGGCCATGCAGCAGGCAGGAGGTGATGTGGACCTTGAGCTGGTGACCCCAAAATCCAGCTGATTTTCTGCCCGGGTGCACAGCGATGTCACTAGTTGTGTGATCGATGATGTCATGATCATGTTCCACACTAAGGCTGGTTGGGATTTTATGGACCTGGACAACAACAACAACAAATTCCATTTGTATAGCGCCTTTCACAAGGTGCTGAAAACCCCATTCTAACAGCCTTCCATAAAAACAGGAGTCGGCCATTCAGCCCCTCGAGCCTAGTTCTGCCATTCTATAAGATCATGGATGATCTGCACCTCAAGTCCAATTATTTGCCTTACCCCATATTCCTTAATACTCTGACCTAACAAATACCTATCCACCTCAGTCTCAAAGAACTTTTTGGGGGAAGAGAGTTCCAAATTTCCATTACCCTTTGGGTGAAAAACTGCCTCCTAATTTCACTCCTGAATGGCTGAGCTCTAACTTTAAGATTATGACCCCTTGCTCCACTGTACTCGAATGTCAGCAGTAGCTTTATTACTGCAAGAATTTTAACTAAAATCAACTCCTAACAATAAAATGTCGAAGCTCTATACTTCAGAAGACAATGTCTTCCCTTTTCACCCTCTTTTCATCTCTCTTCCCCTCTTTTCCACCCTGTTTTATTGTATTATTACGTTAAACTTAATTTCTGTCTTATTAATGCACTGTTTTAACATTTGTGAACCTTTTTTGCTTAAGAAAAGAACAAAAAACAACAGACAAAAAGCATTGCAGAAAAGTTGCCTCACAATGCAATGGAAAAGCTTAAATTGTGAAGGAAATAAAACGTTGTAATGGTAATAATAATAATCCTTGCATTTGATATTGCGCCTTATCACGTCTTCAAGAAGTCTCAAAGCGCTTTACAGAATGTGCTGTAAAGTGAATTGACTGTATATTTTCTGGGTCGAAACATGACAGTCTATTGCGCGCAGCAGGATCCCACAAACAGCCGTGGGTTGAGTGACCAAATTATTATTGTTCTTTTTTAAATATGAAGGATTACCAATTGAAAAGCCATTCATCAATCGACTACAACCACGTTCCTACTTACAGCTAGGTAAACAAAGGTGTGTGGAGTAAAGAAACTTGCCTAATGTTTTGCCCTGCCCAGGCGTAGAATTGGAGTAGATTATTCATGAATAACATTGAACACTGACCAGGAATTTGACCTGTTAAATAAATGGACATTGCAGTTTCCAAAATTCAATTATAAACGACTGTCTTCATAAATCATCATATTGATTCTGGGCTTTGTTTTGTTGTTGGTTTAAGGATGACCAAAAGAACCAGTCTCTGGGTCTATTTTATGGCCATTTACATTTTAAAACAAAAGTTTATACGTAACTACTTATGCGTGACTTGTTCCATACCCGAATTTTGAAAAGCTGTAAGACAGTGTTTTGATAAGCTGTCATTTCTTCACACAGAGAGATGCAACCACAAGGAGTTGTTGAGGCAAATAGCATGTATTTAAGGGGAAGCTAGAGAGGTACATGAGAAAGGAGAAAGGAATGGAAATTATGCTTGAAGGCTTAGTTGAGGAAGGGCAGTAGGAAGCTCATGTGGAGCATAAACACAAACACAGTTGGGCCGAATGGCCTGTTTCTGTGCTGTATATTCTAATGTATTCTAAGTCCCCAAATCTGATCAGGACTCAATTTAACTCAGAGATTCGGACGAATAGGTACATGCATTTTGGCTGAAGTACAATAGGAAATCACGGTGTGTGTGAAACATGGGATGTCTGTAAATTGTGGTATCTGATGTGATAATTATCACCAGGTTTAATGTTCATATCACTAACGAAATGTTCTCCTAACCAGTCATTAGTTAGGCGAATAATAATAATAATTATCCTTGCAATAAATCAATGGTTTAGTCCAAATAAAGATAAGAGTGTCTCAAAGTGCTTCTACCGGGTTTCTGTGTAGTGACTGTGTATTTGTAGGTATTCTGACTTGGACACTATGATTTGGTCTAATGTTATTTACAAAGCTATCTACTTGGTCTTACTGCTGCCCACAATTGCTGTGCTTTCAGCCCAGCCTCAGAGAATGTGCTTGACTCGATCAATTTTTATGGATAACAGTTGCTTATATCCAATGAGTTCTTTGACTACACTTGCGGCCATGTTTTCCATCCCCCCCCAGCTCAGGAGCCCAGCAAGAAGGTGTCAAACGCTTTGAGATGTTCTCCCGACATGTATAAATGTAAATGTAAGTGGTATCGACAGTCCCAGTGGTTCTGTTTATTCCGTTCCAGAATTCTTGCTGCATGTTTCCTCACAGGAACTCACAGATTGACTCAGTGCTTTGGAGTCCACTTTAGCCTGAATCAGGCCTAGGACAACCTGCGCAGGTGGCCTTTGCCGGCTTTATGGATAGTTCCTGCAGGTTTTCAGCAATCTCACACATCAAACCTGTTAGATTATGAAAGTGCGTCTGGGCTGGAAAGGCTTATCTTTTCAACACGGCGTTGGAGGGCGGGGGTGGGGGGGGCGAGTGGAGGGGACAGGGGGCGGTTTTCTCAGCAAAAAAGTTTACGGCTAACCAGCAGGAACACGACCAGAACTGCAATTCAGCCCATGGCATTGATCCCATGGTTTGAGGAGCGATGCGGCGAATACTGATGTCCCCAAACCTTCCTTCGAGTATGATTTTAACATTGATTCAACATGAAAACTGTGTTGAATTGAAGCTAGGAGTGCGGTAATAAATGGGGCTGGAAAGTCTGAAGTTCTCTCTGTCTGTGAGATTGCTTCTGCCAGGTTCTCCAGAGCTCCAGTGTTGGGGAGGCCTTGTGAATATCTCTGTGATGCAGCTGTCATTGAAAGACTGATGAGGTCCAAAGCAGCTTATTGTCAGCTCACAATCCCCAGCGACTGTGCCCCTAAACCTTTTTTTTAATTTGGCTTAAATATCGAACCCAGCTGCAGCAAATAACTACAGCTATTATTTCAGAAGAAATGGAGAGTGCAATTATTCAGGAGTGATGTTTGCTCCGCACGATGACCTTGCTGTTTGTTTTTTTCGCGTGGTGTTCTCTAAATAAATGTACGGCATTAAATGAAAGCAATGATAGGACGCTACGGTGGAAACACTACAATCGATGCCAATCCACCTCTGATGTGTTTTATATCAATGTGCAGTGTACAAAACAAAATGCATACACTAAGTACAAGATCTATTGTACATTACATTCCATGTACTGCATTTATTGTACATAAAACACATTTTCAGCCATGAGAAAATAGGTCATATGGAGAATGATTATGTATTGATGCATAGGTATTGTGTCTGATACACTTATGGTTTCTTGCTTGTTTGTGTGTTAAGATTTCTGTGAGCAATCTGCCAGGCCCATAGAGGTGATCAGTGCCATGGATTTAAACGGTAACGTTACGAAGACTGCATTGATTCAAGGCTCAATTTGGCCGTTGATCTGTAAATAAACTGTGCAAGCATTTGTCCTTCAAGTTAAGATTTTTTTGAAAAAAAAATAAGCTTTTCTGAGAAATGCTCTTCGTAGCTTGAGCAGGGAGCAGCATATTTTGCTGGTTTAAAAAAATACACTCGAAGGCTGGCCGAAACCCTTCCCTCAAAATGAAACCATATTTTGTGTTGTTTTGAGAAGACAATACTATACTTATTTGTGGCATCTCCGTAGTGATGCCTTGCAAGCGAGAGGACCCAGGTTTGATTACTGGGCAGAGCGAAACCTTAGGCAAGTTTCCTTACTCCACACGCCTTTGCTTACCTCGCAATAGGTAGGAACCCGGTTGTTAGTCGATTGGCGGATCGCTTTCTGGGAGTAGTAATCCCTTCACTCAATCTACAACGGTTTGTGGGACGATGCTGTGCGCATTTGGCTGCTGCGTTTCACCTACAAAATACATAGTAAATTCACTTTACAGTATAACTCAACGACATGATAAAACGCTATATCTAATGCAAGGATTGTTATTATTATTATTTTTACTTATTTTTTCTTCTGTAACATAGGAAAATAGTCACAAAGCCAACCAGCTCATCATTTTGTTAGAGAAAGGCAACGCATTCAATCTCTAAATCCTCCCATTTTCTCCAACTATCTGTCCTGTCTCCCTTTTTAAACGTCCCATTTGATTCCCCGAGCTTCAGCATATTTGAGACAGCTGATTCTGACAAATCATTATGTTGAGACAATCTCTCCTGATCTCACTTCTAACCATCTTGGCTAAGACTTCAGTGTCTTTGCTTTGGCTTCCTCAACCAGAGAGCAGAGTCTCTATCACTCCTTCCCCGCACCGCACCCCCCCATTTAGCTTGTCAACACTCCTCGTTATTTTAAACACTTTATGTCCTGTAGCTCAGTGGTTCGAGCGCTCGAGAGACCTGGGTTCGATTCCCGGCAGGGCAAAACATTGGGGAAGTTTCCTTCCTCCACACACCTCTGTTTATTTAGCAGTAAATAGGAACCAGTTGTTAGTCGACTGGCGGATCGTTTTTCCGGGGGTAATAATTCCTTCCAAAAAAAAATGATGCCAAATTGGTCACTTCAACCCACGACTGTTTGTGGGACGCTGCTCTGTGCAATTGACTGCTGCGTTTCGCCCACAATATATTCAGTCAATTCACTTTACAGTGCTTCCTGTGAAGCGCTTTGAGACGTAGTGCAACACCTTCATCCCAGACAATTGCTTCTGGATGCCCTCCAAGACCAGAGTCGCTTGTAATCCTTTTCATTAATTACATAAATCTACCTCGCAATTCCCTCTCTACCCTCTTGTTGGTACATGGTTTACGAGTCCTCAAATTACGCGCAGGAGGAGAGAGATTGAAGATTTTCAACCAAAAGAAAACATTTGGAAATTGGAAGGATTTTTTTCACACATGCGCACGCACGTACACACACGTACACACCCCCAAGGCGACCGGAATATGGAGTGTCTTACCAAATTTATAGCAGCAATTAAAAGGGGAATGAAATGAACATTTCAAAAGGAAGAGAGGAGAGAAATGGCATTAGTGTAGATGACTTTAGGTAGAACGATATGTCACATGCACCGAAAACAATCTATGATTCTATTACAATCTTGGAAAATATGTTGGAGCCGAATGATTGTAAATTGTCACCCAACAGTTGCTTGTTGTGAATACGAGAGGACTGACTCCTCACATGTGTTAGTCAACCTACATCCTGTGTTCGTGGAGGCGACTGTTCTCTTGAAAATGCAGAAGGTTAGGGAATCCACTGACATTGTCGACGAAATTGCATGTTTTTCAATTCATTAAGCGCTCCAAGATGCTGCCCCACATGAAGGACGCTATATAAATGCAAGTTGTTGTTATATATAGATCAGGCAACATATATGATGTAGTATTTGTAAGTACGAATGAGAAAGCTACTGTAATTTCACAAGAATAATTTTCCTTTTGCCAGAGTTGTTACCTAGAGAGTTACGAAGGGAAGCAAAAACACCAGCTACTTTTGACTGTAATTACTGTAAAGCATTTTTCGGGCGTTTTTACGCAACAAAAGTGCTATAAAAATGCAAGTCATTGGAATAAACACGTCAGTTTGGACATTTTGCCCTTAGATTTTGTTTCTATATTAGAATACACTAGAATATACAGCACAGAAACAGCCATTCTGCCCAACTGGTCTTTGCCGGAGTTTATGCTCCACATGAGGCTCCTCCTGCCCTTCCTCAACTAAGCCTTCAAGCATAACCTTGTATTCCTTTCTCCCTCATGTACCTATCGAGCTTTCCCTTAAGTATATCTATGCTATTTGCCCCAACAACTCCTTGTGGCAGCATGTTCTACATTCCCACTCTCTCTGTGTGAAGAAATTTCTTCTAACTTCCCTATTTGATCTATTTGTGAAGAATTTATATTGATGGGCCCTGGTTTTGGTCTCCCCCACAAGTGGAATCATCTTCCCTATGTCTACCCTATCAAAACCTTTCAACATTTTGAAGACCTTTATCAGATCACCCTTTACCTTCCTAATTTATGCCGAAGTAGCAAGCATGTTCAGCCAGTTAGCCAGGGTATAGGCATAAAGTCTATTTTGACCATCGTTTCTGGGCTGGCTCTTTTAAAGAGCAAAGTGCATGCACAAAACTAATAAAACATTTGATGTAAAGCCTTATCAGGTTTTTGAAACGTCTCAAAGCTCAGCATCCCACAAAAAGCCATAAAGCGAATGACTAATGTTATAATGAGGGACAGTTCATCGAGAGAATCTCCCTTCTCTTTTCTGGTAGCACCATGGTGTCTTAACCTGAAGCGTGCTCCTCCACCATTGCATTAGCGTGTCAGCCTAGAACATGGGTTCAAAAACCAAAACATGGGGCTTGAATCTTCAACTTTCTGACTCAGAGGCGAGTCAGGTTGACACCTTTGCACATGTTCTCCTCAGGCCCTGCCCAATGTGATTTTGGAGTGGGAAATAATATATAATAATAATAATCCTGGCATTTGATATAGTACCTTATCACGTTGTTGAGACGTCCCAAAGCGCCTCACAGAATATACTGTAAAGTGACTGTGTAACTTGGGGGCAAAACCCAGCAGCGAATTGCGCACAGCAGCGTCCCACAAATAGACGTGGATTGACTGACCAAATTATTTTGTATTTATTTTGAGGGATGATTACCCCTGGAAAAGCGATCTGCCAATCGACTAACCAGCGGGTTCCTACTTACTGCTCCATAATCAGAAGCGTGTGGAGTAAGGACACTTGCCCAATGTTTCGTCCAGCCTGGGAATCGAACCCAGGTCCTCTCGCTTGCGAGGCGAGTGCTCTAACCACTGAGCTACAGGACTCCATATTAATCAGGCTCCCAGTTCTTAGTCATTTTTTTTTGCTGAAAGAGGCAAGGATTTGCTTCTAGTATTCTAAACTGGGCATAATTGGGAAATTACTAACAATTCTGACTGCGCTTGATTCCCCTGAAAGAAGAAATAAATTGGTGCAAGCCACGCATAATAATCCTTGCATTTGATATAGTACCTTTCACGTCGGAAGAAAGTATCAAAGCACTTCACTGGAGTTACTGTAAAGTGCAGTGACTGTGTGTGTGTTGGTGTTGGCCGACATCCATCGCTTTATTTTTTTTTGCTCACCTGCACTCTTGGCCCCAAGATTCTGGATGTTTCAGAGTACATTGATTTTATTTTCAAGACGTGACGGTGGTTTGTTCATTTTGCATTATTTAAAAGGTAGTACAACAAGGCAGGGCTCAGGAGCTTTATTTCCAATTAAAACTGCACAACTTTTACTTAAGACGAATTATATTTCTGAGATTTACAGAGTTGAGAAATACTGTGTGTTTTGTGGGTGAAACTCAGCAGCGAATTGCGCACAGCAGTGTCCCGCAAACAGTCGTGGATTGACACAACAGCTATCTGTGAATGGGCTATTTTTCTTTCGTTTGTCATGTGCCACAAAAAAATTCCTTTTTTTTAGTACAATAAGAGCAACTTGCCTTATACAGCACCCAACATGCAGGGTAATGTGATATATGGCCTTTCATAATAATAATTTTATTATTATTACCCCCGGAAAGCGATCCACCAATCGACTAACAACCGGGTTCCTACTCATTGCTTTCATATGACATGGAATATATTTTTAATACATAATAATGTCATTCTCTCCCCCAAAAAACTTCATCCAGAACAGGAGCATCAACTGACATGCGCCGCATACTTGGGGGATGTCAGTTTTGCAGAAACGAGCAAGTAACGTAGGCTTCGGAAGACTCTCACATCTTGTGAATTTAATAAGAATGCAGGAAATGCCGTGATTTTGAATGACCCTTTTGTAAAATATACTGTATAAATGAAATATGCAAAAATGTTCTCAGCTCAGAGGCTGCACAGCCTCGAGGCGAACTTGTTTGGTGACTTTAACCGACACTAAGCCTGTTATATTGGGAGAGATACCACGCTTCTGTATCCCCAGGGCCATTCCAGGAAAAACGAGATAACCTGAGCGGGATAAGCAAAGCGGCATTGTATGAGCTGCTTCTGCAGCTGTTCTTTAATGACAGACAGCCAGTCTTTGAACTTATTTCTAATTTGAATCAAAATCTTTTAACAACCTTTGCCGGAGAAAGCCACTGAGAGAGAGAGAAACTCGTTAGATAATCGCAGCAGATTCATACATTAAACCCAAATGCCTTGGAAATGAAATTGCGGATTGATAGGATTAACTGCTTTTATATAATGGTTGAATTCCTTCAGACTCCTGCTTTACAGCAATAAATGTTTAATGACGCAGTGATTAAAACTGCCCAACGCTCAAAGACTGCGTTGGCAATTTTATTGTATAATCATTCTGAGTAGCCCTGATTCAGCATAAGGGTCAAAGTCTCTCTATTGTCAACTGGTAAATGAGCCAATTGTTGAACTTTGACTGGGCCTTTCATGGGACATTTATTATTGATGTTAAAAGTTTCTCATTGAGTTTTATACGTCTAGAAGCTAACAATTAACATTTTATACCGATGCAACTCACTTTTTTGGAATTTGGCAAAATTTTTGCGTTGCTGGCAGTGAAAATACAGTGAAATGCATTTTAAAAACTTTTATTTTATTAAAGAACATTAAAGAACATTTAATAAAGCTCAAATATTTCCAGGTCCACACATATTGACTGAAGCCCTGCCTGCAAACGGGTCCAAATTTTAATGCCCCGTTTATAAGTTTTAATGCACAAACAGCATCAAATTAAGCCTGAAATTGCAGTGTAAATCCCCTTTGCAACAAGTGACTCAAAGTCAATTCACGTTTCGGGTTGGCTAATGTAAACCCCTTAGAAAAGTAGGTTAAGCAGAACAGGGAATTCTACCAAATTGCTATTGATGCAAATGGTTAAGCTTGAATCACTGCTCCTCATCAGTCTTTAATTAGCCAATACATGTACCTTTTCAAACTTCTTAAGTTGTACAATTAGTCCTGGAGCTCAGTGCTTAGAACAAGCGAGAGACCTGGGTTCGATTTCTGGACAGGGCAAGTATCCTTACTGCACACGGCTCTTACTGTTTACTTAGCAGTAAGTAAGAACCCGGTTGTTAATCGATCGGTGGATCGATTTCCGGGGGTAATAATTCTTCCTAAAAAAAAATAATGAATTGGTCACTCATTCCACGACTGTTTGTGGGACGCTGCTGTGCGCAATTGGCTGCCGCGTTTGGCCCATAAAATATACAATCAATTCACTTCACAGTAAATTCTGTGAAGCGCTTTGAGACGTCTCGAAGACGTGATAAGGCGCTATGTCAAATGCAATGATTATTATAACTAATCTTCAAAAAAGAAGACTGAGAATCATTTGGTATAATATCTGATCACACGAGTTTCCTGTAACTGTGAATTTGTAAGCAAGTGCGGCAGGCAATTTTCACCCAGCAATACAATACAATTTACATTTATAATGATAATCCTTGCACCTTATCAGATCGGAAGAACGCCTCAAAGCGCTTCACAGAATTCACTGTGAAATGGAGTGACTGTGTATTTGTTGGCAAACGCAAAACACAATTGCACACGGCAATGTCAAGAGTGTATTTCATGTCAAGAAGACGTCTCAAGGCCCTTAAACATCTCATGCGCAATGTCCCGTAAATGTCTCGGGAAAGTGAATGGCCAATTTTTGTATCAGGGGAAATCATGCATCAAGAGAAACTCCCTTCACTTTTTGAATTGTGGCATGTTGTAATTTTGTTGTTGTTGTTGTTGCTATTATTATCCCATAATGTTCGTTTAACCAGGCTTACGTGATCCCCACTTAAAGTCCAGTGTGAAGGGCAGCACATCTGACAATCCAGTGTTCCCCCAGTACTGTATTGAAGCATCAGCCTAGACTATGATTTCAAAGTCCTGCCATGGGGTTTGAACCTACAAACTTCTGACTTACAATACAATGCAATACAATACAAGATTACATTTGTGTAGCGCCTTTCACGTCGGGAAGATGTCCCAAGGCGCTGGACAGTCAGGGAGCAGGCCAGAGCTTGCTGAATGGAGGGAGCGGACGGGTCAATATGGGTGATAAGGTGACGAAGAGCAAAACACACTCTGTGTGACCACCGTACATGAATTCCAAGTACAGTCACGCAAAGGAAGAACACAGACCTAATTGGGATTTCATTGAGCTTTCAATGTATATATTTCTGTAGTAGATGGGATTAACAGTAAGGGGGCATTTTCTTTCTGAGGGTGTATCATTGACTGCTCAGCATACGCCACACGTAATAACACTGTCACACACTTCTCAGTCTGCGGATTTAGAACTGCGCGCACTCTCTTCAAGAGCGAGTTTGATTGGAATCTCTTTTCCTCGTATCTGTACCTTTGTAGGATATTGTAATAATGCCACAAGGGAATCAGGCCTTCATTTTGCGTACAGCGATGTGCGGCGGGAGGAGCTAGCTGGTGCAATGCGTTTTAGTATTTAACTTCAACAAGAGTTAAGATAGCTGGCGTGGTATAAGGGCTCAGTTTGTTGGTAGGGTCTGCTTGGAGCAATATTATTCTCAAGGTTTAGACCAAGATCAATGAAATGCCTTGTGTTATGTTTGTCTGGTGTTATTTTTTGAACGAGAATTCAACCTGAGATCCTGAGATCCTGCTTCACTGAATTGGCAGGAGAGGCACCCAGACAAACAGCTCTGATATCTGCTGAACCAATACAATGTTTGTTATGAGGCACAGCATCATTATGCAGTAATTATCATCTGCACACCATAGGTTTTCCATTTCTACTGTAATGTGTCTGGCTAAACAGTAAAACTGCACGTCATTGCGTCATTTGGTAAAGCTACTAAAATCTGATTCTTGTTGGAAAATTAGGCTGGTATTCATGTTGTTGAACTTTTCAGAAAGAAAGAAAGCTAGATTTGAGTGAGAACTTTAGTTGTTTGTAGATGGGCCAAAGTCCTTCAACCAAACCATCTTGTGATCTTGCGATACTGTCTCTTTTGATTCAAAAGAGCAAAAAAAAAATTAAGTTTGAATGGATTCTCACATTGGAAATATTCAGAAAGGGGCTACATCAAATTCAAAGATTATTATTAATATAGGAAATATTAATTTTATACAGGCAATTGGCTGTCATGTTCGTCCAAAAAATACACAGTCCATCTATTCATAGATTCATAGAATGTTACGGCACAGAAGGAGGCCATTCGGCCCATCGAGTCTGTGCGGCTCTTTGACAGAGTAAGTCGCTTTCACTAACCCCAATCACCAGCTTTCTCCCCGTAACCCTGCAAACCCGTCTTCCCCAGATACCTATCCAGTTCTCTCTTAAAAGCTGTTATCGAATCGGACTTCACTGCCCTTTCAGGCAGATTATTCCAAATTCGAACAACTCGCTGAGTGAAAAAATTTCTTCTAACCTCTCCTCTGCTTCTTTTGGTAGATATCTTACGACTGTGACCACGGGTCACAGACACACCTACCAGCGGAAACAGCTTTTCCCTATCTCGCCTGTCGAAACCTTTCATGATCTTGAAGACCTCTATCAGGTCCCCGCGTAACCTTCTCTGCTCTAATGGGAAAAGTCCTAACTTCTCCAGCCTGTCCTCATAGCTAAGGTTCCCCATTCCTGGTATCATTCTCGTGAATCTCCTCTGCACCCTTTCCAGTGCCTTAATATCCTTCCTGAAGTAAGGTGCCCAGAACTGGACGCAGTACTCCAGCTGAGGCCTAACCACTGTTTTGTATAGATTAACCATAACCCCTACTCTTATACTCTATACCCTACTAATGAAGCTCAGTACACCAAATGCCTTTTTTGCTGCCTTATCTACTTGAACACCCAGATCTCTCTGTACATTCACCCCCCTTAAAATTGAGCTCCCAAGCCTATATTGCCTCCTATCATTTTTCCTACCTAAGTGTATCACCTCACACTTATCCACATTGAAATCCATCTGCCACATGTCAGCCCATTCCACCATTCTGTGTACGTCTGCTTGCAGTTGGTTACAGTCCTCCTTACTAGTTACTACCCTAACTTTGTATCATCTGCACACTTGGAAATAGTGCTCTCTATGCTTAAGTCCAGATCATTAATATATATTAGAAAGAGCAGTGGTCCCAATACCGATCCCTGGGGGACACCGCTGCACACCTCCTTCCATTTCGAGAAACACCCATTAACCACCACCCTCTGCTTTCTGTCACTCAGCCAGTTCTTAATCCAAACTGCCACTGTCCCCTTAATACCGTGGGCCTCTAATTTTTTATTAATCTCTTATGCGGTACTGTGTCAAAAGCCTTTTTGAAATCCATGTAAATAACGTCCACCGCATTTCCCTCATCAACCCTCGCAGTCACCTCTTCAAAAAATTCTATTAGATTTGTTAGGCAAGATTTGCCTTTAACAAATCCATGTTGGCTGTCTCTAATTATCTCGTGTTCCTCTTAGTAGAGATTTATTCTGTCCCGGATTACGGTCTCCAGTAGTTTTCCTATGACCGAAGTTAGGCTGACTGTAATTTCCGGGTTTGTCTTTCTGCCCCTTTTTGTAGAGTGGGGTAACATTAGCCACTCTCCAGTCTCTTGGCACCACTCCTGTGTCCAATGAAGATTGAAACGTAATGGCCAAAGCCTCCGCTATTTGAACCCGTATCTCCCACAGCAACCTTGGGTGAAACCCATCTGGTCCTGGTGACTTATCAATTTTGAGCCCAGTCAATCTTTTCAGAACTTCCTCTCTGTCTATAGTAATCTGATCTATTCCTCTACCCTCTCATCCAATACTGCGGCATTTGGGGCATCCATTTCCGTTGTGAAGACAGATGCAAAGTACTCGTTCAGTACATCAGCCACGCCCTCTGCCTCCACAACAAGATGGCCGTCATTGTCTTTAACCTACCTTTAACTAACTTTTTTTCCTTTATGTGCTTGTAAAATATTTTAGGATTCCCCTTTATGTTACCCGCTAACCTCTTCTCATGCGATCTTTTAGCCTGTCTTATCACTCTTTTAAGATCACTCCTGCATTCTCTATAATGCGCTTTGCTATCCTCAGTGTCTTGCGTCTTCCAATTGTCGTATGCCGTCTTCTTCTTTTTCATCCTAGACAAAATATCCCTGGTCATCCAGGCTATCTTGGTTGTCGCACATATCCCTTTTGTGGGAATATATCTATTTAGACCCTGAGCTATCATATCTTTGAAGATCTCCCATTGCTCATGAGTCGTTTTACCTGCTAGTCTTACTTGCCAGTCCACCAACTCTAGGTCCCTTTTTAGCCCATCAAAATTAGCCCTTTTCCAGTCAAGCATTTTCACCCTTGGCTGTTCATGAGTAATCTAAATCTAATAATATTATGGTCACTGTTACCTCAATGCTCCCCTACCGAAACCTGTTCAACCTGACCTATTTCATTCCCCAGGACTAGATCCAGCAATGCTTCCTTCCTCGTAGGACTGGAGACATACTGCTCAAGAAAATTTTCCTGTACACAGTCTATGAATCTTTCTCCTGCCTTGCCCTTAGCGCTGGCATTTTGTCAGTCTATATTGGGATAATTGAAATCCCCCATTATCACAACTCTGTTCGCCCTACATCTGTCCGTGATCTGGTTGCAGATCTGCTCCTCTATCTTCTTCTCGCTGTCTGGTGGTGTATAGTAAACCCCTATCAGTGTAACCACTCTTATCTCTAACCAGTATAATATATGTACAATATATTCCGTAAAGCACTTTGAAATGCCTCAATATATGATAAGGCGCTAAATCAAATGCAAGAATTATGATTATTATTAGAAAAGTCTCATTTTACATGCAAGCCGTCCTTTTCAAGAACCAAACTGCATGTAAAAATTTTCAGGTTGAACAGTACCAGCTTAATTAGGTTGGCTTGTTAATAACTGACAGAATATATCCCTGCTAAATATTTTTCTCTGCCCCGGCACAGAAGGAAATAATCCGAGAAGGGCTAAAACTTGCACATGTATCCAAACACTATTTGCTCTCCAATTGAAATACATGATGATGGTGTTGCAAAGCTTATTGAAGTTAAGGTTATTAAAAGTATGTTTGGATTGACGTATTTCAGAGTGCATAGATTTTTCAGCACTCTTATTATAATGTGAACATGAAGACAATAGCCAGACTCTTGCTAAATGATTCTTTCTACTCTGTTTCATTAAAAGTCTAAAACATCTCCTTCGAGAGACACCTGTGGATGTATCACACACTCACTCTGTCTCGTTTGGTTGTTGCTAATCTCTTAAGGGATGTATTTTAATGAGGTCTCGGAATATTCACAGTGGTATAATTCTGATATATTGAATGCTGTTTTCTTTTCATCTTCACGAGTAGTGGTTGTGAAAAGCCGTTCGAAAGAAAATTCTGTACACGGCGGAATCTAGGTGTGATTCTGATTCACGCCACTCTGCAGGACTTTGATTAAGGTGAAGCAGATCAGTCAATTCTTCCCACTCGGCTCCCATTAACCCTGCAAATCAAAGCTCTAATGAGTAGATGTGTTACTAATTGGACACGCAACAGGGAGTTTGATAGACAGTGTTCACAAAGACAAACTGTGTTCCTAACTGGTAAAACCCTGCAGTATCCTCAGCAAACACCTTGGGTTCCCCATACCTTGGGTTTAGTCAGTCTTCGCCGAATACTGTACTTTCTCAGATGGAAGTGAGCAGGATGAGTCCTGTTAGAGGAAGGAGAGAGCGAGCAAGCATTTCACTCCAGATAAAGATTATGATGCAGAAAGGTATTGCAGCGGAAAGCTGGGGAGAAAATAGATATTTACACTTGCGTGAGCTTACTGGGAGTGTGGTCAGTCAGTACTGTATTTATTTACAGCCTTCACATCCCGTGGCAAGCTGTTGTTACAAAACCTGGGCGTATCGAGCGCAGTCCGTAGAAACGTGTGCGAAACCAATAAACTACAGTGGTATTTTTGCCATCTGGGGGTTAATACATTGTGGGTTAAATTCCTCGCCTCTGAAGTGAAAGTTGATAATAGAACATAGTCAGGTGTGGTGCGAGCGAGTGAGTGAGTGTGGAGCTTATGTTGCTTTTGCCGGTATCTGAAAATCATCCTAAAGTGCATTCTGATGCATCAGATAGAGTTCACTTGATGAGGTGAAAAAGGTTTCATCAAATCCTTGAATCTTACATCCATTTCACTCTGTAAAATTTACTTGAGTCTCAACGGATAAATGACCTCCCTTTCTTTGGTCATATATTCTCGCCCCTATTATCTCCTCAATGCTGGGGCGGGGGGGAGGGCGGGGGTGAATTCGATGAAGGTTAGCCATTATTGAAGGCTAGGCTAGAGTTATATCAGTGGTGCATCTGGTGACAGCTATCTTACATGAGGTTGCCAGCACAGACCAAGGGTACGTGTTCCAAAACGTGCTGTAGTCTCAAACCGAGCAAATTGATTGAATCCGATATGTGGAACAAAGCTCAGCGAGTGAGGAAAATGGAAGACCAGAAACGAAACATAAACTTTGAAGGAGGAAAAGGTGTAGTGAGGGAGAAGAAACCTAACGCAAAATGATGTTTCTTCTGTTGTACATGATTTATGGCATCCAACAATGCAAGATGGGCTGAATCTAACAGCTAACGATTTGTACTGAATTGCTGACTTCAGTTGTCTGACTGAATTATTCAGAAGGATAAGCAGCTATGAAGCAAGGAAGATTTGCTTCAGTTTTCTGCCTTTCAACTACAAACGCTGGTCGGTTTACAGATATATTCACAAATATTTGGCATCATATAGGAACATGATAACTTTCAGTAGCTATATGAAATGTTGCCATCGGTAATCCTTATGATAATAAAAATAATCCTGGCATTTGATATAGCAGCTTATCACATCGTCGAAACGTCTCAAAGTCCTGCACGGAATTTACTGTAAAATTCAGGGATTGTATTTTGTAGGTGAACTTGGCAGCCAACAATGGCCCACAAACAGCCATGAAAATGTTATCTGGGGATTGTTGGCCAGGGACACCGAGAGAAACTCCCTTCTCTTTTCCAATAGTGCCATGAGATCTTTAATCTCCATCTGAACAGGCAGACGGGACCTCGGTTTAACGTCTCACCCGAAGGACGGCACATCTGATAATGACACACACCCTAGCATTGTATCGGAGGGTTAGCTTAAACTGTGTTCAGAGTCCTGACATGGATCTTGAACCCTCAAACCTTTGACTCTGAGGTGAGAGTGCCACCAACTTACCCAGACTGACACCTTACAATAAAATACAAAATTACATTTTACAACCTTATGTGTATTAAGCGCTCTGGGACGCTACCCCTTGTGAAGGTTCCCTTATATAAAAAAATGCAAGTTGTTGTCAGACGAGAGACTAATGGTTGCAGTTGAAGAAAGGGTGTTATTTTTCTTCATTTGAATGTCCCGATGAAAACGTATTTTTGACGGCACGATGGATCAAATAGATTACACCAATAAAATAAGGCCTTGGAAAAAGAAATAGATCATCAAATTGTTTCTGGTTCTGAGGAGAGCTTCAAGATATTATGTGGCATTTAGATTCATCCACTGAGGATGAGAGGAGGTTGGAATGAAATTAATGATAGCTTTTGTGACACTGAATACTGCAGTGGTCATGGGGATAACTTCCATTAGAAACATTATTGCCTTGGGTATTAGAATGCCAGGATCTGCATCGATTTTAGATTTCTTAAAGGTTTTTAAATGGGGTTATCCCCTCAAGAAAGTTAAGATCAAAACAAATGCCTGAAAGTTACATTCCGAGGGGTCATTAATCTTCGCTTCAGTTGTAGTTCAGCAAACGATTGAAATGCAAATCAGTGACGGTTTTGTTTCGCCAGGTGAAATACAGCGCTGGGTAACTTAGAAGCATCAAAGAGTCGATCTTCTGAACCTTGTCCCAATGTATTTAAGACGTTAGGGTTTGAGTAAAGATGGAAATGCAATCGGTTTCAGAGTGAATGAGTGCACGCACTAAAGCTTTCAAAATAAATGATTATTTTGGGACTACATTCAGGCTCCAAAGATCGCAAGGCGAAAGAAAGCACAGTGAGTATTGGAGCAGACATCAGTGTAACACTCTTGCTATTTAGGTTCCTGTGACCACTATAGGAGCTATATTCTGATCCCATTGTGATTGCTGACTTACTATCTGTCGTAGGGTGACATGGTAACGAGACCAGTCTATTCACAATTGATTTTTGTCTGTTTCTAAAACAATTTTAGCAGATACACGTTAACATTTCTCCTTCCATTTAGCAGCATCGCTCCCCCTCTTTTTCTTTCTCTGTCTCTCCCTCTCTCTCTGATAGCAGTCCTTCAAGAAGAGGCACCTTACCTTATAATCAGAGATTTAATAGCTACGGCCGTTACAGTTTTTCAAGAAAGATGATTGTTCATCTGCAAGCAGCGAACCGAGAAATTGTGTACACGTCCATCTCAGAAATCTGAAAAACAGCCATGGGCTAATTTTTTTCCCCCAGCCATGTAAGATAGCTCCCGCCTTCATCAAGCCAGGCATTAATGATTGTAAGATGACTCTCCATAATATCATTACCCGTCATTCTCGTCTTCATCATTGCAACTTTGCATTGACCCGAGACAATGTTCTTACCGCGAACTTGGGCCACAATTACGAGCCTCCCATCTATTGTGCAGCAACTCGCTTTGTGTTTCTTTCAGGGATTATCATTTATCATTTTATTCACCCTAGTGTCCGTTAGTTTGTTCGTTCATTCACCAGCCTTGCTGATCACTTTTCTGCTCCTCATTCCTAAAACAGATGGTGTTGTCAGTCAGCTCCGCCAGAGACAAATTTACAAACACGAGATATTATATATTTTTAGATATGTTGGGCCGACTTAATAAATGTAAGTGATGTAACCTTTTTGAGGCCATAAACATGATTTCCGAGGTGATAAAAGCATGAACCTTATTTGCGCAAGTGCTCACGCTAAACCAATGTCAAGTCGTACCAACCCTTCCGACTTATCTTTAGTGCTTAAACGCCATTAAAATGTTTTATTGAGTGATGAAGACACCTCTGTGACCCTCTGAGTTCATGTTACTTATGTTTATTAAGTCGGCCAAATAATTTTTTAAAAGACTACACTCGGTGACTTTTATTATCTCTCTTGTGCGTCAGTCTGACTCAGTTAGTCGCACTCTCGCCTCTGAGTCAGAAATGGTTCGGGGATTCAAGTTCCACGTCAAGACTTGGAGCAGATAGTCCAGGCTGACTTTTCACCACGTTGCTGTGTATTGTTGGACATGTCGTCCATCAGATGAGACCTTAATCCAAGGCCTGCGGACCTCAAAAGATTCCGAGAGTCACCTTATACGGTAACAATCTCAAGTCAGGACAGGTCATCGATCAGTCTGTCTGCACCGCCCACCTAACCTACGTAGTCTAAGATGACCCTCCAATCCAGTGCTGGGCGTCTGTTGCATTGTCAGAGGTGCTGTCCTTCAGATGAGATGTTAAACTGTTAAACTGCCTGTTCAGGTGGATGTTAAACATCCCATGGCACTATTCGAATAGGGAAGGGAGTTTCTTTCTCCCATTGCCTTGGCCAATAAGCCCCCGAATAAAATTGTTGATTCACACTGTGGCTGCTTGTGAGACATGGCAGTACGCAAATTAGCGCCTGCTTTCACCTGCAAAGTACACAGTCAGTCCACCTTACAGTATATTAAATGAAGCGCTTTGAGATGGCCTCCTGACCTGAAAGACTCTATACCTTATATAAATATTACTATTATTATTAATCTGCTGTCTACACTGATGTATTTGCAGTTCATTTTTTTTTCCAGAGGTTGATGTGACCCTTTGGATTGAATATTATCAGCAGTTCATCATCATGTTTTTTCATGCTACAGTTTTTTTTTCTCTCGGCACGAACAATTATCCCTTGAGAGAAAAAAATAAATAAATTGATCCTTTCAATCCACGACTGTTTGTGGGGACGCTGCTGTGCGCAATTGGCTGCTGCATTTCGCCCACAAATATACAGTCAATTCACTTTACAGTCAATTCTGTGAAGCGCTTTGAGACGTTTCGAAGACGTGATAAGGCGCTATATCAAATGCAAGGATTATTTTTATTTATTTATGCAATCTGCAATATTCCCGCATTGGCCACGTTGTTTGTCGTTGTGTATTTGAATAGCTGAATCATGAACTCGTGTCGATACTTAGCTTTTTTGGTCAAAAGTTAAACAGCAACAACAAGAAAATTACATTTGTATAGCGCCTTCACGTCGGGACGACGTCCCAAGGCGCTGAACAATATCGACACCAATGTTTAACTTTTTCACTTAAGAAGTTAAATATTGACCCCAGTCCCTGATTAATTTGGTTTGCTCTTAAGCATGGATTGAGCATCTTACGAATGACATGAGTTCAATATAATTCCTTGGATTGATTAATTCAGTCTGGTAGGAGCCTCTTAAAAAATAGCCAAACACTGCAAAATGAAAGGCAAATTTCACTCATTGTCATGACACAACCTTTCAAAGGGCTAAAAGCTGTGACATTCTTTCCCCTCCTCCTCCCCCCCGCGCCTTCACAAAAGGGATAAGTGCATCTGAACCCATCCGAATTCCTCAGCACAATAAACATTGTACATACGTTCCGTCGGCAAGACGGAAGCCACACTCTCCGGCTCCCGTCAATGTCTTCTCCCCTGCGGGTCTGAACTCCTCAACCTCCCCGGGCTCTCCCTCAGACTCTCCGAACCCGTGTGCAACTTAGGCGTCAGGTTCGATCCCCCAGCTTTCCTTTCTACCCCCCCCCCACCCCGTCCTCCGTTCCCTGACCAGGACCGCCTTTTTCCACCTCCGTCACATTGTGTATCCGTACCTCACCATAAAAGCAGCCGAAACCCTCGTCCACTCCTTCGACGCTTCCCGACTGGACTATTCCAATCCCTTCCTCGCTCGTCTCCCAGCTACACAACATACAAAATTCAACTAAATCAAAACTCTGCTGCCCAGATACGCACCCGCATGAAAGTTCCCTCCCCCCACTTCCGACTTGCCCAGCGACTAACTCTGCCACGGTGAAAAGTAACAAAGCTTTATTCCACATTAAGAGATGCTGTAAAAATGCACGTTGTTGTTGTTCCTGTTTGGTGGCGTTTCCTATTTTTAAGCCCATTATGTTGTCGTTCTTGGTCATTCACTTCAATGCCGCTTGCGAGTCATTGCTGGGTGCAAATTGGCTGCTGAATTCGCCTACGAAATACATAGTCCCTGCTGCGCCTTACAGTGAATCCCGTGACCCACTTTGAGAAGTCATCTCGACACGAAAAGACCCTGCACCAAATGTGAGGGTTATTTGAATTATTAAAGCCTGGGAGGGTGGCTGTGTGTGTTTTGCTTTAGCGTTGATCTTTGAATTTGAATTTACAAATTGTTCTCAGGACTCTCTTCCCACCCCCCCCCCACCCCCACCCTCATCACCCCTCGTCTTCCTATTGGGTATTTGCTGTTTCAGTAATTACTCAGCAGGGATGGAATGAAATGGGTCGAGTGCAGACTGTAAACATCACAGTCGCACTGATTCTAATGCTGCAGAGTATATCTGCTGCAAGGGAATCCCTGTGTCATCCTGTATTTCTGCTCAATTAAAATGGATGAACAAAGGGCTTCTAAGGAAACTTCATAAATATGATATATATATCTATAGATAAAGAGATTTCAGACCTGAATCGACCATTTAATTTTCCACCCCTGAGCTCAGGTGTCCAGCCAACAGTGTTAATAATAATAATCTTTGAATTTGATACAGCACCTTATCGCATCTTCGAGACCTCTCAAAGCGCTTCACAGAATATATTGTACAGTAGAGCGACTGTGTATTTTGTGGGCAAAAATACCCAGCGTTAGGCTCTTTGAGAACTTTCCTCCTGAACTGAAAGGGCTATAAAAATGTAAACTGTCATTGCCGTTCATGTCAGTAGGTGCGACTTCAGATGATTCATTGATGGGATTGTGTTGTGTTCATTCAGAAACTCAAGAGCTCCTGTTGGTCCCAAGCCACCGTGTAATGCAGTAACCTGCCTCTTATGGGATTCTCACGAACCATAAATATTTGATGTCCTGCTGGATAAAATCATTGCATCTCTGTCATTGGGTGTAAATCTATACCCCAGTACTATGTACAATGGCTCGTTTACATCTGGCACAGTAATGTTAAAGATGTGTCCAAGAAATGTTACGCTAAGCAAATAAGGAGCCATTGCATTAACACTTGGAGATGAATCTGTTTTGTTTTTGAGTTTCATTTTGGTTGTCTTTAAATAACATCTCAAAGGCCACGTCCAAACTCTTTTGATCTGCTCGTGAGTGCAGTTCCTTTAGAGATCTGTGATTTCTTTGTACTCATACCCTCCCCACCCCACCTTTGCCTCCTTCCAGACCCGTCTCAAGACTCTTCTCTTTGACCGGTCACCCCCTACCCTCCTATCCCTTCAGTCACCCTCCTACCCCTACCCTCCCTATCCTCCACCCCTCCTGATCCCAACCGCCAGCTCGAATCCCTGACTGTTCAGCAACTTGAGACATCCTCCCGACATGAAAGGCGCGATACAAATGGAATTTGCTGTTGCTGTTCATAACCATGCCAGAGATGTTCTTCTTCTGACTAAACGGAGAATTGAATCGCAATGGTCGTTTACACAACAAGATACAATAACAACAACAACAAATCATACTTGTATAGCGCCCTTCACAAAGAAGTCGGGAGCCGAATGCATTTGTCTCAAACAATTGTCTTCTGAGACATTAATTCATCACCTAAATGGCTAAACTCTTTTACAGAATTACAGAATGGAAAGAATTTTGTAGGCACCGTTTCTTCCCTGATGTATGCTCCTGCTGATTTTAATGGAAAAACACTTCAGGGGGTTTTGTAAAGTGAATCTGTGGAATTTACAATTTTTATTTAAAGAGTTTTTTTTGCACAAGTCAACTTTCTACTGGAAATAGATGTGTGACTTTGCTTATGAATTAACCGTACGTAATGGTTGAACTCCCCTCTGATTGATACCAGTAAGTATTTATGAGAGAGAAAAAAATTTACATTTTAATTACTTTGGGGGAATATTCTGAGTGTTGGTAGGCAAGGCATTGAGACGACTTTTGGAGGAGGGGAACGAATGCCAAGTTGTACATTTACCTAACACTGGTAAACCTTTTGTGCTGGAGGAATAACTTTCTCCCTCCACACCCCATCAATTTATCATGTTATTTACTATTTCCTCCGGAAAAGTGATCCGCTAATCAACTAACAACTTGGTTCCTCCTTGCTGCTAGGTAAACAGAGGCGTATGGAGTAGGGAAACTTGCCCAACCACCCAGAACAATATTTAGGATACAAGCAAAGCAATAGAATAAGTGGACATAGGTTTCGATTTGCAAAGGGGAATTTCAGGACAGACACCAGGAAGTATTTCTTTACCCAGGGGATAAATGCAACAACAACAACATCATCATCTTGCATTTATATAGCACCCTTTATGCGGATAGTGTCTCAGAGTCCTGTATTAATGACTGGAACAGGTTGCGACAAAAGGCTAAAAAAAAACAGCTTGCTGCTGTGATGGGAAGCTGGTGAAGTGGTTATTCTGGGCAGATGTGATCAAATGTCCAAAGGGCCCTTCTTCATCTGAACCGAGCTTGCAATCTAATTTACCACATAAATCGTGTCTTGTCGGGTGTGTAAAAAAAAACTGAACCGTAGAAGCTTTCTTCGGGCTCCCATTTTCTTTGCGTTTTTACTTTCTTTGTTTGCTCTCGGTTAGTATCTTCCTTTATAATTCCCTCGGCATAATTACACATTTTCCACTGTTCAGCAGAGTGAGCAGCAGCTTCTGAACCTGTTGTGATTAGTGTACAGTGGAAGCAGAGCTGGGTTATGCGGCTGCCTGCTAATTATTGTGGCACAAACGGCTGCGTTTTTCATGAGCTAACTGGCAGAAATGTGTCTGGAAAAAAAGGTAGGGGTTGAGTGCTGACCATTCAGCCGTGAACAAAAGGCATAGTCGAAAGGCATGACTGAATGCATCGGAGATTCGGCTTAATAGATTGAGAGATACACACAGTATATATTAGGTGCAAAACAGGGAAGATAGAAGCTGAGAACTGAACAATGAAGTGAACAAAATTTTTACCAGGCAGATTTTATTTTGGTTTTGAGTCTCTGTTTTGTCAGAAGATGCAGGTTTCCTTACTCCGCACTCCTCAGTGTACCCAGCAGTAAGTAGGAACCCGGTTGCTAGTCGATTGGCAGATCGCTTTTCCGGGGGTAATAATTCCTTCAAAAAATAATAATAATAATAAATCGGTTTCTCAATCCACGGGGGATACTGTCTTGCGCAATTGGCTGCCCCGTTTTGCCCACAAAATATGCAGTCACTTCACTTTACAGTGTATTCTGGGAAAGGATTTGAGACGTCTCGAAGACGTGATAAGGCGCTATATCAAATGCAAGGATTATTATTATTATAGTCGTAACATACAGGGTGACCCCATTATAAAGCGCCTTGCTAGAGTCTGGGTTCACTCTTAACGTGGTTGCCCTGCGGGCCTTGGGTTTACATATCCAGTTTGCAAGGCAGACTGGCTGCTTCCTGTCCACTATGCGTGGGAAGTGCTGCTGTCGTCACCTTTTGCCAACGTGCAATGTACAGGACAGCCTCTGTGCGCCCATCCTCTGGAACTCCATCCCACAATCACTTCACCTCGCTCCCTCCCTCGCCTCCTTCAAGGCACGACTCAAGACCCTCCTTGTCCACCGTGCATTCAGCCGCCCTCCTACCCCCTCTGCCCTCCCTCACCCCAAACCTGCCCCCTCCCCCCCACCCACCAGGCTCCAGTCCTGATCCCCGACTGTTCAGCGCCTTGGGACGTCCTCCCGACGTGAAAGGTGCTTTACAAATGTAATTGTGTGGTTGTGGTTGTTGTTGAACCCACAACCTTCTGACTTGGTGGCAACCTGATGATCCAGAATACGGCTGGTTTTACACACATTATGATATCCGAGATATTGGACCCAGACGAGTGGGTGGGAACACGCCATCGATCAGTCTGTCTGGACCACCCAACCTAACTTACATAAGACAGACACACACCTAAAGGTTGTGGGTATCTTATAAGGCTGTAATAGCAGTAGAGGATTCCAGTGACAAGCTAAACATCAGCAGATATTTGAGTTAGTGGCTACTAGTTTATTGTAAACAGATTTCTGAGTTATCAGAGGCCATTATATTATGACACCAGGTTATTATCTCCCGATCCTCCGCAACTCCCTGCATCAATCCCTACCTCTTTCTCCTCCTTTGCCCATCTTCAGCTCATATCTGAAGACATTCCACATCGATGTGCCCACGTTCACTTCCCCGTTCTTCCCAGCCCGGCCTCAAACTTGTGCCACTGTTAAGTGATCCAAGAAGCTACCCCATGTGATGGTCGATATTGTTGTTTCCGATCCTGTGTCCAATTCATTTTTAATGTTGGTAAACAAAACTGTCTTCCTGTAAAAATTTTGTTGTTGTAGTTTTGCCTTACGCTATTAGAAAAAGGGTTCCTTTGCCAGAAAATAACATTTGTGGCTTTCCATGGAACAGCAGTTGAGTTTTGCTGGATACCACTGCATTGGTATCGTTTCGCCCACAAATATACAGTCAATTCACTTTACAGTATATTCTATTGAGATGTCTAGAAGACGTGAAAAGGCGCTGTACCAAATGCAAGGATTATTATTATTTTGCAAGGGTATCGATTGCTCTGTGTGTGTAAGGCAGAAGAGTTTATTGGTCATATTTTCTGCTCAAGATCCCAAATCATTATTTCTGTTATGTGCATTTTACGTTTGAAACTCTACATTTAAATGGCACATTGATTATGTTTGCTCTGCCTTTGTGCTAGTTGGCAAAAAGTCAAGAGTCAGGCAAAGTCTAGGGCACTGATTTCAACCGCACAGTATTCTCTCATGTCTCAGGGATTCTTTATGCTTGGTGTTCATCTTCATATTATACTTATTTAGTTGGAGATGGTTTGAGCAGCTCAACTCCAAAAGGAATGGGTTTCAGTGTGGGTTGATGTAACAGATGTGCAACGTGATTTTTTTCTTATTTAATCAAAGTTGCCCGCTTTGCTCTACGTCCTTTCTGAATCGTATCATGCTTGGTTTGGCAAGGCAGGTTTTTAAGTTGTCTCACTAATTTTTGTCCCTCAAATTAATATCGAGTTCTAAGTTAAGTACCACTTTACATGCGTTTTCAATTGTTTTTGGATTTAATGCTAATCATTTTGATTAACTCCACTCCATTGCCAGTGATTTTTGTTTACGATCAGCCGGGTTTCCGACCCACATGGCGGCCCCTCGCCGTGGTTAAGAGCATCCAAAGAATGCTGAGAGTTTCATGTGGGTGACTTACACATTGAAGTGCCTGTGTCTGGGATGGAATGCGCACTCTCTCCTTGAAGGGTCGCACCCAGTTAACCTAACTCCAGAGATTATTAGTCATAGTTTGGCAAGAGCCAAGGCTTGGAGACCTCAGACTTGTGCGTTGGGCTCCGGCTAGATTTTAACCAGATAAAACTACTCCGCTTGCCAATTAAAGCACTGGCTGGCAAGCTTATTGCTGCTTGTCCAGCTAGAACCATCCAATCTGTTGAGGCCTTGGCTTGCAAGGTCAATGGGAGTTGAATGGGAAGAATCTCTGCCCCCAGTGACTGGTCCCTCCAATCCTAGTGATGAGCCAAGCTGGTCTGGGCTGTCATCAGCCAGGCCCTGGAACAGTGTAGATCTGCATCGCTCAAACCCAGACTACTGAGGGTTGAGATAATTGCGCCATTCCATTGCTAAGCACATCACTTTAGAGCAAATTCCGATCACTTTAGAGCCAATTCATCTCCAAGAAGACGGCCACTGAATCCCCCTCCACCCCAAGGAATTACTAGTGAAGGGATATATAGGATCAAACTAAAAGCTTACCAAGTAATGAATCTATAGTTTGGTTTCCACCAGCGTCACTTACTTTTTTATAAAATCTGTAAATTGCAGATTCCATCTGCTGTTCTTGTGACACGCATTTAAAAAAAATTCAATTTGTTGAAACTGGGCAGAATTATATTTAGTGTCGTGTCTGGTTGTAAGAATAATTCCTTTTTTTCGGATTTGGCAACTCAATACTATTATTTCGAAGCTGAATTTACACTGTTTTTATGACATTACTGCAGTATTAGGGACATAAGTCACTGGAACGAGACACGACTTTTATAATCGAGGTTCTGTCGAGTTTATTCCTTGCTGTCACCTTAAATTTAAAAATCCGGATAAACACCTCAAACGCGCTGACCGTTTTAATTGAAACGCTTATATTTTGCGAGGCAATTTCCATTCATTGAAGATCACAAGGTAAGTCGGGTGAAGAGACAATGTATGCAAGCGCTGAAGCCTTCGGCTCATCTGCTCTTTCTCTTCCAGAATACCCAGTGTACCATCTTCCCATTATGTCGTAGGAACATAGGAAAACAGGAACAAGGGCAGAAGGAGGCCATTCAGCCCACTGAGCCTGCTCCACCAGATTAATAACTTTTAACATATCTCTTAATCCTAAATAGCTGTTTCTTAAATGGGTCCAAAATCCTGACCTGAAATCATCCTTCCTGGTATCGGAAGCATTGGCTTCTCAGCGGGCATTTAAGACTAGGCTTTAAAAGGAAATGGCTGTGCTGCCCATAACATTAGCAAAATGATAACTGCTGTATGGCCTCGCTTTGAGAAGGGGAAAGGAACTTCATAAGCTGTGTCCGAGCTATTCAGCTCATTTACGATCACAAGGTAATAATAACAATAATAATCCTTGCATTTGATGTAGCACTTTTCACGTCTTTGAGACGTCTCAAAGTACTTCACAGAATATGCTGTAAAGTGAATTGACGGCAAATTTGTGGGCGAAACGCGGCAGGCAATTGCGCACAGCAGTGTACCACAAATAGTTGTGGATTAAGTGAGCAAAATATTATTTTTTTTGAGGGATTATTATCCCCAGAAAAGTGTTCCGCCAATCGACTAACAACTGGATTCCTACTTACTGCTCGATAAAGAGAGGCGTGTGGAGTAAGGAAACTTGGCCAATGTTTTACTCTGCCCGGGAATTGAACCCAGGTCCTCTCGCTTGCGAGGTGAGTGCTCTAACCACTGAGCTGCAGGACTCCACTGTTCCATATATTTCTGATTATCAGTTCTTCACTTCAAACAATTTCAAATGTTTTCACAACATGATGGGTCAGTTTCCTGCTCTCTCTCTCTCTCTGCCCCAAATCCTGCTCTCTCTCAAAAACTCTCAACTCATTTTCTTCCTGAAACCATTATACTTTAAATAATAATAATAATAATCCTTGCATTTGATATAGCGCTTTTCACATCGGGAGGACGTCCCAAAGCGCTTCACAGAACACACTGTAAAGTGAATTGACTGTATGTTCTGTGGCCAAAAGGCAATTGCACACAGCAGGGCACTTAATAAATATTTTGCCAGTGTTAGTGAGGTGCACTTGTTGCTGAGTTTAAGACTTTGTTCACCAGTCGTAGAGGAGAAATTACTGTGATGGCCTTAAATGTGAGGTAATTGTCATTCGAGCTATAGGAAGACTGATATTCAGAGTCCTGTAGCTCAGTGGTTAGAGCACTCGCCTCACAAGCCAACACACCTGGGTTCGATTCCCGGCAGGTCGAAACGTTGATAAGTTTCCTTACTCCACACGCCTCTGTTTACCTAGCGGTAAGTGGGAACCCAGTTGTTAGTTGATTGGTGGATCGCTTTTCTGGGGGTAATAATTCCTTCAAAAAAATAATAAATTTGGTCGCTCAATCCACGACTGTTTGTGGGACGCTGCTGTGCGCATTTGGCTGCCAGGTTTCATCCACAAAATATTCAGTCCATTCACTAAACAATATAAGGTGCAATGGAATTTTAAGTATTGTTTCTTTTGCACAAACCCAAATTCCAATCTGTTTTGTTAGCCTTGAACCTCTGACAACAGCGTAAAGGAATGCATTTTCAGTCTGTTTGAAAAGCAAGTTTAATGAGCTGGAAATGCCCTGCGAATATGAAATACTTTGATTATCAGCCCCTGGTGCTCGAATATAACTTGTTGCTTAAGACTATCAGTGGAACGGAATTTGTGTGTCGAATAGTTTTCAAAAATACTGTTATCTAGACAACTGCAGGGACCAATGTAAGATAATTAGCTCGAGCATCCCTATCATGCACTGTAATTCCATGACATTGTGTGATATATGCGCCTCTCTGCATCAATTTATTTTGTGTTTTTATTTGGAATTTGGTATTGAATTCCCACCAGACCCAGAACAGCAACAACCTCACAAAGGTTAATGTCTCAGACTACTCTACAATGAGGGGGTTAGACACTGAGGAGCAGAGAGGGATGGGGAGGTGATCATAAGGAAAGTCACAAGGTAGGTGTTAAGGTGGGACTTGAAGACAGGTAAAGAGCGGGCGAGATGGAGTGGTAGAGGGAGGAAATTCCAGAGGTTAGGGACTTCGAAATCGCATGTTCTTTCGACGAGCCAGCTGATTCGAGAGGGCAAGTAGAGGAGCGAGCCTTGCCACCCCCAAACTGGGTGATCATTTCAACGTTGAAGCAATGGTCTCCTCGAATAGCTTTCTAACGGGTGCTAATTCGGATCATTTAATTCATCCGACCTAACAGCTCACAATCAAACAGGTTCTGTCAAAGGTACGTGTAATGTAATAACCCGCTTGTAGCCCGTCAGTTAGTGGGGCTCCAGTTTCTTCAGCGACAATGCATTCACAACCCGCTGTCTCCCCTCTTAACAAAGCCGCACCGGCCTGCCAAGTGCCTGTTCTCTTCACGTCCCAAGTATAAGGAGTTCTGTAGCTCAGTGGTTAGAGCAGTAGCCTCGCAAGTCTGTCTGCCGCAAACCTGGGTTTGATTTCCGGCAGGGAGAAACGTTGAGCGAGTTTCCTTACTCCACGAGTCTCAGTTTCCCTAGCGGTAATTAGGAACCCGGTTGTTAGTCGATTGGCTAACGCCGCTTGTCTGCGGTTAATAATCCCTACAAAATAAATAAAAATAATTTAGTCACTCAATCCACGACTGTTTGTGGGACATTATGTGCGCAATTGGCTGCTGCGTTCCCCCACAAAACATACAGTCAATCAATTCACTTTACAGTATATTCTGTGAAGCACTTTGAGACGTCTCGAAGAAGCGATAAGGCGCTGTATCAAACGCAAGGATTATTATTATCATGATTAGACAGTGAGTGCCGACACGCTATTTGACCTCGGAGAATATCACTGACACCCTAGTTGTGTTTTACCGCACAGCCCCAGGTAAACCCTTTCCGCCAGGAGCAGAAACCTTGTCTACTTGGCTATGCCAGAGCTACTTAACCCCAATGTTTCCCCCAAAACAGTTAGCGCTTGCTGGTTCATATTAACCAGCGTGACACTGACCGGGAATTGAACCTGCAATCTTTGGTGTGTGTGTGTGTGTGGTGAGCTCGTCTTTATCCATTCCTTCACTGAGAGAGTTCAGCTGCTAATACTGGCCTGGGCTGATTCTCATCCTTCAGCAGTTCAGTCACACACTAAGGCTCAACCCCCTTTAGCTGTTTCCAATGTTTCCCAATTCCTCTACAAACGACAATTTTCACGCTGAGAGCACGGAGGGCGACCTTGTAAGGTTGGACTGATTGACAGTACACCACAGCCAAAACATTGACCAAGTCCATTTCTAAGCTCCAGAAATAGCTGTTGCTCGAATGTCTTGGTTTGCGGAAAGCAATTCCTTTGCAATTTACATGGTAAAATTGCGAATTAAACGACAGCAAGTGAATCTTGAACTTTCTTCGTGCGATTTTCCTCGATTTTAATGAATATCTGGACGTGGCTACCCTCTATGTTAAAAAATAATTTGCCTACAGAACATTTCGTAGCGACAAATGATTTTAATTTAAAGTAGCCAATCCTACCGCAGCTGGCCAGGGTTTAAGGTGTTCAGTTCTCTCCAGGATCGGTTCTTGTAAAGCTTAATCAATTAGAAATATCCGAAGAATCTTGCTGGGAGCTAACAAGGTAGTGTAAATACTTTCGCAAACAAGGATTAATTCCTCTTCTGCTGAGCATTAATTAACAATTCAGAAGAATATTAGCTGTGGAGATTTAACTTGCAGAGGCCGAGTTATACAAAGCTCTTTTTCTCCTCACTTGTGTGTGTGTGGGGGGGAACAGACTCGGTTAGAATTATAGGTTACGTTCTGATATGTGAACGTTAAAAACTAGATTGAAATATTCCCGAAACGCACTGCATTTTGAAATATTGCTACTCGCAGACGTCCTTTTTGCAGAAATGTACGTAAATGGGGAATGATAAAAGAAAGATTACCATTTGCCTTTTTTTTTCAAAGCAAGATCTACTCAGTCACACCTTTGAGGCAGCAAGTCAGAACAGTGTCCATTCAAATCGATAATATAATAATAATAATCTTTGCGTTTGATATAGCGGCTGATCAGGTCTTCAGGACGTCTCAAAACACTTCACAAACTATATAAAGTGAATTGACTGTATATTTGTGGGCGAAACACGTTTAAGGTGTTGTCCCACAACCAGTCGCGGATTGAGTGACCAAATTGTTGTTATTTTTGAAGGAATTATTACCACCGGAAAAGCGATCCGCCAATTGGCTACCAACCGGGTTCCTACTTACTGTTGGGTAAACAGAGGCGTGTGGAGTAAGGAAACTTGCCCAACGTTTCGTCCTGACCGGGAATCGAACCTGGGTCTCTCGCTTGCGGGGCAAATGCTCCAACCACTGAGCTACAGGGCTCCACAATATAAAGCGCTTTGAGGCATCCTCCTGCCACTATTGTACTGCTCCTGAATCCTCAACTATTACTATTACGTGAGAGTGGATACACAATGCATTAGACACATCGGGTCACCTCTGTTGCAATGGGTACTCGTGTTGGTGTTTTTTATATGGTATGAGGACCTATGGAATAGTAATATTTAGTACTTAATTACCAATTCTGTTTTCAAAACACTGTTGTTTCAGCAGCAGGTTCCCTGATGAGGAATATTGTTCTGTTGGATGCACTTGACTGCACTTGAGTGTGATAACACTGACCTTCCAGGAATTCTAATTATAAATTAAGTTTCTTATTGAATTTTTGCCACGGTTCCATTTTAAGCTCAGGGGCAATTCGAGAAATGTTTGTACGAGATCAGGCCATAAGTACAAAAAGTCGGCCTGGTTTGAAATTGAGTGTGGACACGTTTGAAATCACAACATGCTGACTAAGTTTAAGGAAAGAGTACCTACTACAAACAGTTATTGATGAATTTTCACTTACTCCATCGTTTAGGAGGTGTTTTGTTGGAACGATCCTATGAATAATTCTTAATTTGAAAGGATTTGCTGTAAAGTGTAGTGACTGTGTGCATTTTGTAAGTCAGAGGATACAGAAAAGGACTACCAAAATCATTGAGGGGATGGAGGGACTGGACTATGAGGAGCAATTAGGTAAATTGGGCGTGTTCACGCTGGAGAAGAGAAGGTTGAGGAGTGATATGATTGCAGCCTTTAAAATTCTGAAGGGAATAGATAATGTAGACCAGGATAAGATGTTTTATATTGCACTGAACAGTAGACCAGAGGACACGGCCTGCGATTGAAGGGGGTAAATTCAGAACAAATCTGCGGAAACACTACTTCAGTGAGCAAGTAATAAACATATGTAGCAGGCACACGAGGGAGACAGACGGTGGAAGCAAAGAATATCATTTGTTTCAAGAGCAAATTAGATAGATTTCCGCTAGAAAATAATATCTGGGGATACAGTGTACAGTTTGGATCACAACATGTCAAGCGACTGCTAGGATGGTGGAAGGCGAAGTAGATGGATCTTGGTCTTCTTTCGTCAAGCAAATTCTTACGTTCTTGTGTGCACGGCAGTCAATTGACACACACAGCAATGGCCCAAGAATTGAATGGCCAAATGTTGTTTGTCAGTTTTCTAGGGGATTTTTTTGTGTTGTGTAACAAGCCGATGTGGGTGGTGAATTTATTAGCCAAAAAAGCCCTCGTCGTGGGAGTGGGGATGGCATCTTTCCCAGTATTAGGTCATGATCTCCAAAGAAACATGAGAAAAAAAAACTACGCTGGGCAGCAACTCTCCAGTAGCCTCAAAGCAATTGATCAAAATAATATTTTAAATAACTTGAACTTTTTGTTCACTAAGATTCGCCCACAAAATATGCAGTCACTTCACTTTACAGTATATTCTGTGAAGCGCTTTGAGACGTCTCGAAGACGTGATAAGGCGCTATATCAAAAGCAAAGATTATTATTTTTATAATGAGTTGAGGAGATGAATAGTTTGTAACAACAACGCCTACAGTTAACAGTAAGATTGACGTCCCAAAGCTCTTCGCATTCTATCATGTGTAGTGACTGTGTATTTAGATTTGATTACATGGAAAAAGTGGGGAAAGTGTCAAATGGATGCACCATAAATGCACACATGATGGAGAAGAGATGAGAGGGAGTGTAAAAGAGGGAATTAGGATCAGCGGAGGTTCATCTAGAGCAGGGAGGTCCACAGGCAGATTTCAACTGCAACCCCACCCCCCCCTCCCCCACCACCACCCCCTGCATTTCACTGGCCCACCACTCCCTCCATAACCCGTAAATGTTATGATTCTGGAAGGGAAACACGAAAATATTGCTTATGTGGCCTATGAATGCTTCTCAAAGAGGGCATCAGCAGCTAAAGAGTTGGCTCACCCTGATCTAGATTATAAATACCTACACAGACTAATTATAATAATAATAATACTCAGATAATCCTTGCATTTGATATAGCGTCTTATCGTGTCTTTGAGACATCTCAAAGCGCTTTGGGCTGAATGGCCTGTTTCCTGTTTGCTATAACAGTTTGTAGCTATGTTGATAGGCTGGAGATGGAGAGTGTCAGCAATCTGAAACAAGCAGCTGGATATATTTTTGGTGAGAGAAGAATTAGTATATATCGTAAAAGATAAAGTACGGAATGCAACTTTAGGAATAGTCGGAAATGATCACAATCGTCTCTTTGTTTGCCTTAAGTTACACAATGTTTCTAAGTACTGCTGTGTGTTGAAAACACCCCCTTCGCACTATCGTATTCTAAGACTTGGGAATTCTTGGGAAACTTTCACGGGTGGAACAACAAGCATTTCTGTGTGTGGGAGGGAGAGGCTGGTTGCTGAGACAGAGAGGTTAATGTAGAAAAAGTTAAGAGGATTGTAACTGTTCCAAACAACCGCAGGTAACACGAGAATACCAACCCCCCCCCCCACTCCCACCTCCCGCATTACTTTTCAATACATCAAAGCTATTTACAACTCCTGTGAAGGCACCCTTCTGCTTTATTGCAGATTAATGGAAAAGAAAGAGTGCTATAAATCACAGCCTCCAGAAAGTTGTTACGATGCAGTGGAATAATTTTTGCTGTCGTGAAAAGATTCCTGCGCAGAATATATATTTTCTTTTGAAAAAAAAGAAAGTCTCCTGGTGGAAGCCGATAATTGACGATACTTTGTAAAACGGGCGAAAAATCACTTAGAAGCGAAGAATAAAAACAATGGTAACGAGTTCACATCGCGTGTCTTTGAGCAGCGGGTTTGAGTTATGGAATTTCAGAAGTCCCGTCATTTCGAACTAAGACGTTGGCCAAAATAGTTGCTTCTTTTTGAAACAGCTCTAAGTTACGTGCCATTAGCAGATGTATTTGCAAAGTGCCAATAAAAAGATATTACGCGGACTTCATTCGGCTTCGGTGGAGAGAGACGGATGGTAAGGTAATCGTGGTACTTCTCTGGCTGTTGATGTTAAAGAGAAAGGAGTTCCGATACATGAAATTGCAAGTTACTGAAAGCTGGGTGTGAGGTTCCTTTTACCCAATGTTTCCAACTAAAATGAGAAGAAATCCCTGAAGCAGAAGCAGGCTCCCGGTCAGCTCGCTGTGCCAAACGCTTTGAGACGTCCTCCCGACGTGACAGTGTAAACAGTGATGGTAAATTTTTCAAATGCACTATACACTGTGAAGGCCGTTATATAAATGCAAGTTGTTGTTGTTGTTGTTGTCACACTTAAGCTCCATCTCAAAAGAAGGTGGAAACTTCCCCGACAGGACAAAACGTTAGGCAAGTTTTCTTACTCCACACGCCTCTGTTTACCTAGTGGTAAGTAGGATCCGGTTGTTAGTTACTTTTTCGGGGGTAATAATCCCTTTAAAAAAAAGATAATTTGGCCACTCAATCCACGACTGTTTGTGGGACGCTGCTGTGTACAATTGGCTGCTGTGTTTCTCCCACAAAATACAGAGTCAATTCACTTTGCAGTATATTCTGTGAAGCGCTTTGAGACATCTCGAAGGCGTGATACCAAATGCAAGGATTATTATTATTATATTATTAAGTACAACGATGAAGTAGATACTCACCAGAGAAATAGTGAGGTGCACACATCTTACATGTTATCTTACACCTCGCCCCCTCCTTAGCCTCCTTCAAGTCCCGCATCAAAACCCTCCTCTTCGACCATGCCATTAGCCACCCCCTTCCCCTCCCTTCTCCCCCCCTGACCCCAGCTCGGGTCTGAAATGCTGTTACACTGTCCAGCGCCTTGGAACGTTCTCCCGACGTGAAAGGCGCTATACACATGTAATCTTGTTGTTGTTTTAAACATTAATATGATTATTTGTTTAATATGGCCCATTAATATTTACGCACTTCAATCAGGATTGGTTTGAGTTGCTAATACAGGTCAGTAGAAAGGATCCTCAAATTTGGGTTGGAGTTTTAGTAAGCCATTACTTTTACAAACCTTAATCATACATGACATCTCAGCCTATTAATAGGTGCATGCCGTGAAGCAATTCACATCTGAGGATAAGCATTAAGTGTTTTATTATGTTAAAATAAACCAGGAAATATCATACAATGACAGTGATTACAATAACTGGAATAAAGGTAGCCATTACAACTGCATCTGTTATGCACTACCCGGTTTACCATTGTATCCTGGGGAAGACAGCCTGACAGACTCCTAACCTCGATGCTTTTTCTTGATAAATGGACCTCCTCTGGTAAACTGCTCTCTGGAGCGATTAAGCTATGCAGTTGTTATAGGTGAAGCTCGTAATTACATCCTCTGTGTGAATAAAGAGTTGTGTGTGTGTGTGCTCAAACTTGACATTTTACAATATCAATGATAATAATAATGTACGCATTTGATACAGCGTCTTATCACGTCTTCGAGACGTCTCAAAGCGCTTCATAGAATATACTGTAAACTGAATTGACTGTATATTTTGTGGGCGAAACACGGCAGCGTCCCTACAAACAGTCGTGGATTGAGTGACCAATTTTCTTTTGAAAGATTGTTATCGACGGAAAGCGATCCGCCAGTTGACTAACTGATACACTTGAACTGATACCAAACACAGTGGGACCTCCACTTCTGTACATCAGGGTGATAGACATTTGCACTCCATTAGCACTGCCGTTCTCGGGATCTACTTTTCACGGCAGTGATCTCTGCTGCGACACGTTCTGAGATGAATTCAAAGCTCTGGGACACTTTTATGTTGAGGTGAGTGTTAATCCCACTGCCCCTGACATGACCATCTCCAAGGTGATGTGAGCAGCAGACCTCTAGGGCGATTTTCACAACTCTCTTCGGTCACCCTCCTCCCCGCCCTCCACCCCTCCTGATCCCAACCCCAAGCTCAGGTGCGGTTCCCTGACTGTCCAGTGCCTTGGTACGTCCACCTGACGTGAAAGGCACTGCGTAAATGTAATTGGTTGTTGTTGTGGGTTCAGCCCCATGTTGAAAAATTGCAGTAGCAAAGTCCAGGCTGATATTCCAATGCAGCGTTGAGGGGTGGGGGGAGGGTTTAGGGGGTGCATTGCCAAGGATGCCGTCCTAAAGATGAGATGTTAAACCAAGGTACTATCTGTCTCTTCAGGTGTGTTAAAGATCCCATGACATTACTTTCCTCGAAAAGAGAATGGAGTTTCTCCTGATCTCTCACCAATAATTTCCCCAGATAAAATTGATGATTAACTTCATGGCTGTTTGTGGGACATTGCGGTGCACAAATTGGCTGCCCCTACAATATCCAGTCACTGCACTTTACAGTGAACCCGTGAAGCAGTTTGAGACAACCTCCTCATGTGAAAGACACGATCTCAAATAAATCCAAGGATTATTTTCATTATATTTATTATTATTGATGTTGCGCATTTAGATGGCGATTTGCTGCCAGTAGAAAAAAAGGAGTGTCAGAAGATGGCTCGAGCATAATTAACCCAAGTCTGAATTAATAATAATAATAATAATCCTTGCATTTCATGTAGCGCCTTATCACGTCTTCGAGACGTCTCAAAACGCTTCACAGAACAGACTGAAAAGTGAAGTGACTGTATTCCTGGGCTAATAATAGCAAACTGAGTTTATTTCACGTTCTACCCATCTTAATTAATGAAATTGATTAATTAAGATGGGGGGGGTCAGAGGGAGATCCCTGATTGTTTTAATTTGAAGGTGAAATTGCAGTCAAAATATAAACAGACCTTTATCTCCTGTGTGGTGTTCCTGTCTGAGTGGATCCAGAATGCCTAAGCCTTTATCGCAGCGGGTGCAGGCACTTGGAGATGTAGCTATTCAAATCAGCACTGCTTTTAGCTTTCAGTTCCTGTTACTTATGAGGAGTCAGCCTTGCTCTGACTTGCACTCAGCCAGAGATCTGCAAGTCTGCAAGAAAACCCCCGAGCCCCAGCTTCAGCTCACAGTCAGAACATTGCTCAGCGGCTCATGTGATTTCCTCAGCATCTTTAAGCATTGCAGGGATTTGTCATCTCCCCTGCTGTCACCAGGATATTCTGCCTTTAAATATAAAGAGGAGCATTTCACTTTTAATGTCCTGTTCCTGATAATTTGTAGGCAGACGCACAGATGCTAGCCAACATCCCCAGTGAACGTCACACGGAACTCTTGATACAATAACCAGTAGGTAAACTTCACTTCACGGCTGTTTGTGCGTGGTGGGGTGTTGCTGTGTGCAAATTAGCTGGGCCCCCGTCTCAAGACCCTCCTCTTCGACCGCACCTTCGGTCACCCTCCCACCCCTACCTTCGCTGCCCTCCACCCCTCCTAATCCCAACCCCCAACTCGGGTGCAAATCCTTGACTGTCCAGTGCCTTGGGATGTCCTCCCGACCAGAAAAGCGCAATTCACATTTTTTGTTGTTGTTGTTGCATTTGCCTACAAAATACACAGGTAAAATCCTGCGAAGCGCTTTGAGACATTTGGAAGATGTGGTGACAACAAATGGCATTGATATAGCACCTTTCACGTTGGGAGGTAAGGTGCTGTATCAAACGCAATGATTATTGTCAGTCATGAAATCAGTCCTTGCAATTTGATGCAGCGCCTTATCACGTCTTTGAGACGTCTCAAAGCGCTTCACAGAATATATTGTAAAGTAAATTGACTGTATATTTTGTGAGCAAAATGTGGCAGCCAATTGCACACAGCAGCGTCCCACAAACAGTTTCAAATTGAGTGTCTAAATTATTATTATTATTGTTTTATTGTTGTTTTTGGAAGGACTATTACCCCCAGAACTGCTGGGTACCTATTTACTGCGAGGTAAACAGAGCCGTGTGGAGCAAGGAAACTTGGCTAAGGATTATTAAAGTATTGTTGTTCAATTTCAATCAGTTTAAACTTCAAAAGAGTGCAGAGCAGACAATTGATTGCCTCTGACTAAAGTCATTCACTGCATTGTGCACGCGCATCACAATCTCGGACTTCCTCACATGAACAAAACATATCAACAATTTCAAAAATAATGTCATTGGAAAATTCCCAACTACCTGAGTGAAAATCCTTGAAATCTGTGTAAATGTTTTATCCATGAGATTTTTCCTTCGTGGTTTTCAAGGGTATATGCAGATTTGCAAAGTCTCCATAGCTTCTGTGAAATTGTGCATCGCACGGAGCTTTAATTGTAACTCGAAAAGTGTAACAGGATCTGTTAAGAGAGTCAAAGGACCGTAGAGTCTAAACCCCTCTCCTGTAACTATTCTTGCTCTGTAAGCCTGATTAATGTTGTCGTCAGCTTTGCACGCTATTGTAAATATGCCAGCTCCGAGTTCTATCAGAGCGCAGCTTCCGGACAGGCGTGAGGTTGGCTAACTCTGTGTTAAAAGTCGACGGTCTTTTGTGTTTTGCAGGGAGTCCCCAAGCCTATTGCTGTGGAGCCGTGTTCGACGACCAGAGCTGCAGTTCTGACCGTTTTTATATGTCTGCCGAGAGGCTCGTGTGGAACCCCACCTCCCGGTCAATCAGGTGAGACTCAGACCCAGAGACCAGGTTTGCTTGAAACTTCCGAAGGAAGGAAATTGATCTTTGCGAGATCTTTGAGATTCGTTGTTTTCTCGCCCACCTGAGGGGTGGCCAGAGGCAAAGAGAAAAACTGTTGAAAATAACCCGAGTCTATTTTTTTTAGATATGTATTGTAATAAAACCCCGGAATTGGAACCTAGCCGAAACCGAAAACGACACCTTCGAAATTCTTTCCTTCGGTAATTCTGTAAAAGAGTTTAGTCAGTTAGGTGATGAGTCGTGAATTAAGGTCTCCGAAGAGAATTGTTTGAGTCAAACGCATTCGGCCCCCAATGTGTATCTTGCCGCGTAGTAAATGACCATTGCGATTCAATGCTCCGGTTAGTCAGAAGAAGAACGTCTCTCGCTTGGTGGTGAACAACAACAACAAATGGCATTTGTACAGTGCGGTTCACTTTGGGAGGACGTCCCAAGGCACTGGACAGTCAGGGATTCGGACTGAGCCCGGGTCAGGGGACGGGGGGGGGGGTTGGGGTAAGTGAGGGTTGAGGGCAGGGAGGATATAGGAGGGTGGTCGGATACACGGTCAAAGAGGAGACTCTTGAGACGTGTCTTGAAGGAGCAAGGGAGGGAGAGAGGCGAAGGGAACGTGGGATGGAGTTCCAAAGGGTGGAGGCAGAGAGGCTGATGTCCTGAACGCCGATGGTGGGGCGGACCAGACCGGACAGGAGACATGGAGCAAGCCATGACAGTCAGCTCTTAAGCTGAAAGCGAGTTCTTTTTGTCTTACCTCCGCAGTTTTGATGAGCAGTTAAAAGTCGTGATCTCTACCTTTGCTGTCGCTGATCGCTGTGATGAAGGGAATTGGTTTATCCCAACTTTTCCCATTTAACATTCTCCAAAAAAAAACAAGGGAGTTACAGATGAGTCGTTTTGATCTATGCTGGGGGTGGGGAGAAGCGAGTGGGGGGTGGGGGGGCAGGAGCGCGGGGTGGGAGAGAGTGGGGGGAAGAGAGGGGTTTGAAACAGGTTGAAACAAACCCAGTTGAAACGATAGATTTTAACCTTGGCAAGATCACAGCACGGCCCTGCTTAGGACCAATGGCCATTTTAACAACAACTTGCATCGACTTAGCGGCCTTCACGCACGCTGGAGGGTGTCTCGGAGCGCTTAACACCGCCGCGGGAACAGAGACGCTGGAATTTGGGAGCTCCGGGATTTTAAAGGCGGCCCCCGAAATACCAGGCTGACGAGCAGGAGCAACAAATGGCAAAATAGGCGCTGGAAATCTGAAATCAAAACAGAAGTGGCCGAGTACACACAACAGGTCAGGCGGCATCGATGGAGAGAGGGAAGTGAGTTAACGTTTCAGGTTGATGACCTATCGTCAGAGTAGCCAAACTTGTTCCATTGCCAGCTGGAGTCTAGCCCTCGGGGTGTTCAGACCGCAGCAAATTGATGGTTGCCTCGGCATTATAGGGGTTGCCGGAGCTTTTAACCCGTCGCCTTTCACCTTACAGCCAGGAGCACCGCTCGTGCAGCTGTTCTTCAGTGTTCCATATCAGCCCAGACCCCATCTGTGAGCCTTCACCAGTGCTTTTCACAGCTTGTGGGACACTTGCCCAGATGGTGCCATTTTACTGAAGCTTTTTCTATCTGCATGTTCGATGCAAGTTCGAATGCAGTGGTAATCATTAGCGGAGGTGTATGGGGGAGGTGGGGGGTGGAGGGGGGTGTGAAGGTGTCATGAGGGGATGCTTGAACCAGGAGGAAGCACCCAATGTGGAGTCCTGTAGCTCAGTGGTTAGAGCACTCGCTTTGCAAGTGAGAGACCTGAGTTCAATTCCAGGCAGAGGGCGAAACCTTGGGCAAGTTTCCTTACTCCACACAGAGCCTAATAATAATCCCTCCAAAACCAAAAACAATAATAAATTGTCATTTTCAATCTATGACTGTTTGTGGGACACTGCTGTGCGCAATTGGCTGCCGCCTTCGCCCACAAATATACAGTCAATTCACTTTACAGTATATTCTGTGAAGCGCTTTGGGACGTCCCCCAGCCGTGAAAAGCGCTATATCAAATGCAAAGATTATTATTATTATTAAATTGGTCATTTTCAATCTACGACTGTTTGTGGGACATTGCTGTGCGCAATTGGCTGCCGCGTTCGTCCACAAATATACAGTCAATTCACTTTACAGTGTGTTCTGTGAAGCACTTTGGGATGTCCTCCCGATGTGAAAAGCGCTAAATCAAATGCAAGGATTATTATTATTATTAATAGTAACAATAATAATTTGGTTCCTCAATCCATGACTGTTCGTGGGACGCTGTTGTGTGCAAATTGGCTGCCGCGTTTTGCCCACAAAAGATACAGTCAATTCACCCTACAGTGTTTCCTGTCAAACGCTTTGAGACGTCTCGAAGACATGATAAGGCGCTGTGTCAAATGCAAGGAATATTATAATTATTATTGCCCAGCCGTCTCCACCACGGACTGTGGCCGTTTTGTCAGTCGCCTGGTGAAAAGCAAGAACCCCCTCTGTCTGCCAAAAGCCGTCAGAAGGAACGCTGGGATGGCTCAACGTCGGAGAACAAAAGGAAACAAGCGGAGAGACCCGGTCAGATCGACGTGGGTCACCAGAGAAGCCCCATCTGCCAGGGAGTAGCTAACCCTGGCTTGGAAGCACACCCTGTGCTCTCAGGCAATAAATGAACAAGAGCAGCCAATTCACACTTGGCCACACACGACACCAGATTATGGGGAGATGGCTTGGCTCATCTCCGTGTAATCAGGAATTGTTATTTTACACGACTCTCTTGCAGCTGGAGCCTCAACCAAGAGACCTTCCTTCTGTCAAAACCTGGAGTTCCTCAGGGCCCTCTTTGCCTCGAAGCAGGGAATCCTCTGCCTTCGCGACAGCCATGTCCTTTCCTTAAAAATATTGAAATGGGTTGGACCTCCGCTAGCTGGAGCCTCAGGAGTCCTCCGCAATTTCACTGGTTATTAGCCAGACCCAATAGAAAGAGAAGAGAGGTTTCGAACTTCGCCATTGCTCCCCGAAGCGTGTAGAACTCTCTCTCTCTCTCTCTCTCTCTCTCTCTCTCTCTCGAACTCTTTGCCTTGCAGCCCCCACCAGCCTCCCACCACTCCTCAATTTCAGGTTGCGGCTTGAAGACCTACCTTTTCGACCGTGCCTACGGTCACCTTCCCCCTCCTCCCTGGCTTGGCGTCGCACTCCGCCACTGTCAGGCGCTCTGAGGCGCTGTCCGGTGTGAAGGGCGGTATATAAATCCAAGTTGTTGTTGTTTCTTCTGAGGCAAGAGCAGACTGGATTGACAGTCTCAGCTGGGGAGAACTTTTTCCACCCAGTTGGACTCTGTAATTCCCAAGCCACTCGTCTTGTTACGATCATCAGAACAAACTGTCCAAGCGAAAATATGGAGATATGTATACACAGCAATAATTCTGAGTAAAAATAGAAATATTATTGTGAGCACGGGGAGTGACAAGTGCAACTCACTGTTAAATACAAACAGAAAAGTTCTACTAACCATCTGCAGCTGGTAGAAAATTGATGCAAAAATTGTCCCTGCAAATAATCACAACCCAATGCAGACAAATCAGTGATCAAGGAAACGAGGAAAATCGGTGTCTTTTCAGATACACAAAAGCCTGGATGATCCGCTCCGCACTTGATTGATTCGTATCTTCGCCAGCTCGGTGGCAAAGTTAGCTGCAGTACTTGGCTGCTTGACCTGCCTGAGCTAAGCTATGCAGCTGCGAAACTGTGTCCGTGTCGGTACGTAAAACGTTACGAGCGGAAAATTTTTCATCTTCCTGAACAGTGAATCACAATCTGTTGCTAATCTTCGCCAAGAGACAATTACTTTCCGCTGTGAATCAGCTTTCACTCCGACAGCTTTCACAACCTGAAAACGCACTGATGTTCACCTGACAGCTATCTGTCTTGGCGATTTAAAAGCGCACGCCTTGTTGCAAAACAGAGATGGCACATGACTCTTGAGTTTTTTTAAAAACAACATTGACTTTAGCCCGATAAAAAAATCAGTTGCTGCAGTAAAGTTGTCCCCTTGGAGACGTTATTAATAATAACAATCCTTGCATTTGATATAGCGCCTTATCACGTCTTCGAGACGTCTCAAAGCGCTTCAGAGAATATACTGTAAAGTGAATTGACTGTATATTTTGTGGATGAAACGCGACAGCCAATTGTGCACAGCAGCGTCCCACAAACAGTCGTGGATTGAGTGACCAATTTAGCATTTTTTTTTGTAGCATAGCGCTTTCAGGACATTGACTTTGTCTGTTTGTTTGGAGGGAGGGATAGGAGGGAGGGAGCAGTGGTTTTTAAAACATTAGGAGACATTTGAAATGTGGACAGCACAAAACAACTTAA
Organism: Callorhinchus milii; assembly: GCF_018977255.1. NCBI lineage: Eukaryota > Metazoa > Chordata > Chondrichthyes > Chimaeriformes > Callorhinchidae > Callorhinchus > Callorhinchus milii. The sequence continues at coordinate 2,320,706 of NW_024704748.1, forward strand.
AAATAATAGCAGGGGTTGCAAGTATATTTTGAATAGGTAAGAGTTTACCAATTCGGGATTACATTAATAGAACAAATTCATTCCTTTAAAATCTATTTTTCTTCTTGAAGAGTATTCAGCAGGTGTACATTGAAATTGAATCAAAACCCTAAAGCGCATTGAGAAATGTTGGTATAGTGATGTGAACATAAGCGTTCTTCAACGCAGCAGAATGTTTCTGAACTGAAATTGTGTCAACCTGGTTCAGCTGGGCAGCTCTCACGCAAACTCACGGGAATTTTCCATCTACCCATCCATCCCGGAATGGAAATGAAGACGTGAAGTACGTATTGAGATTATTAATGCTTGAGTTTTAGAATTGATAGAGACGCAGAAAATGTTTTGGGTTTTTTTGGTTGTAAAACATCTTTTGAATCATTGGGGCTTAGTGACGAAACCAAGTGCAGTAATGGGCAGTTGTGGTTTATATTAATCCCAAAGCAGTGTAAATAGCTCATTCATCATACATGGAGATGCTTCCTCAGGGAACACTCCAGTGGGAGTTACTAGCCTTCCAGTCAGGGTCATCCTCATCGCTATTTGGTTAAAGTTATCAAAAAAAGCAACCTCTTGAATGAAAGCAGCTGCCACTCAAATTCTCTTTCTCGCTCTGATTTACTGGAAGGCAAGTGATTTCTCATAGCAAGGATGGGAGCCCCGAAATTCTGCCTAGTCTTAACCCGAGGCTTTGCTTTAAGAGAGGAAGGATGTCTCAACGTTTTAAGTGCCGCCCCCCCCGCCCCCCGTCTCGTTAGATATTCTTCAAGGTCTGACAAAGGGATTGACCTAAAACATTAGAATTCTGAGCCTTTTGGTAATGATAATAATAATCCTTGCACTTGTTACGGTGACTTATCATGTGGTTGAGACGTCTCAAAGCGCTTCACATTGTATATTTTGTGGGCGAAACACGGCAGCCAATTGCGCACAGGAGTCACAAAAAATCGTGGATTGACAAATTTTTATCATTCTTATTTTTTAAGGGATTAATATCCCCGGAAAGCGATCCGCCGATCGACTTATAACCGGGTTCTTACTTACGGTAAACGGTGGCGAGTGGAGTAAGGAAACTTGCCTAAGGTTTTGCCGTGCCCGGGAATCGAACCCAGGTCCTCTCGCTTGCAAGGCGAGTGCTCTAACTAATACGCCTTATCACGTCTTCAAGGCAACAACAACAACAACTCCTCAGAACTCCACCGGTTGACACTCAGTTCAAATAGTCGGTTAAGTTCAATTGGAATTTGCACTGATCTGTTTTTTCTGGTGCTGTCTTGGGTTCGGTATCCCACCTCGATGGAGGAGAGCAGGACAGGATGAAGTGGAGTCCTGCAGTGTAGTGTTGAGAGCACTCGCCTCACAAGCCAGAGGACTCGGCTTCGATTCCCGGACAGGGAAAAACCATAAGCAAGTTTCCTTACTCCACACGCCTCTGTTTGCCTAGCGGTAAGTAGGAACCCGGTTGTTAGTCGATTGGCGAATTGCTCTCTGGGGGTAATAATGCCTTCAAGAAAAAAATTATAATCATAATTTGGCCACTCAATCCACGACTTGTTTGTGAGACACTGCTGTGCGCAATTGACTGCTGTGTTTCGCCCACAAAACCCACAGTCACTACACTTCACAGTATATTTTGTGAAGCGCTTTGAGAGGTCTCGAAGACATGATAAGGCTCTGTATCAAATGCAAGGATTATTATTAGTGGTAAGCGGCAGTGATAAAATGCTGTGAAACACCCTGATGTCTGCCTGCCTCCCTCCACCAACATAAACCCAGCACTTACCACCAACTATTATTTTCCTTTTTTTTTAAACCTGAGAACGAACAGAACAGAAGCTCATCTCGTCTCCCAGTGCTACACAAGTCCGGGACTGCATCGTGTAATTCCCTTTATATTTAGTACAGCGTGTAATGGAGAACAGAAGGTGATGCCTGGAGATACTCAGACCATCTTACTGATGAGGCGACAGACACTCAAGCCTCTCTGGCAGTTTAGAGCAAATCAATATTTAATTATTCAAATGGGCAACAACCCACAGATGAATAAAATTATATGATTTTTTTTATGCTGAGGCACAAATAATTGCTGTTTGAGATACTTCAGTGCCAGTGCTGGTCCGCTGTTTGTATTCTACCCGAATGGCTTTGGCAGTCTTACCGGATGGTTGAGAAAACATCACACAGTTCAACAGCTACTGTCAGCTCAAATCAACAATCTACTAACGGTTTCCATCTCCAGGAGCTGTGGTATGTATTCAGCTTGTCAAGCTAGTCCAGGGAACGGACCTATTAATAATAATAATCATCCTTGCATTTGATATAGCGCTGTACGTCTTCCAGACGTCTCAAAGCGCTTCGCAGAACATACTGTAAAATGAATTGACTGTATATTTTTGGGTGAAACCCGGCAGCCAAAACGCACAGCAGCGTCCCACATACAGTCGTGGATTGAAGTGACCAGATTATTATTGTTTTTTTTCTTGAGGGATTATTATCAGGCGTGTGGAGTAAGGAAACTTGCCCAAGATTTCACCCTGCCGGGAATCGAACCCAAGTCTCTCGCTTGCAAGGCGAGTTCTCTAACCACTGAGTTATTATTAATAATAATTATAATAATGATAATAATTCTTGCATTTGATACAGAGCCTTATCACGTCTTCAAGGCAACAACAACAACAACAAAATTACATTTGTATAGTGACTTTCACGTCGGGAGGGCGTCCCAAGGCGCTGGACAATCAGTGTTTCAGACGTCTCAAAGCTCTTCACAGAATATAGTGCAAAGTGAATTGACTGTATATCTTGCAGGACAATGTCATATTTCGGCATCAGCCCAGTCTTTTAGCAGCGTTCTTCAGTTCTTGCTAAACAATTGAATATTCACTATTTCTAGGGATTGTCTTTTTTAATGTGAATCCTTCTCCTCTACGATGCTTACCTCTTTTCCGTGTGTTTTCATATGCTAATAATGCAGTGTGAACACACTGTTCCTCTAAGAATAGAGCACAAGAGGCTTTAATACAAATGACAGCTAAACACTGCAATTTTCTATCAAACGCTGAAACCTATCGTCGATGGCTCAGAGGGTGCCATATAATTAAAATAATTACTTCATCAAAAAGCTTTCTGCGCTCCCTTCTAATATCTGACATTGATTTCTGCCTCTGTTACTTTGCCGTTGTAAAAAGGAAAGTGTTACATTCTAGTCAAAACGTGGCTGCGTCCTGGCATTTGGACGTGAGCCAACGATATTTCGTGCTTTTCATTCTGCTGGTTTTCTGCTTGTAACTCGGTCTTGCTGTGTGTCCCCTGCCATCTTCACTGAGCAATCCTTCAGTTCCTATGCCCCACCCTCTGAAACCCATTTCCTCTGCCACTCCATCTTTCCCACAAAATATACAGTCAATTCACTTTGCAGTATCTTCTGTGGAGTGCTTTGAGATGTCTCGAAGGTGCTAAATCAAATGCAAGGATGATTATTATTGTTAATCTTGCTCCCCTCGCTTTCTGCCTCTAGATTTATGAGCACAACAGGGAATTTTTGTTCACAAACTCACAAATTAAGAGAGTTTCCCCTCCCCAATGTTTTTGTTGTAACAAAATATAATCTTCCCATCTTGTGTCACGTTTCACTCTTCCGCACCACCTAGTTCAAAGTCTGTCTCAAGTCCTTCCCCTTTGACCGAGCTTTCAGTCATCCTTCTCCACCCACGGCTCCCACCCTCAGATCGGATGCTAAGCCATTATTGTTAAGTGCCTTAGGTCGTCCTCCAGATGTGAAAGGCGCCTGTATAAATTCAAGTTTGTATGGTACTGTAAAGTCATTCTTGACTTAATGCACCACACTTCACTTCAGTTTACATCTTCAACCCAACATTCGACACATTGTGAAAGCAATCATATTAGCAAACATATCTGGCCAGGAAATATCAGCTGAGTAAGGTGCTGTAGCAGATATCAATGTGTATTTATCCCATGCCGTACTGTATATACTTAACATGATGTAATTGCAAGTTATTCACAACAAAGAATCCACATTGTGTGAATCCACTTCGTGTCACCAATTGTTCCTTTCAGGCTTCTGTGAATTTCTGCCATTGGCCAAAGAAACTCGACCACATTTTACAGAGTTGTGCACAATAATCGAAATGGAGCAGCAACAGCAACAAATTACGTTTGTGCAAGCGCCTTTCACTTCGAGAGGACGTCCCAAGGCGCTGGACAGTCAAGGATTTGGACTCGAGCAGGGAGTTGGGATCAGGAGGCATGGAGGGCAAAGAGGGTTGGGGTAGGAGGGTGCTGAATGCGAGGTCGAAGAGGAGGGTCTTGAGACGTGCTTTGAAGGAGGCAAGGGAAGGAGCGAGGCGAAGGGACTGCAAGATGGAGTTCCATGGGGTGGGGGCAGAGAATCGTATTCATTATCTCGTAGAAAACTTAGTGAATGCCTAACTTTTTCTGATGATAGATAAGAGATGGAGTGCCCTGCAAGTGCATAGGTGAGTGCTCATTTCAAGCACCAACCCTCGTGAAGGGCAGTATATAAATGCAAGTTGTTGTTGTGCCTGAATCCCAATGACGAGATTCAACTCATTTTGTGAGAGAAATCAATGAACCTGATAACATCTAATTGAAAGTAATCCTCACTTGCGTATACCTCCTGCCACTGTCCTACCCCGGCTGCTTCCTCTGCTCCTCAAACATTGACCTGCTTCACCTCTCCTCTTCACTCCCTGCCCCTCCATCGATGGCCTCACTCTTTGCCTTCAAAAATATATAAATTAAAAAAACAATAATAATTTGGGCACTCAATCTACAACTGTTTGTGGGACACTGCTGTGCGCAATTAGCTGCCGCGTTTCGCCCACAAAATACACAAGTCAATTCAGTTTACAGCATTTTCCATGAAGCTCTTTGAGACGTCTGGAAAACGTGATAAAGTGCTATATCAAATGCAAGGATTATTATTAATATACTGTTGTTAATAATCAGCGAGATACAACAGGCTTCTGTTTTTCGTTGAGAGCATGAGATTCACAAAAACCTAAACAGTGAGATTTATGAAGAGCGAGAGGAATGGAAAGCGCAAACTCTTTTTAAGTTAAATAACCGCGGTTATTTTGCAGAGTCATGCGTATCAAATAGATGGACGGTTTCAACTGAAACGAGTGGCTCTCCCTCCCAGTGAGTGGGGCTTGGCATTTAATGTCATCTGATTGTCGTGATTACCCCAACGATATTGCTCAAATTAACGAATGGTCCAGAAGTAAACACCATAGTTTTAAAGGAATGAGCTCGGGGACTATCAGTGCCATGGAGGTCTGGTTTGCAACGGTAGCTTCAATGTATTTTTTTGTAGCCTTTAAATAACTTCTAACTTCAAAGTAAAATGCTCCACCCGTTCCTGTTAGATGTCTGGGTGGTCTATTTGGTGGTATTTCTTAATTGGGTCCCTTAATGGGACTTTGTAGGAGCTCCACTTCGGAACCGCTTTCAACCACTACGCCCCGAAACTCTGGATCACTCTTCCTCTATCCCTCCACCTTGTCCCTTCCTTCCCCATCTTCAGGTCGCCCCTGAAAAATTTGACCGTACCTACAGTCACCCCCTCTCCCCTCCCTCCCCCACCCCTCCCGCCCTACTCCCTCCGGCTCAGCATCGTGCTCCGCCACTATGAAGCACTCTGGGACTACCCCGTGTGAAGGGTAAATATAAGTAGCAGTTATTGTTGTTGCTTTGGCTTGCAGGGTTAACGGGAGCTGAGTGGAAAGAGTCCCTAGCCCTAGTCACAGTCACTCCACTCTACAGTAGACCCTGTGAAGCACTTTGTGATGTCCTCCTGATGGGAAAGGCGCTACACCAAATGCAAAAAAATATTATTATTCATTACTTCCTCACCTGATGTCCAAAATTGAACATTTCCACTGGCCGACAAGAAACACAGCCCTCGATACGTTACAAGTTATAGTCGTTACACTTCGCAGTAAAGCCATCCTCCCGACGTGAAAGGAGCTGTATCAAGCGTCAGGCTTATTATTTATTAATTGACTTCCTCTCTCTCTCTCTCTCTCTCTCTCTCTCTCCGAGCCATCGGGGATGGAGCTCGGAGGTTTCAATCAAAATGTTTTCGTTGGCAGCTCATGCGGAGAGCGCTGACAGTTTATCCGATGCGCCCAACAACGCTAGGCAACGGCAGCAAGCCTCTGCCGGGTTCTACTTCGAGCCGCTGGATTTACACGTCTTTTAACGTGTGATGGACAGCATTTCGTAACTCTCAGTGAAGCCTAATAAAAGGGAAGCCCGTGCTTTGCACTCAATGTGCAGCTAGCTAGCGTGATAGCTTGTTACAACTGAAACCCCTGCGATGATTCAATTCCGTGCTGAGCTTGACTGCCAGCTGCATCTCCGCAACCCACACCGGTTATAGGTTTTTAAGGATGGATCTCTTATGCAAATTTATCGTTCGTTTATACATATAAAAAAAAGTTTTACCCTGCTCCGGCAAGGCTCACTTGCCTCAGCGCATTCAGCGGTGATAATTAAGTGATTGTGTATCTAACCTAAATATATAATTGTGTTAACAATATACTGGGGTTTCAAATGCTTGGCTTGCACATGCATTTAACCATAAATCACGGGATTAACAGCAAAATGAAACGAGGCATCATTGAAGTCTTTGTTTTTCTATCTAGTTAATCTGCCCCAGGGACAGTAGAAGAGAGCAACGAGGATGACCCCAGTGTTTAGAGGAATGAGCTACGAGCAGCGATTAGACAAACTGGCTATTTGGTTTTGAAAGAAGATGTCTCAAAGGTGTCCTTATAGAGTTGTATAGGAGTTTGAAGGAGAAAACCCAGAGCAATAGCATGCAGTCAGACAGTAGAATGAGAGATTTAGAGTTGCAATGGGGCAGCACGTACACCAGGAGGCTTCTCTGACTGGGACAGGTTGCCAGCAAAGGTGCTTCAGGCACAGGGCAATGGACATCTTTCTCATTCAGAGGATGGTAACTTCAACAAGACAGAGCAACAGCTTAGATTTGTACAGTGCCTTTCATGTCAGGGATCCCTACCAGCACTGGTGATTGGATCAGGAGGGTGGAGGGCGGGGACGGTAGGGATAGGAGGGTGACCCAAGGCACGGCGAAGAGGAGGGTCTTGAGACAGGTCTTGAAGAAGGCAAGGGAGGGGGAGAGGCGGAAGGACTGTGGGATGGAATTCCAGAGGGTGGGAGCAGAGAAGCTGAATGCCTGCCCGCCAGTGGTGGACCGGTCAAAGTGGAGGACGTGAAGCAGGCCGGAGCCGGCTGAGTGGAGGGAGCAGACAGTTTAGTAGAGGGTTAGGAAGTCACAGAAGTAGAGGGGAGCAAGACTGTGAAAGGCTTTGAAGGTGAGGACTACCAGGACTGCACTGGAGACTCAGCCTTGACACCGAGTTCAAATTCCCAATTTGGGGCTTGAACCCGCAAACTTTGTCACTGAGAGGCGAGAGTGCTACCAACTGAGTCAGGCTGACACCTTGTTAGATCATGGAGCATTGGTGCCCAGTGAAGCCTCAACTAAATTGGGTTACCAGTTCATAATCCGCCATGCTGAGTATTTCCTCCTGCTTTCTTGTTCTTAACCTTCAACTGAATCTTTGTTCTTTTGAAAATGTATATTTTTCCAATCCCTCCTCTGGTTTTAATTCTCAATTTCCAACTATTTTTTAAAAAAAATAAGGCAAATCTTCTGGTCATCCCATTTCCTCGAATTCTGCTTTTTCAGTTTGATTTGCCAACTGGATTCCTGCCGTCACCTCATTTTGGTGCTTTATATTTCGCATTAGTATTTCAGTGCTTACGTCCTAAATCATACCCTGCTTGCATTTTGCGTCCCAGATGTTCTCTGCTATTGCTGTGACCATTCTATCTGCCCCACTTCCATATTTCATCTGTACTGTGTTGTGTTCCCCAGAAAAATTATTTTGAGCAAACTACAGTGTGACCAGACTACATCATGACAGGACTAGAGCAAATGATTGTAGGGCGTTTCGAGATGGAGTAATTTAGCGAATGCCATTTCAGTTCTTAATCCGAATCTGCGATGAGGAAAGACCGATAAAGGAATCCGTCAGTTTAACCCGGTCAGTTTAACCACTGATCCTGTGCTTATTCTAGTTGATTTCTATCCAATTTTCCTGCGTTCTTACCTCCTCCTCCCCTTCTTCAGCAACGCATCTAGATTTAGCGGTCTGTTGAGTTGTTACACCTTAGGTCAAACAGTTCAACTTGAACTCCCTATTTGTTAAAACTCTCTTGTTTTTTAAAAATCTTTTTTCAAGTGCTCGCTTTGTAAGCGAAAGACTTGGGTTCGATTCCCGGCAAGGTGAAACCTTGGGCAAGTTTCCTTACTCCACACACCTGATAATGATCCCTCAAGAAAATAAAAACAATAATAAATTGGTCTCTTCAAATCACAACTGTCTGTGGGACGCTGCTGTGCACAATTGGCTGCCGCATTTTGCCTACAAATATACAGTCAATTCACTTTACAGTCTATTCTGTGATGCGCTTTGAGACCTCTAGAAGACGTGAAAAGCGCGATATCAAATGCAAGGATTATTATTAAATAGTGAAGGTGAGTTAATAGTTTCACTCTGATGGGACTTTGACAGGGTTTATAAAAACAACCATAAAGATTGGGAAAATTATACCATACAAGTGAGAGGAGTTTTGCCTGGTATCCTGGCCAACAACTCCATGGCTGTTTGTCGTGCACTAATTGCCTGCTGCTTTCCCCCACAAAACACACAGCCATTGCACTATACAGTGTATCCTGTGAAGCACTTTGGGGACATCCTGCCAACGTGAACGGCATTATACGAAACATAAGGCTTATTGTTATTTATATGCCATGCATGTCCCAGTGGTTCAGGATTAAACTCAGCCCATGAATGGTTCTTCAATCATTCTGCGGAAAATACCGATATGAAGTATTTGGTTGTAATTGTATCAAAATATTGGTCTCGGTAGTGAAATAATGAATGTGGTCGCACCTTGATTTAGAAGCATTCAGTGTTGCCAGCTCTGGACACTAACTCTCACAGGACAGTGGAGAATAGATGACCATTAACAATCAGAGCCGTAAAGATTTATGAGTTAAAAACCTTCAGTGGAAAGCTGTCAGATATATTTATATGCCTTTCAAAACGCTGTCGGCAAGCAGCACTGCATTCAGTAGCACACACAGTAGGTTCACTCGATTGTGATCACTTTTGCCTAACTGGATTTTGGCAGAGAGCACAGAGATCTTTTCTGATCTTTAATATTTGCAGCCAACGACCTTCTCCTCCGAAAAGGGGATGAAGCGTCGTGTGTACCATCTCCTGTGTATTTAATGCTGTAATAACTTTGATATGCAGGTGCCTGTCAAATTCAAATTGACCTCAGATACACACTCAACAGAATGATTAATCTTGTTGATTGAAATCGAACTTCCTAAACATCATTGGGGCTCTGATACTCATATCTCAGCTTCATTATCAATGATGAACAACTTAAATAACTCGATGATGAATAACTTTCTTTTTTTTTCCCCGCAGCAATGAATTGGTATTTAATAGAGAGAGTCTGACATGACTCAGAATCGGAAATGTTAGGAGATGAACGAATGGTGCTTTCCTCCCAAATGATTTAGGAAAGTTAATTTAGCTGATTGCAATCGTGAATATTAAGCCTTTATTACATTTCAGATATTACGTTTTGGGTGTTGCCTATTTATTTCCCACTACCAGCAAAATACACAGTCTTTACAAGCTTTATAAGTAATATAATAATCCTTGCATTTGAATTAGCGCTTTTCACGTCTTCGAGATGTCCCAAAGCATTTCACAGAATACACAGTAAAGTGAATTGACTGTATATTTCTGGGCGAAACGCGGCAGCCAATTGCGCACAGCAGCGTCTCACAAACGGTCATGGACTGAAGTGATCAATTTTATTATTGTTTTTTTTATTGAGGGATTATTATCAGGCGTATGGAGTAAGGAAATTTGTCTAAGGTTTCGCCCTGCCGGGAATCGAACCCAGGTCTCTCGCTTGCGAGGCGAGAGGTCTAACCACTGAACTATGAGGAACCCAGGTCTCTCGCTTGCAAGGCGAGTGGGCTAACCACTGAACTATGAGCTGTAGGACTTCTTTACAGTATATCCAAGGATTATAAACACCAGAACTGGAGACTCATAGTAATACTTCTGCACTGTGAAGCTTTTCCCCTTTAAGAGTCTCTCTGTAAATATTGATTGCACTTATCAATGATCTATGGTTGAGCATTTAAGCTGCCAGCCAGGGACATCATTAGAAGCTTTTAACTGTAAGATAGCCATCCACATTTTCACACATTTGAAAGGAAAATATTGACTTGTCAACGACATTTGTAGGACAACTAACAATTTAGTGTAGCGATGTAAAATAGTTTCCTGACAGGCTTTCTAACCCCCTACGTGGTCAATAATCCCCCAAATAAAATTGGAGATTTACTTCATGGCTGTTTGTGGGACATTGCTGTGTGCAAATTGGCTACTGTGATCACCTACAATACCACGGGCACTAATTACACTTCACCATAAAATGCCGTGAAGCGCTTTGAGATGTCTCAATGCCGTCATTAGGCTGTATAAAGTACAAAGATTATTATTATTACATATCTCTCTGGGTGGGTAGACGAGAATATCTTGCAATATTTGGATGTTTATATTGTTTTTTTTCTCATCCCTTTCCCCATTCTGGCTCCCATTTTTATCCTTTCACGTTTGCTTTTCGCCTCCATAGCCCATCGCTGTTTGTTTCGTTTTGCCTATAAACGTAACGTGGAACAGATTTGCTCGCCACTGTACCCGAGTTTCCGAAGCGGGAACTGAATTGAAGGCAAAATGGCCTCAGGCTAAGTTTGTGCTCCAAAGCCTAGCAACAAGATCAATGTTTGATCCAATTTTTATAATTCATATAGAGTTGTTGTTGTTGTTGAGTCACTCCATCCCAGAGATGGTACTTTCTAAGCTATTTGCTGATGACCACCACACAGAGGGGCTTGATGATTGCATAGTTGGCAAGTGCAAAGTTACCGCACAACATGCTCGAATACGCCCGTTATTATTGCTCGCTGTCTGAGATGATGTTGCTGATCGCACAGTTGCTCCAAGCCAAGCCGAGCCTGTTACTGCTGGATGAGTTGTCCAGATCGTGTCACTGTCTGTTCAATCAGACCCATTGCTTTAGGGGTTAAAATTCTTTCTACCAAGGTCATATATGAGGCCCTATTATCGCAGGCTTCTTCGACCTTTCGAAGGATGACTGTGTGTTTTGGTTACCTACCAAAGGCCAATAAAGGAAGATTTATCGACTTGGAGGAGGAACTATCACTCTTTGCGTTTGGAGCGAGCGAGTGAGCAGCCGTTTAGGCATAAAAGTGCCAGCCCACACCCCTGATATACAACCCCCAAAATACCCGGGGTTCTCTGCTATAAATCCTGGGAATTGGGGAGCACCGTTAGGGTATGGGATTCCCGGGAAAGCAACCCCTAGTTCTGAATCCTGGACACTACCCCTGCGCGAAGGGCAAGTTGTTGTTGTTGAGTCACGCCATCCCAAAGATGGTGCTTTCTAAGCTACTTGCTGATGACCACCGCACAGAGGGGGCTTGATGATCGCACCGTTTGCAGGTGCAAAGTTACCTAACAAAGTGCTCAAATGAGTACTTGATTGCTTGCTGTCTGGGATAACACTGCTGAGTTTTTCGCACAATCGCTCCAAGCCAAATATTTAGGATGCAATGCCATTAAGAGCCCAGCTGTTGCACGTCATTCAGCCCCATACGCCCTCTGTGAAATTAACACCAATTAAAACATTTCCAGCTCCTGTTTCAGTGTCTGGCGCATTGAGGAAGGGGTGGGGTGGGGGGAAGAAATTACATTTGTAAGAATGGTCACTTTTATCATTCTGTTTTATAAATATTTTTCAATTTGTTTGTTTGACGGGGAGTGGTGGGGGGGGGGAATAAAACTATAGCGCAGCAATTTTTTTTTAAAGCATCCTTTGATAATAATAAATAAACAATAATAATCCTTGCATTTGATACAGCGCCTTATCACGTCGTCGAGACGTCTCAAAGCGCTTCACAGAATATACCTTAAAGTGAATTGGCTGTGTATTTTGGGGGCGAAACGCGGCAGCCAAATGTGCACGGCAGCGTCCCACAAACAGTCGTGGATTGAGTGACCAAATTATTATTATTATTATTTTTTGAAGGGATTGTTACCCCCGGAAATAAGTTGGGGATATATTGTCAAATTTCAAGCCGTCCAGCTCTGTTTTTCAGGCGCTGTTCATCAACAAGATGCCTATTTTAATTTCTACCTCTCTGTGTTGGTCATGAAGGCAACCAGGTTATCTGGTTTCAGGGTGCATTAATGAAGGCAAGGAATAAGTTATGATTAAATATGCATTTTGGAAAAGTAAGTGAGGACTCAGAGAAATTAGAGTTTATTAACATTAATAAGCCTGAAGTCCCAATTGGCCCAGTTTTCCAAAATGGCATTTATAAACTCAATTTATTTTTTCACGCAGCATTTAATAATAATAATAATCCTTGCATTTGATATAGCGCTTTTCACGTCAGGAGGACGTCCCAAAGTGCTTCACAGAATATACCGTAAAGTGAATTGGCTGTATATTTTGGGGGCGAACACGGCAGCAAAATGCGCACAGCAATGTCCCACAAACAGTCATGCATTGAATATGAACAATTTATTATTGTTTTGTTTTTTGGAGGGATTATTCTTAGGCTCTGTGTGGAGTAAGGAAACTTGCCCAAGGTTTCGCCCTCTGCCTGGAACTGAACTCAGGTCTCTCACTTGCAAAGCGAGTGCTCTAACCACTGAGCTACAGGACTTCCTGTAACCCGAGAGAATAACATTCCCCACGTCCATAACTTTCCACCAAAAACCATCACTGAAAGTTAAAGCAACCGAGTTGATCTGCCCCCAAGATTGAGTTGCTCCTCAGCCTTCCACAAGGAGGTTCGGAGAGCACAGGGCTGGTTCGTAACCAGATTTACCGCTCGCCTCCTCTCCCCCCCCTCCACCCCTCCTGATGCCAACCACCAGCTCGAGTGCGGAACTATTCAAATTCTCAAGACTGAGGTGGATAAATCTTTGTCAGGTCAGGATATCAAGGGATATTGAGTGGGTATTTGGAGTTGAGGTACAGATCAACTGAGCTCTAATAGAATGGCGGAATAGGTTCGATGGACGGATGAGCCTACTCCTGTTCCTATGTTCCCCCACTTCCCTGTGGCCCAGGCACGATCAGGGTGGGGAGAATCACAGAGCGAGGCTGAATCTTATGGTACCTGGACCTGCCATTGCCTCCTACTCCCGTTCCTGCTCTTATTTCATTCGTTTTCCACAGTTAGCGTTTTCACCAAAAGAGTGTGGGGCGCGTGATTTAAATTACATTGTGATGGGTTGGACCATCAAACTGAAGGAGAATGAAATCCAAATTAGTAATAATAAATTGGTCACTTCAATCCACGGCTGTTTGTGGGACGCTGCTGTGCGCAATTGTTTGCTGCGTTTCGCCCACAAAATATACAGTCAGTTCACTTTACAGTGTATCCTGTGAAGGGCTTTGAGATCTCTTGAAGATGTGATGAGGCGCTACATCAAACGCAAGGATTATTATTACTATCTACAAAGCTGGCAACCCTACTAACAGAACTGCGCGCGTGTCTGTGTGCGTACAGGTGCACGTTTGTATGATGCGTGTTCGGGTGATGCGCATTTTTACGTGGTGCCTGTTTGCGTGGCGTGTGTTCGCGCGCGCCTGTGTGTGTGTGTGGTCGCAGGCATGTGCGAGAACTAAACCATAAATCTTTCAAATCAAACCTGTGCAGCGGTCACCACCCTGGTCCAGCCTGCAGCTAGCTTCGTGTTTGAAACTAGTAGATTAAATATTGACTAACTTTGACGCTTATTCTCTGGGCTTCTGGACAACCGTGGAAGACATATCGACCCGAGCACTTTTGAGGCTGATGTTTAGTTTTTGTGTTCCAAAAATATATCGTTGCATAATATACACGTTTTAACGCCTGTGCAATTTATACAATCTTTACCCGGAGCGCACTCTGAATTTGAAAGGTATAATTACCCGTGTAACAGGCAAATAAAGGCACATCTGTCAATTTTGTGCAATAACGAACGATCCAAAGGTAGCGATTCAAAAGTGCCCAAAAAAACTAACCCCTAGAAAAGATCCAAGAGTGCTTCATCTCTGTATGCATCTCTTTCTCTCTCTCTCTTTATCTGTCAAATAGGCATAGAAGGACTTCAATAATTTAATTGGCCCTGAGTGAGTATGAAATAAGCTAGTGTGTGTTCCTGCACCCTTCAAACGAGAATCTATTTCCATTACTGCTCTTTGTTCGAGGACAAACTGGATGACTCAAATCACACCCAAGGGAGGCTTGCATTTCATCAAATGCTCCCATTCCAGTTGTACAAAAGCCAAGGATCCGATACAACTTTTCAATGCGGTTTAGCGGTGCTTTGCGTATCGCGAGCAAAATGAGTGCTTTGTGATTTTGTTTTTCAAAGGAGCGTGAAAGAATTCATTGCCCTGCTGCCGGAAGTGCGTGTGTACCTGGAATGAGTTCCCGAGCCTCAATAAGTCAGGTTACCCTCACCTGCAAATGCCGAGCACCTCATTTCATCTCTGACCTGTCCACTCCACTCTCTTCGCTCAACTACCACCGGCCTGTCCATCCATGTCACCATCGGTGGCTGTGCCTGAGTCACAGCATCCCGACCTCTGGAAATCCCTGCCTTTTCACCCTCCGCCTCACTCCCTCTTTACCTATCCTTAATTAATAATAATAATAATCCTTGCATTTGAAAAAGCGCTTTCACGTCGGGAGGACATCCCAAAGCGCTTCATAGAACACACTGTAAAGTGAATTGACTATATTTGTGGGCGAACGCGGCAGCCAATTTGCGCACAGCAATGTCCCACAAACAGTCGTAGATTGAAAATGACCAATTTATTATTGTTTTTGGTTTTGGAGGAATTATTATTAGGCTCTGTGTGGAGTAAGGAAACTTGCCCAAGGTTTCGCCCTGCCTGGAATTGGAATTAAATCCCTCTTGAAGTCCTCCCTTTTCGAACTGGTCACTCCGGAGTTGTTCACACTGGCGAGCAGTCTTTTAAGGGTTGATAGAAAATTGAGAGATTTCCTCACAAACACTAGAGTAGATCAAATTCCATACCACCTGGAATCTATTATGAAACATTATTCAAGCCCAAGGTCTTATTTGTTCTACCTACCTTGCTGGGGGGCAAACCTTCTGACCTTGCCTTCCCTGTTACTATCTGTCACTATCTGTTACTATCACCTACAAGGCCATTCACGGCCTTGCTCCCTCCTACCTCTCCGACCTACTATCCCCCTACCTACCTGCCCGTACCCTCCGTTCCTCTGGCTCCGGTCTGCTCCACGTCCCCCGCCCCAACCGCCCTACCATCGGTGGCCGGGCCTTCAGCCTCTCAGCCCCAAGGCTCTGGAACTCCATCCCCCAGTGCCTTCGCCACTTCCTCCCTTTCCTCCTTCAAGGCCGGTCTCAAAACCTTTCTCTTTGACCGAGCCTTCAGCTCCCCTCTCGACTCTCTTCCCCCTCCTCGCTCCCTCCCTTCCCTCTCCTCACCCTGACCATTTCCCCCCTGCTCGGGTCATGACCCAACTGTGCAGCGCCTTGGGACGTCCTCCTGACGTGAAAGGCGCTTTATAAATGGAATCTTGTTGTTGTTGTTGTTGTGATTCTGTTGTAAAGGGCATGCGATATTATCGTGATGGACACTACAGCATTGTAGTATGGGGCTCGCCCCTGGTAACAGCTAGGTAATTGCTCCTGCAGTGAAAATGGGGCCTCACCAATAACACGGGAGGTAATATTTTAGTGCCCGCCTAAGGGAAAATCCTACCCTAAATATTTAAAATTGGAAATTGCATTCGTGGGAATGTGACAGGTACAATAATAATCCTCACGCTGGCCGAGTTATTGGACACTTGTTTGACGTATGGATTAGTTGAGGCCCGTTTTGAAACGTGGGCTGCTCTTTAACAGAGGTTTATGAGGAAAGGCAGCCATCAGACTACTTATTTCGACCTGGCCTCGTGCAAATGCTGACTTTATTGGATATGATGGAAATTTGGTTCAAATAAAGAGGGTTTGAAATTTACAGGTAAGCTTTCAGACACCTGCAACACGCAAATTGAGCGCATTGGCAGAGATGTGGGGTAAGTAGCAAAAATAGATTGCTCTTAAATGAGATGAGAAAGCTTTTTAAATTGGCGTGCAGCGAGTTTTTTTTATATAAAGCTACATTTTATCTTGTTCAAGACGCAGCCAGGTCTGTTCTACTGACTGGAGTCCACTCGCCGGCTTCAGTGTATGCGCTTTGACCTGCAAATAGCCTTCTGTGTTGGGTTGTGGTAAATTCTGATGGGATTTTCTCGAATGGTAGAAATTTACAGCAACAGAAGTAGAATCGTTCAGCCGTTCCATCGAGTCTGCACCAGCTCTAAGAGCAACCTACCCATTCAATCCCGTTGCCCGGGCCCATCCCCATTCCCCCTTCAAGCTTTGTCTTACAACAATAATAATCCTTACATCACGTCTTCGAGACGTCACAAAGAGCTTCACAGAATAGACTGCAAAGTGAATGGACTGTGTATTTTGTGGATGAAACGCGGCAGCCAATTGCGCACAGCAGCGTCCCACAAGCCGTCGTGGATTGAAGTGACCAGATTATTACTATTATTATGTTTTGTTTGAAGGATTATTACGTGATATGGCATCTTATCACCTCGATGAGACGTCTTTCGTGCATTTGTCTATTTCCCTCTTCGCTGCCACACTGGACTCTGCTTCTCGTGAAAGATACCGGAAATCCGTCACACCGAAACAACAAAAGCTGCACTTCAGTGCAACGTACAGTATTCTCAGAGACAAGTTCCCATGTGAAGCTTCCTGCTCCGTTTTCTTAAGGAATTTCTTATTGAGGAATCCGGTTAGACGCTGCCATGTTTTCGACACGCGTTCAGCCTTTTTGGATTGATGTTTAGTTTTCTGAAGATGTTTCCTTTCCGGTCGCTGTGCGTTAAGGAAAATCTGCAGGCGTCGGAGGAATGACCGAGCCCAGCGGTATGAAAGGGTTGAATTAACATAAACGGGTGCGGTGTTATGCTGCTATACGTATCTCGAATTTCAACTCACTTCAATCATGAGTGAATACAAGTGTGCGCGGATAAAGGTTGCAGCAAAATCCATTCAGCTATGATCTCTCGCCCACAAAAATGTACAGTCACTCCACTTTACAGAACATTCCTTGAAGCGCTCCGAGACATCTCGAAGATGCGATAAGGAAGATATCAAATGCAAGGATTATTATTTATTCATTATTATCGCCTCGTAGTTGAACAGACAATTCTTGGCAATCAAGGCTCAAACGTGAATGGATGGATCCTTGTTAGATGTAGTAAGGATGGCCGGGGTTCTTGGAAACGCACTCCAGTGGACAGATACTGGGAGATAGAAAGCTTACACGAGAGAAGGAAGGAAGAAACAAAGTTTCCAAAGGACAAAATGCTGAGCTGCGGGAAAAAAAAGACATCCTAATTTCTAGTTTAGTTTATATTGTGGCTCATCAGGCTCGATCTCTTCAAATACCCAAGGTCTCCAATCTCTGTACCCTTGACTTCACTTTGTGCTTTAAGAAAATTGGACTGTCTTAACTATTGAATCCTCAATGTTTTAAAACGGCTTCAGGGAGTTTATAAAATTACCGTGCGTTTTCATATCTGCATGCAATTCAAAAACTGAAAGAAATGTAAAGACTTGCAGTCAACATTTTAAGCGCCGTATTTATACCAGGGCTTAAACTTAATCTTGATTTAAATTTTCTTTGCCCGGTGCTTCTGTGAATCATCTTGACATCGTAAATGAAATTCCTTTAGACCTGAAGTCTTGAGTAATGAATTGTTCCTCACTTAATTGTATTGCTTTGATAACAAGGAACTGTGCCGGGCTGGGAAAAAAACCCACAATAAGTGGATTTCATAAGATGATTTGTGTGACATTTTGAAAAATGATCTTCTCCAGTGACCTGATTTAATGGAAATCAAACAACATGCCACAGTGAATACATTGCATTAGAGTTCGAGTGGATGGTCCTTTCAGCGTGATATTATGCAGAAAGGTGACCGACTGGTGCGCAATGAAGCTAATACTTTTCTGAGTAAATCATTTCTCATTTCTTCTACTTGCAGGTCTGGCCATAGCCAGTGCACTTATAGACATCTCCCAACAGAAGCCAGGCGAGTGCAAAGAGAAGACCTCAGCCTTTAGGAACCGAAAGCAACTTCCTCCAAAACATCAAGGAACCTGTGTATAAATAAAGGACGGGAGGGGAGGGGTGGGAGGGGAAGGGGGAGAGAGGAGAGAAAAAGAAACACTGCGCTTGTTTATTCTGTACTCTTTTCCTTTTTTTTTGATATGGCTTTACTTCGAAACCACTCGACACGCCTCAGGTTTTGTGTGCGCGTGTGTTGGAGGCCACGGCGTGAGATTAGGAAAGGCACATCAACTGCGTTCAAAGTCAGCGGTGTCCTACAGCAGTGAACTGGAGGTAAAAGTCGTCTCTCTTTGCTGTCAGTTTGACTTATTGCCTTTCACTTCATTGAAGTATAGTTGTGAATAGGATTATGAAAACAAACAACGAGAAAAAAAAAGGAAACACTGAAAGAGAATCCACCAACACCAGTGACTCCCTTCTTTTTAAGACACAATTTCCGACGGCAACCGAGAGCAGCTCATTGATAGTTACTGTCAGACAATGCACCTAACGAACATTAAAGATGGTCAAGGTGTTGATTCAAAGGCTGTTACCAGAGGGATGAATGCTTTTGATATATATATATACTGTATATAAATACATATATATATATAATTGTATATGGTACTGCAGTTTTGGGTAAATGTGAAGGGTGGGGAGGGAGAAAGGTCTAATGTTAATGCATTCTCACCATCCTTAAAGCCCCCCCTCCCCCCCCTCCCCCCACCAGATGTTTTAATCTGCAGAGATCAGCTGAAATAAGGCTGATTTGTGCAATTTTTATGACTTGCATGCCACAGAGGTGCTGGAGCAATAATTAGGAATCTATTGTATGCTGATAAGTTGAAGAAATATACTGCAATGTACAAAGATTGCAAAGTTTAGGATATTTCCCGGACCCTGTGTTTACGTTTCAGCCCTTCTGTAATGAAGCCAGTTAACGTATTTCACTGCTGTACTGACTTGTTAAACCACAGTACAGGGGAGAGAGAGCCTTTGTAAAAAAAATGTTATTTATTACAGACATTTAAGTAAAACCTGCACATAACTTTTTTTAAAAAATAATATCTATGAAAAAAACCTGTCTTTTTTTTAGTATAAGTTTACCAGGGCGAATGTCTTTATCACAAGATAACATGTCTTTTCAAGCATGGAAGCAAATTGTGCAGTTTGGCTGTCGATGTTGATTATACAACTAACTTTGTGAAACACTTGATTGACGCGACAGCTAAGTAGCGATGAAGGGCACAGGGTAGAAGAATAGAGGGAATTTGTTCTGTTTCAGTTTCAGGGCAGGTTTAGATGGCTTGAGTTGATCACATCACCTTGTAGCCAGACCATGAATACTGCAGAGACATTCCTATTTGTTCAAAACAATCTGGGACGTAATCCAGTGAGGAAAGCCTCGCATGTCCGACACTTGTCACTTTGTGCAGTACAGTGTCTTAACTCCCAGATTTTCATATTGGGTGACAATTTTCTGGCAGACGATAATCTGGGAAGCTCGGAATAGCCACTCCCTTCCCCCCCCATTCCCTCCCTCTCCCCCTCACCCAAATCAACAGAAGCTGTTCTTTTTATGTAACGTTTGCGTTGAATTGCACTGATACCTGGATTTTTAGTTCTAGCCTATATTGTAAACACTTTTCCGTCTTGCATATTAAGGAGCGGCAGGAGCATAGTTCTGTCTCTCTTCTCTTTATATTGTTTTTTTTTGTGTTTTTTCGAACGGGAGTTCTCTGATTAAACTTAGTTTTTACTTTATTTGTTCTTACTGTGACTTTGGGACCTGTAATGCGTTTTGGGGAAAAAAAAATACCTGTAAAGTTGCCACATCTGTAAATACACATCTGACCGAGTCAGTCAGGTGATTGCACAAAAGAACTATTTTACACTGAAATGTTTAGATTTGTATCATTAAGGAACAGCTCACCTAATTTCCGTGTTCACCTGGGCATATGTAAAACAATTTTGGAGCTTCAACATAATAAAAAGAGAAAGGATCTCCTGATATGTTTTTTCTTCCTTTTTTGGGGGGCTTCCCATTTCTGTGCACAAGTGTTGTTTTTTTTCCAAATTTATGATTATAACGGCTTTTTTTTAACGTTTAAGATCTCCGACTGGGCTGTTGCGTCTGTGTTCAGTGAGTTCGTTTTTACGGTGTTTTTCTTTACATAAAAAGAAATAGCTGAATGTGCGCGTGAAATGCAACGGTAGGAGACAGCAGGAGAAATGAGGATCGATGGCGTGTTGCAAAGCTGAGGTTTGCTTTGTTGGGTTACCACTATGTGCTGAACGACGTTACTAAGCACATTTTCAGTTTCCTAATGGAAGAATATCACATCGAAAATTGGCAAGTTCTGCAGCACTGCAAAGGAAATGGGTTCTTGCTAATACACAGCGGCTGGTATGTATTCAACCTACAGTGTGTGTTCCTCTGGAGAGGCAACCAGTGAATAGAAACACAGTTTGCCAACGACAGTTGTAAATGAAATCCACCACATACAGGGATAAAACTGGGACACTTAATATGATATCATCTTTTTCTTTTTAAATTTCCATGTGGTTAATTTTTCTTTGATATTTTGGAAACTGTTAACTTTTCGACAGCATCGCTTATATTTACTTTCGCAAAATATCCACCGCGGCGATCACAGTATAATCGTGATCTGTAAGCACTCAAATGATTGCCTACTTCACACAGACTTCCAGTGATTAGAAATACAAACCACCGTGTGTTGTTTTACATAATTATTAATACAGGAGCGACACGATCCCATATACACACTGAATACACAGACGTTCAAGCCAAAGTAAACTCCATTCCAGATGTCAGCATGGTCATAATATTCAGTTAAACCAATATTCTGTTTCATGTTATTGCCCTGTAAAACATCAACAGCTATAGATCCAAAAACAAACATCTGAACTCATTTAATTCAGTTAAGAGTTATTTCTTTGACTGTGCCTAGTGTCACCTACCCCTGCCCTCTTGCTCACTATCGAACCTTGCCATTGTGCGACACTCTTGAGAAGCTGGTCTGCTTGAAGAGCTCTTTGCAAAATGCAAGTTGTTGTGTTGAATACCGAATCTACTATCACTCAAACCACTCATAACTAATCGAAAAGCGAAACTTTCAAGGAAACTTACAACTGCCAGAAAGCCACTGTGAACAGAAGCGCAAATACTCCCACCTGCGTTTTAGAACTTGTGGTTTTCTTATGCCGTCGTGACCTGCAATAATTGAGCTGAACTGGAAATGTTTCTTGGAAGCCTCTGGAGACACCTGGTCTATCAGAAACTAATCGACAGGCACCACAATGAGAACATCCAGCATGTCCTTGCTGGGCTGATACACACCCGCAGATGGCCACAGACACTGACAGCGTATATTGGGTGAACGGACCCATCAAAACTGCGCCAATCGGCTTGGCCTCACTAGACGGCAAGCTGGTGGGTTGCCAAAGGTAGCCTGATTGCAACTTAAAGTCTCCTCCTGAACTGTGGTCCAAAGGACTATGTGGCCATCCTCAGCCTCTCCGATCTGCTTACCCTCTCCCCCCACTCCACTACCCACTGCCTCTGCTCGGTTGGCCCAGATGAAGTTCTTCGGAGTAGCATGGAAAAGGCTCCAAATATTATTCAAATATCAAATGGTATTTTTCTCTCGATGCCCAAAATAAAATGAGCCACACAATTCGACCCCATTTATGCGCAGTTTGAATTACAGTATTATCACTGGACTATAATAATAATAATCCTTGCATTTGATATAGCGCTTTTCACGTCGGGAGGACGTCCCAAAGCGCTTCACAGAACACACTAAAGTGAATTGACTGTATATATGTGGGCAAACGCGGCAGCCAATTGCACACAGCAATGTCCCACAAACAGTCGTAGATTGAAAATGACCAATTTAATAATAATAATCTTTGTATTTGATATAGCGCTTTTCATGTCGGGAGGGCATCCCAAAGCGCTTCACAGAACACACTAAAGTGAATTGACAGTATATATGTGGGCAAACGCGGCAGCCAATTGCACACAGCAATGTCCCACAAACAGTCGTAGATTGAAAATGACCAATTTATTATTGTTTTTGGTTTTATATATTGGATTTTCTTATAGATCAACCAGGTAAGCAGCATGTTCGAAAATAATAACAATCCCTGCATTTGATATAGCGCCTTATCACGTATTCGAGACGTCATAAAGTGCTTCACAGAACATACTGTAAAGGGAATTGAACATATATTTTTTGGGGGCGAAACACAGCAGTCAATTGCGGACAGTAGTGTCCCACAAACAGTCATGGACTGACTGACCAAATTCTTTTACCCCCGGAAATTATTACCCCCGGAAAAGCGATCCGCCAATCGACTAACAACCCTTTGACTCTGTGACTCTGGTGAATCATCGTTAGCTGGTTAAGCTCCAGCAGGACTCCGAAGGCAATCTGGGGTCCTCATGTCAACATGCAGCTTGTGTGCCCGCCACACATTGTTGCACTGAGATGTTGCCTCAGTGTGGAAGACTCTTACGTAAATGGAAATTGCTTCGTATTGATGTATGGCGTGCACCGTTGTGATTTGTGTTAAATAAAAATTGATTGCCTCGTTTTAACTGATTCTAAATTCTTAAATTCCCGCCCTCCACCCCTCCTGATCCCAACCACCAGCTCGGGTGAGGCTCCCTGACTGTCCAGCGCCTCGGACCATCCTCCTGAGACGTGAAAGGCGCTGTAAAAATGTAATTTGTTGTTGCTGTCGATTTACCTAATATAAAGTAAATCACCAAATTATTATTATTTATTTCTTTTAAGGGATATATTACCCCCGGAAAAGCGATCCGCCAATCGGCTAACAACTGGGTTCCTACTTACTGCTAAGTAAACAGAGCTGTGTGTGTGGAGTAAGGAAACTTGCCCAACATTTTGCCTTGGCCGGGAATCAAACCCAGGTCCTCTCGCTTGCGAGGCAAGTGCTCTAACCACTGAGCTACGGGACTTCGGTAGGAGTTTCTATTCAGGAGAAACTCCCTTGAATTTTAAATAGTGCCACAGGATCTGTAACATTCACCTGGACAGGCAGATCAGACCTAGTATTGTCTGAAGAATGGCATTTCCATTGCTCTACAGTGCTTTCCCTACAGCGCGATTCTCAACATGGACCTGAACCGATAACCAACTCTTTTGCAAGTAGCGAGGGTTCCAAATAGATAGTTTTTTTTCAAAAGTAATTTTTTTTCTGATCAGCCGTTGTCATGCGGAAACCCATCACCATTAGAGAATCCAAACTAGCCTGAGCGTTCCACATTTGTATGCCAACATACACATGGCAATTTCCCTGTGTCTGGAATGGAATGCACACTCTCTCTCTCCCTCGAGAGATTGCACCCAACGGACCTAATTCTGGAGAGTGTTAGGCATAAATTGTCGATCAAAAAAAAAGTACTTCTTATATTGCTTATGAAAAAAAAAACCAACTATTTGGAATCGTCACTGCTCGCAAAGGAGCCATCATTTGCAGACCCCTAGATTATGCACACTGTGGATACTGTCTGGAGTTTAACCAGCTAAAATCTTGCCATTTAAGAGCCTGGTCTGGCAAGCTACCCGCGCTTGTCCAGCTCGGACCACCCTGCCCATTAGTGCTTTGGTTTGCAAGATTAAGTGAAGTGAGTGGGAAGAATCCCTTGCTCACAAGTCCCTCCGAGTCCTCCCGATGAGCCACGCTGGCGAGATCTGTAATCATCAGCAGGGCCCTGATAATTTGTTCACTCACTCCACCGCTCGTTTGTGGGGACACTGCTGTGCGCAACTGCCTGCTGCGTTTCGCCCACAAAATAGACAGTCACCATACTTTTTACAGTATATTCTGTGATGTTCTTTGAGACGTCGCTAAGGATTATTATTGTCATTATTATTTAGACCGCCACAGACTCAGTTCTGAGATTGTGTTACTGAGCATATGAGGAACCAGCGCAGGGGGGCACTTCCTAGCTCTTCCAACCCCAACTCCCCTCTCCCCCCCACCCCCAGCCTCCACTCCCACGACTTCCACACACTCACACCTCAGGGATAAAAATGGAATAATTGAATGATATTGCGATACTGTGAGTTCAAATTAATCTCCTCACCGCTCTGTAGTCCTCGAGAAGCACAGTTGTGAGCAGCACTATTCTTTTTAATCTGCAGTGTGAGATGATATAAAGTAGCATGCAAGGTGGGCAAGATGCAAACTGAAGAGATCGTGTTAGAATGCAAGGACATGAAATACGCTGTTATTTTTGAGACTCGGGCTTCCTGAGTCGCTCGAAGGAAAATTCGTATTCAGGATGTTGAAAGACTCCTTGATATCCAGAGAGCGAGACCATATCTAGAGAGCGAGAGGCTGCAGCGAGCCAAATATTATTTATCAGGCAGCACACACATCATCCACAGATTCCCTCCCACAGACAGAGCCAGTCTGACTGCTGTGCGTTAATTTCACAGGTATCCTTTGAAGCTGGGAGCAAAGATTGCTGATATAATTTTACAGTTGCAACCTGGTGAAGAAATTGCTCCAAAGGAGGTATACCTTTCTGTCTTAAGATAGTGGCCCAACTATGGGATCTTAGGAAGGAATGAAATTGATCACAATGCTTTCCTTGTATGTTGATGAGCAGAGGATGGGGATGTTCCAGGCAATTTTTAAAATATATGGAACAAATCAGTTGACGAGCCCTCTGGACAGCTGAATTCTAGGAGAGAGACCCAAACTGATTCAATAAAACAAAGAATTAAATTAACCACTTTAGATTTAGCCTGGACTGTGGAAATTGTAGCCTGTTACAATTTGCTCAACTACTGTGTATACGATAATAATAATAATAATCATAATTTTCTTATATAGCCCCTTATCATGTCATTGAGACGTCTCAAGCGCCTCACAGAATATACTGTTACGTCAATTCACTGTATATTTTGTGGGAGAAATATATGGTTATAATAATAGCAATAATCTTTGCATTTGACATAATGTCTTAGACGAGGTTGGGATCAGGAGCGGTGGCCAATGGCGCGGTCGAAGAGGAGGATTTTGAGACATGTCTTTAAGGAGGGCAAGGGAGATAGTTAGTCGAAGGGAATGTGGGAATGGAGTTCCAGAGGGTGGGCGGGGAGAGGCGGAGAAGCTGAAGGCCCATCCGCCGATGCTAGGGCGGGTCGGCGGGGGGGGGAAGGGGGGAACGTGGAGCAAGCTGGAGCCTGCTGAGTGGAGGGAACGGACAGGTCGATACGGGGTTAACAGGTCACAGAGGTAGGAAGGGACAAGACCGTGGAGGGCCTTGATCCAATGAAGATGTATTCACAGGATATCTTAAGTGCATTTCCTTCACAAGAAAGTCAAATGAAGCTATGTGGATGCCTTTGGAAAGTACGTTACCAGAACCTTAATTCTGAGAAACACAGTCATTTAGACCGCAGTCTAATGGTCACAGAATAATTTATACTCTTGTTCTGCTCACTAACAGCGGCAAATGTTTCATTGAACGCTTCTAATGAGAAACCAAGATTAAAACCTAGCATCCAATCTGCTGTTTTATGACTTTTCCGTGGAAAGAGGAGAGAAATGGTGACGGAGTCCGGGCAGAATTCCAGCAGGATTCCATTGAGAAACTTTCAGTTACATGCAACGATTCAAGATTTGCCATTCCTTTGACAGATTCCACAAATTATACCCCAATAGAAGCATCTGCAGCTTCCATCCAGCCATGGAGAACATGGACAGCCATGAGGTAACTCGGAAAAGCACCTTTTCTGTTTCTCGTGGGGCAGAAGGGCAAAAGGTTTGCTTGACTCTAGAGGGTCTTTGTATAGAGAGGCTCTCCATCATTGGAAAAGCTTTCCTAGGGTGCAGATGGGGGGAAAGGGGAGAGGGCAGGGGGAAGATTGGAAATAGAATGGCTCATAGTCCACTAAGACGAATGGAGTAAGGCAGGGGCAAGACTGCAAATTAATTTCTCCCACAGAATATGCAGTCAATTCACTTCACAGTGGTGTGCTGTGAAGTGCTTTGAGATCTCAAAGACTTGATAAGGTGCTATATCAAACACAGTGATTATTTTTATTATTATTATTAATTCAGTGTCAGCTACCAATAGTTCCTTTGAGGTCAGGGAGGGGGGCAAAAAAAATAGAATGATCTCAAGAAGAACGTTAAGGTAACTAGTTGATGTTGCTCCAATTTTGAGCTCTCCGCACCATGTGTGCGGCTGCCAGTAATAATATTGTGGCCGGAACCAAACCAGATAAATATCAAATTTGATCCAAGGGCAACACTGTGCAACAAAGTATGTTCAGATTCTCATTACTGTGCGAGGGGAAAATGTAGAAATTATAGTGGAGAGGGAATGCCTCGAAGCAGAAAGAAGCACAGTGAATTACCGAAGCTGTTTTCATCCTGCCTCTTTGACTCTCTGCCAAGCAAAATAGATGGTATTTTCGGGCCCCAATTTTCACTCTCCCTCTTCTTTCTCCTCCCCTCCCCTTCTTTCTCATTCCCTTCAGCGCGTTTGTTTTGTCCCTGTTTTGCTATGCGTCTTCGCTCAACGGTGTGCAGGCAATCTGTCAAAGCAAACCATCTTGCCATGTGTCACCATTGTTCCAGCCTTGGCCCTGGAGAGGCACAGGCAATCGACTGAGTGACAACGTGTCTCATGAATATTTCCTAATGTCTGCCATCTCAGTGCCAACATTCACCATCAGTAGAGAATCTCAATTCGGCCTGTCCCTCCAGGCAGTAAATTGGGAGGGAGTCTAGAAGCTTATTAAGGTGCGCAGTTCTGCGATCACATAGACCAGTGACCAGTGGGAGTAATTATCTACAGTATAGAGGTTAGGGTGAAGCTACAAAGGAACACCCAACAAGTAAATATTGTTCTAATTGTATCCTCCGGTCAAGTCTTCAGCTGTGGTTGCAGAGCCCAAGGTCTCACATACCTCCAGGGCTCTTTTCCTTATAAACCTATCCGTAAAGGAAGCCTGGAGGATAAGAGCATCACTGTGTCTCACAGGGAACCTGCCATTGATCTGCATAATCCACTTTGATGGTCCCATGTTTCTTGCTCATTACAAGAGCGAAGCCTTCCTCCGATGATCACACACAGAGACACTCCTCGAGAGCGTCTGAGTGCTGCATACATACAATCAATTACTCCCCCCCACATCCACCCACCCCACCCATCCTCTGCACGCACACGAGAAATACCCCTGAGTTTAAAAAAAAATTGCTACCACAGTTCTGAGCATAATCAAAAGAAAATGAGATAGATTTCTTGTAGGAAATAACATCACTGGATACATGACCTTGGTCTTTCCTTCGTCCAGCAAATTCTTATATTCAATGCACGTACCAGGTTGGTACCAGGAATGAGGGACTTCAGTTATCAGGCGAGGCTAGAGAAGTTAGGATTATTCTCCTTGGAGCAGAGAAGGTTAATAGAAGTTTCCAAAATGATGAGGGAATTCGATAGGCTGAACAAGGTAAAACTATTTCCACTGGCGGTGGGTCGGTAACCCGAGGACACTGATTTAAAATAGTGTTAAAAGAAACAGAGGGGAGGTGAGGAGAAATTTTTTGACACAGCGAGTTGTTGGGATCTGGAATGCATTGCCTGAAAGGCTGGTGGCAGTCGATTCGATAACAACTTTTAAGAGAGAAATAGATAATTATTTGGGGAGGACAAGTTTGCAGGGCTATAGGGAGAGCGCGGGGGGGTGGGGTTGATCAGGGCTATAGGTAGAGAGCGGGGGAGTGGGGTTGATTAGGGCTATGGAGAGAGAGAGCGCGGGGGAGTGGGGTTGATCAGGGCTATGGAGAGAGAGAGCGCGGGGGAGTGGGTTTGATCAGGGCTATGGAGAGTGCGGGTGGAGTGGGGTTGATTTGGAAACTCTTTTCAAAGAGCCGTCACGGACCCGAATGACCTCCTTCTGTGCTGTATGATTCTATGATTCTATGATACGGTGCGTCGTAACCTGAAAAGAGCTTTTATTAGATAAACGTCAGCAAAGAATTCATGTCAACACACCACGTGCGCCCGTTAGGCACCAGAGCCGCTCTCTTTTCGGATCAGAAGGTGTGATGTTTGGGCGCTCATCGGTTGCTTTGCTGATGATTGATGCTAGCCGTCTACAAAAACAATGTTGCCAGTTGAAGCGTGGAAGGAACATAGAAACAGGAGGAGGCCATTCAGCCCCTCCAGCCTGTTCCGCCATTCAATTAGATCATGGCCGATCTGAACCTCAAGTCCAAATACCCGCCTTTGCCCCATATCCCCTGATAACCTTTCACCCACAAAATATAGAGTCAATTGACTTTACAGTATATTCTGTGAAGGGCTTTGAGACGTCTCGAAGACGTGATAAGGTGCTGTATCAAATGCAAGGATTATTATTATTATTGTGACCCTGACCTAACAAACACATCCACTGGTGTAAGAGTTCAGGCGTTAAAACCATCTTTCCGCTGCTTGTTCTCACTGAAGCTTCCCTCGATGTCCGTCCCCATCAGCTCTGACGGCTTCTGTCACT
Source organism: Callorhinchus milii (assembly GCF_018977255.1). Lineage (NCBI taxonomy): Eukaryota > Metazoa > Chordata > Chondrichthyes > Chimaeriformes > Callorhinchidae > Callorhinchus > Callorhinchus milii. Next base: position 2,349,733 of record NW_024704748.1, read on the forward strand.
GCCTGTTCCTTGATGGCCTCTGGCGTCTCAGCCTATTCGTCCCACAGGTCAAGTTAGCTCATCATGTTCCACAGGAAAAGGTGCAGCCTGGGGTGGAAGCTGCCACCTACAGTCAGCCTTCGATCTCGTCTCGTCCGTTGCTCCAACCCACAACGACCCCTGTAACTGCTGCTCCTCCTGTCTCAATGTGGAGTCCTGTAGCTCAGTGGGTAGAGAGAGACCTGAGTTAAATTCCAGGCAGAGGGCGAAACCTTGGGCAAGTTTCCTTACTCCACACAGAGCCTAATAATAATCCCTCCAAAACCAAAAACAATAATAAAATTGGTCATTTTCAATCTACGACTGTTTGTGGGACATTGCTGTGCGCAATTGGCTGCCGCGTTCGCCCACAAATATACAGTCAATTCACTTTACAGTGTGTTCTGTGAAGCGCTTTGGGACGTCCTCCCGACGTGAAAAGCGCTATATCAAATGCAAGGATTATTATTATTATTAATGCTCCCCCTTACACAGACACCGGTCAACAAGGTGGACGACAGCAGTCCAGCTCGGCACAATTTTGCTCGTCAAGAAATAAAGGCAACAATGGACCAGAAGGCACAAAGACATTTTGCACAGCAAAGGTCAATCTGAACCGTGGCCATTTAAACAGCTCGAAGTTGAAGTATTTTCTGTGTGAAGTGAAGTGCCGCAGTGGTAACATAACCACTTTGTTTTCAAACCTTGCATTTGATATTTTTTCCAAGGCGAGGTGCTTAGGAATTGGAATGTCGGAATCAAGTCAACCCTCTGTGGCGGTCTCGGTAATCCCGCTGCTGGGTGATATCGCAGTATTCCAGGGGATTGCTGATGAAACAACCAGCTCAACCTCACTCATTGGCAGGACTTGGAGGGCCAGACCGGTCGCTGAGGGCAAGGTGTCCTCCTACTCAGCTTCTACTGACCCTGCAAGCCAAAGCCCTAACTCATATAGGGCGGCGATGGCTGGACAAGATAGCGAGAAGCTGGTCAGACCAGAGCTCTCAATGGCAAGCTGTCACGATCCCTATAATTCTCAATCCACGACACCCCGGTTAGACGACATAAAGAATAATCCTTGCCTTTGAAGTAGCATCATATCGTGGAGTCCTGTAGCTCAGTGGGTAGAGCACTCGCTTTGCAAGCGAGAGACCTGAGTTCAATTCCAGGCAGAGGGCGAAACCTTGGGCAAGTTTCCTTACTCCACACAGAGCCTAATAATAATCCCTCCAAAAAAAACCAAAAGCAATAATAAAAATTGGTCATTTTCAATCTACGACTGTTTGTGGGACATTGCTGTGCGCAATTGGCTGCCGCGTTCGCCCACAAATATACAATCAATTCACTTTACAGTGTGTTCTGTGAAGCGCTTTGGGACGTCCTCCCGACGTGAAAAGCGCTACATCAAATGCAAGGATTAATTAATTAATTAATTAATCACATCGTTGAGATGTCCAAAAGCGCTTCACAGGGGAGTGACATTAGTGACTGTGTATTTTGTGGGCGATGCCCCCAGCCAATTTGCTCACAGCAATGTGCCAGGAAATCAGGAACTCACCAAGAGCTGGGCAATCAACAACAACAACAACTTAGAACCACTGCTCCTTTTAATCTATATAATGACCTGCACCTGCATAGGGAGTTTGCAGATGGTACAAAGCTAGGAAAAATAGTAAACAATAATAATATTAATAATAATAATAATCCTTGCATTTGATATAGCGCTTTTCACGTCGGGAGGACGTCTCAAAGCGCTTTACAGAATATACTGTATATACAATGATGAGGATAGTATCAGACTGCAAGAGGACATTGACAGACTGGTCAAATGGGCAGACACGTGGCAGATGAAATTTAATGTGGAGAAATGTGAAGTGATGAATTTTGTGAGGAAGAATGAGGAGAGACAATATAAGCTGATGGTACAATCTTAAAGGGGGTGAAGGAACAGAGAGACCTGGGGTTCATATCAGTAAATCTTTGAAGGTGGCGGGACAGGTAGATAAAGCTGTTAAAAAAGCATATGGGATACTAGGCTTTATATATAGAGCATAGAATACAAAAGTCAGGAAGTTATGATGAACCTTTATAAAACACTGGTTAGGCCTCAGCGAGGGACTGTGTTCAGTTCTGGGCCCCACACTTTAGGAAGGATGTCAAGGCATTGGAGAGGATGCAAAGGAGATTGACCAAGATGGCACCAGGAATGAGGGACTTGAGTTATCAGGAGAGGCTGGAAAAGCCGGGATTGCTCTCCTTCGAGCAGAGAAGGTTAAGAGGAGCTTTAACAGAGGTGTTCAAAATAATGAGGAAATTTGACTGAGCGAACAAGAGAAACTGTGTCCACTGGGCGATGGGTTGGTAACCCGAGGGCACAAATTTAAGCCAGTTGTCAAAAGGAACAGAGGGGAGATGAGGAGAATTTTTTTCACACAGCGAGTTGTTCTGATATGGAATGCATTGCCTGAAAAGGTGGTGGAAGCTGATTTGATAACAACTTTCAAGAGAGAAATGGATAGATTTTTGTGGAGGACAAGTTTGCAGGACTATGGGGAGAGCGTGGGGGAGTGGGATTGATTTGGGTAGCTTTTTCAAAGAACCAGCACAGACACAATGGGCTGAATGGCCTCCTTCTGCGCTGGATAATTCTATGATTCTATGAACTTGCATTTATATAGCGCCCTTCACGCAGGTTAGCATCCAAGATCATCGCCTAGTGTTGGCGACCAAGTCCCCAGGGGTGGGGGCGTGAGTCACTAATCCAAAGTAAAGCACTACCGTGTCAATTATGCAAACGCCTTCTTATTCTGTTAGGGCAACATTCAGTGAATACAAAAGGCTGAAATAAATTCCCAGCGTGTGCAAAGAAGCTGTACAGATCAAACATGACTGAGCGATTGCACGAATACAATCCTTGACCTAGAAGCTGTGAAGTCCTTGGAGAAAGGTCTTGCAATGGGAGCGGATATTAAACAGAGACTGATTCCGAAAGTAATTTTCATGTGGCTATTCTCCAAACTGGCAAGGACTCTGTTCGACACGACTTGCAGGTGCTGAAACCAATGGGCTTGAGGGTATGAGCAGGTAAATCAGATTCTTTTTCAAGCCTGGTTCTTATTGAAATTCAATCCGAGGTGAAGCACGTTACTTTAATATCACTGCCGCTTTTTAAATTCAAACGTTAAAAAAAAATGTGATTTAATTACTTTTTATTTGCATTTAAAAAAAACAATTTTAATACAAAAGCAAACACTTTTTAATTAAATCTATGGCCAAATGTTTCCTTAAGTGTCTTGGGGAAAGTTAAGAGTCCCTGAGTGCAAGCCATGGAACTATTGCACACAGTTGATACTGAATGATCCCTAAAGCTGCCTCGGTTAATAATTGTCTCCACGAGTGTTAATTCATCTTCACACACAGCAGCTTGTCTCAGTCGCTGCAAAGGTTTGCTTGGGAAGGAAAATATGTTTCCTCTCCTCAAGCAAATCACTGCAAAGGTGCAGGGTGTCAGCCTGCCTCCGTTTGGGGTGTCAGCCTGGCTCGATTGGCTTCACTATCGCATCTGAGTTAGAAGATTGTGGGTTCAAGCCCCACGTCGGGACTTTTGAGCTCACCGTCTAGGATGGAACCGCAGTGCAGTGCAGAGGGAATGCTGCATTGTCTGAGGCGCTGTTCTTCGGATAAGGAGTTAAACCGAGGGACCGTCTGCCTGTTCAGGCGGACGTTAAAGACCCCGCGGCGTTCTATTCGGAAAGGGAAGTGTCCAGGCCAACAATTCCCCGGATAAAATTGATCACTCACTTCAAAGCTGTTTGTGGGACATTGTTGTGTGCAAATTGGCTGTCGTGTTTGCTCACAAAATACACTGTTACAGTAAATAATAATAATAATCCTCGCATTTGATATAGCGCCTTATCACGTCTTCGAGACGTCTCAGAATATACTGTAAAGTGAATTGACTGTGTGTTTTGTGGGCGAATCCTATTCTCCCTCAACTATTTATTCAAGATGCTATTAGAAATCGCCTCTTATTACATCCATATATTCATTTGACAAATAGAAAATGGCTTATATACAAAAGTGCTAAAACAATATTTACTTTAATTGACAGTAACGTGAACCCAATAATACGCAACGGTGCTTGATAATATTGCTGCTTTTTCACACTGGAGCCATCATTAGTTACAGCTGATGTGGGAGATAAGGCAATGCCTTCAAACACTAGCCATTAAACAACAAACCTTTTAACGAGAAGCAATGAAAATTATAGAATTCACTCACAGCCGAAACTGGTAATTACTGTATAATTACTTGTTAATTCCTGGAACCTACAGGCAAGATTTTGTTGCGTAATCAGTGCCTGCACTCGTGAGGTTGCTTATGGCAATTATAAAGCACAGAGGCGCTAAAGCCCATTGTATATTCTACGGTGCAAAGTCTGCTTTAGCTCCGGGATGTGAAAATGCAGACCTTGTTTTCACAAAAAAAAATGCAACCTTTGCCTTATCGGGTGTTAGCAAATTTGTAACTCATTTGCTTCCACAAAATAAAACCTTATTCAACACCAGTCATGGGCAGGTCGTTTGACAGTTTGAAACCAAAGGAAAGACCGATCAATTGGTGTGTTGAGATTGACTGTTTAGAATCTCATATACCTCTGTAAGGTCCTTACTCAGTTCCTTGTTAAGTCCTGAAACTCGGATCAGCCTCGTTGCTCTCTTCTACATAACTAGCACTGCGCTGTATTGCCTGTTCGGACATCTGTGACGTCAGTAACAGACATTTGGGATCAAATGGAAGCATTTTGTGACTGGAAGTAAAAAGTTACGAAAGTAACACATTTTTCAAATCAAACTGACTGAACGCTAAGAATGCGCTCAATGTTGTCATGAACGCTACAACAAGCAGGCGTGGATTGCTTCTCAGAATGCAACGAATTGAACTACTTTCGCACAAAAAAGTGACGTTTGTGGAAAATAGACTATCCAGGGACAAGAGTTTTTGCCAGCACATTCAGGAAGGAATTGGTTAGGTTTTTGGCAAAGTGCATGTTTTTTTTAAGCTTCGGCCAGAACGGACCAGTCTTTTAAGATTCCTATCTTCCAATGAGATAACTGGATGCTGCGTCCTGCTCAGCGAAGTGACAATAAATATCTCCACAAGTGAGGCTGGTCTATGTGGATGTATTTATCAAGCCACGCTGTGACATCTCCCCCAGTTACACGAATCGCCAGATATTTATCACTTATGTGGAGCCCAGCAGCCATGATGTATTCTATCCTTGATGCTTGACCTATGTTCCCAATTGTTTTTCATGATAGTCGAACATCAGTTAAAGCTACTTTGCGATACCAATTTGTCACGGTTTTAATGTCGTAAGACTTCTGTATCCAAAGGAATCGCGAAATGTTTAAGGAAGGCTTGAACATTCAAGTGAGCACTTGCAGATGTAGACTTTCAAAATGGGGAAGATTAATGATCCACACCTGCAAGAAAGACCAATTAACTGGCGCTCGCTTTGTTGTGTTAAAAGTACAAGTCATTAAAACCTTCAACAGCAAGAAGTGGAATAATAATACAGAGATTAAAAGTCAATAAAATTCACATAACTCAGTCTGGGCACCCGTTTACAAGTGTAAATGTAATCCTTATTAGGTTGTCAGTGGGAGGCTTCTTTCTGGTGGTGTTTTGGTACATTTTCAGCTTTTTGTGCTGTAATACTGAAGAACACACCAATATTTGCAGTAAAAGAGTTGCTTTGTTCCCATCACCCCGTAACGCATTGAAATAAATCGGGGTCAGCCCGGTTCAGTTAGTAGCATTCTTGTCTCTGAATCAGAGGTACGTGGGTTCAAGCCCCAGGACTTCCCTCCCCTCACCCTGACCATTTCCCCTTGTTGTTGTTGTTGTTGTTGTTGAACTCACAAATGAGCCTGATACCCCAGTGCAGTGCTGGGGGAGTGCTGAGTTGTCGGAGGTGCCGTCCTTTGGACAAAACATTAAATCAAGGTCCCATCTGTCTGTTCAGGGACATTAATGGTATATATATGTGTATATACATTTCATTTGTTATAGCGTCTTGTGGGTGTTTCGCCCATAAAGTATACAACAACAACAACTTGCATTTATATAGCCCCCCTTTACACAAGGTAGTGTCACAGAGTGCTTGTCAGTCAAAATATAGTGTCAATTCACTTTATAGAATATTCTGTGAAGCGCTTTAAGATGTCACGAAGACGTGTTAAGGGGCTATATCAAATGCAAGGGTTATTATTATTATTATTATTATTATTATTATTATCATGTCTTCGAGACGTCTCAAAGCGCTTCACAGAATATACACTGTAAAGTGAATTAACTGTATATTTTTTGGGCGAAACGCGACAGCCTATTGCGCACAGGTCACATGGCACTATTTGAAAAGAGTTTCTCCCGGTTCCCCGTCCAACAATCATCCAATAAAACTGGTCATTCACTTCACGTCTTTGTTTATGAGGGATTGCTGTGTCCAAATCGGTTCCTGCATTTGCTTACAAGAACACAATTTACAATGAATATTAAATCCAAAAAAACAATTATAGAAACTTCACCTAATCTGATCCTTTTCCCCTTTGTTCATTGTTTAGTCCCCTTTAGTCCCGTCTAAAGACCTTCCACCGTGTCTTCGGCCACCCTCCAACCCAACCCCCCCCCCGCCCCGCCACCCCCCTTGACCTCCACTCCTCCTGACCCCAACTCCAAGTTTGGTCCACAAGCCCTGAATGTCCAGCACCCTGAGACGTCTTTCCGATGTGAAAGAGTTAGGAACGTGCAATTCGCTGGTCGTGTTTCTGACTGTGCCACAGTTCAACTTGTCCCATCTTGTGGCTGTGCTGAAAGCTATCGAGTAACAGCTTCAGTAGCTAATAATCCAGCTGAACCATACATGGATTCCGCAGAACCAAACACAAGCGATGGTTTGTGCTGGCTTGTGCAAGGCTTGGAACCTATCCCAGGAATATCACAGTCGAGCAAATGTGCTGCGAATTGATAGCAAAGCACAACGTGAGACAACGTGAGCTGAATTCTGCTTCATCCTTGAGAAGTGTGGGCAGTCATCACACCCAGGAATCTCAATACTCGTGCAGGCGAACCTTTTGGATATCTTGATTGTCTGGCCGCTGTCTTCTGGTCACGATGACACCAGTCCTCGCCAGGCTCCACTGGCTCCCAGTTACTGAACGGATTGATTTCAAGATCCTCTCGCTCGTTTTCAAATCCCTTCATGCCCTCGCACCCATCAAACCTGCTTACCTCCGACTCCACCACCCGCTGCCACCACTCAGCTGGTTCCGGCCTCCTGTTTGTCCCTCGTCCCCTCCGCTCCACCATGGATGGCTGTGCATTCAGCCACTATGCCCTGAAACTTTCTCCCTCAATCCCTCCGCCTTGCCCCCTCCCTCCCCTCCTAACTTTCAAATCCCGCCTAAAGACCTTCCTTTTTGATGGTGCTTACTGTCATCTCCCCCCCTCCCTCGCCCCCCAGACTCCACCACTGCCAAGAGCTCTGGGACGCTACCCCGGGTGAAGGGCGCTGTATAAATGCAAGTTGTTGTTGTTGATCTCCGATGTTGCATGTTCCTTCAGGGAGCCTTGTGTAGATGTGATGGTGGATGTCTATGGATCTCTTCATTGTCCATCCTTTGTGTTTCACAAGAGGATGCCACAGTTTTATTGCATTTAATAAACTGAAGCCACATCTGATATATTGCAAGGTTAACAGCAGGAAGATAAGGTGCACTTGCTCAATTCTCAGTGAGTCCATGCGCAAATATCATCCTGTACATTGCGATTTTATTGCACATCACGTTCAATTAGGGTAAAAGTAATGGTCAGAAGCGAAAGAGGGAACTGTGTTAAATGGAGCAGACGACAAGGGTTCTGATCACAAAAGAGACTGGGGAGTAAGTTACAGTAAATACATTTATGAACCTTATTGTCCATTAACCCCACGACTAGCGGCAGCAATAAAAAGAATAGCAAGTAAACTGCTGGGTGGGATTAGGCAGAGGAACAGGTCAGAGTGAGGAGTGAGCGAGGTTCCGCTGTGTGATTACAGTGAAAAGCCTTCAGTCTGCTCCTGGAGGGTCCATTGCTCCCATGTTAAGTGGGTGGCCTTTTTGCAATGCTGCAAAGGATCCTGCTGAGAGCTGTCATCTGCTTGAACCGTCCTTGTCAGATGGCGCTGTTCTGTCAGAGAGGAAAGCAGTCCATCACAGGAGAAAGCCCTCTGGCATCAATTCGCACAGCAATTTTGTGCTTTCAGCGGTCACTGGGGGACGTGCGGTCTCCTCAAATTACACTTGCCTCTGGCTGTGCCCAGTTGTTTATTCCATCTTTCGACAAAAATGCACAGAGTGGGGGGAAGGGAGAGATGGAGGTTGACGGGATGGAAATCATCATTATGACCTGGGCAGCCCTCATCGTCTTACTGTTCCGTAAGATTGGAGCGTGGTGTCTCAGCCACAGCCAGCCAGACTATTGCAAAAGTCGGCACAGCTGTTTGCTCTCAACAACCAACTCACAAGCAGTTACGATTTGGTTCTCCTCTGACTCCACTGGAGCTCTGCTCCTACCTTAGCGGACATATTTGCTGTGGGCAAATGGCTGCCACGTTTTGCCCACAAAATATACAGTCGATTCACTTTGGAGTGTATTCCGTGAAGCGCTCTGAGACGTCTCGAAGACGTGATAAAGGGCAATATCAAATGCAAGAGTTATTATTATTATTATATGTATGCAAAAGGGCTTCCCACGCATCCTATTCAAACACTGTGGCAATACTCGTTTCACAGATTTTAAATTGCCGCTCGTTAAAGGAGTCACTGATCTTTCTGCAAAGCTTCTGAGAAAGGTGATTTTTTTTAGTGTGTTCAGCAGTTTGCCACGACATAAGTTGTTGCTGAAACCCACATTGTTACTCGATTTGATAAGTCATTATTACGCATCAAAAGTAGACAGTCGTAACATTGTTTAAACGGGCAAGCACTCCAGTGGCTTAGCTCATCGATGACCCGATGAGCGGCAAGATTGTGGTCGCTCTTTGTATAGTTACAATTTCAAGGAAAAATTTCATGCCAGGTTTCTGCCACTGACTGGGAACATCATTGCTCTCTTGTAATCAACAGCGGCGCTTATGCTTTTCAAATTCTCTGGTTTCTGTTCTACTATCCATTCCTTGGCTGACCCCATTTTAGCCTGTTCAGCTGCTTTGCAATTAGTTTCACAAGCTTCAATCTTTTTAAATTCCTCAAGTGTGGAACTTTAATAAATCCTTTAATTTACTGTGACATCTTCTTTCAACTACGGTGCTTTTTTTTGTGCAGCAGACACACAGGATAGAGGTGATCAGGATTCATCCTTGGAGGCACAGGTATAAAGAAAAGTTTTATTTTAATCAACCGACTTTGTACCTTATGCCATACACTATCATGGATGTTTGCGGGACATTGCTGTGAACAAAATGTCTGCCACGTTCTCCAATAAAATTGCAAAGCCACTGCAATTTATCAATCGATCTTTGTCTTTTGTCAATTGGTACAGTGTAGATTGGTTGCAGTGTCTTTCATGGCAGGAGGGCGTCTCAAAGTACTTCACAAGATCGCTGGATGTTGTGAAACACTTTGAAACGTCCTCCTGGCATGAAAGGCACTGCATAAAAAGCAAGGATTATTGTTTCTCTTAAGTTTAGATGAGAACATTTTACTGTAAAACAAAACAATGGCCTTTGTCTTTACTTGATGGCGTTTCACAACAACCCACACATTTGGCGCACAGCTCAGCTCTGCAGCTGACCTTCGCACACTAAATGCCCGGGAGTATGCTTGAGATTCTCAGAAGAACTAGCCAGTGAATCATTTGTTCACTTCAGCCCGCCCAAGTCTTCATATGAAATCAAACTCATCGGATCCTTCTGTGTCAGAAACATTGGAGGAATCTTAGAGAACATTTGCTTGCTCAGGGAGAGAGTAATGCACGTTTGCATGCTTGCTCAGTCCAATTTTTGTGATGTGTGTGCTCCATTCATGGATGAAAATTACTAGCTTGGAAGATTCTTGCAGCCTTTGGCTTTTCTCTGCTCTGTCGTGTTTACCCTGTGCTTTGGTGAAGACCATTTCGAGAGCTGACATTCCACGGTGCTTGGGAGTGGGATGCCAGGAATAACAACAACAAACTGCATTTATATAGTGCTTAACAGTGCTGTAGCCTGACGCTGAGCTGGAAGTGGGGTNGGGGGCGAGGGAAGACGTGACTGTTAGCACGGTCGAAGAGGAAGGTCTCCAGCCAGCCGTGATCTAAAAAGGGGGGAAGGAGGGGGGTGGGGGGGCAAAACGGAAGGATTGGGGGAGAGAGTTCCCAAGATTCAGGGCAATTTGCCCACAAAATTGTAGTGGCTGGAAGGAATAATCAATAGCCTGCAATGGAGGCATGGCGGCAGGAAGAATTAGGAGAGAAAGGACTTCACTGCGGATGTCAACTGAACCTCAAAGGTGTCGGTGTCAGCCTGGCTCAGTCGGTAGCACTCTCGCCTCTGAGGTTTGTGGGTTCAAGCCCCACATCAGGGATGTTGAACCCAGTCTAGCCTTTCACTGCTAAACATTCCAACAAAAAGGCATTTTGAGTGCTTCAAGGGATCCCTAAAGAATTCTGTCTGAAAATAGGTTATTTTTGCAAAGGATTCCTGATTCCGAGAAAGAGTCCCTATAATTGCTTGTTTCTGGTTCCTTATTAGGAAATTCTGTTCAGAAATACTACAAATTAGATCCCAGCTCCTTCAGTCCCTTTAATGTTTTGAAAAGCAATCGATTAGTCACTCAACTGGATTGGTGATTGGGTCTTTACAAACCGTTGTCAACATTTGATTAGGCTGGGGTGAAGCTATATTTATCCCAGCGCAAGTTAGGTTATGAGCCCAGTGTTTGATATGATTTGACAGTGTGTAACAGAGTGATAATTTAATTTATCATAGGCCACTTCCCTTAACAAAATCCACTTTGTCTGATTAAGGCTCAATGGTGAATTGTTCTATTTGGTTCTCGTGCTTTTCGGCTTGCTTAATTCTACTAAATATTGCAGCTTTCCCTTTTCAATGCTGAAACCTACGTAGGTTTTTCACTGTGTTTTCTGACTTGAAATTTTCAAAATGCCCGTAACCAGCCCTTTTTTCTTCAGGACCCTTTAAATCCCAGCTGCCAAAGTGGCAACGCTCCCGTGCAACGCTAAACAGGAGCTCTCCGCACGAGTTAGAGAGCAGATTTTTTTTGGTTGCAGCAACAGTGGGTAGACCAGTTATGAGTATTGACATCCGATCAGTCTCGACTCAAAGTGCCAAATACCCTACAACTATCTGCTGTTGTCACTGTCGATTAGTTTCTCTTGCACATTTTGCTGCTGAGGTCATTCAGTGGAACTCTACACTGTGATGGGTTGTAATATTCTGCAAAGGAGCATGGAAAACACTGTTACCTCAGTCCTCAAGCGCAACTAATGTCAGACAACCCTATGAGCAGCGTTCGTTAGAGATTTGGAAGTGATCCAGATGAAGGACACATGAAAAGACAAAAGGCTGTGGATTGGGGATTAATAGAGAATCATAGAATCATAGAATTATACAGCATAGAAGGAGGCCATTAGGACCATCGTGTCTGTGCTGGCTCTTTGAAAAGAACTTCCAAATCAATCCCTCTCCCCCGATCAATCCCTCTCCCCCGCTCTCTCCCTATAGCGCTGTAAACTTGTCCTCCCTACCTGGGAATAAACCCCAGGTTGTCTCGCTTGCGAGGTGAGTACGCTAACCACTACGCTACTTATATAAATATAAGGTAGTGACTTGGGAATCGAAAAAAGGATTTATGAGGAACTACTTCACCAGAGGATAGTGAGATTGTGGAACTCACTACCTGAAGAGGTGGTTGAATAAGATGCATTCGAGAGGAAGCTGTAGCTTCACGTGAAGGAGAAGGTAGAATAGAAGGTTTGGGAGGGAGTAAGGAGTGAGTGGAGACTCGTGTGAAGTATAAACACTGTCACAGACTGGTTGGACATTCTTTGTGACCTTCTTTATAATACGGCAATTATAACAATTAACAAGGATTATTATAATACAGAGAATAATAAGGTGGACAAATTGGATTATAAAGAGTTGCCACGAACGAACAACAGCAGCAAGCTCGATGGAATGAATGGCTCATTCCTAATTCCTTTGTTAAATGTATTAAAAAAGTAATTGTAATTACATGGGTATCCGTTGCTTTCATATGTACATTATATTATTAATGTATGTTATTGCATATGATGTGCATAAAAAATGTGACCCGATAAGTCCTCATGTCACTGATGGTTGGTGAAATCTCCACTAAAGGAACAACAAAGTGAGAAATAATCATAATAATCCTTGGGTTTGATTGAGTCACTTTCATGTCACGATTTACTGTGATGTGGAAGTGGAATGTGTATTTTGTAGACGTTAATTGAGAAATAGTCAAATAATGGCACTTAAAACGGAAGTAAATTATTAACTCCAGCACAGGGCGCTAACTATTTGGAATTTTTTTTCAACCAACCACATTGTAACGAGTGTTATTGGAATGGAGCCTTTTAAATCGTGAATCAATTTCTAAAAGCCTAATAGATTGGGTAAATGCCGAAGTCGTCTTATCTGTGTGAGATAATTCGCAGTTACTTCTGCAAGGCAGAAAATAGCAAGATTTTATCTTTCTCACAGAGCTTGTGAAGTCTTTCACACTCTGGCTAATTGCATGCTCTACGAGCATTGAACAATCTCACGATTTAAATTGCTCCCTAATTTGTATCCTTAATAGCTCCCTCTGCACCTCACGATTAAACCTGTAAGGGAAAAAGTTGCCTTTCTAAAGTGTGGCATCTTATCTTCAATCAAAATTTTTCAAAGTATTAGCTTGACTCTGGGATACCTGTATATCTTTTTTCTCGTCCCTCCAGGGAGAGAGTGCGCATTCCATTCCGATAATCTATCTCTGGGATTTCCATGTAATATGGAATATGGAATAATAAAAATAATCCTTGCATTTTAAATAGCGCCTTATCGCTTCTTCGAGACGTCTCAAAGCGCTTCACAGAATGTACTGTAAAGTAAATTGACTATACATTTTGTGGGTGAAACGGGGCAGCCAATTGCGCACAGCAGCGTCCCACAACCCGTCGTGGATTGTTATTATTATTATTATGGATTGAGTGACCAAATTGTTTTTAAAGGGATTATTAGGTGGGATGCAGGGAAACATCAGCTCAGTTTGAATACTCTTAAGCACGGTGATAGGTTTCCAAATGTATCAGACACTCAGCAACAGAATTTTTTGATGACCATGTGGAACGTGTTCCCCAGTAGACCTTCACAATGCGTTCCTTGTTTCCAGAAAGATAATTTTATTTGTATATCCTTGCAATTAGATTCATAAAGCTGTTCAAAACAGTACTCATAGGACATTGCTCAATGAAGAATATTAATGGGCATAATAATCTTAGGCCACAACTGAACAATATTGTCTTTCCCACAAGAGGATGAACTCAACAATGCTGCATAATTTGAAGCAGAGAAAGAGACTTCATTGGCACGTCAGCTTAACACCGACCCTTTGCTCATTGCAACATTGCAGGCAACCTGTTTTGAACAGATAACTGATTGAGAAATTTCACCATGTTTATATTTTGAAACAAAGATGTGCCTATTGCTGCATTGAGTTCCGTAGCTCAGTCGTTAGAGCACGTGCCTCACCGGGCAGGACGAAACATTGGGCAAGTTTCCTTACTCCACACGCCTCTGTTTACCTAGCAGTAAGTAGGAACTTGGTTGTTAATTGATTGGCGGATCGCTTTTCCGGGATAATAATTCCTTAAAAAAAATTATTTGGTCACTCAATCCACGACTGTTTGTGGGACACTATGTGCGCAATTGGCTGCTGTATTCCCCCACAAAATATACAGTCAATTCACTTAACAGTATATTCTATGAAGCGCTTTGAGAATTCTCAAAGAAGTGATAAGGCGTTGTATCAATTGCAAGAAGAACATTTCACCGAGCTTTATCTTGTTGAATATCTTACCAATGGTTAGTTAGTCACCTTAGAAATTCAGTGGGAGAACTTCTGTATGGTCTGTGGAGAGAAAGTAGGGAACAAGAACAATAATAACAACAATAATAATCCTTGCATTTGATACAGCGCCTTATCACGTCTTCGAGACGTCTCAAAGTACTTCACAGAATATACTGTAAAGTGAATTGACTGTATATTCTGTGGGCGAAACGCGGCAGCCAATTGCTCAAGGCAGTGTTCCACAAACAAGGCCTTTTCTCAATTGATGTCTTATTTTCTTTATTTCTTATACTTCATCTTTATATCGCAAGAGAGATTTGGATAATTAAGCCCTTCAGCCCATTTGAACTTATATATTTCTGTCTTCCCAATAAAGTTGTGTTTTTAAATAACCCAATGTATTTGAATGAATTTCACACTATGATACGATTTAAATTGATGCAGGGCTGTCCACATCAGGAGGATGACTCAAAACCCCTCAGGGTGCAGTTCTGGATGGACACCCAAGGTGGGGACAGGAGTCAAGACGGGTAGAAAGGGGAAGGATAACCGAAAAGGTAAGTCAAAGTGGATAAAGTTTGAGGATAAAGTTCCAAAATAAAGGAATGTTTTAACTCAGTTATCATCAGTGTCCTTCATTTTCACATGACTCCTATGAGATTGTATGTAAGTCTATCATCCCATTAGTTTAATTTAATAAAACAAATTATAAAAAATGGAATTACTTGCAGTTAAGGTTGGAGGCGCATTTCAATATTACATTTATTGGTCTGTTTATCCAAATATATAACTCATCTGGAACAAGGTTAGAAAGTAATTTGGCATTAGTTACCATGGAAGACACACCCAAGCAGATGGATTGCATTTGTTCTGCTAGCCATCTTTCTTCAATAGGGCTGAAATTTCTTTTTCCCAATAAAAACATAAGAATTTGCTTGGTGAGGTCCATCTAGTTCACCTTTCACCATCCTGGCAGTCGCGCATGTTGTGTCCCAAACTATATACCGTATCCCGAGTTATTATTTTCTAGCGGAAATCTATCTAATTTGTTCTGGAAACAAACAACATTTTCTGCTCCCACTGTCTGTCCCACTTGGGCACCTGCTCCATAAGTTTACTACTCGCTCACTGAAGTAGTGTTTCCGCAGATTTGTTCTGAATTTACCCCCTTCGATCGCAGGCCGATTTCCTTTCTTTTTCCTTCGCTGTCCATGGTCCCAGCCAAAGGTGTTGATTTTTTTCTTGCCTTGCTCTTTTCCTGCAGTGCGTAGTCTGACTCTCGTCTCAAGGCAACTCCAGCACATCATGCACTTTCTATCGCTGTGCTTCCTCCTGCCACTGCACGTGCTGTACTAATTGCTTTCTCTCTCATTCACAAATAGATCAACTAACGCAACATGATTAACCTACCGTTCCTGCCTCGCCCAGGATCACGTTGGTTCCTGGTTGATGATAATAATCCTTGCATTTGATATAGCGCCTTATCACATCCTCAAGATGCCTCGAATGCTTCACAGAATATACTGTAAAGTCCAGTGACTATATTTTGTGGGCAAAACGTAGCAGCCAATTGCGCACAGCAGTGTCCCACAAACAGTCGTGGATTGAAATTATTATTCATGTAAGAAACATTTTTTTTGAGGGGATTATTACCGTCAGTACAAAAGTGTTTCGACAATAGAGTAACGACTCGGTTCCTACGTACTGTGGGGAAACAGGCTTGCGGAGTGAGGAAACCCACCTAACGTTTCGCCCTGCCAGGAATCAAACCCAGGTCCTCTCGCTTGCGAGGAGAGCGCTCTAACAACTCAGCTACAGGACTTGACGTACAGTATTATGATATTATTGCTGTGTCAGTTGAGACTTTGTGAATATATGATGAAAATGTATTTCTGGGCCATTGCTGTATTTGATCTCGGGCTTATCGAAGAAGATTAAGAATTGAATCTCTAAACCCAAGATTCAAGCACTTTGAAATTTGCTCAACCACAAAGAACACATCTGGCCATCTTATACCTCCCAACCTTGGGACCCAAAAATAGCTATAGATTATGTTGCAGATTTGCCCATCTGTTTCTAACTAATGATAATGTCCTAAAATGTTGCAGATGACTTTTCTAATTGGAACTGTTACAGCCTCTTTATAAGAAAAGTGACAGCATCAAAATGTAACATTAAATTGCTTTTTATTTTTATTGTGTGCGGTACAAGTTATCAATCCAAACCGCAGCTACGGGAGACTGGAATTTGTTCTTGCTTTTTTTCCGTAGGGCAGAAAGTCTATCCATTCTATGTGATGCCAAAAGATTTCTCCATTTACAGCGTTAACACAAGGTAAGCAATGTAAACCTCGGCACAAGTAGCGCCTGCTTGAGTCAAGATGTATGGTCCTCTGTCTGGTGTCTTTACTGTTGCGCTGTTCGTAGCATGTCAATTTGGTTCAGTTGGCTGTAGACCCTCCTTTGGGACAGGAAGTTTTAAATCAGGTTTGACACAGAGGCCTGAGCTCATAATCCATGCTGACACCAGTTCAGTGTTGATGGAGTTCTATATCCTTGGAGGTGTTGACCTTTGGATGAAAGATGGCACCGAGTTCTGTTTTCCTGTTCCAGTGCTTTGGGAGGCCTTTAAGGATTGCATGGCAACAATTCAGAGCCGAACTGGAGGTTCTCAATGACTCAACAGTGTCCACCCCGAGGGAAATTCTCAATTCACCAATTGACCAACCAGGTTTTTGCTGGTTGTGGGCTGTTGCTGGTGCAAATTAGATGCTTGCATAAAAGGTCTTTAAGGGTAGTAGAAATTTGGAACTCTCTCTTGCCCCCCAAAAAGGCTGTGGATGCTGGATCTATTCAAATTTTTCAAGACTGAGGTTGATGGATATTTGTTAGGTAAGGGTATCAAGAGATATGGGACAAGGGTGGGTAATTGGAGATAAGTGCAGATCAGCCATGATCTTATAGAATGGTGGAACAGGCTCGAAAGGCTGAATGGCCTCCTCCTGTTCCTATGAGGTGATTTTTCATGATTAGTTTCTGTATGAAATATCACTGTTTCTTTATTTTATTTACATACAACTGGTACCAAAGTTAAACCAAGCTATAAATTTTAAGCAAAAACGTAAAAATTTCAAAGATCCAGTCTTTTAAAAGTCAAATTTCACATTCTTTTATTTTCTGCACCCCCCACCCCACCCCCCTTTGGAATTCTATCCCTCAGTCCCTTAACCTCCCCCTTCCCTTGCCCCCTTCAAGGCCCATCTCAAGATGCTCCTCATCGACCGTGCCTTCGGTCACCCTCCTACCCTTACCCACCCCGCCCTCCACCCCTCCTAATCCCAACCTCCAGGTCGGGTCCAAATGCCTGACTGCTCAGCGCATTGGGATGTCCTCACGAGGTGAAAGGCGCTGCGTAAACTGTAATTTGTTGTTGTTGGTGATGCTTTCAGAAATTGGAGACTGACAAGGAGAACTCCAACGCAGAGGTTAAATACACATGTGTAGAACTAAGCTTTCACTGGTTGGAACGTAGTTGTGTGGACATAGGGTGAGACATAGGGATCAAACTGGACTTTGATTCTCCCCTCTTTCCCCCACCCCGCCATAGTTGAATAGTGTGCAGTCACTTACTGTCCAGATTTACTTGCAAATAATAGTCATTTGGATGATGTGCCAGGAAGGCAAACTGATGTAGAGAACCACACCCTAGTAGAAGGAAAAGTGAGTCGGGACAAGAGTTCCAAGTAATAAAAAGTTGTTGTTCATGTAAAATAAAAACTCAATAAAACTTATTTACCAGCCCCATTCCAGTAAACTGCTGTATATATTTTAAATTAAAATACCAGTAGATTTTGCTCTTGGAAGTGATAGAATGATATAGTCTACATACTGTACGAATGTCAATATAATTCCAAGGAGAATCTAATTTCATGATAAATGTTTGGTGTGTTTATAATAGTGTGACACAGTGACTGTCAGATGTGAAATAATAAGTCCCTTATTCCAATTTATTTTAAAGCAATGCATATCTAACAGCTCATTTTGAAAGTCATAGCATCTGCTTTTCATCAGTCAAACAGTTCCTTTTTTTGTTTGGCTCTCTATTTCAATGTAAATTGTCAAAAGTCATTTTTGAAATGTTCATGCTAAGAGATTATCTAATTTAGTTTTGCTTTTCATATTTCAGAATCTTATTAAGTATTTATTGCTTTGACATTGAAAAAACAGCTTTCATCGAGGGGTGCTGTATACTTTACAGTTGAAGGCAAGAAATTGAGTGAGGGTAAAGTTTTTCTTTTTAATCTACTTTCTGTTTTCTCCAATAACTTTATTCAATGTAAATTCATGTTCTACGCTGATATCAGGGCGCGGTTATAATAATATCCTTGCATTTAATATAACGCCTTATCATGTCTTCGAGACGACTCAAAGCCCTTCACAGACTGTAAAATGAATTGATTGTATATTTTGTGGACGTAACACAGCAGCCAATTGCACACAGCAGTGTGTCACAACAGTTGTGGATTGAGGGACCAAATTATTTATGTATATATATATATACATACATATAAATGGATCCCTGAGGCTCCCTACCTTAATAAGCATAAAAATTTACAACACAGCTAGAAAAAAAGGAAATGGAATATTGTCCCAATTAACATAAATCACAAGCTTTACATAACATTCACAGATTCCTAAGATTATCTCTACACAAACCGGAATATATTAATTTAAAGATTTGCTCATTTACAACCGAGTGTCCCTTAAGATGCGATTCTTACGCAGACAAGAGGGTTATATGGTAATTAAGTCAGCAGAAGCCAAAATAATTTGCAGAAACAGCTGGAATAATAAACAAAATATCTTAACGTAAGAGGCAGTCGAGATCAGGATTTTTTAAAAAAAAGTTTAAATGCAAAAATTAGTTTGAGATTGCAAATCCTCTCTACATTTTAATCTGAAATGTCTGAGGAGAAGACAAATTAGCATCCGGATATCGTTTCTGTTCAACTTTTAATATATGTGCACTTCCTATCGTAACAACCACAGAAATTATTTTATGTAAATTCCTAATGACAGCAAGTTATTATTAGAGAAACCTAAAGTATCAAAATCAGCTGCAAAATAACCCTATGCACTTGGAACTTGAAATATTCTGCTCCTGTTGCATTTTATCTCAATACAAAATGTTATATTATGCAGCACTGTAAACATGAACATCAATTTTTAGGGATGTTATGAACTGATTCCCTCTGTGGTCAAGCAATTTTACTGGGGGGTAGAGCTGGTGTTATTTTTACACTTTTAGTGTCTTTTAGTGTTTTGCAGATATACTGTAAGAAAACTATACAATGAATTGTACTGAGCTATCGAAGGAATCTGAAAATCAATGATCAATCAGTATGACCAATTCTATCTATTTGCAAATGTACGGTTAATAATAATAATAATATTTGCACTTGATAGAGTGCCTTTCAGGTTGGTGAGTATATAGGATGTATATGGTTTATTGTGAAATGTAGTGACTATATTTTTGTAGGTGAAGCAGCAGCCAATTTGCAACACAGCAATGCCCCACAAGTAGCCACAAAGTGAATGACTATTTTTATCTGGGGGATTGTCGGGGAGGACCCTGGGCTAAAGAAATTCGCTTCTCTTTTCGAACAGCGCCATGGGATCTTTAACGTCCACCTGAATGAGCAGATGGGAGGTGGGTTTAACAGCTCAAGGACAGCACCTCGGTCAACTATCGGAGGGGCCAAGAGAGGCCCATGGGTGATACAGGTTGGGGCTGCACGGAGGACTACATGTAGACCTCCTCAGGGATCAGGGATCTCACCTCCCCTTAAACAGGTGAACCGTAGGTAGATTTGGGAGAGGGGAGCTCCAGGCTTAGCCACCCACTACCTATGCCCCCAACACTGCATTGGAGCTTAGACTTGTGAATTCAAAGTCCTGATGTGATGGCTGAAGACACAGCCTTGTGAATTAGAGTGAGAATGCTACGAACTGAGCCAGGCTGACACCAAGTGCATATGGTTTTTGAAGTGGGCTGTTTTGAGTTAAAATATTTACCTTGCACTTGAGCTAAGTAATTAGATTGAAACCGACATTGTTTACTTACTTACTGTCTACCTTTCAGCACACGATTCTGTTGACAAGGTCACGGATCCAAATTGATGGCTTCAGTGCCACTTCCAACTCTCAATCGCAGTTTTATATGGTGCTGTGTTTAAATGGCTTGTTTAATCTAAGTTTCCTATCCATGCTGTTCTGTTTGAAACATAAATGACCTTTGACTGGATTCAAGTTATTTTATGATGTTTGAACATGGGGCGTGATGTGCATAGACTTTTAGCTAATATTCATCCTTGCATTTGATATGGTGCCTTAGCACTTCACAAAATATATTGCAATGTGGATTGACTGTGTATTTTGTGGGCGAAACGCGGCAGCCAAATTTGCACAGCAGTGGATTGAGTGACCGCATTATTTTGTTTTGTTTTTTGGAGGGGTTATTACCCCCGGAAAGGAGTCCACCAACCGACTAACAACCAAATTCCTACTTACTGCTGGGTAAACAGAGGCGCGCGGAGTAGAAAACCTGCTTAAGATTTTGACCTGCCTGGCATCTAAATTATCATTTGGGACTATGGACTTGCTGTCCACAACCTTCAGTAAAGCAGCACATGGAAAATATCTGCACATTACACCCAAGGCTCCTGATGTACATCTGCTACCACATCACCCATGCTTAGCAGAATACCTCAAATGAGTTCCCACATCCAATTCCTAGGATCATTTCCTCAAAACAAAACCATTAAAACATTTTGCTGTTCGTCAGTGACTAATTGCATTTACATTTACCAAATCACAAGCTAGTGTGAATATACATAATAACAATCCTTAATCCTTGCATTTGAAATAGTGCTTTTTACGGCTGGAGGACGTCCCAAAGCGCTTCACAGAACACACTGTAAAGTGAATTGACTGTATATTTGTGGGCGAAACACAGCAGCCAATTGCGCATAGCAGCGTCCCACAAACAATCGTGGATTAAAGTAACCAATTTTATTATTGCTTTTTTTCTTGAGGATTATTATCAGGCATGTGGAGTAAGGAAACTTGCCCAAGGTGTCATCCTGCCGGGAATGGAACCAGATCTCTCGCTTAATGCGCCTAAATCACGATAAAGCGCCCTATCACGTCTTTGAGAGGTCTCAAAGCACTTCACAGGATATACTGCAAAGTGAATTGACTGTATATTTTCTGGGAGAAACATAGCCCATTACAAAGACTATGTGCTCGTGATAGATCAACATGGACTTAACGTAGGTCCTAGTTGTTTTTGTGTCTCGCATTCCCAGAAATTGCAAATGATTGTGCGCTCACACGATATACAGACACCTCAAAGAGTTTCGAGACTTCAAAATTATGCAGACAGACAAGCAACAGTAATTTGGATGTGTAAACATATTTTAATGTTCCATTGTAAAATATGACATGTGTTTTCCATTATTTTCAGTCTCACTGTAATTCACAAGCAAGCGATCCCTTCCTCTTTATTTCTGCTTAAAAATTCAGGCAATTTGATTCGTACTTTTCCTTCCACGAACCTGGGCTCAACAGAACCCAGTTTGACAAATTACAACAATGTGCTCTGTACCTCTTCGCACCGCTTGCCAGCTGAAAGCTTGCCAACCACTGGGATATTTGCTACAAGACAGTATTACATGTGTTAGTAACCCACAAGAACGCTTTGCTAACATCACAGGGTTCTTCAGCTTTAGTTATCGTCACCCAAGCTGTATTTTGCTGCAATATAGGTAAGGTTGGTTCATTAGCCATAACATTGTTGTTCGCTAAGTATTTCAAAGATGGTTGTTTATAGAAATTCACACTTCCTTGGTTTAAGGCTAGCATTTTAAAACTCTTGTCATTTACAATTTTGCGAGTAACACTCTTCAGAGAATCGTAAGCACACCACACATTTTGAGCTTCTTGTTTAACGTAAAATGGCAGACATTTACAATGGTATGTGTCGTGTCGTGGATTAATGTGTTTTTCATTTCCTCTGTGATGAGTGCATCCATTTACATAAACATTACAGGGGGGGGGGAGGGGGGTGTGGACGTATAGCGGAAGATTTAAAAAGGTCTGTAGCAATCCAACAAACCAAAAGAGGGATAATAAAAAGCAACAGGAAGTCTCTCTGCTCTGCTCGGCCCCTGCTCCTCAGGTGAAAACTCTTCCCGAATGACAGCGGTCTCAGTGGACACAACATGACATTCCTGCTGTACTGTACATAACTTGCCAGGTTAAATAAAGCAGTACACATGGACAATACACATAGGATCCAACAAAAGCTGCTTTTGAGTTCCCAGTTTAAGACTGGGGCAAAAAGCAAGTACAGCCGTAATTAAACCCTGGCTCATCCCCTCCACATGCCTAGAAACCTTTTGTCTGGAATGTAACAGAGCATCAAGTATCACACACAGCCTCTAATTCTCACCAACAGGCTCTCCTTCCCCCACCTCCCCTCCACCGCCTCCTCACCACCCACTCACCCCCCCCCCTTTCCTCCGTTACTACGAATCTCCTTTGGCAAGGTGCCTCGAAATTAGTCTGTAATCTTAGAAATTTTGAAAAATTAAATGAACAGGGAACGGACTTTTTTTATACAGGTCCCTTTATACGCGTCTATAACATTCCTGACGAGTAGAAGCAATGAAAGGCTGAATGTACTATGGTGATCAGACACAGCACTTCACTGACACGGATCCCGATACTGGAAGCAGATGAACTATCTGGAGACGTGCGTCCTTTGGGCTGTACGTCGACAGTCTCCTCCTTTGAAGCCGTGATTGGTGTCTGAAAAAGATTATGATTCAATTATAATATCGATGGTAATAATAGTAATAATCCTTGCATTTGATACAGCGCCTTATCACGTCTTCGCGACGTCTCAAAGCCCTTCACAGGATATACTGTGAAAGGAATTGACTGTATATTTTGTGGGCGAAACGCGGCAGCCAATTGCGCACAGCAGTGTCCCACACAAGTGGTTGTGGATTGAGTGACCAAATTAGTATTATTTAATTTAAATTGCAAATGAGCAAATTCAGTCACTGCCGAACTTTTAGGACTCACTCAAATGGCGAAATAACAAAACTGACACATTAAATGTTTCTTTCCTATCAAAAGCTTTCAAGGCTAATGTCGGAAATGGCTATCATAAATTGAAGCAGAATCTTATGTGATTATTTGGGCTGATTAATTGTTTTCATTTTAGACAATATGTTATCTCCCAAAGTAAATACCTAATCATTATGTACAATTAGGGAAACCATTTGTGATTGCAATCGTTATAGGAAAGTTGAACTGTAACCGTAAAAGCATCATTATACGTATTAATAAATAAATATGGTTCCTTTTATTCATGTTTGGAAGCTTTACGTGGACAATGAGGGCTGCGATCACAGGGTCAAGTGAAGGACGACTCGTTTCAAAAGATGTTTCAAACTGCTGTCTTTAGTTTGATTGTTTTCGACAGCTTTTAGTCTGGGATCTTAGATGCAGCACTAACTCTGAACAGTAGCAGAATGTGGCGTTCTGAGTGAAAGAGGAAGAGGAAACATTTGCCAAGAAATGCACAGTCACTACACTTGAGTGCAATTCAATTGAATCAAATGACTTGTGTTTGATGGAGCGCCTTTCATGTTGGCACAACACCTCAAAGGCTTTGCAGGGTTTACATGTGGTGACTTTGTGTTTTGTAGGCAAAATACTCTGTGAGAGAGATTTGAAGGCACTATATCATTTGTTTTAATGTTGAAGGTGCTATATCAAATGCAAGTCATGCCACTTTACGGTAAAATCCTGTGAAGCGTTTTGTAATGTCTCAACAAGGTGCTGTATCAAATGCAAGATTTATTATTAACCTTTAGCCTCTCGTGCTGACAGACAATTACAGATTGCAATTGACGATTGAGGCTAGAGCTGTTTATTACCCCTTTCCCTGATGTTTAAAACAAAAGAGACCGTGGTGGAGCCCTTGGGAGGTAAGAGTGGGAATCAATAACAAAAGTAAACAAAGGGAGATTGACCATTTTAAATATCTCCAGGTCATGATGCAAAATGTGCAATTAAATAAACAAACACACTTTGTGTGTAAGGTTATCAGTGCCTGGGAGGTGTCTAAGAGGAAGATCTTATCATTCCCTGTAATGAACCTCGGACCATAAATCTTGTATTGTCTGATTCTCCATCATGTAACTCAAACCTGCTTGAAGCATTTTTTTACAGAAGAATGCA
Organism: Callorhinchus milii; assembly: GCF_018977255.1. Taxonomy (NCBI): domain Eukaryota; kingdom Metazoa; phylum Chordata; class Chondrichthyes; order Chimaeriformes; family Callorhinchidae; genus Callorhinchus; species Callorhinchus milii. The sequence continues at coordinate 2,374,175 of NW_024704748.1, forward strand.
TTTCCTACGACATTCGAGCCAGCCAGACTAAGCAGATATATTATGCTGTATGCAGTTTTTGTGCTTAAAGAATTAAATACTAAGTTTAAACTACTGCGATTAACTTAGTCAGTACATACCTCTGAGATGCAAAGCTCCTGACTGACTGATGCGTTGGAATGTAGTCTCTGTGCCTGAAGGTGAAAGACATTAAGAGTTTTAGAAGCACACAAATTATACAAGCTAAGAAGCCCCCAAAACACTCCCCCTGCCAATGGACCACAGGTTTCCATTAAGGTATCAGATTCTGGAGTTTTCTCTCCAGTGCACAGTCTCCGGTGTGTGGACAGGGTCTAGTGAGAGAGATTTAATCTCGTTGCAGGCCTCCATCAATACTCCACGTGAGTTAATTGCTCAACGTCAGCTTTGAGATGACTTTCCCTATCACAACAGCTCAGCTGGGATTGACAGTTCGGTGGTGTGGAGAATCCAACCTGTTATGTATGACCTGATGTGCCCCATACCTCGCAGATGGCTTATTTTTGATTTTATCTTGAGCATTGTTCCAACTCGATAGCACAAGAACAAGTATATAGCAAAACATTGGGTAAATTTCCTTGGGATACTTTGTGGTTGTGGAAATTCGAGTGAACATGAACACTTTTTAAACCTCTATGCAGAAAAGTCTGACCTTGATTTATCGATCGTATTTTTTCCCCTCCCCCTACCCCCCCCCGACGTGGGTGCTAAATTGCAACCCTTTGTAAGGGCACTCGTTATTAGTAACAGCTCTTAAGCTGCAAATAGCGGCTCCCTCCTGAATGCGACGCAATCTATTTCAAGAAGCAGAGTTCCTGTATCCCCGACTTGCAGATAGAGGAACAAGTTGTTATTCGCTGCTCAGAGCTGTTTCACAAACCCTGTGAAAAGCAAATCGCTATAATTTAAAAAAACCCTAATGTTAACCTTTAAGTCGTTGAGGAGGGGGGGTGGGGGAGGGGGTTTACTGAAGAAATCTAATTTGAATCTAATCTTTGGATCACTGACGCTGGTGAAAACCGCTCCACACTCGTTTGTGCCTGTATCTGTTGATGATGTCAATGGCTACAGCTCAGCCCTACAGCTGCTGGTGAGGCTGGCATGTCCTTGCCTCTGGCATTAATAACTGAGAGAGGCTGATGCTTGTCAGAAGTCGGATCCAAGCTGCAATATTCTGAAGCGGGTTGTTGTGTCTCTCAGCGCAAATATTAGCTGTCACACCAATGCTGTGTTCAGCAAACTCCTGCCTGCTTCATGCCTTCAGCCTCTCTGCCCCCACCCTCTGGAACTCCATCCCACAGTCCCTCCGTCTCGCCCCCTCCCCTTGCCTCCTACAAGACCCTCCTCTTCGACCCTCCTCCTCGGTCACCCTCCTACCCCTACCCTCCCCGCCCTCCACCCCTCCTGATCCCAACCACCAGCTCGGGCGCGGATCCCTGACTGTCCAGCGCCTTGGGACGTCCTCCTGACGTGAAATGCACTGCGTAAATATTATTTGTTGTTGTTGTTGTTGCCTTCAGTGGGCGAGCTTTCAGTCATTCTGCCCCACCTCTCTGGAACTCCATCTTCCCGGAGTCCCTTCACTTTGTCTCTTCCCTCCCCACATTCAAACCACATTATCTTTTTGACTGGAAATTCAGCCATGTGCCTCCTCCACCTCTCCTTCCCCACCCCGCCTCCCTACACCCGTCTTCACCCACAAACACACACATGCACACACACACTTCCACTTGCTGCTCAGCTCAGGCTCCCAGTCAGCTCTGTGAAGTGCTTTGAGATGACCTCCCGACATGAAATGTAAATGTAAATCACGTTTCTTTCATTTCGCAAAGCGTCCTCAATTATTGCTCAACTGCACTGACTTTCTCCCCACCCACCTTGGGTTTATGAATAATCATGTATCACACTTTCAACAGAGCTGTTTGTTTCATGTTTCAATGCTGTTGACATGGTTTATTGATAAGTTGCCCCATGTGTTTCAATCCTGTCACTGAAAATTCAATGAATACTTAACTAATTCCCTTTGGTATCAATTAGAAGATTCTTTAATTTATTCCTGAATTCACTCTGACTATTGCGTGGATTTTTTTTAGGATATGTGCTCATTAGAGGGAGAGACTGATATTTGAAACGCTTTTCTAATATTGGCACTAATGCTCAGGAACATTCGTAGAATCAAACAGTATTGCAGCATAGAAGGAGGCCATTTGACCCATCACGCCTGCGCCAGCTCTTTGGAAGAGCTACCTAACTAGTCCCACTCCCCCGCTCTTTCCCTATAGCCTTGCAAACTATTCCTTTTCAAGTAACTATCCAATTCCCTTTTGAAAGTTGTTATTGAATCCATTTCCACCGCCCTTTCAGGCAGTGCATGCCAGACTGTAACAACTCTCTATGTAAGAAAAAATTCTCCTCATCTCCTCTCTGGTTTTTTTGCCAATTATCTTAAATTTATTGATAAGTTGCCCCATTTGTTTTCAATCTTGTCACTGAAAATTCAATGGATACTTAATTCATTCCCTTTGGTGTTAATTAGAAGATCCTTTAAGATCACATTATTGGTTTGAAGTTGAGAGAATCTCCTCCCACGCGGTGTTAATGATGGGCTTCAACACTGACCGCAATAGAGCTTTGGTAAAAAAAGGTATCGGTAGTAACAGGTGGCAGCCTGGCTCATTTGGTAGCACTGAGTTAGATGTTTGTGGGTTTAAGCCCCACTCTGGCCTCTGAACTCACAAAGGCATAATAACAGCACTGTGGGGGCGCTGTATTGTTAGAGGTGCCGTTCTTCAGATGAGACGTTAAACCGAGGTCCGGTCTACCTGTTCAGGTGGATGATAAATAACACATCGCGCTACTCGAAAAGAGAAGGGAATTTCTCTCTCCCGGGGTCCTGGACAATAATCCACAAGATAAAAAAAAAAAATCCCAATCCTGAGATAAGATTTTACCTTTGTTCCAGTCTTTTACTGTCTTTCCAACAATCCCTATGAGGTTTATTTATTAACTAACACCAATGAGATGCAGCCCAATTCCCGATTAGCCTTCTTACTAACCAATAACATTCCAGCATCCATTCAAAAGATAATAATTCTTGCATTTGATATAGCACCTTATCATGTCTGTGAGACGTCTCAAAGCGCCTCACAGAATATACTGCAAAGTGTAGTGATTGTATACTTTGTGGGTGAAACGCGGCCGCCAATTGCGCACAGCAGCGTCCCACAAACAGTCGTGGATCGAGTGACCTTTTTTTTTTGAAGGAATTATTAGATTGCTGCAATCCTAACATGAAACCAAGATCTCATTCTATAAGATTAACCTGACCTTGACAGTTAGTTCATCGCAGTTTGGTATTGTCTACAACACTATTATAATGCTATTGCAGTAACCAATGGTGTCATCAGCCAACCAACAATGTACAAGTCTCCACTACCCATTGATTTTAAAGAGCAAAGTAGCAAGAAGCTTTTATACGGTGCCATAAAGTAAAGATTTTGCTAGTATTCTGTTATCCAGCCTCCGTGGAGTCCGAGTAGAAACCCTAAAAGCACATTTTTAATGACGTTTTGTAAGCCTCCTGTGTTTGAAGGCAATGGAAACGTGGCTGTTTTGCTAATAGCTTGGGCTGCACAAATACACGGCCAGAAAGCTGTCATAACAGCCAGATGGAGAGAGTGTGTAAACCGGGAGCAGAGCCTTATTCATTTTTATTTGTTTATTACAGTTCTGTGCAATAACTGGAACATTGGTGTTCTGGTTCTAGCTCTCTTCACACTTGAGTCCATCTCAGTTTTATTGGTCTAAGAGGGTCAATATATCAGCCCTTGCAAAGTAACACGATCACGGCATTTCACATTACGCTCTGGGACACTATATAAATGCATGTTGTTGTTGTTGTTATGGTACTTCAGTGAGGGCTAATACAGTGGAACCGAGTTATAAGGTGGTCGTCATGGGCAGTGTGCACCAAATAGACTTTTGCGTATCTGTCAGAATACGTTCATTACTTAATGGAGCTTTAAATCTCCCAATAGCTAATGCTTTGAGACGGAAATAAGTAGTTCCAGGATTACTGAGCAAAATCAATTAGTCTTTGCCTTAGAATTGGGTGCGCGCACAATGAAACAGTCATCTCACTGATTCGGTAGCACTTTCAGCTTGTTTTTGATCTGACAAAACAGCACAAGTCTCCCCACCCCCCACCAACCCCGCCCGCCCCAAAAAAATCTGTTCCACACTTGCTCCGTGCGGCTTGACAATGTAAACAGCCCTGCTGTTCCGATCGTCAATTGAATCTGACAAAGCAAGTTACCTCTCATACCTTGTGTTAGTTTCCCAGTGTTGGCCATGGATGTGACAATGAGATTTTTGCCACCGATTAATTAGTGCAACTTGTATTTCCTTGTCAAATACCACCTTATCCTTATTATATCCTGACTCGTTGCTTGGCTTGTAATGAGTTACAGCGATCATTCCTTACCTGTAGATTTGCACAGATGGGAATGACGCTGGGATCGTTCGCTGTGTTGATTGCGTTGCTCTGGCTGGCTGGCTCGGTGTTGGACTGCGGCGTGTCATTCAGCCTAAACGGTGTCGTGGTCTGCGCAGGAGGCATGTGCTGCCAAAGATTCACGTCCGTACCGTTGCCAAATGCCTGCACGGCGTTTTCTGACGTGAGAGGAGAAACATGAAACCCATTTATAGTCACAAACTGTTGCGTGAAGAAGAACGCAGAGCGGTAATGGGCTTTCTCTCAAGTGCATTGCAAGCAGCAACGTGTGTTTGAATGTGGGTGGATTAGTATTTGTATTGTTTATGAATTACAGGTAAAATGGGTCATTCACCTCAGGTGAGAAGGTGACCGAAGGCGCGGTCAAAGAGGAAGGCCTTGAGACAGACTTTGAAGGAGCCACGGGAGGGGTTGAGGCAGAGGGATTCCAAGATGGAGTTTCACAGGGTGGGGGCAGAGAGGCTGAAGGCCCAACTGCTGACGGTGGGGTGGGCAGGGAGGGGGAACATGGAGCAGGTCAGTGCCCACCGAGCTGAGAGCCCGGAAAGGTCGATAAGGTGTAACGCAAAACCACACGTGTCAAGACATAGGGCTGACAAAAAAAAATGGACTGTTGTAACCGGGCTGGTCTGTTAGTGGTTTGTTTACAATTAAGATTAGTTGATAGCCGTATAACAGAAAAATAGCAGCGCAGACTGCAATGGGGGTAACACCAGCTGCCTGTTAATTGAAACTGTACTCAGCTACTAACGTTTCTTGAAAATGTGGCAATCCACACTTTACTGTAGCGAGAACTTACGAAAACATCTGTTGTGCATGAAGAAATTGAGTAATTCATCACAATCCTCTTTGCGGTTCCCGCTGCCACTACAGGAGCACCAAGGCGCCACACTGATGCTTTGAGAGTCGATGTAGTTTGGGGTCATGAACGTTCCTACCAGATGGGAAGGGAGGGGGAAAAACAAACAATGAATGAAGAGTCTTATAGTACAACACAACACAGTTCAGGTTTACACCGTGCTTTCAGGTCGAGAGGATGTCTCAAAGCGCTTCAAACTGCAGGCTGGGCACTCATGGGGGAATCCAGAACAAGGGGTGGAATCTTAAAATTAGAGCCAGGCCATTTAGGAGTGAAATCAGGATGCATTTTCTCACGCAAAGGGTAGTGGCAATCTGGAGCTCTCTCCCCCAAAAGGCTGTGGATGCTGATCCATTCACATTTTCAAGACTGAGGTGGATAGATATTTGTTAGGTCAGGGTATCAAGGGATATGGGGCAAGGGAGGGTAATTGGAGTTGAGGTACAGATCAGTCATGGTCCAAGAATGGCAGAACAGGCTCGAGGGGATGAATGGCCTAGTCCTGTTGCTGTGTTCCTAAGACGTTGTCGGGGTGAGATGAAAGTGAAGAGGTTGGCGGGGGAGGGTGGGAGACATGACCGAAAATGCATGCAAAGAGGCAAGTCTTGAGGAAGGGATGGGAGGGAGGGAGGATGGGAGGGAGTGAGGAAGGGAACAGATCGAAGGGACTCCAGGTCAGAGGGACTCTAGGATGGAGTCCAGAAACTCAGCCCAGAGTGGCCGAAAGCCTGACCCCTTCTCTTTGCTGAACAAAAAAGAAACGCTCAGACTCGGAAAATTCCCAGATGAAACTAATCGATTCATCACTGATCATGGAGGAGAGAAGGAGAGAGAGAGAGAGAGAGAACATGCAAATATAGCAAAGCGTTCCTCAGCCATTAGTTAGTTTTGTTTCCAGAGTCGTGCATCATAGACCCAAACAAGGCGAAACACAGCTCCAATTGCAAATTGAACGACTCGCCTGTCTTACAGCAATTGTGGTGTGACGGCAGTATAAACAGAGTCTAACTGGCGTCTTACCTATGAGTCCTGTGTAAGCAAGCAAACAGCCAGCATAGTTCTCCCTCAAGCACCCGCTCACAGTCCGTGACTCTGATTGACAGTTTGTGAAGAAATCCGCAAGCCGTGACCTAGAAAGAGAATAAAGATACACAGGAACGTTATTTTATTACATCTGAACTAAAGCGATTTGTTTCTGAAGAGGTTTAACACGCTGTGCCTCTTAAGTACCAGTCTGTGAAACAAACATTTTCGGGAAACATTCTGAGTGACTTTAGCTGCTCACTGTAAATCCTCTCTGATGTGCCTCAGTCTCCAATATAACTCGCATTGACTGTGGTACCTTCACCAAAATGTACGTCCTGCATCAACAACGACAACAACGACGACGACTGTTGATGATAGATAATTATTTGGGGAGGACACGTTTGCAGGGCTATGGGGACAGCGGGGGGAATAGGATTGATTTGGGCAGCTCTTTTAAAAGAGGTCAGCACAAAAACCATGAGCCGAATAGCCTCCTTTTGTGCTGTATAATTCTATGATGCTGTGAATAACAAAATGACATTTGAATAGCGCCTTTCACTTTGGGAGGAGGTCCCATCACTCATCTTCATGGCTTCTGTGTCCGGGACATTGCTGTGCGCAAATTAGATGCCGTATTCGCCTACAAAATATATAGTCACTACACTGTACTGCACATCCACGCCGGGAGATGTCCTCCTGATGTGAAAGGTGTTATATAAATGCGATTTAGGAACGTAGGAACAGGAGGAGGCCATTCAGCCCTTCGAGCCTGTTCCGCCGTTCAAGTAGATCATGGCTGATCTGTACCTCAGCTAATCCTGTCAATTCCAATTACCCGCTTTTTCCCGTATCCCTTGATCCCTTGAACTAATTTGTTGTTTGTAATAAATCCTGTGAAGTTTGCGTCATTCTCCTGAAGTGAAAGGTGCTACATCAGATGCAAGGATTATTGTTGTTATTATTAATATTATTAGTTCACAAGCGAGATATGAAGTGAAGCACAAAAAATATCAGGACCGTATTAATTTCACAATCTCTCCAGTGTGCGCTGATCCACAGCTAGTTATACAGTTACAAGCCAAGCTCACCCAAAACGCTTTGTTCTAAGGCAGGTACTTGCCTTAAACCTGTTTTGCACCTAGTTTTACGGTCGGTTTACTGCGGCTAAAATTTGCCGACATCCTCAAAAATGTTCTGTGGATGCAAACTATTGCGTTTTGTTGGAACCTGCCAGAAATGATCTACTCATGCCTTGTTGATGTGTTACTGCAGACCATACAAGCAGTACTGTCAGAAAGATTCTGTTTGTTGACAAAGTCACTTAAATGAACTATAATTATAATAATAATAATCCTTGCATTTGATCCTTATCACTTTTTCAGCCATCTAAAAGAGCTTCACAGAATATACTGTAAAATGAATTGACTGTATATAAGAACATAAGAATTAGGAGCAGGAGTAGGCCATTTGGCCCCTCTAGCCCACCCCGCCATTCAGTAAGATCATGGCTGATCTATTCTAACTCCACCTGCCCGCCTTATCCCCATATCCCTTAATCGCTTTATCCACAAGAAATCTATCAATCTCAGTCTTGAATATGTTCAAGGACTGAGCATCTACAGCCCTTTGGGGTAGAGAATTCCATAAATTCACTACCCTCTGAGTGAAGAAGTTTCTCCTCAACTCAGTGCGAAAGGGCTTACCCCAATTTTAACACTATGACCCTGGTTATAGTTTCTCCAATCAGGGGAAAAAGCCTCCCACTATCTATTCTGTTGTACTCCTTAATAATCTTATAGATTTCTGTAAGATCACCTCTCATTCTTCTATATTCTAGAGAATATAGGCCTAAATTGCTCAACCTATCCTCATAACTCATCCCCTCATCCCTGGTACCAACCTAGTGAATCTACGTTGTACCCCCTCCAAGTCAAATACATCCTTTCTTAAATAAGGAGACCAAAACTGCACACTATATTCTAGTTGTGGTCTCACCAGGGCCCTATACAGTTGCAGAAAGACTTCCCTACTCTTATATTCTAACCCTTTTGTAAGAAATGCCAACAAACCGTTAGCTTTCCTAATTGCTTGCTGTACCTGCAAACTAACTTTTTGTGACTGGTGCACAAGGACACCCAAGTCCCTCTGAACGCCAACACTATCTTGTCTCTCCTCTTCTAAAAAATAATCTGCTCTACTGTTTTTGCCACCGAGGTGGATGACCTCACACTTCCCCACATTATACTTCGTCTGCCACCTATTTGCCCACTCACTGAGCCTATCTATATCTCATTGTATTTTTAAATGTTATTCCCGGTGTTTACTCTCCTTAGTTTAGTGTCATCCGCGAATTTGGATATATTAAGTTTGATGTCCTCATCTAGATCGTTGATGTAGGTTGTAAATAGTTGAGGCCCAAGCCCTGATCTTTGTGGCACTCCACTAGTCACATCCCGCCAATCTGAGAAGGACCCGTTTATCCCTAATCTTTGCTTTCTTCCCGTTAGCCATTCTTCAATCCATGCTAATATATTCCCCTTAATTCCATGGGCTATAATCTTGTGAATCAACCTTTTATGCGGCACCTTATCAAATGGCCTTTGGAAATCTAAATACACTAAATCCCCCCATATCTGATTCCCCCCTATCTAATCTACTTGATGTGTCCTCAAAAAAATCTAAAAGATTTGTTAAGCATGACTTCCCTTTTGTAAAGCCATGTTGACTCTAAGTATTCCACTACCACATCCTTAATTAAGGATTCTAGAATTTTCCCTACCACCGATGTCAGACTAACTGGTCTATAGCTCCCCATCTTCTCTCGCCCACCCCTCTTAAATAGTGGTGTCGCGTTTGCGATCTTCCAATCAATGGGAACCGTTCCAGAATCCAAAGAATTTCGGAAGATCAGACAAGGCCTCTGCTATCTCATGAGTTACCTCTTTAAAAACCCTCGGATGCAAACCGTCAGATCCAGGGAACTTGTCACTTTTTAATGCCAACAATTTCCCTCGCACCAATTCTTTGCTTATGTAAACTTCCCTAAATTGCTCCCTCTCATTAGCCCCTTGGGTCATCTCTATTTCTGGTAAACTTCTTATATCTTCTAACGTGAAGACAGAAGCAATTTGTGGGCCAAAGGCAGAAGCCAATTGCGCACAGCAGCGTCCCACAAACAGTCGTGGATTGAGTGACCAAATTATTTTGGTTTGTTTTTGAAGGGATTATTACCCCCGGAAAAGCGATCCACCAATCGACTAACAACCGGGTTCCTACTGACTGCTAGGTAAATAGAGGCGTGTGGAGTAAGGAATCTTGTCCAATATTTCACCCTGCTGGGAATTGAACCCAGGTCTCTCGCTTGCGAGGCGGGTGCTCTAACCACTGAGCTACAGGACTAGAACTATGCCTGGGTCACACAAAAATGGCTGTGTGAATTTTATTTGATGAAGCAAGAATCACTGGGAATTGTCAGACATGACACTGGGACAAACTCCCTTCTCTTTTCAAACAGTGCTAAAGGCTGACTAGACTGGCCTTCGGTTTACTGTCTCATCTGAAGGACGACACCTCGTTCCCACGCTCCCCCACCACTGCACTGGAGTGTCAATCTAGACTGAGTTCACAAAGTCCTTGGTGCTGAGGCTTGGACCCACAGTCGTCTGACTCAGAGGCGAGAGAGCTACCCAAAGTGAGCCAGGCTGACGTCTGACGATAAAGAGAGAAGAAAAGAAAGCTGGAGGGGTGGTGGGGCACAATCAATCTGATAATCAGTGGACTGCTTGTGTAGTTGAATGTTCCGCGTGTTAACAGAAGCAATGCTCACATTCGCTACATATGGGAAGTAAAGACACTTGTTCCCTACAGAATTAAACCTTGCTGCTGCTGTGAGCAAGAAGGCTTATTGTAAATCCATCCTGGATTGTGGTTTGAATACAAATGATCAAACTCGAGAGCCTTGATCTCTCTGACTGACCCACTGGATGCATTAGCTGAAAATGAAATAACGATGGGGGGTAAAATATTGTGCTTTCTTACTCCATTAAGTTAAAAAACATTAGGTTAAGAAACGGTGCAAAATTTTGTTTCAGTTTGCCTTTCACCTCTTTTTTTTTCCAAATGAAGCTGAATCTATTCAGCGTTTGACGAACAAATCTCATTTGCATTCAGTTGCTGTTTGCAAAGGATCACTAAGAAATGTGTGCGTGTGTTTAATTAAAATATACTCCAATAGAGAATGTCAGAAGTGTGGGTCTCTTTACCGATCTGTTGGGTGTGGGTGGGTGTCTGTGAGGGTGGGGTGTGTGGGGGGCAGAAGTCTCAGCGACATGATAAGGCGCTAGCTGTACCAAATGCAAGGATTACTATTAGTATTCTCATATTACATTGGCATGTGGGAAGTTCCAAACTTCATATAACATTCAATTTGATGATAATCTAAAGGGAAAATCAGATGCGCAGATAAATGTGATAACAATGGTAAATCTAGTGAAGAAACTACAAAGATATTTCAAGCTACTGAATCCAAGCCCACATTTGTAAATGCCTATTCCCATTTAAATGCAGCAGGAGGTATGAAAGCACTGATGAAATGGATTAGAAAATGAAAGGCGAGCCAAGAAGTCACCTGTGTTTGAAAGGCCCTGATGCTTGTGGGAAGCAAAGCAATAAAGAAGCAACAATTAAAGAATTATCTAACTGGACAAACGATTAAAAAGAAGTGCAGCGTGTGAATGAAAGGCAAAGCTGGTCTTGGACTGTGCATCATTCTAACATATTAACCTTTATTATAAAGCGTTACGACACAACTGGTTTGGTTGGAAATATTCGAATGACATGTTTTCTGTTTCCAAAACCTAATTACATGCAATAAATCACCATTGCACTGTGACTTAGAAAGTGGTTCCGCTCCTCACCTGAAACAAATGCTTTTCTTGATCAGTAATAATTCTATAACTGGAATATATCTTCCACTTATCCGGCTCTGCCGGGGGTAATACATTTTAATAAGATGGTTGATTTGGATACTGTTCAAACGAGTCAGGCATGTTCAAAGGGGTTAACGGTGACAGGATCCCAAAGGGGAGTGAGAGGCGGAGGGGGGGGGGGGGGCGGGGTGCGGTGGAGGAGGGAGAGTGGGGGAGGGAGTCAAAAGGCAATTCACTATCAGTTCTAATGGAAATAATAAGTTAAACCAACAGCTGCTTAAATTATTCATTGTTTTATAAATGTGGCTCATCAGCACTGAATTACATTAAGAAAAAGTGAACCATATGCTGAAAGAATGATTCCTTACCGAAGTCTGCTTTTCGTTAATGTGTTGCTCCACAATAACAAAGTGCCGTCAATGGATTTTTGAACGCACCCCTATTGTCTCCCAGTATCATTTACTTGTCAGAAACTGCACCCTGTCTAACCCTCATCGTCATGTATCACAGCAGACTACAAGGGCCAATTAGATAAAACAAAGCTGGTGGAAATACACTGACGTCCGTTTGACACCTCAAAGAGCTCGCTGCTAATCAATTATTCCGCGAGGGGGCAATAAAAAAATGAATTATTGATTTTAAATTAACCAGTGGTGTAAAGAGTACAAATGACACTCTCTTCATTCTAAAAAGGACGTGCAAGTCACCTGGTGGGTTCAATGTTTTTAACCAATGAATCATGCTGCATGTTTCGCCCACAAAATATACAGTCAATTCACTTTACAGTCTGCGAAGAGCTTTGAGACGGTGAGGATTGTTATTATTATACGCTTTTAGAGGAGCCTGCTCAACGGAAATGTTGGAGCTGGTGTTTAATACCTGGAGATTGGTGGATTCACTGCATTGCACTAAAATAAATCCACACAGGACAAACTTTTTTATATGACTTTTAAGTGTTGCAATATTCCTACTGTTGCAATATTCCTACTAGTTCAATTCCAGCAGAGGGCGAAACCTTGGGCAAGTTTCCTTACTCCACACAGAGTCTAATAATAATCCCTCCAAAACCAAAAAAATAATAAATTGGTCATTTTCAATCTACGACTGTTTGTGGGACATTGCTGTGCGCAATTGGCTGCCGCGTTCGCCCACAAATATACAGTCAATTCACTTTACAGTATGTTCTGTGAAGCGCTTTGGGACGTCCTCCCGACGTGAAAAGCGCTATATCAAATGCAAGGATTATTATTATTACTGCTCTCTACTCTGGTTGTCACTTCCGTCTTTGAGTACGTACCTCCTTGAACCAGCAGGACAGAGTGCTTTGAGTACAATCGTTGACCTTTCCAGTAACATTGCTCAGTAATCATCTGGCAAGCAATGCAATTTGAGGGGCTGGTGAATCAGGTCTGTGCACGCTCTCACTCTCTCCTCAATGGACTGTTCTGTGATCATCGGGGGATTCACTCTGTACTCGAGTTCGGTTTGAGTGATGACAGTTGGCTACGTGACTTCATGTGATGTGCAAGTCTTGATACGCTCTGGGATGCTATCCTGCCTGAGGGGCGCTATATAAATGCAAGTTGTTGTGGTTGAATCTCAAACGTATCTCCTTCTGACTGAGCCGTGTGGCGAGCAGGGGAACTTACATTGACTTGGTCCGCATCTTCAAAATAATCCTTGCATTTGATGTGGAGCCTTTGATCGCTTTCCTAAAAAAAACTGTGGGATTTCTTTTCCAACCTGCGCCTAATACTTTCCGGAATTACGTAAGGGTAAGATTGCAAATGCAGGCTCTAATTAATTGACCTCAACACCTCTTAAAGGTGTTTTTACTTGGAGCAAAAATGAACTATGAAGTATGTGCAGTTATTTTTCTTGTTGTTTCCCCTCCCGCCCGGTTTTATTACAGTACCTTTAATATTTCATTCCCGCTCTCAGCTCCCTCAAGCTATGTTCTATTTCGCAAGCAGAAGAAGTGGCAAGCAAATTGCTCACAGCTCTCTTCCTTCCAGCATTGCTCTGCAATAAATCACTGGGGGGGAGAGACTGAGAAAGAACAGCCTGAATTGACTTATTCTTAGGGAGTGAATCTCCACTGGGAGAGAAGCTTGTGGGTCAAGCAGAGATAAATAGGGCATTTTATGGCACTGGTTAAGGCCCCATCCTCCATTTCCCACGCAGTCCTCCAGAGAGGGCAGCTCTGACTCCTCAGACTGGAGAGCGAGGATTTCATCCTTCTTTACCAGACCAGATCCAGGCAGGAACACCATAAAGCAGAGATTTCAAGTTAAAAGCTGTGCGAGAGGATCAGAATCTTAAACAAATCGCATCTCACAATAAAGTGACCAAATTGTTTGTGAGTTGTCTAAGGGAATCTTATTGGTGAATTAGTGAATGTCTTTTAAATTTGTGAAGCACTTTGAGATGTCTCAACAACGTGATAAGGTGCTATATCAAGTGCTATGATTATTAGTATTATCTCATTCTCCTGAAGTTGAGGGCCCTGTTTGTTTGGAGGGGGTGGGAGGTGAGTGGGGGAGAGATTTAGTTTGCAACGTGTCTCTTGCCTTGGAGTCGGAAGGCTTTGGGTTAAAGCCCCATGTCGGGGTGGTGAACTCATATACACTACGTTGACACTTCAGAGCCAGAGGTGAGATTCTTTTTGCACAGAGAGTTGTTACGGTCTGGTCTGGAATGCATTGCCTGAAAGGGTCGGTGGAAACAGATTCAGTAATAACTTTCAAAAGGGAATTCGATAGTTACTTGAAAAGGAATAGTTTGCAAGGCTATGGGGAAAGAGCGGCAGAGTGGGACTAATTGGGTAGCTCTTCCAAAGGACTGGCACAGTCACGATGGGCCGATTGGCCTCCTTCTGTGCTGTAATATTCTATCATTCTATGGTTCAATGCAGTGCTGGTTTGCAGCCTTCAGTTAAGACGTTAAACTGTGGACCCTTTGCCCAGAGCACTATTCGCAAAAAGCTGAAAATTTCTTTCTGACACCCTGAGGGCCAACAATCCCCCAGATAAAATTAATCATTCACTTCATTGTTGTTCTTTGAGACATTTCTGTGCGCAAAATAAAAAAACAGGGTGACTAAAAAGTATGGTATCTACCCTATTATCTAAAAATAACCCACAAAAATATCATAATTTCTCCAAGACTTATTAGATATTGTAATGGTATCACAATTTTTTAGTCGTCCTGTATTTGGTGTGAAATGAAAAATGCTGATGGGGCATCTGATATAGTATGTTACAGCTTGTAAAGTAAATTAAGTAATTAAAAATCCTAGATGGAGTATGATTTACTGTATTGGTTTCTGGCTGCTGGTCTGAGTTCAGATTGAATTGCACCCATGCTAATGATATCCAGGCATTAATGTGTTTGCTTGTGTAATGTTGCTTTGGATTTACAGATAGTGGTGTCGTGTTACTGTGAGAAAGCAAGTGCAGAATTACAATTCCTTCAATACTATGTGTACAGCGATGTACAATTTTGACGTACAGTATAGACTCAACTGTTCCGAAAGGTTGGTTTCCACCATTGCTTGTCAGGAGGACAAGAACACGACTTGCATTAGTTCTGTTCACAGAGCAAATGGGCTAAGTGCCCAGATCAACTATATTCAAGATGAACTTAATACAGTCACTTGCTCGGGAAACTACAAATTGTCAAATTGTCTGCCAAGTTTGCCTACAAAATACAGTCACTACACTTTACCTCGTTTCGCCTCCAAAGTATACAGACAATTCACTTTACAGTAGATTCTGTAAAGAGCTTTGAGACGTCTTGCAGACGTGATAAAACGCTATATCAAATGCAAGGATTATTATTATAATGATTATATATACCTGAATCCTGTGAAGTGTTTTGAAACGTCCTCCTGACACGGCATATTAAGTGCGAGGATTTTTATTATTGTAGTACACTCACTGTACAGAAAAACTCTAAACGCTTCAAAATATTTTGATGTGATACCCAATGGCGTAACCCATTGCAAAGATTGTTATAAGGGTTACTGTTATTGCAGAGTTCCCTTAGGTCAGGATGGCGGTCAGTCAGTTATCAAAAGAAGTCCCCATTTGCAACTCAGTGTCCTTTTATGGAATCCCAATTGAAATCACTGCATTTTACAACCCTTGCTATAACATCGGTGCAAAATGTTCTAATTCATATTAACCATATGCATATACAATCTCACCATGCTGTAAGCAACTAGGTTGTATTCCACTGAGCAGGGGTGATTTGATGAAACAAATGGACTCAGGAGCTTAACGTTCAATGTCATTACTCACTCGTTGCATCCAGTCAGGTTTAAGGCTTGTATAATGTATTACACTGGGATCCGTGGGGTATACTATTTGTGTGAAGAAAGTGCTGAGTATTGGCAGTATTTTCACTGAATAAGAGAATTGTATGCTCTCTCTCTCTTTATTCTAAAATTTGATTTTACTCGCGGCATTTGCTTTAGCAGAGGTTGAGCATTGCTCAACACAGGGCACATGAAGCTTCTAACACACCAGATTTTACAAAAGCACATCACATGAAGGACAGAATAATCCAAGAGAGGTAAAATATTAACCTTTGCATTTGATATTGCAACTAAACTTCACAAAGCTGCCAATTGAGGAAGCATAATTCAGCAATAATGGGACTCTCTAAATTGTTTTTCTTTTTGAGACTCAAGTTGGCCGTTTCTTTTGTTCATAGTAATAATAATAACCTTGATATTTTGCACAGAACGAGAAAGTCTCAAAGCCCTTCACAAGATTCACTGTAAAGTGTTGAGACTGTGCATTTCTGCTGCTCAACCGATATTACAGATCATTTTATTAATAATAATCATAATCCTTGCATTTGATTTAGGGTCTTTTCACGTCATTGAGACGTCTCGAAACGCTTCACAGAATACACTGTGAAGTGAATTGACTGTATATTTTGTAGGCGAAATGTGGCAGCCAATTGCGCACAGCAGTCTTGGATCAAGTGACAAAATTATTATTATTTTTTTATTTGAAGGGATTATTACCCCCCAGAAAAGCGATCCGCCAATCGACTAACAACCGGGTTCTTACTTACTGGGTAAACAGAGGCGTGTGGAGTAAGGAAACTTGCCCAATGTTTCGTCCTGCCCGGGAATTGAACCTAGGTTTCTCAAGTGCTCTAACCAATATTCTACAGGGCTTTAAAAAATTTAAATAACATGCAGCATCTTTATTGTAGGGGTAATGGGAGAGGCAATGTTTTACCTTCTCCTTTCTTGGCTCTTCCTGACTTACTGGATGGGCAGTCAGTCCTAATCCCAGGGAAACAGACTGCTCTTTGACCGAGAATCTGAGGTGCACAAATCCGTCTTCACATCTCGCAAATTGATCTCCTCATCTGCTAAACACTCGAAGTTACCAGACAGTAAAATGGATCAATCATACACTTCACACACCAGGCAACTTTAAAAAGCTTCATCCCTTATCTTGGCTGATTGTAAAACAAGCAAAATAAAATTGAACAGCACGAAGATCGAGTCACTGTGCTCTCAGCCTCTAGAACTCGCTTCCAAAATCCCTCTGTCTCCATCCCTTTCTCCACCTGCTTTTGAAAAGCACCTGAAAAGCTACATCTTTGACTATGCCTACGTGCGCCTCTGCCCCCTCACCCTCGCTCCCCGGTGTCCAAAACCATCTCTGGGACATGTTACCACAACTAAAAGGTGTTATATTGTTGTTGTCGTTGTTATGAGATGAAAGAGCCTCTTACCCAGAGGAAAAGCTGTCGCTGTGCATTACAATGCTTGCCCATGATGTTCCATTACTCTTGCTCTTGAGTGTGATCGACTTTAATAACTATCATTAATTTGAAACTGCTTTAATTACTGGAAGTGCGAAAAGCGTGTTCGTTTATTGCCCATCGTTGTGCTCTCAGAAATGTCTGTACTCTCCTGCTCCAACAGATCTCTGAGACCCCGATGTTGAACGAGCAGAAATCCACAAATCCGTTTGGCGCCTCTGGCAACGCAGCCCCTTCTCCCAGCACGTTCCTGCGAGGTGGTTTGGCCGTAACACACGGGGAAGAGTACAGTCCTACCCGCCGACTCGCCCATCTTTTCCTCAAGCTTGCTGCCGTGAAGTCAGATACAGTCTGAACTGGGCACGACTTGAGAATGCAATTCTTCTGTGGCCATGAAATTGTGATCCAATCCTCCCAGCTGAGGGTTACAGGCTTGCATTGGGGCCAACTTGTATTCAATGGTTTTCAGTAGGGGTGTTCTTTTTGTTTGTTCTATATCCTGTCTTGCCTCTCGAGCGAAAGTACCACTCTGCACAAAGTTCCAGAGACCACTTGCGCAGACAGGAGCACATTTAAAGCCCTGAAATTTCACCTCATCTTACTTACTTAGCCTGTAAGACCATCCTTCAGATGTGACGCTAAGATGAGGTTCGGTCAAGTAGACGTGAAAGATCCCACGGCAAGAGAAGAGAGGTTCTCCCTGTGTCTTGGCCAACAATCCTCCAGATAAAATTACTATTTGTGGGGCATTATCTGTGGCCAATTTGACTACTGCGTCTGCTTACAAAATGCAATCATTGTACTTTACAGCAAATTGTGTGAAATGCTTTGAGATATCTCAAGGGCGTGATAAGGCACAATATCAAATGCAATGGTTAGTACAAGGATTATTATTATTAGTCCATTTTGTCATCGACTACAATTTAAGATTGTGCAGAATTGTGAAAAATCCTTAAATTCAGTCTTCATTTGGAAGCTGGTTCTTAAAGAAAAGACTCTAAAAACAAGACAGAGCCTAAGGATTTTGCAAACCTTATTTTTTAGATAAAACAATCTTGGTGGAGATTTCAGCCCTTTAAAGTTTCAGAAAGGAAAGTGCAGGCACGAAGGTATTAGGATTATCTTTGCTGATAGAAGCTGAAGTAAATCTCTTAACACCTAAATGCAGGTAAATTGTGCTCAAGGTGGTAATGTGAGATAAAGGTAATGATAAAATCACAAAAGAATTGATGGAAACATTTCAAAGTTCTAGTTTTAGTGATGGTTAACCCTTAAGTTGTTACTTTTAAACTCCTGTGCCTCTAACCTCGGGACTTTCCACCTCTCCACCCCGCTGTTCCAGATATACGAATTACAATTATTATTATCGCTCAGCGGTAAAGCATTGATTAACTTTATGAATTTAGTTGATCCAATAAAAGAAATTGAGGAGGGAGAAGGCAGGGGAAAAGCTCTATTCCTGTTCCTATGATCCTAAGGGATAGGGATAACAGATAGGGATGGGGAAGTGCTGGAAAACAAGACATGTTTGCAGCCTGATACCATCATCAAGGGCTTTCAGGTCAGGTTCAAAGCAAGAGAGAAGGAACACAATGCTTCCTAAACAAACCGCTTGCTTGTAGGTGGTTTTCTTACATGCTCATTAGGGTGCATCTGACAGTAAGTGACCTCTTCATGCTTGCTTTGACTGAACTAAGATAAACACTTTATAAAAATGTTTACTCAGTGCGTGGATTAATACCCTGTGCCAATAGGGTCATTATTATGCTGTGCTCAATTGGCTGCTGCGTTTCGCCCACAAAATATACAGTCAATTTATTTTACAGTGTATCCTGTGAAGCGCTTTGAGACTTCTCGAAGATGTGATAAGGCGCTATATATCAAACGCAAGGATTATTATGATTAACGAGAGCCCTTCCGCTTACTTGGGAGAAATGTCATTAGCTGCAGCCCGAACCTTAGAGAATGCTTCCTGATGCTTGAAAATAGCTGCTTCAATCCACACACCAACCATTGGTGTGACCTCCCCTCAATGAGACCACAAATTTGCTAACAAATCACCATGCTGTGCTGTGCTGAAACTGAAGTATAGTAAAGTGGAGATTGCTAAACTCAATGTTTTTCTCCCTGCCTCTTCCAATCGTTTTGATCTCACTGAAGGACGCCAACTCAGGGTGGGGAACGATGTGACAGGAGCCAAGTACATTCCAGTTCTTTCTCCAACTGTGTGCAGCTAACAGGCCAGCCCATTGGATTCTCATGCAATTTCTGTGTGTGTGTGTGTGTGTTACAGGGGTATTAATCATAAAATTAGAGCCAGGCCATTTAGCAGTGAAATCAGAAGGTAGTTTTTCACCCAAAGGATGGTGCAAATCTGGATATCTATCCCACAGAAGTCTGTGGATGTTTGATCCATTCACATCTTCAAGACTGAGGTGGATATTTATTTGTTAGGTCAGGGTATTGAGGGATACGGGGTAAGGGCGTGTAATTGGAGTTGAGGTACAGATCAGCCATGATCTTATAGAATGGCGGAACAGGCTCGAGGGGCTGAATACCCTACTCCTGTTTCTACGGGCGGTTGTGCATTTTAACTCTGTCCGATTTTCTTTATTTATTCTGGCACTGATTTCCCCCCCGGCCCCTCTTCCAATTCATCTCACTCCGCCCTTACCCTTCTGCCCTCCACCCTTCCTCTCCCTCCCTGCCTCGCCCACCCTCCCCCTCCCCCCCCCCCACCCACCACCAGACCCTCAAGCTCAATCCTGTCCCATTAGCTTCTCCATTTCATTTGTTCCAATTCTGACCGAAGGACTCCACTTCCTGAAACAACCCATCTTCTGCTTTCAAAGCCTGACCGACCTTGTACGACATTTCCGACAATTGACTCTTTTCATCTCGGATTCTGGCACCACAGCCTTCCCTTCCGTTCCCATAGTCTTTCACACGTGCTTCAAGCCCCTTGACACTAGACTTTCAACAAAAAACAGCTTTTTGTTATTTAGCTCTGGCTGTCAGCTATTCCCATGCTCTGGTGCGAGGTTTGAAACCCTATCTCAGGTCATACCAGCAGTTCAAAAAAAAAACTTTCTTTCTGCACTCTCATTAATCACCTCTACACCGAATGCTAGAGGAGTCCTGTAGAGTATTAGTTAGACCACTCGTCTCGCCCGAGAGAGGACCCAGGTTTGATCCTCGGGTTGGGCAAAATTTTAGGCAAGTTCCCTTACTCCACACGCCTCTGTTTACCTAACAGTGAGTGGGAACCCGGTTGTTAGCTGATTGGTGGTTCGCTCTCCATGGGGGTAATAACCCCTTTTTAAAAAAGAAATCATGACAGTATATTCTGTGAAGCGCTTTGAGGCGTCTCGAAGACGTGATAAGGCGCTGTGTCAATTGCAAGGATTCTCATTATTATTATTTGTAATAATGATAATTTGGTCACTCAATCCGGTCTGTTTGTGTGGGACGCTGCCGTGCGCAAATGGCTGCCGCGTTTCGCCCACAAAATACACAGTCAATTCACTTTACAGTGTATTCTGTGAAGTGTAGTGTCTGAAGACGTGAGAAGGCGCTGTATCCAATGCAACGATTATTATTATTATAATTATTGTCTTACCTGCAGATGTAATTTGTCTGGCAGGATTCAGCCAGAGACAAGCAGTTCGGCTTCTCTTTCTCCTGATACGAGCAAATAGGCACAATCGTCTGCCGTCTCCTTTCGGTGCAGGCTGTGTTCCTGCAGGAGCAGAACAGCATCCCGTAGCTGTACTTCGGGGGGACCCGGTCGAAAAAGTGTCGGAGAGCCTTGTGGCACTTTCTCCGGTTGCAGATCTCCGAGGCTGATATCCGAGTGGTGCAGGGAGAGACGTACGTGGTTCGGAATTTTTTGCAGTTATCGTTTAAGTTGCAAGCCTTGGCCGCGTCCAAACAGTTGTTTCCTCTTGTGCCCAGCGGTTCCGCTCCTAAAATGCCCACAAAATGTACAGTCACCACACTTGACAGTATATCCTGTGAGGTGCTTTGAGACGTCTCGAAGACGTCTTAAGGCGCTGTATCAAATGCAAGGATTATTATTATTATTATTATTATGAACGAAAACGATATCACGTAAAGACCCGAAACTCTGGAAAGACTCTCACTACACTACCCCTCCGCCTTGTCCCTTCCTTCCCCATCTTCAGGTCACACATGACGACCTTCCTCTTTGACCGTGCCTACGCTCTCTCCTCCCTACCCCCCCCACCACCTCCCTACCTCCCGCTACTGTTCAAGCGCTCTGGGATGCTACCCTCCGTGAGGGGCACTATATAAATGCAAGTTGTTGTTGTTGCTGTAAAGCACCTGATGATTTACGGGTCTTGTTTGCGACTGGAGTTTCACATCTATGAGAAGCATCAGTGTTGAGGACAGGGAATCTCATAAACCCTTGATGATAACAATAAGATAATGATCAGAGTGTATTTCTTTGTCAGATGCAGACTGGAGTTCTCTTGTTTCTTTTGGCCCCTGAAATCCTTTCACCTCAGATGGAACATATTCCCCCAGCGCCGTGCAAAATGTCTCCTTTTTTTTCCCCGAAATATTTGGTAGAAGGGAGTTTCTCTCAGTGTGCTGGCCAACAATTCCCAACTCCCCCTCCCCTCCACCCCCAAATGAAATCCCTTGTTCCCTTCACGACTGTTTGTGGAGCATTGCTGTGCACAAATTGGCTACTGCTTTAAGATGTTTTGATGTTATAGGCCCTCTATCACATGCAAAGTTTATTATTATTCAGCTGACACTGCAACATAGTGCTGGAGTATGCTATATCGTCAGAGGTCCAATCTTTCAGGTGAGACATTAAACTGAGGTCCTGTCTGAGGTCCGTTGATGTTAGAGATCTCTTGGAAGAGAACGGAGTTTCTCCTAGATTCCTGAATAAGATTCCTCCAGATTAAAAAAAAATGATCATTCACTTCCATTGCTGTATGTGGGACATTGCTGGGCACATTTTGGTAGCCCCATTCACCTTCAAACACACGTGAATTTCTTGTGAACAGCTTTGAGACGACTCAATGACATGGGAAGGTACCATATCAAATGCAAGGATTGTTACTGACACGTCGAAGAGCCTCGAAGTGCTTCGCAAGTGATGCCCATCAAGAATGATGACTAGGCTAAAGAGGCAACCGTTTGAGATGTCAGTTTGAAGAGGTCCGCAAATATGCTTTAAGAGATCTCCCCTTGGAGAGTGCTATTTCGGAGAGGGAAATATAAATGTTATTTCTTGCTCCTAATTGCTTTACTGCTGGAAGCAACTTCAATTTCCATTAGTATAAATCAGTATAATTGAGGCAAAATTAATGAACTACTCCCAATTAAATTTTCATTGGGGTTACTTGAATCTGGTCAATAATTCCCCCAAAAGATGCACAAACGTATCATTTGGGATATCTGTTATTTTCGGAGTGAAATGAAATAGAATATTGCGCTCAACGTTAGGTATGTTGGAACATCAGGCTAAAAAAATCAGGTGCTAGTCTAGCTAAATAGGTAGTGCTCTCGCCTCTGAGATAGAAGATTGTTGGTTCAAGCCCTACATGGGGACTTTGAACTTGCATAGTCTTGTGTGAGACTACAGTGTAGTGCTGGGTGTGTGAGTTGCATGGTTAGAGATGATGTTCTTCGGATGAGATGTTGAGCTGTGGTCCCATCTGCCTAATCAGGTGGACACTAAAAATCTCATGGTGCTATTCAAAAAGAGAAGGGAGTTTCTCCACCCGTATTCCAGCCAACAAATCCCCCAGATAAAATCGGTTCCTTCACTTCAAGTCTGTTTGTTGGGGCATTGCTGTGTGGAAGGAAGTTAGCTGTTGTATTCACCGACAAAATACATAGGCACTACACTTCCAAGAAAAATCCGGTGGAGCTCTTTCACAATGACTTGATAAGGCACTATAACAAATCATAAAAGTTTTATTATTATTATAACTTGCTGTACATTTCTAGCACTTTTAACTTGAAATTTCACAAAACCATTTTTGTTCCAAAATTTAAGGTCAGACTAGAGTTTCTCATTCTTAAATTCAGTCTGAATCCCAAATTCTGAGGGCGAGGGGATGGGGGGGGGGGGGGGGGGGTGAGGGTGTAATGCTTCCAATTTAAGAGTGAATTTAAGAATTTTTCACAATTCTACGCAACAATTCTAACTTTTAAGACAAAATGGTGTCATGGGCTAAGATTGGGTGCAATTTTGGACCTGCATCTGTTTTTTTATTTTGGTCTCTTGCGATCTGATGAGTTGATTGAGGTTAGTTGATGATCTTTCTCTGAGCAGTATCTCACTACCCGCAATAACCTGGTATCCCTCTTTGACAATTATTTAATTCGGTGACATGTTTATCACAGTCACGTCGCAACAGTCATAATTTGTGAGGTCCTGTGACATGCAGCGCTACTTTTAAAACACTAATGGCACCAAAAAAAATTATATAGCATCACTTAGGCCAACATTAAAGGAATCATTATCAACTAGAAATGATAAACAGCACGTTCCTATCTCTCCCATCTCATCCTACCCCACTCCTCTGCTCACCGCCAATGCTCGGCTAACTCGGGCTTACTGTGTGTTCAAGCGCTCCAGAACACCACCCTGCTTGAAGGGCACTTTGTAAATGCAAGTTGTTGTTGTCCCCTGTTCTATCTGCCTCACCGTCGGTGGCCAGGCTTTCTGGATCAATCCACTCGTTCCCCCACCTCTCCATCTCCCCCTCTCATCTGAAATTATACCTACCTTTTTGACGGCACCTTTAGTCACCTCCACCTTCCCCCTCTCCCCTAACTCCTGCTGTAAATTATTCCAAAACGTTCTACATGAAGGGCGCTATATAAATGTGACTTGCCCTTGCGAATAATACTTGATATCAGTGTGTTTAAGATAATTAGGGGCGGGGGGTGTGTGGACAGGAATGTATGTTATCACCAGTGATAATTAACACATCACATTTCGCACATTTCCCCCATTAATCCATTGAAAATGTTAACCTGAACCCTTTTATTGTAACCGGCGATCCCTTTACTCACGCTGTAGGTTTTGTGTGTTGACTCTTAAGCGATTCTATGTTAAGCGCAATTTCTTTAAGAAATAAAAATGATTCTCATTGTTGAGTTCTCCTTTGAAAAAGAGAAATGGAATTGCTAAGAAGGAGTTATGTGTAACCTTGGCAAGCGTTGGTTGGTTTTGTATTTCTCTATTCTATTGGGGTTTTTGGGGTGACTACTTTTGTTCAGATAGTGAATGCAGCGACACCTTAGAAGGAGCTGGCAGGCAGGAGATACTGAGGCTGGTGAGTTGAATTAACGTGCTCACAGTTGAGATGTCAAGATTGCGGAAGTCCTGTGGATTAATGGCTGTATCAGTCTCTCACAATGTTGCGTCTACCAATTTCTCCCAGCCCGTTCCCAGAATAATAACATCAGAAATGAGTCTGAAAGAAACGTTAACAATTTTTAAAAATATTACGAATATAATAGACTTCATTATATGGTCTTTTGACAGTAATTGTTCTATTGTTAGTATTTTTTTGCGCGCTTCGAGATACTCATTCGACGTGAAAGGTACTATTTAAGTGCATATTGTTGTACCCTCAGACAGTGTGCTGACAGCAAACTCTCTATCTACCCTCCAGGAGCTAAAACTCATGCAAAATGCAACCACTTATATCTTCCCTTTATCTGCAATCCCATAACCATATCCTTGCCAGGCTCCACTGGCTCCCAACATTTCAGTGGACCAACCTTACGGTCCTTCTCTCGATCTTCAAATCCTTTTTCAATGTTGCCCCTCTCTACTTCGGCAACCTCCTTCAGCAATATCCTCTGCTCTAGACTACAACAACAACAAAATTACATTTGTATAGCGCCTAGGGAGGATGTCCCAAGGCGTTGGACAGTCAGTTTTGGACCCGAGCTGGGGGGGGGCCGGGATTGGGAAGGGTGGAGGGCAGGGGAGGAAGCAGGGTGGTCGAGGCACGGTCGAAGAGGAAAGTCTTGAGATCTGTCTTGAGAGAGGCAAGATAGGAGAAAAGTTGGAGATACTGCAGGATGGAATTCCAGAGGGTGGGGACAGAGTGGCAGAAGACACGCCTTCCAACAGTGGGGCGAGCGAGGCGGGGGACATGAAGCAGGCCGGAGCCCGCTGAGTGAAGGGAATGGGCAGGATGGTAAGGGGTGAGGAGGTTGAAGAGGTGGGGGGAGCAAAACCATGGAGGGCTGTGAAGGTGAGGACCAAGATCTTGAACTGTATCCTCTGTGTGATGGAAAGCCAGTGGGGTTGGGTGAGGATGGGGGTGATAAGAGTCACGGAGCCTGGTGCGGGAGAGGACATGGGCAGCAGAGTTCTGGATGATCTGCAGCCTGTGGAGAGAGGAGTTGGGGAGGCCAACAAGCAATGAGTTTGCATAGTCAAGTTTTGATGTAATGAAAGCATGTATTAGGGTCTTGGTGGCCTGTGGTGTGAGACAGTGGCGGAGCCGGGAAATATTGCGGAGGTGAGGGAAGAGCGAATCGTGGCACAGATGTGGGGTAGAAAGGACAGTTGAGGGTCAAACAAGACCCCAAGGTTCCGGACAGGCTTTGTAAGGTGGAATGTGCAACCATGGATGGTGATGCTGTCAGTGCCTGAGGTCTGTAGGCGCTGACGGGATCCAATCGGGAGAGCCTCGTTTTCTTGACGTTCATCTGAAGAAAGTTATCTCTCATCCAGGACTTGATGTCTGACAGACATTCTGTCATGACAGCAGCAGGTCCTGGAGTTAAGGGTGGAGGCAGAGAGGTAGAGTTGGGTGTCATCCACATGATGACTCCCATGTCTGCGGATGATGTCACCAAGAGGGAGCATATAGATATTGAAGAGGAGGTACATCCCATGAGACGGTGCGGGGGCTAGAGGAGAAGCCGTTTGTGGAGATGAAGTGGAGGCGGTGTGAGAGATATGATCTGATCCAGTCAAGGATAGCGCTGTGAAGGTTGAGGTGAGAGAGGCAGTGAATGAGATAGAGTGGTCGACGGTGTCGAAGGTGGCAGAGATGTCAAGGAGGACGAGGAGGCAGAGGGAGCCCTGGTTGCAGGTGAACAGAATGTCATTTGTCACTTTGACCAGGGATGTTTCTATGCTGTGGACGCATGGAAACCCGATTGTAGGGATTCGAGAAGGTAGTGGCAGGAGAGGAAGGAGCGAAGCTGGGAAGCAACAACTCGTTCTAGGACCGCGGAGAGGAAGGGGAGGTTCGAGATGGGGCAATGGTTTGAGAGATGAGATGGGTCCAAGGAGAGTTTTTTTAAGGATAGGAGTGATGATGGCCGTTTATAATGGAGTGGGAACAGTACCAGTTGACAGGGAAAGTTATGATATCTGTGAGTAGAGGTGCGATGAGGTGGAGCTGGGAGGTAAGGAGAGGGGTAGGGATGGGATCGAGGGAGCAGGTGGTCAGTTTCATGCGGGTTATAGTGGTGGTGAGAGAGGTGTGGGAGACACGTTCAAAGGTGTGGAAGGAGGGATGTGTAGGGGCCGGGGAGTGAGGGGGAGATGGGGAGGGGGTGGTGATGGAAGGGCAGAGGCAGCTGAGCGGATCTCCTCAACTTTGGATTCAAGGAAGTCCAGCATCGTCTCGCAGTTGGCATTGGAGGTGAGGATGGGCGAAGCATGAGAGGGTGGGCGGAGGAGCCGGTTAGTGATGGAGAAGAGGAGCTTGGGGTTGTCCTTGGCCTCCAAGATTGTCTTGGAGTAGAACAACGATTTAGCGGAGGCGAGGGCGGAGCAGTAGGAGTTGATAAGTTCCAGCAGATCTGCCGATGGACCGTTAAATTCGATTTAAGCCAGGTGCGTTCAATAGCACGCAACTGTGCTTTAAGGGAGTGGAAGTGTTTGGTGTACCAAGGTGATTTAAGTGAATAGGAGACAGTTCAGGAAGAGAGCGGAGCGAGAGAATCGAGAGTGGAGAAGAGTGACCGAGGAGAATAGGTCATTGCAGGAGAAAGCCCAGAGGGGAAGAAGTTCATATGACTCCAAGGCAGCCAAGAGGGAGTGGGGGGGGGTCAGATTTTTTTTCAGGGGCGGTAGGGATGGAGGTGGGTTGGATGGCGGTGCTAATTAGAAATAAGAGTATTGCTAATTCCTCACTCTTTCCAGTCCATTATCAATGGCCAAGCCTTTAGCCACTAAGATCTCAATCCCAAAATCGCTTTACTATATCGTTCCCTACCTACAAAACTTAAAAAATGTACCTGTTTGCCCATCCTTTCAGTCAACACCTTCAAAGGTCCAAACTCCTTTACTGCTTGTTCAGTCGCCTAACACTATTAGAAGCGTTTTAAGCTGGTTATACTACATGAAAGGAGCTACACAGCGTAATTTGCTGTAGAAATGCTCTTTAAAAAGTGGTGAAAAAGCAAAGATGGTTAATGATTTTTATAGTGTTGGCGTTAAGCAACCCAGATTAAATTGCAGTCGACAGAAGGATGACTTCGACGAGAAAATGGAACGATATCCAATGGCAAATATAATGTATGTATAAGATTACGAAAAGAATCCTTTGCCTTTAAAGGCAAGCTTTCTGGAAAATGGAAATACGTTATTCATAGATTTAATTGGCATCTTTGGACTCCTATTTTTCAACAGTGTTCCTTTTGAATCAGCAGTCTACTCCCTTATTGTGCATATACAAGATTAATTGCATTTCATTCTTCCAATGCTATCATACTCCTGCAGGTAATGGTTCGCTGTGAAATGCTGTTGCAGCAAAAAACATAATGCCTGCAGAATTTTTACAGTGGCCTCGCAGTCCCATTTCAATATTACCATCTTTCAAATTTATGTTCCAATCCAATAATCTCGCAAGAATTTTTGTTCAAATCAGATAAAACAAGGTCGCAACCCTTGTAATTAAATCTTTTAGCTTCTCTGGCTCTCCCGGTTTACGTGGTAAAAATTGCCTTCCATCCATCTGTGGAACCCTTGAGAATACTGTGTTGATCATATGAATGGCTTCTTAGCTATTGGATTACTAAATGAGAAATCTGTTGAGCTCTGTCTTTATTAATAATCAGCCACATCGGATATGGAAATGTAGCTGAAGTGACTTTGAGCATCAATCACTAGGCATTACAGAAATACGTAACCTTTCTACCTCTTACCCCAGCCCCCACCAAACCCCCTCACCCTCCCCTCGATGAGATTTTCTTGTAAATTATGTATTTGTATCTTCATGTTCCATTTCAGGTCACTTAGTGATTTTTGTAAGATCCTATTATAATCGACATGCAGCAAACTCCTGATAACTCAACCATGGCTTAACTTGTCACTACCACTTAAATAAATCATCATGCTGTCAATATCCCGGTGCATTTATGCGTGTATTTATAATTATGCCTAACTTGACACTCTTGATAACTCGTCACTGAGCCTTTTTTTGAGCCCCTTGGCACACAAGATTACTGTATCTCATTATGCAAACAAACTGTATCGTTGGCCCTCTTTGATTCTTCTTTAATGCTGTTAGTTTTGGGAGGAATCCTGATGAAACTCGACCAGGAAAAACTGCGCATTTCGAGACGGAGTTATCGCACTCATTGCGACCGTGTGCCTTGGGATGTCCTCCCGACCTGAAAGCCACGAGATACAAAAATGCAGTTTCTTGGCTTGAAAATAGCAGATCTTCATAATTTTTCTTTCTTTTCAAAGCGCATGCTCTCATCCTTTTGCCTAGGTTTGGATGAAGCAAATATGGATTTTTAGCATCAGAGAATCATAGAATCTTACAGCACAGAAGGGGGCCATTTGGCCCATCATGCCCCTGCCAGCTCTTTGAAAGAGCTACCTAACTAATCCCAGCTTCCACGCTCTCACAGCCCTGCAAACCTTTTCAAGTACATATCCAATTCCCTTTTGAAAGCTACTATTGAATCTGCTTCCACCTTTTCAGGCAGTGCATTCCAGGTCGTAACAGCTCGCTGGGTATAACAAAATTCTCCTCATCTTCCGTCTGGTTCTTTTGCTATTCAGCTGGTTTTTTTTATTCCTATTTTATTCTGTGTTCTGCTTTGTGGCCCAGGCAAAGA
Source organism: Callorhinchus milii (assembly GCF_018977255.1). NCBI lineage: Eukaryota > Metazoa > Chordata > Chondrichthyes > Chimaeriformes > Callorhinchidae > Callorhinchus > Callorhinchus milii. Next base: position 2,403,408 of record NW_024704748.1, read on the forward strand.
ATGATAATTCTCCCACAACGTGACAGGCTGCCAAAGAACACGAGTCTGTGACTGTCTAATTGAGAGGCAAATGTCTTAGTGTTGCATTACCAGGAATGTACCCTGTGGTGTTCCTTCGTTAAAATATTTATTTAATGGAAGACATTCGTTTTTCTCAAGTTACTCTTAAAGCAAAATCTTACTGATAACATAAGAGAGTAGGGTAAGATTATACGTGCTCTGGGACTCGTTCTACTTATTGCATTCACCTTTACATTAAACATCAAATACTCTATTTGTCAATAATTTCATAGCAGTACAAGTGGAGTCCTGTAGCTCAGTTGTTAAAGCACTCGCCTCGCAAGCAAGAGACCTGGGTTCTGTTCCCGGCAAGGTGAAATGTTGGGCAAGTTACTCCACACGCCTCTGTTTACCTAGAAGTAAGTAGGAACTGGTTGTTAGTCGATTGGTGGATAGCCTTTCCAGGGATAATAATCTTTCAAAGAAAAAATAATAATTTGGTCACTCAATCTACGACTATTTGCAGGACACTGCTGCTGGGTTTCTCCCATGAACATATAGTCAAATCACTTTACAGTGTATTCTTTGAAGCGCTTTGAGCGTCTTGAAGACATGAAAAGCGCTATATCAAATCAAGTATTATTATACTACAAATCACTGGTGTTAAGCAGTTAACGTATTATTCATTAAAAGTTAAAGACTACGATAATCTTAATAAAATTTGAAGGGAAAAAGGAATAGAGGGTTATAGGGAGGCTCATGCGGAGTATAAACACTGACGCAGACTAGTTGGGTCAAATGACTTGTTTCCATGCTCTAACAATGCATTTAATAATAATCCTTGCATTTGATATTCACAACAACAAATCACATTTATGTAGCGCCTTTCAATAACCACTCAATCAGGAGGACCTCCCAAGGCTTTGAACAGTCAAGGGTTTGCACCCGAGCTGGGGACTTAGAATAAAGAGGGGTGAAGAGTAGGGGAGGTGGGGTGGTGGGGCGGGAGGGTGGCCAAAGACGAGGTCAAAGAGGAAGATCTTCAGATTGGGCCTTGAAGGAGGCAAGACAGGGGGCAAGATGGAGGGATTCCGGAAGGAAATCCCAGAGGTTGGGGGCAGAAAATCTGAAGGCTCGCCCATCACGAGAGGACGTCTTAACGCGCTTCACAGGACATCCTGTAAAGTAATAATAATATTAATCCTTGCATTAGATGTAGCGCTTTTCACGTCTTCGATTGTCTCAAAGCGCTTCACAGAATACGCTGTAAAGTGAATTGACTGTATATTTGTGGGAGAAACATGGCAGCCAATTGCGCACAGCAGCGTCCCACAAACAGTCGTGGATTGAAGTGACCAATTTATCATTGTTTTTCTCTTGAGGGATTATTATCAGGCGTGTAGGTTTCGCCCTGCCGGGAATCGAACCCAGGTCTCTTGCTGGTGAGGCGAGTGCTCTAACCACTGAGCTATAAAGTGTGTGGCTGTGTATTTCATAGGCAGCTAATGGTGCCATATTCCACTAAAATGTAGCTTTGGCCAGATCTACCAATTATTGGTTTAATCTGGATGGAATTTAATAATGCAGGGTACTTGATGGTATTAGCATGACTGATTATTTCAGAAACCAGGCATACTACTTAATCGCATTAATCGTGCTCAGTGGTCAATTTTCATTACAATTATACTCCACTATTTCATGGGAAATATTTAATTTAAACAGGACTGGTACAACTATTATGAATGCTTTCTGCAAGAAAGGGATAATACCTTTAAAGATATATATATATACACAAACACATCCAGACACATACATACACACATATACATACATACTCGCCCATACATACACACACATACATACACACATACATGCATACACATGCATACATACATATACACCTTTAAAGATATATATATACATGCATACACACACACATACATATACACACACACATACATATACACATACATACAAACGCAAACACGCATATACACCTTTAAAGATTATATATACGTATACATGCATACACACACACATATACATACATCCACACACACATCCAAATACACACACACATACATACATACCTGTACATACACACACATACATATTCACACACAAATACCCACATACATATACATACATATATTTAATGGTTTCAGCTTTTGCAATAATGTTGTACCACACAAAAAGTTGCCTGACGTCTTCCTCTACTCAAATGTTACATCACTCACTCTTTGAAATATTTTTCACCACTGAGAAAAGCAGTTTGGAGGTTTGGAGGGTGGGGAATTCTGTGCGAAAATAACTGATGACAGGAAAGTGCATATGATATTTTTTCGAAAAGCATTAAAAGCAAGACGATTCCCCCCAGAGAGGAGTGAGGGATGGAGAAGGATTTTCACTAAAAAAAATAAGAGTTAGAGAGATTACAGAAATTTGTTCCACAGCAACTCTCTCTGTGTTCTGGTGGTGAACCGTAGATCTTTTCACTTGTGAATTGAAGCACTGCCTTTGTTAATGCTGATTTGGGTTTCGACTTACATTGCTTAAACCATTTTTGCAACAAAGGTGCGAATGGAGATGTCCCTTTGGCAAGTTTGATCCCATTTATTTTTATTGGAGCCGCCTTAAATCAGTGAAGCCAACATTTATTATTGTGTCGTCGTGGTAAGATAATAAAACCTGCTCTGGTCAAGGTTAAGAGTGTAATTTATAATGCGATTAAAAAACACGCGGACTTTAGCAGAAGATGATAAGTTGCCATAACAAGGCGCTTAGGCAAAAAAGGATCCACGCTAGATTAGGGCATTAGTACTGCATAAAACCCCAGTCTCAAAAAATTGACACGTGAAGAACAAGGCTATCGATCAATGTCTTGGGAAAGATCGATCAAATACAACTATATTTCTCAGAACCAAATAGTAAGCTGGTAATAATGTAGCTGGAAAAACTGCAGTATACAATTTACTACTTCCACTTCAAGCTAGCGTGTCGTGCAGTGACTAATGTTTTCCACAAGACTTTAGCTGAATTGAACGGAAATCAGTTACACTTCGTGTCATTTGCTTATTCATCGGAATAGCTCGGGGCTACCATAAGAGTCCACCGGTTGAAGGCGCATCAATTTTACATGCGTTTGTCATTCTAAATATTTATACCCCTTTTGTAAATAAGCGGACATAAATTCTATGTCCTGGTAAGTCCTAGGTCTCAGGAGAAGGTTGCCACTGGCTAGCTATAGAGTTAAATGGGCCATATGATTGCATACAGCGTTACGATGCCTATATTTAATCTGCTGCTATAAAAATGCAATAGTATTCAATAAACAAAATCAATGCAGTGAAATTGCCAAATGTCGCCTCTTGTGCTGAAATCAGCTCATAACACAACTCCTGCGCCACACCACACCTCCAACTTAAAGAGTGCGGGATTTGGGAAAGTGTGCACTTGCAAACTCGGCATAAAAATATACAATATTGTTTCAACTCAATAATCACGATGATAATCCTTGCATTCGATCCAGCGCCTTATCACGTCTGCGAAACGTCTCAAGGCGCTTCACAGAATATACTGTAAAGTCAACTGACTGTGTATTTTGCGGGCGAAGTAACTTCTTTACTACGTCAGTGAAAAACAAACGGAAGAAAATGCTAAGCAAAGCTGTGGCACCAGTGGAACATTTCTCTGTGCAGGAGTCTTGCCTCCACCCAGTTCCTGGCGAGCTTCCTTTTCGAACCCACGTTTACTGTGCATTAAAGTGCTTGCAGATATCGACGCATCTGGTTCCTTAGTGTAGCCTATCAGAAGTTGTTTGGCTTTGGAGTCGCACAGCTGTGCTATGCAGCTCCTCTCTGGGGCAGGAGCTCAGTGGCTCCCAATGTATTTGAAAAGTCACATGGCAAGGCAAGCGGAATTTATATTACGTGGTTTCCAAGAACGCGTTTTCTCCTTTAACCCACCAAAAAAGGCTCCGCAATGTTAATCTGGGTAAGACATTGTCGAATTTGACTTCCCGGGATTTCATCGTTTCTATTTGGGTGCTATTTGTACTTTTCTGCCTGAATTTGCAATAAGCCGAACGCGATGAGCTACGAGATATTCAGGAGAGCTGAAACTGAAAGAGAAAGAGGCGAAATACAAACCTGATTAGGTATTGTCTTTGTAAATCACATTAGAACTCTCTGCTCAGTGTAATTGCTTTCAGGAAAGCTTAACACTGGTAGTAAATAATTTTGCAAGATGGAGAATTGCTAGTTACTGTATTGTAGTAATTATTTTATCATTTGCAAACCCGCTAGAGCTATAATAATTCTCTAAACCTGTCTGCTCTATTGCAGTGGTACTTTACAACGCAAACTTATAGATAATTTTAATGTATTTCTCACCAAGCTGTTTAATTTATTCTGCAGGAAACACACACGCGCACACATTGGAGTTTGATAGCTTTTGTCTCAAGATAAAAACCAACTCTCTAGGCCATGACACACAATGCACCCATACGGTGTTATTTAACAAATGTCCATTAATCAGCGAGTGATTTTTCTTTTAAATTAATTACTTTGGTTTTTAGGAACAGAGCTTGCCTTTTGAACATCTATGGGTTCTCCATTTCAATTTTACAGTGTTATCGGTATTATCTGTAATAATACTGATAACACTGTAAAAGTTATCAATTAAAATTATTAATTATTAAATGAGTTATCTGAGCCTGTTAATGACTACTTATCACGGAATGCTGGCTATCGGACAAACTGGAAAGTTATTAACAGAACTGTCTGTCTATTTTGTTTGGTGGTGCAATTCATACCCAATTCACTTTGACATAGATTTGGGGTAAGTGGATTTGGATTCCCCGATTCGGCTTGACTTTAAAGACTCGCAATTCAATCTATTTGTTAAGAACATTGTTTTGTTTTTATTATTTAATGTGACTATTTTTTATTATTTTGTAGAATGAGTCAATTCACTTTACAGTGAATATTCTGTGAAGGGCTTCGCGATGTCTCGAAGACGTGATGGGGCTCTCTATCAAATGTAAGGATTATTATTATTATATCATTAAAATATGGCCAATTTACATAAGTTGCTCTGAAATGTCAGTAGCATTAAATTTATATTTTGGGGGGCAATTTAAGTTTCTTTATGAATACATCCAGTCTCATACTCCCATTTTTCTACTGCCCTTTGCCTCAGTTGGCTCGGGACATTTGTATGTACCTCAATCCCTCTGCTCCACCATTAGATGACCAAAACAGAGCATTTCTGAATCCCGTTATTGAGGGGATAATAATAATAATAATAATAATAATAAAATAAGGAATTAAGTAGATGAGTTATCTACTTTCCTTATATTGGGTTTCCAGATAAATTATTATTAATAACAGCTCAAAGCACTTCACAGGATTTACTCTAAACTGTAGTAACTGTGAATCTTATAGGGTTATAAAGGTGATTAAAATTGCATGACTCGCCAACTCCCTTGATGGCGAAGTTGGAACAGCCACTGTCTGGACTGAGCCAGAGACATCAGAAAGACGCCATATTCGATCCCAGGTCTGAGCTGGGGTTGGCTGATCTCAACAGTGGATTCCTGTAGCTCAGTGGTTAGAGCACTCGCCTCGCAAGCGAGAGACCTGGGTTCGATTCCCGACAGGGTAAATCGTTGGGCAAGTTTCCTTACTTCACACACCTCTGTTTACCAAGCGGTAAGTAGGAACTCGGTTGTTAGTCAACTATCGGATTGCTTTTCTGGGGGTAATAATCCCTTCAAAAAAAATAATAATAAATTGGTCACTCAATCCACGACTGTTTGTGGGACACTGCTGTGTGCAGACACTGCTGCGTGCAATCGACTACCGCGGTTCACCCACAAAAATGTACAGTCAATTCACTTTACAGTATATTCTGTGAAGCGCTTTGAGACGTTGCAAAGACGTGATAAGACTCTGTATCAAATGCAAGGATTATTATTTATCAGGGCCAGCAGTAGGAGCAGAGCTGGGGAAGCAACAAATCAGCAGACTTGGAGTGTGGTCGTTATAGGCTTAGACTCAATTATTGCAGCTCTCCTGGCTCGTCTACCTTTGCTGACTTGGTTCACACGTGAAAACTAGTCACTTGGATGAAGTATCAAGTGCAACTGGCGCCTTGTGGGGTCTTTCTCCAGCACAAGCGGGAGAGAGAATTGCCGGGGATATAAAAACGTTTAATTTTGGCCCCTTGATCGACACTCGCAGTTTAAACTGTAAAAACCAAACCACGTAGGTTTCTAAATAGCGTTCGAATTTGTCATGGGTGCAGAGGAACACACTGCCGTTTTCAAACCCTCCGTGCATTTCACTTGCCACACCGGTGGGACGCACCCTAAGTATTGTCTTAATCGACACAATTCAAAGAACCGTCAAAAGGATCAAGAACTAAACTGCACCATCGGAAGCGTGCAAATCCAGGCTTTGATACGGAGAAGAGGGAATAATATTTTAAGTGCTGTAAAGCAGCATCTTCAAGCTCCCTTTGGATCTTGTATAACCCTGGGTACTGCATGTGGCATGATTCTCATTCCGCAGTTGATCTTAGCACCACTGAAGCTTATTACTGTGAATTAGTGAGCAGAGCGTTCCTTTTAATGCAGAGAGCGCTATTGAATAAACAATGTAATGTACATTGACTACCGCTCCTACAGAATGACTCACTGCCTAAGAAAATGCTCTCATTAAACAAACATTTCCATAAACAAGGTGTCTACAGACTGGCATCTGCTTTATCTATAAAGTGCCTAATTGCAGGCTGTCCATAGTTAAGAAATTAGGGGAAATGTTTTGTACATGTCTGCCAAGTGCCCTGGAAGTCATAGTCAATATTTTAGCATAGCCATCAGCAGTACCGAGATACAGTGTGTTGCTGGCATAATACCAAACATTTCCATGGACTGAATAGAATTCTAAAGGGACTCTGGTACCTTTTCTCTGTATCTATTAATATGTTAATACATGTACGTGGAGTGACTGTAAGCACCAGGAAACCAAAGTGGCTTTAGTAAGTTCATTAACCCTAGTTCAAGGACAGTTGTGCTGTAATAAACCAACGACCTCTTGTCCTGTTTTCTACCTTTTTTCTCCCCCTGCCCAGCCCCCCATCATCCCCTTCCCCCTCACCCCCCCCCCCCCCCTCCCCGATCAATCACTAAACAGAACATCATGGCTTAGCAAAATCACTGCTACGGTTTGTGAGTGGATTAACCATTCGCATGTGATAACAAAACACTTTTTGCTGATCAATTCTGCTTTACTGTTGTCAGTTTTACAGCAAATTAAATCTTGGCTTAAGATGTGTATCGCTGGAGGGCTGTTTCGTCAGAGGTGCCGTCCTTCGGATGGGACATTAAACCCCGTCTGCCTGTTCAGGTGTCGTTAAAGGTTCCGTCAATCCTCGAAAATAGAAGGGAGTTTCTCTCCTGGTGTTCTGGTCAAACACTTCAGCCAACTTTTATCTGCCGGAAAGGGCTATGGAATCATGGTTGTTTGTGGGACAGCAGTGGCGCACTGCTGTTTGTAAGTTGGCTATAATTTACTAAATTGGCTAAATTGGTCTGTCTACAAATAAACTTCACGATAAAATCCTGTGAAGAGCATTGAGATGTCTTGCCGACATAATAAGTGGCAATATCACATGCAAGGATTATTATGTCTTCAAAAAATAATAATACTAACTGGGTCATTCAATCCACAGCTGCTTATGGGACACCACTGTACGCAATTGGCTGCCGCGTTTCGCCCGCAAAACATAGTCAATTCACTTTACAGTATATTTCTGTGAAGCGCTTTGAGACGTGTCGAAGAAGTGAGAAGGTGCTATATCAAATGCAAGTATTATTATTATTTTTATTAATGTTGAATTGCTATCCACTAGTGTAAAGAAGTCTTTGGATATGATGATGATGATGATGATGATAATAATAATCCTTGCATTTGATGAGAGAGATGGTGTAAGGGGTTTATCAATGTTTCTCAGATATGGATTCAGATCCAATCCAGAGAATAGTAATAAAAATAGAAGTCGCTGGGAACACTCAGCTGGTCAGGTAGCGTCTATGGAGAGGGGAAAGTAAGTTGACGATTCAAGACCATTAACTCACGTTAACTCACTTTCCCCTCTCCAAAAATGCTGCCCGACCTGCTGGGTGTTTTCTGTTTTGATTTCCGATTTCCAGCATCTGCAAGTATTTTGCCAGAGAATGGTAAGATCGGCTTAAATGATTGAACTGCCAGTTTCAGGATATTATGAGGCAGTTGAGTTTGCAGCTCAATGCAGGACACGGTTCAACACTGACACGGTCATTCCCGAGTTGTGAGTGCTTCGTAATGCCACTCGATGAAGCAGGGATGTGGTGAAACCTTTCCAAATGTCAACACCCTCACCCTTACCTTTTACCGGTGCAGGGAAGCAAAGCATAAAAAATAATTACGTTCAGAAAATAATCAACGCAGTTCAGCAAGAAGGGAGTCGGAACCAGCACAGGGCAAAAAACAAATCACATTGGCTGTAGGTGGCTGGAGATAATAATAATAATCCTTGCATTTGATCTAGCGCCTTATCATGTCTTCGGGACTTCTCAAAGCGCTTCACAGTTTATGCTGTTAAGTGAATCGACTGTGTATTTTGTGGGCGATACGCCAAAATCTTTTGTGGAGACGCAAAATCTTGTTGTGAATGTTTAACAAACAGCTTCGCCACCGATTAAAATGACTCAGTGGCCGTGCTGTACACTGTCAGCGAACAACTAATGTGCCATTACAGAAGGGATTCTGATCAATATGCTACGGTAGCAGCCAAAGCACAGATTTATTATTGTTCATGGTGTTTCGTATTAATATCACCCAAATGAAACTCAAGATACCGACATCCATAATTGTTTCTAAGGATGTAGTCTGCGCTTATAGGCTGATTACAATTTCTCATTACTTCTGCTCACATCAGTGAATATGATACAGGTGAATTGATATGAAATCCACATATACACAGATCTAGAAGGGAATTTAGAAGGAACATTTTTACGCAGAGGGTGGTGAGCATGTGCAACTCACTGCTGGAAGCTGTGGTTGGTGACAAAAGCATCAACGTAATTAAAATGAGGCAGTGAGATTACAGCTCAATGGCGAGATTCAACATTGACACGATGCATGCGAGGGGGAGAAGGAAACAGAGCAGAGCAGGAGAGGGGATTAGAAATATTTTGCAAGACGTTTAAAGAAATAGAATTTGAATAGGTTTATCTGCGGTGAGGTTTATTGCAAGGTAGCCTTCAGTAAAGTCTGATGATATAAAACCCAGCAGAGTGATTGCGCTGTAAGAAAAGGCAGCTGTAATTCAGGAAGCAATCCCACTGGAAACATTCCAAGTTGATCTATACGTTGAGTAGCTAAAGGCCAAAGGCGTTGGGAGAAGAGCAGAGAGCCTCTGATATAAAGAGAATCTCACACTCAAGCAATGCCTGTGGAAAGCTGTCGTTTCACTTGATGTTTGTTGCTGTGCACTTCTTTTGAGTTTCGACTTTCTTATAGAGGTTCACTGTTGGAATGAGCCTCTATAAGAAAGTGCCCAAATGAGCGAACGCTTTGATGGTGCTTCAGGAGTTGGGTACTAAGTGCTGCGGTGTTGACCCAAGTGGATTACGAGGAGCACCTAAGGCAATGTGTGTGAGGTGGAGTGGAATGAAGAGGGGTAAAGAAATCAATCAGGACACCTATTCCTTACCATCATCCACGTCCCCTGTTAGGAGTATGTTCAGGAGGGCAGGATCTGACTTTGGCTTTGATGGGTGATAAAATAAGGAACCACTAGTGCTTACAGACCAGGGGCTTGCAAATGAGCACGTCAACTTAGATCAGATACCAGAGGGCAAGAGTCAATGCAACTATAATGCGCTGTTGTCTGGAGGGAAATGGGGGAGAGAATTGAAGAGAGAGAGAGTGGGAGCAAGAGAGAGAAAAAAAGAACTTCCGTCTTTTAAGATTTTACCCTCTCAATTTCTTCTGGCGTAGTTCATGAATGAAACAACAATCTCATGCTGTGCAATGCTCTTTGTGTTCAGCTTAGCATTCACTTGAATGTGTGAACATGTGGTGAATTAATGTTTTTTTCCCAAACAAAAATAACTTTAAAACAGCGTGAAAGAGCGCAGACAGATGTTCTGCTGTTCGGGATAAAAAAAAGACTCAAGACTATCAACGTACATCTCGTTTTCAGTGTCTCTCAGTAAATTAACTGTAATGCCTGCTACCTGTATGGATATAATTACCAAACAAACTGAAAGAACTGAACAAAGAGCGATCACTGAAGATGGAAATAGCCTGAAGCAATGCAATGTGCCCACTTGAACAGGAGAGATGATTCATTACTCCACTCCAGGATGCATTCAGGAATATTGCATGATTATTTACAATTTTCTCTTCCACTTCGGAATTGCACATTGAAGAGAGAGAGAGAGAGAGAGTAAGCCCCACTGATAATGGAATTCATTTCCTTACATTGCTCACTTTTCTCTCCATTTAATTACTATGATCTTTTCTTAGCCACGTGTTTCTTTTTTTAATTATGTTTTTTGATGTACTGAAGGGTATAATGTATCGGGTGAAAGAATACTCTGGGCAGCGGAGTGCTGGCAGAGGCTCAGAAACAGCCTGATGGTGATATAATGATTGTTCATTTCAGCGCTGCACAGTCAACTTTGTCAGCGAGCAGAGTTAGGCCGTCAAACATAAAGAACTCTGCGGACCAGATTGAGACAAAGGGCTTGACGTTCCATGATTTCATGGCAGCCGCGCTTTCAGCCACTGAGCTCTCAAAACTCTGAAACCCTATCCCTCCGCCTTTGCCCCTTCCTTCCTCATCTTCAGGTCGCGCCTGAAGACCTTCCTCTTCGACCGTGCCTACGGTACCTCGCCCCCTCCCCCCGGTTCAGGGTCGTGCTCCGCCACTGTCAAGCACTCTGGGACACTGCCCTGTGTGAGGGGCGCTATATAAATGCAAGTTGTTGTCGTTGATCTTTGCCTGTAAGACCATCTCTGTCTTAAAATTAAAGATCACACAGAGTTATGCAAAACTCAATCATCATTTGAAAGCCAGTTATTTTTAAGAAGTGCAGAAAACCAACTTGACTTGAATTTGGCGACTTGGAGCCGAATACAGGCTGAACGGCTTGTGGAGAGACAAGTGGCCAATAACTGTACGAAGCAGCAGCTAGTTTCATTCGCTTTGATGAAGCCCTTTCACGAGAGCCCGAGATTGGTTCAGATGAAGAAGGACCTTTGGCGCGTTTGATCAACTGCCCTGTCTGGCAACCTGTCAAGAGAGGTCAAAGGCAAGAGAGGGTAGGGGGTAGGAAAGATGACCGAAGGCACGGTTGAAGAGGAATGTCTTGAGGCAGACCTTGAAGGGGGCAAGGGAGAGGGTGGAGAGGCTCCGGGATGGAGTTTCAGAAGATAGGGGCAGGAAGGCTGAAGGCTTGACCGCCAGTGGTGGAGCGGGCAAGGCGAGGGATGTGAAGCAGTCCAGTCCTCCACGTCAGTAAGGAAGGAAATATTTTCTGGTGCCTGTCCTGAAATCGCCCATTACAATGCTAAACCTGTGTCCTCTAGTTCTGCTGTCCTAGTACATCCATCAGTCTAGTTCTTGGTTTACTTTCTAACCCGTTTAGTAATGCATAAGTTTTTCTCTGAGAGGTGTGCTTTTAAGAGCCCTCGCTTGCCTAATTGTTGCTGAGAACTCATCCCTCTAACACTGGGGGATTATCCTTTTCAGATATTTTCAGATATTTATCTAATTCCCTCTTAAAAGCTAATATGGATTCCGTCTCACCCACAGCATTAAAATCAGGACTGAGGCAGTTCCGTGAGAACTGAAGGTTGTGAAGAGGTGAAAATCTCTGCTCCAGAAAGCTGTATTGATTCCAGAATAGGGATGTTGAAAACAGAGACAGATAAATCTTTTAGTAGTCGAGGTATTGAAGACTATGGTGAAAGGGTCAGATCTTGTGATTAAAAGATCTATCAAGACCCAATAAATTGGCAGGCCAGCAGCGATGGGCTGAATGGGTTCTTCTCGTCGAGGGTGGGGTGCTGGCTCTCAGCGCCGTTGGACATGGTCCTGACATGAAAGGCGCTATACAAATGTAATTTTGTTGTTGTTGTTAACGCATGTGACTGCTAGGTCAGAGTAGTTAGTGTGCTCGCGCTCATCTTCCTGTTCCAATGTCAGACTCCGCCACTATCAAGTGCTCAGGGCTGCTATCAGGGCGCTATATAAACAAACACAAGTTGTTGTTCTCCTACTTTCCTAACCATGGTTCCAGGTAGGACATTTCCTTTCCCATCAACCAAACCAAAGATTTTCTTTTTGTGAAGTTGGGAAGTTCCACTTTTTAATTTCTTCCCTTGTCCCCAGATGGGCTTTCACTTAGCACAAAGTCCTCCCGAGAGATATCTCAGCAACAGTCTCTAATCTTGGGAGCATCGATCCATCTCTTAAGTAGAGATCGATGGTGTTTGGAATAACCAGAGGAACAACCAGAGGAATAACCAGAGGGATTCACATCTTCACAAATAAAGAAGCAATTTTAACAACACAGTTTATTTAAATTTCTCCCTTTGAAAATGTAACTATTTTATTTATCAAAAAAAGTCAAAATTGGCAACGTTCAAAAGTATTGTAATTTTCCAAAGTATCACCAGATCTGAGTGATTCAAAATAACTACTGAAATGAAACAGATGTGAACGATACGAGTCTAATCTTTTGTTTCATTGTTTAATAAAAATAAACAATTTGGAGTTGCGAGTCTGAGAGCAATTGAAGAACAGGTGGTGATTCCATTTCATTGCTTCCACACATACACCATGTGCTTGATGTGATCTGTCAGGAACAAGAGCCTTTACTTCAACAGCTAGTTGGAGCTGTAGCATTCACTTAATCATCCGGTAAAAGAATGCAGAAATGCACCAGTTGAAATTTTTTTGCTCAAGTTAGAAGATCCAATAATCCTCAGGGGTAAGATCGGGAACCTGGAAACTTGGTTGCTCTCCAAAGCACACTGGTAAACTCCAGCCTTTGTTTCAGAGACTGTTTACGGTCTTGTGATTGTGGCTTAGGCTTCCTTGTCCCTCGATCCCTCTACTCCACCATCGGTGGCCATGTCTTTAACCACTACGCCCTGAAATTCTGGAACTCTCTCCTGCAATCCCTCCGCTTTGCTCCCTCGCTCCCCACTTTCAAATCCCTCCTAAAGTTCTTACCTGTTTTGATCGAGCTTACAGTCACCTCCCCCCCCCACTCCCTCTCCCCACTGGCTCGGTATCAGACTCCGCCACTGTCCGGGACTCTACCCCACATGAAGGGCGCTATATAAACGCAAGACGCTGTTGTTGTCTTCAGCATGGATTGACGCTTAGATTTGTGTTAGACGATTCGAGGCTGCAAACAATTTGAGAGGAGGACCCAAAGACCTGAACATACCAGGTTTCAGTCGCTTAACCTTCGGGTGAAATACGACAAGGAAGAGAATCACAGCCCAGTTCAAAATATTTATTCCAATCCCAACCCTCGTAAACGGAAGGCTTCACTGTTCGCTGTCGAATTCTAACCAAAAAGAAAATATCACAAGGACGTTTTCTCTTGAGATTTCTGGAATTGTCTCAGTTTGACCTCCCGGTAAAATGGCCTCTGAATTTACAACGCTCAGTACAATAAATTGCCCCTGATGCTGACAGGAGGAAAGGTAACTTGCAGGAAGGTCTATGTTTTAACATTTGGGAGTGCACAGGATATGAGGCGTTCTTCTGTAACAGGCAAATATCAGCGATTCAGTGGGACTCAGCTGAACATACTCGTACTATTATGTCTCGTTTCGCCCACAAAAATATGCAGTCAATTCACTTTACAGTATACTCTGTGAAGCCCTTTGAGACATCTCGAAGACTTGATAAGGCGCTGTATCAAATTATTATTATTTAGTGGGATGTTGCCGACATGGATTAGCCGTTACATTTGCCTCTGTAACATCCACTAGACCTCAATGTAACGGGAAACTATTTCTCCGTGGTCAGTGGCTAAAGCTCCTGATTTACAACTCTCAATACAATAAATTGCCTTTGACAGGAGGAAAGGTCACTTGCGGGAAGGCCTATGTTTTGACATGTTGGACTGCACAGGATATGAGGCATTGAGCTGCACAGGCAAATATCAGCATTTCAAAAGATATCCCCTTTCATGGGAATAACTAGGAAAATAACAATAAGGAATAGTGAGAGTGCAAGTATTTTCACCTTTTTTTCCAGCAGTTTCACTACAAATTACACATTTTTCTACAAATGCTACAAAATCGTGTCGTCTTCAGACTTGCGATTAAAGGGGGGTTAAATTAAATTCAGAACAAATCTGCTGAAACACTACTTCAGTGAGCGAGTAGTAAAAACGTATGGAACAGGGAGACGGTTGAGCAGAAAATGTTGTTTGTTTCAAGAACAAATCAAATAGATTTCCGCTGGAAAATAATATCTGGGGGATACAGTGTATAGTTTGGGACACGACATGTCAAATGACTGCCAGGATGGTGGAATCCTGGATAGTCCTCAGTCTTCTTTTGCCAAGCAAATTCTTATATTCTTATGTTCGTAGGACATGTACCGGCATTTGTTACCACTGGAGACGGCCTGTGAAGTTAGTGAGGACCATTGTATTTAAGCAACTCACTGCCATTTGTGTGTACTAATAGCATAACCTATTGTGAGGGTTAGAAGCACATCTGAGGATTATTCGTAATTCTGCTCTTCTCTGAGTAGCAATGAAATGCCTCCAAGGTTCAAGATGGTGCTCACCGTTTGCCTGATGGACTAATAAGTCTTTCGGCTGAGATGCTGTACGACTGCTTTCAAGGTAATTTTACATCCATTGTCACCGCTGTGGTCGGCTTTGGCTCATCACAGCCCTTGGTAGACAGTTTATCACCCCAGATGGCTGGGAGCGGAAAGCAACCTCCTCCCTTGTTGTTTGCTTTCCGCCTCTAAACAACCCTATGTACAGCTCCGCTTCTCTATTGAGCATTTCACTGCAGGGCTGGGTTCTGATACAACCCGGTTGAGGCATTGCTTCCACTCCTCAACCACCAGAAAAGATCTTCCCTTAATGTTGAAGATCCCGACACAAGCTCTTTGTGCTGCAAAATGTATTCACCGTGCTCATGTCCTCTCCCGCATTAAGGTCCGTGAGCCAATCACCCCCATCCTCGCCCGGCTTCACTGGCTCCCCATCCCCCAGAGGATTAAATTCAAGATCCTCGTCCTCACTTTTAAAGCCCTCCACAGTCTTGCTCCTCTCTACCTCTGTGACCTGCTTAAACGGTGACCGACATGTACCAGACAGCATCGAGGAAGGTATGGCACACAATGCATGGTTGTTTGGCAGAGGCAAGGAGAAACCGCTCTTCTCGGCCAATTGATATCATAGCACAGAGCACCCGCCTCGCAAGCGAGAGGACCTGGGTTCGATTCCCAGCACGGCGAAACGTTGGGAAAGTTTCCTTACTCCACACGCCTCTGTTCACCTGGAAGTAAGTAGGAACCCGGTTGTTAGTCGATTGGCAGATCGCTTTTCCAGGGGTAATAAGTGCTTTTTAAAAAAAACTTGACCGCTCAATCCATGACTGTTTGTGGGGACGCTGCTGTGTGCAATTGGCTGCTGGGTTTCGCCCACAAAATATACAGTCAATTCACTTAACAATATATTCTGTGAAGAGCTTTGAGGCGTCTCGAAGACATGATAAGTCTCTGTGTCAAATGCAAGGATTAGTATTATTATTATAATAATGCGATGGAAAGCCTGAATAATATAAACTATCACGACTGACCTCCGTGCTCCTGGCCACTGTCCCATCTATTTGGGTTCCAAACCACTTTCACAGTTTAACAACTTCAGAGAGACACGAACATTGGTTTGTGATTCCGGTAGAAAAAGAAACCGTAACTACTGTTGTTTATCAGCATTTGCTGGAAAAGACGAACCTCCACAAATCTTCCGACATTTGCTGCGTTCTAACTATCGTATCCCTTACTACAATGACAGTCACCCCAAATGTCATATGTCCATGATTATGTCCATTCTTAAAATGTTTTGGTCACCTTATGGGGAACCGGTGTCAGCCAGGCTCAGTCGGTAGCACTCTCGCCTCTCAGTCAGAGGGGTTCCAGCCCCAAGTTGGGACGTTGAACTGAGAGGGCAGTCAACCAGTGCAGTGCGGTGCTAGGGGTAAGCTGCGGTGTCAGAGGTGCGAGACCTTTGGATGAGATGTTAAACTGAAATCCCATCTGTCTTTTCAGCTGAACATTTCTCCGGGTGTCCTCGTCTACAATCCTCCAGTTAAAAAACTGGCTCATCCATTTCACTGGATGCTTGTGGGTCATGGTTGTGCACAAAATGGCTGCTGTGTTTGTCACAGCAATTGCACAAGACATAGAGGAGTATGGGGTTAAGGAGGTGGGTAAGGAGCGGTAGATGGACTAGTTGGGCTGAATGGCCTGTTTTGGTGTGCATAATCCATGTAATTCTCTATAATCTACTTCCAGAGCAGAGTTCCTAAGTGGACGGGAATTCTGTTAAGAAATATCGCAAGTTAGACACCCCTCCCACCTCCCCAATAAAACATGTGAAAACTGTAAATAAAATACCTGTTAATATTTTCCTTCAATCTATAAGTAAGCAACGCAGAGCTTTTCTTTAAATAATGTATATGAATTTTCGTGGCAGAGATATTCCTCACCGCCCTCGCTCTCCGGAAAATAGTGAACAAAAAATCAATGTTCTACACAGCCTGTGCATTTGCAAACTATACCTTATCTGAGGAATATAAAGGGCTTTGCAACTCCCTATTTATAATGGACCCATTTGAGGTCTTTTTAAATGAAACTACCAGCAACTGATAGTGTACTGTAATAATAATCAATAATACATCTGTCGGCTTTTTTGAAAAGCTTTTTTTTTCGAAAAATATATAATGCGCTCACAGATTCTACTTTAAATTTCATTCGCAGCTATCTGCAAATAATCTTTTCCATGAAAAAAAATACTATTTTATTGCCACTGAATATTTGTTCCTCAGTTTGTTTGTCTCTTTTTGTGCGAGGTTTGCAGAGTCAAGATTATAAAATATAATCATACGTTCATAATCTCTGTGATGCACGCAGCAACCCCTGGTCCATTTTTTATGGTTAGTTAATAAAAATGTAGATTTTTTAAAAAAAGTGAGCCATTGATGGGGATAATGGATAGAGCTGCAGTTTACCAAGAGCTCTGTCCCCATTTGTGCTGAGTTTGCTAATCAAGGCTGCATAGGGAGGCTATATCTCAGATAGGGCTGTGGGCTGATTATCTGGTGGATGATGCTGTTTTTTGGTGGTGGTACCCACAAAGGTTAAAGATTATCTTTCGAGGGTTAGGGAGGACAAAATCAGCCAGGCTTCCTGCTTCTGGTCCCTCCACAGTACCCTCTACTGGTCATGCCCATGTGTGGCAGCCAAGTGGGGAGAGGTCAGGCTGTGCCACTGTCAATGCTCGCGCATGAATAATGGTCCCTTTGATGGGGAAGTGGGGAAGCAACCAGTTTTATAGAAACCGCACCCCAGGCAAGACAAGGCCAGAGTGGGAACAGAGAGACTCTGACGAGAGAAGCAGCAACTTGCATTGAAGTAGGACCCCTTCATGTGCGAAAACATCTCCGAGCGAGAGCTTCACAATGATGAGTGATGTTGGATGCCGGGAAGGNAAAAATAATTTTTTTTAATTAAAAAAATGTGAAAGATGTACTGCCAAATGGAATGAATACTTGCCAAGTGGAATGGATGCAGTGAGACAACAGTGGAGCAGTGAACTGCACACTGCGCTATTCATTTATCAGGAATCTAATGCTGCTTTACCCAATGGAGTCATAAAGCTGCAAACTGGAGCAAGATTTAAAAAGCAATTATAAATATTCCTGTATACTTCAACTTTTTAGATGAATCAGCAAACGTGTGCACCTAGTTGTATTTCACTGGGAAATAGCAGCGCGCTCAGATTCTTGTAGTGTTGGAATGTGTAGATTTAATTAAACTTCACTGGATATGAAACTTCAGACTATGTTAATATTGATAAACAAAGTTTAACGCTAGTCGTATGTTTACTTATATATATATATATATATATATACACAACAACAATTTGGACTTATATGGTGCCCTCCAAGCGGACGGCGTCTCAGAGCGCTTCACAATAACGGATCCCGGGGCTGAGCCAGGGGGAGGGGGTAGAAGGTGACCAAAAGCATGGTGGTAAAGAAAGGTCTTTAGACCATATATAGTCTATATCTCAGATTGAACTGCGGGCTGATCAGCTGGTGGTTGCTGCATTTGCTGGCTTTTGGTGGTGGAACAAACAAAGGTTGGTAAATTTACAGCATCATTGAGTGCTGGAAAATGGCAGCCAATGAGCAGGTGGACAAAATGGACCCATTCCCGTAAATTGGGTCACCCTGACATCAATTCCTATTTGTGACCTCAGCAGCCGACCTGGAAGTCAGCCATTCTGTTTTATAGGGTACCAACTGGCACATTGAAGCATTAATGGAGTGTCCCAAATTTTCTGTTTTTTGGGTGGTGGGGATAAATAAAATGTTTTGTGCGGACTCCACACAAAGCACATTATAATGGCGTTCAATTGTATTTTGGAATGAGTGTAAGTAAAAAGGGTATAAACACAAAAGGTTTTATATCCAATAAAGTACTGAGCTGCGTTGGTAGATGAAGCAGCAGAAATCCAAAGAGATGCTGTAAGACAGTTGCATATCTTATCTGCAGTACTGTGTCCATCTATCTGGTCAACTCATCTTAAAAAGGACAACAAAGGATGTTGTCCTTGAGAAGATACAAAGACAAGCTTCAAAGGCTATTTTTGTAATCTGAAATATGTGTTAGAGAAAAGCGGTTAAAAAATTTAGGCTCATTCCTTCTGTGAAAGCAAAGATTTAAGATGATGGAGAGAACTACCACGCTCGATACAGGGTCTCTGCATATTGGGAGTTCAGATAGATGTGCGCATTATTGGGCTGAAGAGAGAGAAACCTTTTACCTACGGCTGTAAAATAATTTAGTTGGAAAGGCCACTGAGGCAGGCAGTCGTCTAAAACACAATGTTCACAACACAAATTTTCAACTAACATCTCTTGAGGGCAAAGGTAACTGTAAAAAGGGGCTTCAAAACTAAGCGTTTTGAACTAAGAATTTTCCAAAATTCTACACACTTGTCAAAAGTGCTGCATTGGAGTGTCAGCCCAGACTATGTGAGTTCAAAATCCCAATGTGAGGTCTAAACCCTCAACCTTTAGAATCAATGGAAATCAATGGAAAGAATGCTAACGGCTGAGCCAGGCTAACCTTATATACAGTGGTTTAAATCCATATTGATATATCTCCAAATAAGGAATGTCCATGTCACGGAATTGTTCGAACCGAGCTTGATTTGGATGACTCTTCAACTTAAACTAGAAGGTACTTTTTCCCAGTTGATAAAGTAGTCTTGTTGTCTTGCAACTAACTCTGCATCATAAAAAGCCACGAGCGTCAAACCGTTTTATTTCCTTTGCTTATATGCGTCATTACAGCATTGCAACTCCTCTGTTTAGTCTTTCACCCAACTCTTGCTGAAGGCAGAACTATTAACCTTCCTATGAAAAAAACATTGCAAACATCCAAAGCTTTGTACGGTAGAAGTGGATCCAGTGACTGGAAACCATGGCACAATAGAACACGCTCTTGGACACCTGGCAAGTCTACAGGTAAATCCTAATATTTTAAGTTTTTTCTGTGAGCACAGCCCCATTGGGAGACATTTATTGAAGAATATTTTGTGCCCAAACCCAGCTTACCATTCAGCAACCAAAAAGTGTGCACAACGTGTATCTATAGGATATGGGGAAAGAGTGAGGGGAGGGGGACTGATTGGGTCGCTCTTCCAAAGAGCGGCACAGGCACGATGGGCCGAATGACCTCCTTCTGCGCTGTAATATTCTATGGTTCTAAAGTGTACATTAGCAGTGTCACGTGTTAGCCATTTGTGGTTAAAAATCTACAAGTGCAGTGCAGCACGTACAATGAACGTTCAGATCGGGAATACACTCAGTTACAACATCCAGTGTAGAACAGCTTGACGATTCGATTACTTACAGAAAATAGCTCATAAGCTCATAAGGGCTACATCTTTTTTCCAAGCATTAAAAATTTTATATCTGAATGCGCAAAGCATTCGGAATAAAACTGATGAATTAAAAGCACAGATAGACACATATGGGTACGATCTGATAGCCATCACTGAAACATGGTTACAAGGAGATCTAGGGTGGGAGTTACATATTCCAGGGTTCTCAGTTTACAGGAAAGATAGGCACTGTGGGAAACGAGGTGGACGGGGGAGGGGGGGGGAGTGGGGGTAGCCCTGTTAATTAGGGATGAAATAAGAGCAGTGGAGAGGAAGGATCTGAAATACGATGACCAGGAGGTAGAGACAATATGGGTGGAAATAAAAAATAATAAGGGGCAGAAAATATTAATAGGAGTGGTTTATGGAACCCCAAACAGTGATCACAATATAGCACAAGGTATTAATCAGGAAATCAGTGGAGCACGTAGGAAAGGTAAAGCGATAATAGGGGGTGATTTCAATCTCCACATAGATTGGGAAAACCAAATCGGCAAAAGTAGGTCAGAAGAAGAGTTCATTGAGTGTATGAGAGATAACGTTCTAGAGCATCGCGCCGAGGAACCAACTATGGGACAGGCCATCCTAGACCTTGTTTTGTAACGAAACAGGGCTAATTGGCAGTGTCGGTATTAAGACTCCTCGAGGGCAGAGTAATCACAACATGATTGAATTCTGCATTAAGTTAAAGAGGGATATAGTTCAATCCAAGGCAAGTATTCTGAATTTAAATAAGGCTAATTTTGTAGGTATGAGGAAAGATTTAGGTAAAATAGACTGGAGAATAAGAGGTAAAAATGTAGACCAATGGTGGCAAATATTTAAGGATGTGGTGCATAATTCTCAGCGGTCACATATTCCCTTGCGGAATAAGAGTACCACAGGGAAAGCAAGTCATCCGTGGCTAACTAGAGCAGTTAGGGAAAGCATCAAATTAAAAGAAAAAGCTTATAAAACTGCCAAGAAAAGCAGCAAATCTGAAGATTGAGAGAGTTTTAGAAACCAGCAAAAAACTAAAAAACTCATTAAGAGCGAGAAAAAGGAGTATGAGGGTAAGCTAGCTAGGAACATTAAATCTGATTGTAAAAGTTTTTACAAATACATTAAGAGGAATAGGCTAGTGAGGGTAAATGTAGGTCCACTTCAGTCAGAGACGGGAGAAGTTGTAATGGGGGATAAGGACATGGCAGAGTCCCTAAATGGGTACTTTGCATCTGTCTTCACCCTAGAAGACACAACAAGTCTGCCAACAATAGAGATGCACCAAAGGGATAAGGACAGGGAGCAACTTAGGGAAATTTTCATTAGTAGAGAATTGGTGCTCGGGAAACTGTTAGCACTAAAAAGTGACAAATCCCCTGGTCCGGATGGCTTGCATCCCAGGGTTTTAAAAGAGGAGCTTATGAGATAGTGGAGGCCTTATGTCTGATCTTCCAAAATTCCTTGGATTCTGGAACAGTCCCCATGGATTGGAAAATCGCAAATGTCACACCACTATTTAAAAAAGGTGGAAAGGAAAAGATGGGGAACTATAGGTCAGTTAGTCTCACATCAGTGATAGGAAACATTTTAGAATCATTGATTAAGGATGTGGTAGTGCGGTATTTAGAGGAGCACAATATAATTAGGCCAAGTCAACATGGCTTTACAAAAGGGAAGTCATGTTTGACAAATCTCATAGAATTTTTTGAGGATATTTCGAGTAAACTAGATAAGGGTGAATCAGTGGATGTGGTCTATTTGGACTTCCAGAAGGCATTCGATAAGGTGCCGCATAAAAGGTTAGTCCAAAAGATAGGGGCCCATGGAATTGGGGGAGCATATTAACGTGGATTGGGGAATGGTTAACGGGTAGGAAACAAAGAGTAGGGATAAACGGGTCCTTTTCAGATTGGTGGGATGTGACTAGTGGAGTGCCACAAGGATCAGTCCTTGGGCCTCAGCTATTTACCATCTACATCAACGATCTAGATGAGGACATCAAAGTTAATATATTTAAATTCACGGATGACTCAAAACTAGGAGGAAGTGTCAACACAGAGGATAACATTAAAAAAATGCAGCGAGACATAGATAGGTTAGATGATTGGGCAGGTAGGTGGCAGATGAAGTATAATGTAGGGAAGTGCAAAGTCATCCACCTCGGTTACAAAAACAGTAGAGCGGGAAATTTTTTAGAAGGGGAGAGACTGGAATGTGTAACGTCCAGAGCGACTTGGGTGTCCTTGTACACCAATCACACAAGGTTAGTCTGCAGGTACACCAAGCAATTAGGAAGGCGAACGGTATGTTAGCATTCATTATGAAAGGATTAGAGTATAAGAGTAGGGAAGTCTTGCTGCAACTGTATAGGGCCCTGGTGAGACCACACCTGGAATACTGTGTGCAGTTTTGATCTCCTTATTTAAGGAAGGATGTACTTGCCTTGGAGGGGGTACAGCGCAGATTTACTGGGTTAGTACCAGGGATGAAGGGGATGAGTTACGAGGATACGCTGACCAATTTGGGCCTATATTCTCTAGAATATAGAAGAATTAGAGGGGATCTTATAGAAACCTATAAGATCATCAAAGGGCATGATAGAGTAGATAGTGGGAGATTGTTTCCCCGGTTTGAGAAACTAAAACCAGGGGTCACAACCTTAAAATCAGAGGCAGCCCTTTCGCACTGAGTTGAGGAAGAACTTCTTCACTCAAAGGGCGGTGAATGTATGGAACTCACTACCCCAAAGGGCTGTTGACGCTCAGTCCTTGAACATATTCCAAGACTGAGATAGATAGATTTCGTATTGCAAAAGGGATTAAGGGATATAAGGATAAGTCAGGGTTATGGTATTAGCTGGAGTTAGATCAGAAGATCAGCCATGATTGAATGGCAGGGCAGGCTCGAAGGGCCGAATGGCCTACTCCTGCTCCTACATGTTATGTTATTAAAAAAAAGAATGATTCCTAATTCTTTACATAAATGTAAAACTAATAATAATAATTATATCCTTGCATTTGATATAGCGCCTTATCACATCAACGTATATTCTTGTATATTCGCAGCATATACTGTGAAGTGAATTGACTGTATATTTTGTGGGTGAACATAATGGAGCATGTGCAGATCCCCAATATTATTCATTCTTAATGGTGTGTCAGCCTGGCTTAGTTCAAGACCCACATTGGAAACTGAACTCTTATCGTCTAAGCTGATGCTCTAATGCGGTGCTGGATGTGTGCTGTTATCATTAAAGGTTCCGTCTTTTGTACCGCACTTTAAACTGAGGTCCCGTCTGCCTGTTCAGGTGGACGTTAAAGATCCCATGGCATCTTTCAAAAAGAGAAGGCATTTTCTCCTGGCCAATATTCTGCCAGGTCAAATCATTTCATGGCTGTTTGTGGGACATTGCTGCCCACAAACTGGCTGCTATGGTCGAGTATAAAACACCCAGTCACTACACTTCACACTGGATTAGGTACAGCATTTTGTGCAAGGATTATTATTATAATGAACATGATACAGTAGATAGCAGCAGAGCTATACAGCCTTACACTTGTTTTTTTTTACCAAATGAACATGTGATATTCCTTTTTAGCAATCTGTCTGAAATTTCTCCAACAGCAGCACATTAAAGCAGGAAGCCATGCTTGAACTGATGATTTTTTTTTTGTCGCCTTTGCAGTCAGAGATGTACGTGCTAGACACAGTAATTGACATTTAAATCACATCGCTTATGTTTTCATTCTGCAAGTTTCGGCTGCAAAAGCAAGTGACCACAGTTTGACGTTTAATCTACTTCACTTGATTTAATATTTCAAACTGCATGGCTAAAAAAAAAGGAGTAAATGCAGTTTTAGATATTAATAAACGATTCATTATTCTTGGGTTGGGAACATCTGTCAGTAAATACCAAAATATTACTTTAATATAGGAATACCAAGGCACCTTGCTTAAATGTAAGAAAAAACATATGCTGACTGGTTTAATCTATAACACATCATTCTCAGGTTACCAGCAATAATAACAATAATAATAATCATCATCTTTGCATTTGATGTAACGCCTTGCACATTGAAATGACTCAAAGGGCTTTGTGGTGCTTTTCTGTAAAGTGTAGTGACCATGTTTTTGTCTTTTCTGTAAAGTGTACATGTACCATGTACGGCAAACCTGGCCACCAAATTGCACACAGCAATGTCCCACAAACATCTTTGAGATAAATGCCCTTTATGTTATCCGGAGGATTGTTAGCCAATACATTGGGAGAAACTCCCTTCTCTTCTCATCAAAACGTACCAAGGGAATGTTTAGTGTCCACCAAGACGATATATGGCTTCACTGCCATGTAGAAATGTACAGTTAACAAGGTTATAATATAATAATAATCCTTGCATTTGATATAGCGCCTTATCGCGTCTTCGCGACGTCTCAAAGCGCTTCATAGAATATATACTGTAAAGTGAATTGACTTACTTACGAAAATTACACACAGTGGGAAGGGAGGAGGGAAATAGAGGCATATGAAATTCATTCAACTTACACGAACATTTTGGCCAATAACTGCTAATCCAACACTGTTCATGTGACACCCACCTCAATATCATAATAAGTAAATAAGTACGATGCATGATCTGAAGTACATTATTGCTAAATTACCAAATTAGTTGGCCATCTTCAGTTATTTAGTACAACATTCATGTAATAAACAAAATCACCTCTTAGTTTTAATATCCTGATGAATGTCAAGTGGTATTCGGTGCTAATTGCGTGCTAAAATCTGTACTTGCATTGTTATGTTTATATCTATATGTATTACATATATTTATATCCATATATTATTTATATTTATATCTCGTGCAGTGATTGTCATCACCATGATAACTTAGCATCTTGTCTCCAATTAAATGCATTCGTACCAAACAAATCAGGTGGGTTTACAAAGCAGAACTGACTTACAGGCACAAACATATTTGTAAGTGAGTTTAAACGGACGTAATCAAGCAAGTTATTTTCCATTTATCAAACGCAGGAGTCTCTGTTTTGCATAGCGCTATAATAGTATTAATAATAATAATCATTGCACTATGATGTAGCGCCTTTCTTGTCGAGAGAATGTCTCAGGCACTTCACAGGATTTTCCTGTCAAGTGTAGTGATTCCCTGAGTGTTTTGTAGATGAACGGTTCCTTTGTTTTCCTCGTTTGTTTTAAGAGAGGAGGATAATAATAATAATAATAATAATAATAATAATAATAATAATAATAATCCTTGCATTTGATACACTGACTTATCGTGTTTTGAGAGACATCTCAACTGCTTCACAGGATATACTGTAAAGTGAGTTGACTGGACAGTTTGGGGGCGAAAATATGCACAGCAGTGTCCCACAATCAGTCGTGGATTGAGTGATCAAATTATTATAATTATTATTATTTTGAAAGGAGTTTTTCCCTCCGGAAAAGCCGTCCATTAAATGACGAACAACCGTTAGGATGTTAGGAGATGTAAGCCGTGCTGGTATTTTTGTAGGTCCTTACAACTTTTTCACAGTTCATGTCACAAGAAGAAAACCCCTCTGTAATGCTTGTTCCAAAGTCTGACATTTTGTTGTCGGATTTTCTTGGTTTTTCAACCATTGTCGTTTGATGAGCAGAAAAAGTCACTGAAGTAAGTAAAGGGTGGGGGGGCGGTGCGTGGGGGCAGGCAGGGGAGGGAGAGCAGCCAAACACACCTCCCCCATCCTAACCCTCACACAAAAACATTGCAAATCACAACCAGAAAGCACTACCCAGTCTCCAGAGGCAGTGCAGAGGAGAGCAACAAGGATAAACCCCAGCGTTAGAGAGAATGTGTGTACGCGTGTGTGTGTGTGTGAGAGACTGTGTGTGTGTGAGAGTGTGTGTGTGTGTGAGAGACTGTGTGTACGCGTGTGTGTGTGTGTGTGTGTGAGAGACTGTGTGTGTGTGTGAGACTGTGTGTATGTGAGAGTGTGTGCTTGTGTGAGACTGCGTGTGTGTGAGAGACTGTGTGTGTGAGTGTGCGCTTGTGTAAGAGTGTGCGCTTGTGTAAGAGTGTGCGTGTGTGTGAGAGACTGTGTGTGAGAGTGTGTGCGCTTGTGTGAGAGTGTGCGTGTGTGTGAGAGAGACTGTGTGTGTGTGAGTGTGTGCGCTTGTGTGAGAGTGTGCATGTGTGTGAGAGACTGTGTGTGACAGAGAGTGTGTGTGTGTGTGTATGTGTGTGAGAGAGTGAGAGAGAGAGAGAGAGAGTATGTGGAAACATTCTGAAACACGTACAACTCGGGTAACTACGCCAGGAGCAAGTCATACCCTTTGATTGGCTGCGGCTGTCACTTAAAATGAGATTCTGAATGGCGTTATATTTTTTGTTGCTTTGCATTTTAATTCGAGTGAAGAATGACAAGCAATAACATGTTTCGCTTCACAAATCAGACAGGGAGCTGTAGATGGTTTGAAGTGATCCCAGAGTTTGCGCTTTCTGTGAGTTGTCGAAGAGCACAGAAATGCGCTAAGCACAAAATTCGAGGCATTATTACTCAATTAACCGTAAAGTAAATGATCGTCTCTTCCAGTCCAACACCATTTCTTTCCCAATTACGTCGATCCAGTTCTCAATCTCGTTGGTTTCCTTCGATTTTCCTATTTTTCCCGCATCGCCGGACTTCCTTCCAGCAACAAGAACGACGACTTGCATTTTATGTGGCGCCCTTTATTTAAGGAGTGATGTTCTCCACGGCGACTATCATACCTATGTTCTGAGCATCTGGCTGCAGATGTTCTGCTATCAGACAGATGTGCTCTCTCTCTCACACACACACACACAATGTTTCGGTATGTTGGTTTGGTAGCTGTTAACTTGCCTCAGTTGGCTGCACTCTTGCACCTGAGTCAAAAGGTTGGGGGAATCAAGCCCCCTTTGAGATACTTTGAGCTCACTGTCTAGGCTGACACTTCAACGCTGTGTCCTTCATGAGGGACATTCCATCGAGGTCCCGTCTGTATACTCAGGTGGACATTAAAGATCTCTTGTCACTACTCAAAAAGAGAAGGAGAGTTGCTCTCTCCCAGTGTCCTGGACATCAATCCGTCAGGTAAAATTGGTCACTCATTTCATGGCTGTTTGTGGTACTGCTGGTATCTGAACTGGCTACTGCATTGACCTAGTTGATGGCAATTGACTGTGAAGCACGTTGAGACGCTTTGACCTTCTAGAGGCCATGTTGAAAGCAAGGGTTAATATTATTAAAATAGGAGAATTTCGCTCTAAAGGGATATTATACTTTTTGACAAGGATGAATCTTTTTGGCAGTTTCAGTCAGCCGTTTGCTTGTTAAAGATAACTATTTTGGATTGTTCACTGTGGCGTGTTTTGGCGGAGCTGAAGATTAATCCCGATAAAGCTTAATCACCTTCAAAGCCCTCCACGGCCTTGCTCCTCCCTTCCTCTGTGACCTCCTAAATCCCTACCAACCTGTCCGCTCCCTCCGCTCAGTGAACTTCAGCCTGCTTCACGTCCCCCGCCTCGCCCGCCCCACCATTGGCGAACAGGCCTTTGTCCTCTCTGCCCCCATCCCCTGGAACTCCATCCCATCGTCCCTCCACCGCGCCCCCTCCCTTGCCTCCTTTGAGACCTGTCTCAAGACCCTCCTCTTTGACCATGCCTTCGGTCACCCTCCTAACCCAAATTTCAAATGGGGCAGAGTTTAGGAAAATCCCTCTGTGGAGGTTTGGAAGTCGGTTTTCTGCGCAACCCCAAAAAGAACTTCAGAAATTCCTCACCTAGAAATCCCCCTGGAATTCCTGTCCATCCCCACATTAGGTCACGTGGAACCAGAATTCCTGTGGCTTAGGCTGACGTCCTTCCAGTCACTGGAAACTGCCCACGTTTCCTTATTACAGACCTCAGTTAGGAAATACTGAGCATTAATCCCTGTTAATGGGTCATCTTTGAACAGATGAACATTTCACAACTGTTTTGGAGCCTTTTATTTGGACCTTCTATTGGAGTTCATTCAACCTTGCAACTGCTCTTGTGCCCCAAGACACCAGGTCTGGTAACAAACGCCTAGTTCCTGCTGTATCAGTGCCTTCGCAAGAGATTCTTGCTTCAGCTTTTCCCTCAATTTCAAGAGCCTTAAAATGTCTTATTGTGCATTTGTTGGAACTATCCGATCTCTGTTGTAGCTGCAATATTGAGTTCACTCCAGGATTCATTCCAAAGGGCAAAGCTTTGCCTTCGCGTGGGATTATAACGTGTCACAAACTGATTCCATGTGAACGAAATATAAATTCAATCTTTAGGACCTTCGCGTTGCATTTGTCAGCGCAAAACTGTGAATTTATGAACAGAAAAAAGTCTGTTGCCTTGGTTTAGAAAAAAGAAAACGCAGAGATGGTCAAATGTCTACTTTGGAGAAGCCCAGTTCAGACTCTCAACACTTTGACAAGTTTCCATTCATCTCTCCTTCCTCGATCAAACGTGCTGTAGCACTAGTTTTCATACAGTGGAGAGTTTCAACAACAATAATGCATTTTACTGCCCAAACTTCATCAAAGCCCTTATGTATTGGATGATTGTAACAATATTCCTTCTTGCATAACCAATCCTTAGCAATTATAAGTGCTATGTCGTGTCAGTTCTGTTGGGCTAGGTTGAAACAATACAAGTATTCGCTATTGAATTGTTTTTATATTACATATTTAAAGTCTATCTCATTATAAAGTGGGAAGCATAGACTTCTGCTAAATCTGTAAATAGTATGAAAATACATACATCTGATTTTAATTACCATACGTTTACTCTTTGTTATTATTATTTTCAAGGCACAGCATATGAATCCAAACTGCAATTTATTCTTGTTCATATCTTATTTATGTGTTTAGGAAATATTCAATAATACATTGCTTTGCGGAAATAATGCAAAGATTGACTACGGCTTAATTGAAATGAATCATTCATAAGCGCTACTGAATTTAATGTTGTTAAAAAATGCTACATCAAGCAAAAAATATATTAAAGAAGCAAATTGGATTCTTAACCCTTATTTAAATTTCTACCATCGCCAAGGTAAGCCTGGAGAACATCAGAAAATAGCATTTTTGGTTCCTGTGAATTTACGAATCAACCGCTTTACCATAAACATAATGTCAAATTTCCATTTAAATACAAGCTCATTCAAATTTGGATTATATTTTCGCACAGCAACACGTGGATGTCAGGACCCTATAAGCGAAATTACCAATACCTCTGGCCGTTCCATGTCTAAGTTGGCATTGCCAATGCATCAGCACTTTGAACCTAATCCCCGGCATAGGTTACTAAGTACACACAGACGGAAATCACAAACAAGAACCCACTTGAGTCTCCGTCTTTAAGGTGGAAATGTAGCCTTTAAGGAAAATGAAACACTCACCAAATATTACAATTATCTTTGATATTCTTTTGTATCTCTCTATGTGTTCCCGGTCATCTGAAGACCCGCTTTTTTTGTTTAATCTCTTGAGTGGTAACAGAATCAATTACAGGAGAGCTCGGAGCAGTTACTTGGAAATGGAACGACGCACATAGGTTTTAAATCCGGAGACATTGTAAAACCTGCAAGTAGGGTACCCGATCTAATCGGAATAAAAGTGATTTCAAAACATTTCTCCCGTTGATAATTATAAAAATAATCTTTGCATTTGATGTAGTGACTTTCACATCAGGGGGATGTCTTAAAGTGCTTCACAGGATATACACAGCATAGTGACTGAGATACCCTCTGCCTATTCAGACTGGCATAAAAGAGAAGGGAGTTTCTCCCAGTGTCCAACAACCTCCCAAATAAAACCATTTCATAGCTGTTTATGGGACATTGCTGTGCGGAAACTGGCTGCCACGCTCGCTCACAAAACATACAGTCAATGCACTTTACGGGAAACACTTTGAGAAGTCCTGATGTGAAAGGCGCTAGAACAAATGTAAGGATTACTATTATTATCTGGAGGAGAACATCTGATGAATTAATTTAATGACAACTTTCTCTCAGTAGGAATGGGAAAGGACGGTTTAAGAACAACAACACATATATAGCGCCCTCCGCACAGGGTAGCGTCTCAGAGCGCTTAGCAGTGGCAGAGCCTGACTCCAACGGGGGGAGGTGGCCGCAAGAACGGTCGAAGAGAGAAGTTTTCAGGCGGGACTTGAAAGAGGGGAGAACGTGAGCAAGGTGGAGGGATTGAGGGAGAGCGTTCCAGAGTTTCGGGGCGTAGTGGCTGAAAGCGCGACCTCCGATGGTGAGGCGGAGAGTGCGAGGGACGAGCAGGAGCCCGGTGCCAGTCGAGCGGAGGTGCTGACTGGGTGGTGGATTGGGGAGGGAGGAGATCGGAGAGGGAGGGAGGTGCCAGGGAGTGGAGGGATTTGAACACAAGAGTGAGGATTAAGACAGTTAATAACCTGTAGGATTCAAATTACAAAATGATAACCCATTGAATGGGAATTAAATATGACTGATGCCATGGTGACCATATACTTTAACCAGTATGAGGGGGTTAATAGGCTTCATGCTGCTTGTTCAGCTAGTATTGCCCTGCCAGTCAGGGCTTTGGCTCGCAGTATTAAGAACACATCCAAGTGCTTTTTTTGAACGGCACAGGTTTGTCAAGAATGCCTGAGATAATCCTTGCATTTTTTTTTGATATAGCGCTTTTCACGTCGGGAGGACGTCCCAAAGCGCTTCACAGAACACACAGTGAAGTGAATTGACTATATATTTGTGGGCGAACCCGGCAGCCAATTGCGCACAGCAATGTCCCACAAACAGTCTTAGATTGAAAATGACCAATTTATTATTGTTTTTGGTTGTGGAGGGGTTATTATTAGGCTCTGTGTGGAGTAAGGAAACTTGCCCAAGGTTTCGCCCTCTGCCTGGAATTGAACTCAGGTCTCTCGCTCGGAAAGCAAGTGCTCTAACCACTGAGCTACAGGACTCCTGAGATCTAGGATCTCTGCAGAATTGCCAAGGTTTTGTTTAAGTACGACAGTGTGCGAGTTGAAAGTATGCAGAAACGGTCAGTCTGAAGTTGATGAGCGACATTGGGGAGAGGAGTTGCCACAGGAATACTGGCATTCCAAGGGTTAACCCGTTCAACCAATTTCATTCCAGCCTCTTGTTTCTTGCGAGTTCTTGTTCTGGGGATTTTATTTATCTGCTGAGCAGTTCTAGCTAAACGGACAGACTGGTAACAGTTTCTTTGATCACATGAATAATTAATTCTGTTAATTATTCTGGGTTCTTCAACATAATATCGCACAGTGTGTTCTAATCTGTGCTATTTGTTGATTGTTATGTGTTGGAAATAGTACTTTTTTACTGGTTGGACCCAATTGTTTGTTGTGACAAAGCTTTCTATTAAACTTAATTCTAATTTCGTAAGCGGAATGGGATTGGGATTTTTGTTTGCGACTCTGTTCTCAAAATTTATAGATATCGGAAATATTCAAGGAATTACAAGCGTATTTTTATCTCAGTACCTGAATATGCTGTAACTACTGAAACAACAAGTGTGTGTCAGCTTAGCTTAGCTTAGCTGGTGGCTTCAAATACCTTACAGGCCTCGGGACTTGTGTAGTCTTCGCTGACACTCCAAGGCAGTTCTGGGGACATAACTGCGTTGTTGGAGCTGCCGCCTTTCAGTTGAGACATTAAACTGCAGTCCCATTTGGTTATTCTGTTTGACATTAAAGTCTGTCCCTTTGGCACTGTTCAAAAAGAGAAGGGAGTTCCTCCCGGTGTCCTGGCCAATAATCCCCCCAAATAAAATTGGTCATTCACTTCACGGCTGCTTGTGGGGCATTTGCTGTGTGCAAATTGGCTGCTGCGTTCGCTTCCAAAAATACACTTCGCTTTAGAGTGAATCCTCTGAAGTGCTTTGAGATAATAATAATAATAATAATAATAATCCTTGCATTTGATATAGCGCTTTTCACGTCAGGAGGACGTCCCAAAGCGCTTCACAGAACACACTGTAAAGTGACTTGACTGTATATTTGTGGGCGAACGCGGCAGCCAATTGTCTCATCAGGAGATGTCCTCCTGATGAGACAAGCGCTATATGAAATGCGAGAATTATTGTGAATTATGTTAACTGCATTTTCCCGGGGAAATCATTTCAAAGTTCCCAAAAAAGAACTGTAGACAACTAGCTTCCTAATCAGACCGGATGTGCTGCCAATTCCACATCTGTTTCCTGAAGCATGTTCTGGCCACATTGTGAACTTCAATCTAAAATTCAACCCAAATATTATCTGCAAGTGGGCTTTATCATCTACATTGCTCAAAGATTTCCAGGCCAGATGATATCTTCACACTGTGCTGAGGTACTGCTACTCATACTTTTCCCGGCCTCCTAGAATTTCCTCCCCAATGAAGTGCGCTACACACCAGTCCAAATAATGTGATAGTCTGAGTCTACTGCCCACTAAATTAGCTCCCATTTGCATCTTTACAAGCCAATTTGCAGGAATGATTACTAATGACCACCTTTACCAATACGTGGACTTCTGGCAGCCTTTGATCAACTTCCAATATGGATTCACGGGACCACAGAAACCACTGGCATGTTTTTATGTGACATCGATTTACAAAGGTACATTAACAGCTTCCTCAAGGCCTCTGTTCATTATATCTATCAACCAGGGCTGCCAATGTCTCAGTGATCAGAGGTGGCTTTGTAATTCGTAGTCAGTAAACTTAGTTAGCTGTTGTTAATTGTTATACTTCCACTGCTGATTCCTAGCACCCTAGGTCTTTGCTCTTCCATATCTTATGCATACTTGACCCAACCTTCTTTACATGGAATGAGGCTACTCAGCTCACCTGGTCCTTGTCAATACTCCACACAAGCCTCCACCCCTCCCAATCCCCTCACCCATACCTCTCTGTTCCCTTCTCTCTCATGTAAGCGTCAATACATGTTTGTGGGTCGCTGCTGTGCGCAATTGGCTGCCGCATTTTGTCCGCAAAATATACAGTCAATTCACTTTGCAGTGTATCCTGTGAAGTGCTTTGAGACGTCTTGAAGACATGATAAGGCGAGATATTAAATACAAGGATTATTATTATTAATAAGAATACATTGACACATTTTGATTCAACCACAGCTTCTGTCAGGAAGTTCCTTTTAGATCTACTGCAAAGTGACATGCTTGACAACAGAATGTCGGGATCAAGTCAACCCTCTCTGGTGTTTTTGCTCGTCCGTTTCCTAAGAACAAGAACGGCTGCAATACTCCAGGGCACTGCAGGTGACAGGTAGCTTGTCAGCAGGACTTGGAATGACACTGGAGAAAGGGGAAGGAGGGGAGACAGGGATTCTTGAAAGCCATGGGGGAAAGAGCAAGAGAAATGGTATTAGGGTGGCAGGTTCCGTTGAGCAAACCAGCACCAGCACAAACAAACACAAGGTGCTGAAAGGCATCCTTTTGTATTGTAAATATTCGATGATTTAATCAGGTTGCACAGGATCTCAACAATGCCCCTATTTTGATGCGAAGCTACATTCAAGGCATTAATCAGTTTGATCTCCCATCACTGTCACCTGCAGATTGTCTACACATCTGATTGATGTCTCCACATCTGCTGGATGGTTTGCACGGCATTAAGCAGTGCCTTCAGTGGCATGAAGTTGGATTCCCAACAGACCATGAAAGACATCATCACTGGGAAACAGACAAAGCAGGCGTCTGTCTACCCACCAGTATTTTTTTCACAGGGATACAACAACAGTAAATAGCCAGAAACGTACTACTTGGAATTGCTATTACACTTTTATTAGTCCGAGTTACAACTCAAGCAAAGTGCCATCTTATTGATTCATTATCTTCCCTTGTTATTATACTCTTTCTTTCTCTCTCTCTCTCTCTTTCTCTCCCTCTCTTGCTGGAAGTTCTCATTAATTTTCCTCCATAAAATACTTTTGTGACTTAGGCCTGAACACTCCAATCCAGTTCGTCCATCAGCCCTTTAATGCTCCTCTGTTGCTGCTATATCACAGCCAAAGGGCTTGCAGGCATTTAGAGACACTGTGGCACTGAGTGTATAGGTTGCCTTTCCATTTTTTTGCTGGGTATATGGCAGAAAATCTAACAGAGCTCATTCCATCTTCTCTTGACAGCCTGCTGCTCCACCAGGCAATTAGTTTTTTTTTTATCCTATTTCGTTCTCGCCAAATTTCTCACTTGAAGGCTTGGCTTTCGTAAACTTTGTTTTGAAACGAGGCACTAACACTTTTATGGAAGTCCTGTTCTTGCAGCTGCTTCTTGAGCAGATCAATCACATAGTGGTCTTCGTTAACATTTCACGGGAGATAAAGAATATTTATCAACGTTTATAATAATAATGATAAGCCTTGCATTTGATATAGCGCCTCATCAGGTCGTTGAGACGTCTCAAAGCACTTCGCAAGATGTATTGTGAGGTGGATTGACTGTATTTTGTGACGGATTAACACTTTTACGTAAGTGCTGCTTCTGCAGGGGCTTGGCATACATGGCAGACAATTACACAACAACAACAACAACAAGATTCCATTTATAGAGCGCCTTTCACGTCGGGAGGACGTCCCAAGGCGCTGGATAGTTGGGTCGGGACCCGATAATAATCCTTGCATTTGCTATAGCGCTTTTCACGTCTTCTAGACGTCCCAAAGCGCTTCACAGAATATACTGTAAAGTGACTGTATATTTGTGGGCGAACGCGGCAGCCAATTGCGCACAGCAGTGTCCCACAAACAGTCGTAGCTTGAAAATGACCAATTTATTATTGTTTTTGTTTTTTGGAGGGATTATTATTAGGCTCTGTGTGGAGTAAGGAAACTTGCCCAAGGTTTCGCCCTCTGCCTGGAATTGAACTCAGGTCTCTCACTTGCAAAGCGAGTGCTCTAACCACTGAGCTACACACAGTAGTCGTGGATTGAGTGACCAAAGTTAAGTACTAAGAGACATACATCTAAGATGCACCTATGTGCAGCCAGCAGAACTCTTTTGAAAAAGGAAGCAGAAAAGCCAATACACTAAACTTTTCAATTATGTCCTTCACGACGACAGGATTTCAGTGTCGTGCGGGACATAATAATAATCCCTCCAAAACCAAAAAGAATAATAAATTGGTCATTTTCAATCTACGACTGTTTGTGGGACATTGCTGTGCGCAATTGGCTGCCGCGTTCGCCCACAAATATATACAGTCAATTCACTTTACAGTGTGTTCTGTGAAGCTCTTTGGGACGTCCTCCCGACGTGAAAAGCGCTATATCAAATGCAAGGATTATTATTATTATTATTATATTGAAATGTTTAGAATCCATAACTTAATTTTACCAGGGAGTCAAGTTCCCTCTAATTCATTTAAACAAGCAACCTCTGCTTCAAGGAATATCATCAGTTTAGTGCCGCTGTCGATTGTTGGAACCTGTTGCATCAGATGAGGTGGAGTAATACATTTAACGCTATATTTACAGTATATCTTGTGAAGCGCTTTAAGGCGTCTTGACAACGTGATATATGCAAGGATTAGTATTATTATTATTTAAGTTCAGAAGCTCTTCCTGAAAGTCCATGCAGTTGTTTAGATCAATGTTCACCTTGGCACAGCACACAATTTAAGGTTACTGCTGTCCAATTTAGTATCTGTGTCAAAACACTGAGAGTCTATGATCCGTGTTAAAAGCAAAGCACCAAAGACACATCAGTTATTTAAATATATTATTTTGTGTCAGAACGGATAGCTTTATATTTAGGAAAACCTTGTGATTATAACTGGGAAGGAAAATAAACAACCGTCTGTCCCGCTGTTTCATAAGTGTTCGTTCCTCCTTTTGACCTTCAGACAACTTCCAAACAAGCTGTTTGATGCCAAACCTCAAATTTAATTCATCACAGCTTGTTGGTCCCTCTTTATCATTGGCAAGTTCTCAACACATCAGCTAATTAGGCGAGGTTTATCTGTACCCATATGTCTGAAAAAAACCTTACTAATTGACTGTTGACTGTGATATACAGGAAATACTAATCCAAATCACTTCGATGTACACCATACAAGCCCAGCAACCTGCAAGGATTCCGAAAGACATTAGCGTACAGGCCTCAAAGGTCAAGCATTATGTGTTATTTAATGAAACGTGTTCTTTTGTATAACTGGGTGCAGCGATGTGCCCTTAACCTGCTGATCCAAGGTTTATCTGCAGAGCTAAGGACGTTTCTGGGGTAGGTTTGCGAAGCTCTCCACAACTCTGCCGTGAAGGAAAGTAGGCCATTGAATGTTCTCCAGCACAGAAATTGGATCCTCTGGTAATTGGACACTGCTGTGCGCAATTGGCTGCTGCGTTTCGCCCACAAAGTAATTCACTTTACAGTGTATTCTGTGAAGTGCTTTGAGACGTCTCGAAGATATAAGGCGTTATATCAAATGCAAGGATTATTATTATTATTATTATTATTATGGCGAGAGGGATGTGATGCTGGTAAGTGACATCAAAGCATAGCATGCCGCAGGCATTATTTACAAAGAGTTGAGCATTCCTGAGGCAAGTAATGGTTTGAACTTATTATTCTTTGTAAATACAGTTGTGTTATTCTGGTATCTCCCTGCTGAATGTGAATCATCTTGTCTACAAAAACTGGGGGGAAATTATCAAGTGCAACTGCACTGATGATGTTTTACTGTAATGTTTCGATAATTTTTTATGATAATGTTTTATGGTAATGTTTTATGATAACGATGATGTTTCTCCTACAAAATACACAGTCAATTCACTTTACAGTATACTCTGTGAAGCGCTTTGAGACATCTCAAAAACGTGATAATCCTATATCAAATTCAAGGATTATTATTATTATTAATATTATTATAATTCATTATTGTAAGTGTTATTATTATAAACGGTGTTTTGACAATGTTCCTGGCTTTTCTGACGCTGTGGTTCTTGTTCCAGGATTTTGGCTCACTCTCTTGAGTTCACCAGAGGAATATCTTAGATTTTAGAAAACTTTAAGCATTTCTCCAACTTTCTTTTAATGATTTCCCACTTCACAACATGCTTACTTATTGAAAACAAAAGCCCAACACTCTTCCAGATATGTCGATAACTGCGTTTTATGATCCTGCATGTGCACATCTCAGGAGAAAGAATAGCCCTAAAGACGGGGCTGGAATTAAGGGATGTATTTTAAGCCTGCACAATGAATACAAATGCAGCAACACAAGCTGCAAGAGTAAATAGAAGGTATGTGCCAGAGGTGAAAGATGCTTTCAAAACATACGTGCCCAAGCATATATTTTAATAGAGATGATCGCAACTTGCCAGCAGAATTGGGGAGAATCCCAAGAAGCTTTTTGGCAAGCACAAGCATGAATAAAAGTCTTTTAATGCCGCCTAATCTTCATTACAAATAAATATAATTGCAAAAAGTCACAAGGAGATTTCCCCCCACCAATAAAATTCAAAAGCCGATCGATCATTCCACAAAACAACCATTGGATCTGCGTTGCTGCTTGAAAGGAAAACCTAACAGTGGGACAACTGGAATGGTCTTAAACAGGTGCTTGCTATCTTTGCCTGGCATCCCATCTACCAGTCTGGGCATTGGCTAAACCAGGGACGGCCAACCTTTTTAGTTGGCCAATAAAATAATCATAGAAATTAACAAAGCAGCATAGAAATATTCAATTGAGAAACACTGGGATAAGCATAACATATCAAAATCCATGTTAAATATTGGTATGGGCTTCCAGCCTGGTTTTATACTGTTAGCCATCAGGTCTGTGAAGTTGAGAAGGATCGTGCAACCAAAATGATAGGGTAGATATCAAATCTTCTCAATACCAGAATCCAGAATGAAAATAAACCTGAATTGGGCACCGGTACCTAACAAAAATAATCCTAGAATTTGGTGTAGTGCCTTATCGTGTCGACGAGAACATCTCAAAGCAATTCACAGAATTTACTGTAATTTGTAGTCAAATTTCACAGCCAATTTGCACTCAACAGTGTCCCACAAACATCCATGAAGTGATTGACCAAATTTATATCTGGTAGATCATTTGCAGGAAAACCAGTAACAACTAAGAGGTGATCGTCATTGGCTGTGTGGGGGAACACTGCCGCGCGCAAAAGTATTGCTGCATTTCACAGTAAATCCTGTGAAACGTTTTGAGACGTCTTGAAGACATGATAAGGCGCTATAGCAAATGCAAGGATTATTATTATTAAGGATAATCATTATTATTATTAGAGTAAGAGGTGAAATGCAACACTGCAAATCACACTCAGCAGATCAATGGATGTTTACTTTGTGTTTTACTTTAAAAAAATAATTTATTGTTTTTTTTTAGTTTCTATGTTTGATTCAATCTGAATACGTATGTGCTCAACGGTTGCACCAGATTGTATACGCTGGGTGCAGGATTTCTGCAATTGGTTAATTTGATAGAAGTCAATTTTCATTCCAGATAGATTTCATTACAGTTCAAATTAATATTGAATGAGTTTCTCAATTAAGAAATTCATTAACAAATCGTGGAAAACCAATCCTTAAATAGTACTTCAAAACCAACAAGAAAACTGCTCTACATGGACACTTCAATGAATCTACTAAGTGTTGTAAAAATAGTATTGCTTGACACTTAACATTCATTACAGTTTCAATGGTAGCATCAATGATAGAAAATAATGATAATCCTTGCATTTTGATATAGTGCCTTATATATATATATATAGACATCTTATAGAGATGTCTCAAAGCCCTTCACAGAATATACTGTATAGTGAATTGACTGTATATTTTGTGGGCGAAACGAGGCAGCCAAATGTGCCCAGCAGTGTCCCACAAACAGTAGTAGATTGAGTGAGCACTCAATTTGAAGGAATTATTACCCCCGGAAAAGTGATCCGCCAATCGACTAACTACCGTGTTTCTACTTAACGCTAGGTAAACAGAGGAGTGGAGTAAGTAGAGTAAGGAAACCTGCCCAACGTATCGGCCTGCTGGGAATCTAACCCAGGTCTTCCTCTTGCGAGGCGAGCACTCTGACTACTGAGCTGCTGAGTTAGAATATAAATTCTTAGAAGGTTACAGCCTTCACCAGATCACAAGACAATTTCTGCTGAAGAAGGCCCTTCAGCTCATCTGATCTCATCCTTCCAGAATGCCCACCACAGCATCAAGCTATCTTTTTAAATGAGTCCAAATACTCACCTTGCCAGTTAGCCTGATGATAATGAAAGTACTTCTCCAAAATCGTGACGGAAATGTCTCGTTTCAACATAAGGTCAGTAAACTCCTTTAATGGTTAAGTCAACTTTAATTAGTTTGTCTTCAATACTCTTAATGTTTAGCTGCCAGAGCGAGAGAGAAAAAAAAGCACCAAACCATTGCTTTAACTTTCTTTCCCCTTTAACTGATTCATTATAATTGTCTTCCAAGAGACGATTCTGACTCCTTCGGTTATTGACTGAAAAGATCAAAACGCCAGTTAAAATAAATATAAAGCCTGACAATATTTTCAAATGAAATCTCCTGTAGAAACAGAGGGAGTTCCACTATACCGAGTGATCCTAATGTGCTCAAAGTACATTGTATGCAACTGTGCGCATGATTTTTATGGCATCTAAAATTCTGCACTGGGGAACGGGACTAATGATATGATGTTAAATTTTATGCTCACTGGCAAACAAAGGAGGAGCTTCATCAAAGAACCATCTTAGTATTGGTTTGGCTCAATTGCGTAGCGCTCTGGGTCAGTCTGTCAGGACTTTGAACTAACGGTCTAGGCTGACATTCCTTAACAGTGCTGGGGGATCCTCCATTGGCAGAGTTGCCACCCTTCGGTTGAGATGTTAAACCGACGTCCATTCTGCCTCTTCAGGTTAACTGTAAAGATTTCCATCTGAAAAACTTCCGACTGTCTATAAGCCTTTGACCTCTTGTCCTGTTGTCTCGGTGCATGCTAATGTATTATTCTGAGTTTACCTTTTCAATCCCAATTAAAATGTTACACAACCTTATAAGTTCCCCTTAGAGACACCTCCTCTTAAGACCGAAGAGCCCCTAGTTTCCCTAATCATTGCTCATAACTCATTCCTCTAAGACTGGGGCTCATCCTTGTTGCTCTCCTCTGGAGTGGGGGTCTCCAACCAGTCGATCTCTGCTTGGTGGCGTCTCGCACTTGCTCAATAAGAACAGCGTTATTTCCCGCAGTTTAAATATTAACCTTTACATTTATATTTTGAGATCCGTGAAATACTTTTTTTTGCACGTGGCTTCGTTTTCAACCGGACTCAACAGCTCACTTCTTCCTCTCATCTTTTTGATCGCTACGCTTCAACCGGACTCAACAGCTCACTTCTTCCTCTCATCTTTTTGATCGCTCCGAGACGCTACCCTGCAAGTTGTTGTTGATCATGCGCAAGAGAAACACCTAGCGATGATCGACCGGTTGGAGACCTCTGCTTTAGAGCTGGGGTCGTGCCCATTTACACATTACTCTAAGTACGGGCTAACAGCATGAGCACAGTCGTGCGTGACCAACTTATTTTTATTTATTTTGAAGGGATTGTTACCTCCGAAAAAGCGATCCACCAATCGACTAACAACAGGTTCCTACTTACTGCTGGGTAAACAAAGGCGTAAGGGCGTGTAACATTTTAAATGGGATTGAAAAGGATCTGAACTCAACTGAAAAGAAGCACAAAAAATTGTGATTATCAGTGATGCAAACTAAGTCATCGGTACCAAGTGAGGCACATTTTGAAAGTGCGGCTTGTAAATTTAGTTTCCCATTATACTCTAATGTCCGATAAATGTCCACGAAGATGTACTGCAAATGGCAAGAATTGTAAAAAAAATCATGGTTTAGCAAATTAAACTGGCCATATATTGATGGGAGATTTAATGTACTGCAGTAATAATTTTCCATGGGTCAAATCACCCTTCTCTGAATATCCACAGTTCAAAGACGAAACTGGCATTCAATCAAAGACACAGTGGGCATCAGCTGGTGTGGCCCAATGTTGCGAGGGCTGAAACCATCTAAGAAACCAATTAAATGATTCATCAGAGAGAATGCTCAAGGCGTGGAGGTGCTGGCTGTTGAAACCGAGGAAGGCACTGTTGGTAGGTACTTCATCAGCTTGACATTTCCTGATTTGCAGTACACAGCATCATACCGTCTCCTTCCACGGCAATGCTACACGAGCAATTCATACCAACTCTCATGACAGCTCGACAGTTGTGTCAGTTCAATGTACCCCTGCAAAGTGGCATCAGAATTGATGTATGTGGCTGTGCACTCGTTAGGGTGACATCTGCTTCACTTCATGGAACAAGGAGAATCACAAAATGGGGTTAATTTAGCGGTGTTTCTCAACCAGGAAATTTAGACATCCGTGATGTGATATGGTGTGACCTGACGTTACATGATGTGGCGTGATGACTGGCACTGGTGAAGCAGGAGTGGTGAAGAGAGATGAGCTGGCACAGCAGATTGAGAACTTCAATTGAGGAGCCTGTTGTGAGGTTTCTTTCAAATGGAGATTGATGGTGCATGATGGTGAGCTAGAGACTTCCAGGAAGAGAAGCATTAAACACAACCTCAGACTCTTCAGCCTTGAAGAAACATCTCAATGTGGGGTGGGGGTGGGGGGCGTGGGTGTGGGGTTGTGCATTTCTGTATGCAGAGGGTAATTAATGGCTGGAAGAGGTTACCAGGAAGACCAGTTGAGACTAGGATGCTGGAAGCATTTAAGAAACAGCCTGATGCTGTGATCGGAGGATGATGTGTTGGGTATTCTGGAGGGATGAGATCAAAAGGACTGAAAAGCCTTCCTCACCTGGACTACTGTTGTCTTCTTTTGATGATTGGAAGTTAGCTTCTGTTCTAGCAGTTGTTCTAGCCATTTGGCCCAACCAGTCTGTGATGGTATTTATACTCCAATTGAGTCTTCACCCACTTAATTTCTCTCTCCCTTTCCTGGACTTCCCCCAATCCTCTTTATTCCATAATAATAATACTAATCCTTGATATAGGGCTTTATCACATTTTTGAGACGTCTCAAAGAATATACTGTAAAGGGAATTGCCTGTATATTTTGTGGGCAAAACATGGCAGCCAATTGCACAAACAGTCTGGATTGGGTGACCAATGTATTTTTTATTTATTTTGAAGGGATTATCACCCTCGAAAAAGAGATCTACCAATCAACTAACAACCAGGTTCCTAATTACTGCTAGGTAAGCAGAGGAGTGTGGAGTGAGGAAACTTGCCCAGTGTTTCGCCCTTCATGCGGGGTGCAACACAAGCACAGACGAGTTGGCAATCATGTTACCTACATAAAATGACATGGAATCTACAGCACCAAAAGATGCTTTCTCTCTCAAGTACATCAGTGGCATTTCTGCACCATCTCAGTAACATTAAGTGCCACCTCTAAAAGCTGTGCAGTGGATTACATTTACACATTCGGTTTGGTAACCCTGTGATATTTATTTAACGCACCAACTGGTCTGCCGGGTGTGCTAAGCAATGTTATTTTTCCCATTTCCCAAACTTAAGCTGACGTCCACTTTCACCGACGTCGCTGGACGCTTTGCCAACGTTTAAGCGAAATGTTTCTCATGTCCTCTGAGAGCTGCAGTGAAACTGACTTAAGTAAATTTCATTTAGCTGGCCCATTAGAACCATCAGGAAGAGGAGACTGTCATCAAATCTGTCTGGGCTGCTTTTTCTAAGCTCACAACCAGTAGCTGAAAGATCAGGGCTCTAATCAGTTTCACCACTTATATTTACGCATTCAGGTTTCTTCAATCATGTTTGTCAAACAAAAAGAAAGAGAATACTGACACAGACGTGATGGGCGAAATGCCCCCTCCCTGCTTTTGTGTAGGAAATGTCTATCTCTCTCTATAAATATTAATGTACTGGCTTCCTCTGAGTATTGAAGGTGTTTGAGGCATGTTGTTTGATTTCAACGGCATTACAACATGATACATTAAGCTACCGTTGTTCATAACTTTATCTTCAAAGGTAACCTATTTTCTGAATTGAGTTCACGTTTTAATTGGCAAAGCCACCGCTGCAGGAAACTTAGAATTGATTTTAATAAAAAAAACACACTTGGGACAAGATAATCACTAACAGACAACAGATGCTGAATAATATCAGATTCACTTTACGGATGGCTATTGTGGGACATTGCTGTGTGCAAATTGGCTGCTGCTTTGGCCTACCAAATACGCAGTCACTATACTTGATTGAAAACATTCTGAAGCACTTTGAAGTATTTTGACCAAGTGGTAAGGTAATGAATCAAATGCAATGATTATTATTGCTGTGACTACCCAACATCATTGTTTTTTTTACCCTTTTCTCTTTCACTCGACTGAATTATTCGACCGGGTTTTCTTTTCTTTTCTTTCCTGAGGCGGCCGTTGTGTGCAACCCACAACGAAAAAGGGAACGCCATTTACCCAAATCAATTTTTCTTTACATTCAGCCTGAAGTCAGTATCTTTGACATGATCCAAATTGATCAGTTTTCAGCTCAGTCTCCCTCCCATTTTACAGTCTGTGGGGTATTTGTGAAAGTACTGTAATCATGTATGAAAGAAGAGGGTGTGGGGTGTGGGGGGGGGGGGGGGGGGGGGGGGGGTTGTGGTTGTAGGTTGTTTCATCAAAGCCAAGTTGAAACCCTTTGATTACGAAAGCAGCAACGAGACAGGCGTATCAAGAGAATGCAGGGAAACCTAGCACTTAAAAATACATTTGAGCCCATTATATTAGAAGTTCGAAATAAACACAATTTGGTAAGGACAAGTGTGGCAGAGTAAATGCATTTCATTTGAAATCACAGTCGCTTCTAAAAGCTTCAATCGTTTACAGTCTTTTTTATTCCAACATGGTATGATGATGATTTCCTCTGGAGACAAAGGCACCCGAGGTTCTGTGTGTGGATGTTTTTTTAAAAAAAAACGTATCAGTGAGAGTAAATTAAAATAATTGTTGCAATTACTAGGTTATTTTTTTTTCCCTGTCTGCTCTTAATACTATCCCTGTAATCCTAAAGGCAAAGCTTTCGTATGATAGTGAACGTGGAAGGATGTTGTACATTGTCAAAACTGCTGGCGAATAGACTCTAGTTCAACGTATTGAAGAGGAAGCTTGATGCCTGCCTACATGAAGGAGAGGGGAATGGGAGACGGGATGAGGAGGGATGGAGGCTTGTGTAGAGTTAAGAACGCTGGTGCAGATCTAACTGGGTCGAATGGTCTGGTTCCCTGCAGTAGCATAATTCTATGTAGATAAGGCAAAA
The DNA here is from genome assembly GCF_018977255.1 of Callorhinchus milii. Classification (NCBI taxonomy): domain Eukaryota; kingdom Metazoa; phylum Chordata; class Chondrichthyes; order Chimaeriformes; family Callorhinchidae; genus Callorhinchus; species Callorhinchus milii. The sequence goes on from NW_024704748.1 coordinate 2,448,031, forward strand.
CTGATGAAATGTTACCTTGCCATGGTTCTTATATTTTATGACAGAATCACTAATGCTCTACTTGCATTGTGCTGCTCTTAGTGAATCACCACGGTTTCGCTTCACTTCCAGCAACGGGCATTACTGAAAACATGTCATCGAAGACAAAGCAGAGTGAAGAACAAATCTGTTGGCTGTGAGACATGACTGGAATTAATTGACTCTGGCAATAAAAAGATGCTTAAATCTTTCTTATTTAATAAGCTGTGATCCAGAAGTCCTGAGGGAATGCATATTTGTTCACATTAATAACCAAATTGATTTTTAAATGCATATTACATCGTTTTTAATTTATTGAAAATAGTATTAGGATTTTAAATTAGATAGATTTTTGTTTTTCCTTCGCAGCAGGGCTCCACTGTAAATTAGCCATCGTTGCTTTATTCTGCAGGGTCTCACTCCTCACTAACAGTTTTGAGATCTATAAATTATTCCATCTGGTGCAACGAATGAAAACCCAAAGACTTCATTCAACAGTTGCCTGTGCGTATGTCATTTTTTGAGTCCTATTCCTAAAGATAACGATGGGGGTAAGTTTGCAGCATCGTGAAGCATCGTATCATATCTCTTGTGAAGTGTCACACATAGTCTCAATGGAGAGCTCAAGAAACTAAATTCTTATTATTCACGACATCAATGGATTTAGGTATACATGATCGACTTTTGTAAGGCTGCCTTTTTTTATTCTGGCACACCGTGTTCAGCCACATAAAAGTGTCAGTTGGAGGTAAATGTAAAAGGGATAGATATCTCATCAGTTTGATCATAACGGTTGCCGATGGTATGAAAGCCTTTGAGTAGTGGTACGTTTTGTTGTTGTGGGCAAGTAAGAGATTGAACATAGCACAATGTATGCTTCAGCAAAACCGGTTCAGCAAGTGATAGATAAGCATTTCAATTTGCTTCAACTTGATTCAGATCAAGAAAACATTTCTTAGTGTGAGAGGATACGAGAATGCCCTGATGCAGAACTGATTTGGACGTTTAGAAAGAAAGATAGATACATTCAGGGAGATCCAATTATCTATCACGCAAGGGGTTGGGTCCAAAAACTCTTTAAGATTCATGGCAAAGCACAAGAAATAGCTGTCTTCTCGGTCATCAGCTGACATCACCTCCTGCTCAATCCGTGCAGGAAATGAATCTGATGTCACTGGTTGCAAGCGAAGGATAGGAAGTGATGATATCAGTGGCGACTGACTGTATGGGAGGCAGTCATTTTTTAGTACACAAAGCCAGCCAGTCAACACCAGCAGCTTATCTGTGTCACAGTATAACACAGGTCCACAATAACGCACAATGCTTGTGCTAAACCGGAGGCTTTATAACAGAGTTGCTCTGTACTTGAGAAGCGACGGCATTGAGGGATGTGGAGGGAAGGCAGATACATTGGATTAAAACATTTGCCACGATTTAATAATATTGTGGAATAGACTCAATGGGCTGAATGATCTACTTCTGTTCCTGTTACTATAAATGCCCCCAAGTCATCGCACATTTATCTTCTGATCGCTCAGGGAACTCGCAGAAATCTTGATGCATCTGTACAGCTATCTTATCCTATTGACATTTACTGGGGCACATTGTTGCAGATCAAATGATTTTGTAGCATATGACTCGGTTAGTGGGAAAATGGTTCATCTGTTGTGACAGATGTACAGCCTCGATACTCTACTGGGAAACGCTAAACATATCAAAGGTTTTAAGAACCAACTTCAAATGCTTGATAACTGAAAGTTGGAATATTTTGCTGATATATTAAACCACAGTATCTAAATTGTAAAATGTATAGGAGCTGTAAAGAGTACTTTGACAAAGAGTATAGAATACTTCTACCTTCACCTAAAAATAAACAGTCATACCACTTTACAATAATTATAGTAATAATAATAATCCTTGTATTTGATTAGCACCTGATCATGTCTTTGAGACGTCTCAAAGCCCTTCACAGAATATACTGTAAAGTATTTTGGGTGGAACGAATGAATGAATAAATAAATTAAACGATAAATCCTGTGAAGTCCTTTGACACTTCCTCCCAACTTGAAATGTGCTATACGAAATGTAATGATTATTATTATTACAAATAAAAATAATATAACCCTTGCACTTTTCATGTCTCATCGTCCTTACGCTCTAGTCCAGGTGATCAGAAAGAATAATCAACAGGTAGAGATACAGGTGAGGAACAATGAAAAAAGGCAAGTGAGCAGTCTCTCTGCCAGAAATTACTGAAGTGAATCAGTATGCATTTATACAGGCCAGGGTAAGGTCTTGGGAGTCCTGTACAAAGTTGGGGTTGTAAACCCAGCAAGGTGGGGGGTGGGGATAAGTAATAGCCACTGGTGGTAGACTTTAAGGCAGGTCTTCAAGACGAGACACAAAAAAAAGAGGCACAGACGTATAGGGAAGTAGTTTCACAGGTTAGGTGACTGGTGGGGTAGGAGGAGGGACTCAAAACAAGCCCAATTATGGCAAGCAGAGGAGTGGGATAGGAGAAGATCAGAGAGAGAAGGAAGCATCACATTGAGAAAGAATTGGAGGTCCACATTCGTATCTCGAAATGTCCTTGCTTTATAAAATCAGCAATAAAATTGCTTCTATTTTCCTATTAAATGACCCCGCCACAAAGTTTGTGCACAAAGTTGAATATCAAAATAGAGACAATTCAATTGCAACTCACAAAAGTGTAACACTCACAAAACGATGGCAATTTTAAGTGGTGAATACAACTCTGAAACAAGAGCGGGCTATTACTGTACCTGAGCTACGGAACCTTTCATCAATGCTACTCGTCTAGTTTCAGCTCTCTAAGGCACTTTTTTTCCCACGTACTACATTAATGTGCATTCGGTATAATACCTTCTTAATTGGATAGACAAGGGTGAAGTCATTTAATGGGCATGAAATGACTTGCTAGAAAAGGAGGCTTTGAATTATTCACAGATTGTATTGCAAAAAACTGCACGGAGATTGTGAAGACTGACCTCTAGCATTCTCACCAGAATCCCTTTATAGCGGTGCAAATACTTTTAAAAAATCAGTGTGTCAGAAAGAGTTTGGGGAGGGGAATTGAAAGCATGGTCGACTTTTGTCTACTTTTGTGACTTTATTGCCTGGGGGAAGAAAAATGTTAGAAGCTACGTCAAAGTCCAGCGACAATGACCGACAGTGACAATTTTGTTTCAGCATTCAAAGCAAGAAAAAGTAAAATGAATATCAAACTTCAACAGAGGACTTTAATTTGAAGGCAAAGGGAATAAAATTATATAAATGGTACAATTTTCATGAAGTTTGTAATTGGCTCATTGTATATTCATATATCTGCCAAATCTGACATTTAACTATAAAGAAATCTCCCACACATGCAATAAATCTTGGTAATACCAGGTAATTATTATGCTGTATTCCAGATGTGTTTCTTTTACTTAACCACAATCTATATTTTGCATTGTGCAACTGCTTGAGAAGAACACTGGACTGCACAATGCTCTACATTTCCACCATTCAGACAAACAAAATCCCTATTGGAAAAATGCAAGAGTTGACAGTGTCCCTTAACTGATATTTTATATATATATATGTGACTTGGAGAGAAATTTGACTGGAAACATAGAAACACAGAAACAGAAGGAGGCCATTCAGCTCCTCAAGCCTGTTCCGCCATTCTATAAGATCATGGCTGCTCTGTACCTCACGTTCAATTACCCGGTCTTGCCCCATATCCCTTAATACTTTGACCTGACACATATCTATCCACCTCAGGCTTGAAGATGTGAATGGATCCAGCATCCACAGCCTTTTCGGGGAGAGAGTTCCAGATTTCAGACTATGCTCCGTCTCCTTCATGAACTCAAGAGAACATACCATGTCCCTTAACACTCAAACGTTGTGGTACAGGTATTTTTGAACTGTCTTGGTTTCTCTCCTCCTCATTCCAATCTCGTACTCTGTGCAGTATCAGGACCTCTGCCCCACACCACCCATCTCAGTTTCTTGTCATCACATGAAAAACATGATTAAGTGAACTTGGTTACATTTTCTCGAAGTGGTGGGACTGGTTTCAACATGAAAGGTTTGATACACTTGATCTAAACGCTCTGGGACCCCATCTCATGTGAAGAACGCTATATAAATGCAAGTTGGTGTTACAATTCCCAGTTTTCTGCGTGTATAGATTGTAAGCAAAAGCCCTCCAGCACAGACTTTTAGATGACAAGGCTTACAGGCATGAGAGAGAAGATTGGTCATGAAGAGACATAAAGAAGTAAACACTGCACTGTCGGTAACAAAATAGAACCCATTGTAAATGCGCAATGGGTTCATCAGCATCTGAGAGATTGGGCTGACGGTTTGGGGGTCTGACCTTTTACCAAAGCTCAAAACAATAAGCTGTCTTTCTCTTTCAGATCCTAATCTACCCGCTGCACATTCTGAGCATTTTCCGTTTCTATTACTAACCGAGTCAAGTTGCAATGAGACCCATAGAGGCAACGAATGGGTGGACCCACTATACCACTATAGGAGTGAGAAAGGTGGCAGTTATACCTGTGATTTTACTTGTGTGTGGTTAAACCAGAAATGTGCCTTGCTAAAATATCAGCACAAGAATACATGAAGGACTTACCGTATAGCTTCGCACTGTTGGGCACAGATGGATACAGAAATTGCATACGGATGAATTAGTCAGCAGATAAGATCAGGGGCTCCCCATATCCGTCAACGTTGGCTACAGGGACTACAGCTTTTGTGATTCTGAAAATTCTGTTCTAACGTTTCCAAATGTTGAATTTTACTCTGACTGGGGTGGTTCTCGTCTGTTAGGTTTTATATATTCTCTCGTCCTTCCTTATCGCCAAAATTTGACTCTGCACCAGGTGACTGGTGGCGGCAATGTGAAACCATGTCAACAACAACAACCAACAATTTGCATTTGTACTGCGTAATTCACTCAGAATAGCATCTCGGACTAATGTCACCTGATGGGGCTACACGGGGTCAAAAAGAAATCGCGTTAAAAAAAACTCTCGTGTTATAATAATCTCTGCGTTCGATATTGATATGGGAGAGGCTGCAGCCAATTTATCAACAAGACTGGTCCTTTTTAATTACCTTCATACTCTCGTTGACCAAAAAATCCATTTTGCATAAACTACCCCCCCTTGCTCTTCTTCATTTCATTTCTGTGTTTTGCATTTGGAAGTACAATATCTTCACATTCTCCCAAATCAGGCATTTTACACTTGGCCCTGCACTCCCTTTTCTTAAAAAAAACTATTCTTTTGAGCCACACAAAATCAGAAGCTTTTGATGAGAGAGCTTGATTAATAATAATAATCCTTGCAATCGATATAGTGCTTGTCTAGACATCTCAAAGCGCTTCACAGAGTATACCGTGAAGTGAATTGACTGTATATTTGTGTATATTATATGATTTCTTAGAAAGTATGTTCTCTTTAAAACCTCAAGACAAAACAGGGTTTCATATTGTTTATGTACACCCCCCACCCCTCCCTCCATGACTATATTATAATAGCCCTTGCATTTAATATAGCGCGTTATCATATCATTGAGACGTCTCAAAGTGCCTCACAGGATATACTGTAAAGTGGGTTGACTGAGTATCTTGCAGGCTGAACGTGGCAGCCATAGTATTCTAGATACTGTGAAATCCTCCTCTGGAAAAATATATATACAGTATAAGTGTCTATCGAATTGTGGATTTATTGAATAGGACTGAGATTTCAGGAGAATGTGTGAACCACTGTAAATTATGCTTTCCAAATTAATTTTTAACTCATCCCCCACCTCTCTCCACACACACACACACACACACACAAAAACCCCACCACTATGAGGTTTCTACTAAGAGTCCAGGAGAGTGAACAGAGTTGATTCTGAAACAATTATCTAAATAGCACACTGCACAGAGGACTTTGACAAAGCACCTACATCAGAAATTGTTGCTCGAGTGAAGGCAGCGAACGAGTGAGAGAGTGAGTGAGTGAGTGAGTGAGTAAGAGTGAGTGGCACTGTGTAAAATGAGAAGTGAAAGATCATGATAAGCAGCCTAGATAATACTTGTCGCTTTTCTTATTTCTTGCAAGTTCCCAGGCTGACCTCGCTGGGCATTTAATGCCAATTCTCTGCCCTCCCCAACCCCCCCCCCAAAAAACCTCTGTAATGCAGCTAGCTGGCAGATAAACTTGGATAGAAGTCTTTATCAGATTTTTCAACACGACTTAACAGTGACTTGAAGTTGTAGGAGGGAGTGAGACTGCCATCTGCAGGCAATAAGTAGATTCAAGGGTAGACAACAGGGTGAACGACAGAGGGAAGGAGGGGGGTAAAAAAAGGAATTAAACAAGAGCCCCATCACCCAATTCACACGAGCAGAATCCTCAGAATATGCAGTCAGGTTTTGACTTATTGGACTGATTCCCTTTGTTTTCTGATTTTGGGGAAAAAAGGGAAATTCTAGATACTGTGAAGCTGGTCTACAGTCAGGTTCAAAAATACAAGATCAATGCTATGCTTTTTCCCTCCTTGCCATCCCGCTAAAAGCCAGAGAGAGAAAAAAAAATTGTGCATCGATAATCCCTGAGAGATTCGTGTCTTTTTAATTGAGGGAATAAAAAAATCTCCAGAAACTCAGTATTTTTCTCTAAGCTAAAGAAGGGAGCTTTAAAAGGCACGTCCGGCATCAGGTAAGGTTTCAAAGTGAGCTTCAGTTGCTGATTTTAGTATTATTATTATTATTATTATATTGGAAGAAGAAAAAAGCATTGCAATGTCTTGCATTTACACCACTTTTTTTCAGGACTGATCAGAAGATTTTTTGGAAGGGCTACAAGTGCTTGTTAGTGGACCTGATAAACATACCCGTTGGTTGGGTTTCATGACAAGTTTTGCAATGAACAGTTACTAGAGGAAAGGAAAAATGGGGGCAATGTGTTTTTTTAATGCATTGCATTTTCAAGTACAACCTCTTTGAGTACAAATCACCAGGAAGACAAGACCAGACAGACAGACAGGACTGAAAGTTCTTACCTGAGAGAATGGAGGCAGCTCTGAATATGTCTGATAGTCTGTTGTTCACTGGTTCATAGGGAGAACCCGAAAGATCATCGCCTGTAAAAGGTAGACCTTTATCAGAAGCTCATCCGCAAAGTTGGTGTGTAAAATAAAACCCTTGGGAAAAAAAAGTCACCTAAACCTCCTCCCCCAAAATATATATTATTTATATCTTTATATATATATATATATATTGATTTATATTTATACAATAGAACACACCAAAAAGTTCAGTTTGTATTATTGCCTACAAATGTAAACCTTATCAGAGGCTCATTCACAAAGTTGGGGGGGGGTGTTAAAAAAAAATGGGGGGGGGGGAAGAATTCACCCCCACCCAAAATAAAAATATTTTTACAGCTACTTATATTTATTCGTACGCTTGGGTATCCATCCCTACCATGCATGAAACTTTGGTGAATGCTCCAATATATTCGGAGGCATCGCTTCTCATTTTTCATGCCTCTTTTACACCTGCAGTCGTACAGGGGGCTTTGCTGGAGAGCTTCCATTGCGTTGATGCACTCGTTCTTGGCTTGGGGTCCCGTCACCATGCTGGAACTCCCGGCTAGGCATTGCCTGAATGTCCGGTACTTGCTGCTACAGCTGGAGTCGCTGGTACACAGTTCATTAGCTTTTACACAATCCACACGGTTGTTGTTGACACCTGCCGTCTGAGCTATCACATCTGGAAGAGGTGGACAGAGAGGCAGAGAGATTGGGGGGGGGGAGAGAGACAGAGAAAGAGATAGAGGGAGAGGGAGAGAGATAGAGAGAGAGAGACACACAGAGAGAGAGAACAGCAAGACAGAAAAAGCCTGTTATTTCCAATATGCCTCAGATGCATATTTCCAATATACAGTGACAATAATAATATATAATGATCCTTGCATTTGATACAGCGCCTTATCGCGTCTTCGAGATGTCTCAAAGCGCCTCACAGAATACACTGTAAAGTGAAGTGACTGTATGTTTTGTGGGCGAAAGTATATATGTATATATTTTCAATTATATATATGCTGTTGAATCAATTGCTGTATGTGGACAGTCAATTCACTTTACAGTGTAATCTGTGAAGCGCTTTGAGACGTCTTGAAGACGTGATATATCAATGCAAAGATTAATATGTCGATGTGTGTACAGATATATATATATATCTATATACATACACATTAAATCGGCAATAAATAACAATAGCCATAACTATAGGTTGATGCCCCCGAGGACAATGAATGCATAGAATCCAAACGCTGACAATCATGTTATTATCACAGCTTTATATTTCCAAATTATGTAACGGGTTATGTCATCAATAACAAAGCATATTAAGTGATGAATTTGGCTAGATATGGATCATTCTAATGACCCCGTTTCGGAAGCAATGTGATCCAAAGAGGTGGTGGGTGTTTTTTTTTGAATATCAACACTTTTTACAANTTTTTTTTCAATTACATTTTTTGAATCAACAAATACCCCAATTTTAGAAAACTACAGTGAATGCATTAGAATTGATTACCGATCAAAGCGCAGCCAAAACCCAATAATTTTTTTTATATATGTGTGTGTGTGTGTATATATATATATAATATAAATAAGTATATATAGAAACAGTTTTTTAACATAACATAATCCTCGGCTCACAACACAATAGAGCTAGTGAGTTACTTCACTGTTAAGTTTCTAAACAGAGCCACTGTTTAATAATAATAATAATAATATAATAATAATACTAATAATAATAATAACAATAATAATAATAATAAATAAAAGGGAGATTTTTTTTTCTGGAACAGTAAGAAAATGTGTGCCTTACCTATCAAAAGCAAAACGACATACAAAGCTGCAGAAATCATCTCGTGTGGGATTTTTTTTCCTGGGTGTTTTTTTGTTAAAAACAACAGCTTCTGCTGAAGCTCAGGAAGAGAAGGCGAAATGAGCTTTGTTGGGGGGTTCACATTCAGGACTTTGTCACACTGACCAACGATGCCAATCATTCCCAGATCAGATCCTTGTTATTTCTGGCCATGGACACCAAACACAACCCACCCCCACCCCCCCCCACCCCCCAAAAGCCCCCTTTAAACCCCCTCTCTGCCCCCCCACAAACCAGAAAACAATACAACCACCTTCACATTCATTCACAAAACCAGTTTCACTGGAGATTTGGTAGTGGGGAGTGGAGAGGGGTGGTGTTGGGGGTGGGGGGGGTGGGGGGTGGAAAAATAAATCCTCTCCCACTTCCAAGCAGACACACAGACACCTCTCTTTCTTTTTCTTCCTTTCTTTCCTTCCTTCCTTCTCTTGCTATGTCACCCAAAAAAAAAAAGCACAAGTGACCACCCTCCTCCTCTCTCTCTCTCTCTCTTTCTCTCCCTCTTCCCCCCTCTCTCTCTCTCTCTCTCTCTCCCTTTAAATCACAGCAGCAGCAGCTGTTGGGTCGGTGTTGGGAGCTGCAAAGTAACGTTAGAAACCCAAACGGTCCATCAGATCAGCTCCAGATCAGCTCCAGCGCTCCTGGTTACAGATGTGTCTGGTGTATCCACTCTGCAAATGCAATGTGCAATACGATCAAGCAAAGAGCCACCAAAAAACCTCTTGCATTTCACTCCAATATCAACGTCCTTCCTCTGGTGGATTACTCCAACTCTGACCCAACACACACACACACAACACACACACACACAGCCACTGACTGACTGACTTGACTGACTGATTGCCCTATACTGTGGGTTTATTTTCTCTCCACTCCCCCCACTACACCCACTCCACTCCCCCTGACTGCTATCTTTCTTTCTCCCTTTTGTGACAGATTTTTAAGCTGATGGTAGATAGATGGTGTGCAGATTTCCTCTCTCTCTCTCTTTCTTTCTTCTCTCTCTCTCTCCCTCCCTCCCTCCCTCCCTCTCTCTGTGGGTCTCCCCTTGTTAATTTCTGTTTGACCAGACTGCTTATGCATTAACCTGTTTGTGGGGTATTTTTTTGGCATTGGGATGGGTTTGGTTGGGAGAGGAGGAAGGTCATTTCCCCACATCCCCCCCTCCCCCCACCACTTGCTCCTTAAGATGAAGGGAGAGAATGTAGGGGGTCTGTATGGCATTTATATATTAATAACAATAATAATCCTTGCATTTGATGCAGCGCCTTATCACGTCTTCGAGACGTCTCAAAGCGCTTCACGGAATATACTGTGAAGTGAATTGACTGTATAATTTGCTGATTGGCGGATCACTTTTCCAGGGGTAACAACCCCTTCAAATAAATAACTAAATAATAATAATAATTTGGTCACTCAATCCGCGACTGTTTGTGGGACGCTGCTGTGAGCAATTGGCTATCGCGTTTCACCCACAAAACATACAGTCGATCCACTTTACAGTGTATCCTGTGAAGCACTTTGAGGCCCTATATCAAATGCGAGGATTATTATTATTATTAGATCATGGCTGATCTGTTCCTCAACTCCAAACTCCCAAGACGAATGCAACTCCCATCAACCATCACCACCCAACTCAAATTATACTTTAACTGGCAAAAGGCAACAAATTCGACCCATTTGGGAGTTGGGTGGGTGGGTGGGTGGGAGCATGTACATAGGCATGTGAAGGGGCTTGTATTTGGGAAGAAACCCACGGCATTATTGCGCAGGCAATATGGATATTCCTAGTACGTAAAAAGATGGTGATAGCGAGATCTCCTGTCCTGACTTATTGACTGAGTGGGTGGTATGTATCCAGGCACAAGGTACTGTAGAAGCTTTCGGCAATAGCACAAGCACAAAAGGATTATTGATTATTTATTATAAATGTGTCAAGCTTCCAGAAAACCTTACCCCCTAGCACAAACCCATGGAGGTGTTTAGATAGATAGACAGACAGACAGAGAGGGAGAGAGGGAGAGAGAGAGGAGAGACAGACAGACAGACAAATCAGCAGAACTGTTTTGTGTGTGAAAAAAAGTTAATTTGAAAGTTAAAGAGAAATTCCTCTCTCTTTCTCTCGCTCTCCCCTATATCTTTCTCAAATACTGCAGAATCTCTCCTCACTTTAACACATTAAAAACAACATGAAGCTTGGAGGCTAATCCCAGAGCTGAACCCGTTGATCCATATGGAGGTTAGGTCGGTGCTTAAAATAATAGCAGGTTTGGGGATTTTAAAAGCTGGATTGATCAGGTTTGCACTTAAAATACAAGTGCAAATTCAAGTTCTGTCTCCTCCGCCACACTGGGACTTCTCATGTTAGGCTGACTTCAGTATAAATAGTGTGTTTATGTCGGAAACAGGAACTGCCTCTCCTTGTTGGGGATCACATTACCTTCAACGTGACAATCTCATTCAGAAAGTCAAGTAGCAATACCGGAGGTTAAGAACTAGCAAAAAAGCAAAACGGGTTCAGCCAACCTTTCCCCTTGACTATCACCAAATGTGTCACCAAATCTGTGTACAGTACAGTTATGTGTTGGTTTTCCAATACTCCAGTGTCTCCAATACTGTACAATAGAATCCTGAAATAACTCCTTTTTTCATTTGACAGCACGTTTTAGCCATATTTGTGCCGACGGGAGCCAGACATGAGCCAAGCCTTTGTAAAGTCAGATTCAAAACATGATCTGTTTTTATCAGTTGACAAAGGAGTGTTGAGTAAACACAGGTGGCATATGTCGCTAGCTCTACAAATCTGTAACTGAACAGATGGTCCCAAGGAAGAAAAAAGACTGTTTAGTTAGACTCCCAATGAGGGGAACCCAATTGTGTTTCACCAGCCTTAAATCTTCAAAGCTCGAAGCGGAGCGAGTGAGTGAGAGAGAGAGACTAGTCCGTCCCAATTTTCCACGGGGATTGTATAAAGTCTGTCGAAGTTGTCATCAATACAGGACATGCACGCCCATCCAGAAGAGGTTAAGATTTCAAAGGCTTCAAGGCATTAAGCATCATGTTTCCTCTGAAGTGTAACAGCAGAGGGTACATGACAATTTGTCGAGAGCCTTTTTAGATGCAGGGCATCTAGCACAGTAAAAATAGACCGTGTGAATGAATCCACAGCACAACAATGGGAATGCAAGTAAACTAATATACATTACCCTACTCGTGGGGACAGTCGTGTGCTGAAAGGAGATGTTTTTGGATCCTATCTTTTGGGACAGATTTGGGTGAGTGAAATGTGTTAAGTGCTACAGCATATTGGTAATAAGCTTAGAGTGGGCGGTTTCCATTTCAACTGTAGTCATAATAATAATCTTTGCATGTGGTAAAGTGCTTTTCGAGTCATGAGGACATCTCAAAGTGCTTCACAGGATAAAGTGCAGTGTTGTGACCGTGTATTTTGTTGGCGGACAAGGCAGTCAAGTTGCACGCAACAATGTCTCACAAAAAGTCATGGAGTGAATGACCATTTTCTTTTAATCCTTGGGGATTGTTGGCCAGGACACTGAAAGAAACTCCCTTCTCTTTTCGAATAGTATCATGGGATCTTTAATGTCCACCTGACAGGATCTTGGTTGAGCACTAATTTGGTAATAATAATAATAATGGTATTTGCATTTGATATAACGCCTTATCACGTCTTCATGAAGCCTCAGAGTGGTTCACATAATTGACTGTAAAGTGAATTAATTGTACCTTTTGTGGGCTAAACTCAGCAGTCAGTTGCGCACAGCAGCATCCCACAAACAGTTATAATAAGTGATATTATTTTTTAAGGGTTTATTACCCCCGGAAATGCAATCTGCCAATCAACTAACAACAGGGTTCCTACCTACTGCTAGGTAAAAAGAGGCGTGTGGAGTAAGGAAATTTGCCCAATGTTTAGCCCTGCCGAGGAATCGAACCCAGGTCCTCTGGCTTGCGAGGCGAGTGCTCTAACCACTGAGCTGCAGGACTCCAATTTGGTAGCATTGAATGAGTAAAGAATTTTTTATTTGACTGACTTTGGCCCAACGAAACCCCATACAGAGCGTGAGTATTTTTCGTGGATGATATTCCTGCCATTCATTATAATGCTAGCGTGATGCCATGCAGAAAATAGCAGTGTAGGCATTAGGGTGCTCTGCATGCAATTCTTACCAGTTTGCAAGTTCAAATGCAATGTGAACCGTTAATACCAATGAACTGAATACACCAATTGCGCCAAACTATTATTGCGGGAGTGGGGGGGGGGGGAAGAGGTGGGGGGTGGAGGTTCTAATTAGCAAAACTAAATTTGCAAATTGTTTTGTTGCTTAATCTACCAGAAGTCAAAGTCACATCGCGGCCGACTTTAGTCTATTAAGACTGAAGTCAAAATGATTGACGTATTTTATAAATAACCATCAGAAAATGTCAGATAAAAGGTACTGTACATTCCATAATGATGTTTGCAGAGGACACTGCACTAATACTGATAAATGTAATCCATACTAGCAGGCAACACAGTGAATTTAAAGATCCCTCATTGCAATGAGCTGTGCTTGGGTATTATACAGGATGTACAGATTGGAAATGTGCAGGAAATCATTTCAGTTTCATTTGGCCCAAGGACAGCAGGACACCCCAGGGGAACAAAAATGAGAATATAATCCTTCCATTTGATATAGCACCTGATCAAGTCATCCAAATACCTCAAAGCGCTTCAGAGGATCTATTCCAAGTATAGCAATTGTGTAATTGTAGGCAATCACGACAGCTAATTAGCACACAGTAATGTCCCGTAAATAGCCTGGAAGTGAATGGTCAATTGTATCTGGAGGAATGTTGGCCAGGAGAAATTTTTCTTCTCTTTTCGAATAACGGCGTGGGACCTTTAATGTCCACCTGNAAAAAAGGCAGACGGGACCTCACTTTAGCATGTCATCCAAAGGACAACAGCTCCCAAAAATGCAGTGCTTCCCCAGCGAGCTAACCTGCAAGCTTAAAGATGTGGGGCTTGAACCCATATCCTTCTGACTCAGAGTCGAGAGTGTTACGTTTTGAGTCAGGCTCACAGCAAAAAAGGTCACGTCAATGAGTAAATATGTGAACCTGGCATGGTACCTGACTATGTTTTGGGGCAATCAGGAATCAACCCCTTTTGTACGACAGCACATCTCCTGCTGTGATCCACGGTCAATGCCTCGGGCCGCACAGTTATATGAACGTGCAGTGTTTCTTTACATAATACTACCCAGGAGGAGCTGGCAAGAGCATAAACTGCTCATGTTTGAATAGCTTTCTTTGAATCTGTTATTTATTATGATGCTATAGTCCCTGTGTAGAGTAGTAAGTGGTATGCATCTGCTCCCCAGGCCTGGTTCCTGACAGATAGATTTGGGGCTTGGTGCCAAAGCCAATAATAATTTTTGCCCTTCTCCACATTACTTCATCAACAATTAATAAAACTACAACCTCACTGACACATAGCTTTCTTATCTGCCTTGTAGCCATTTCCACAGTATCTAACTTGTGCTGCAGCCTCTGCACCAATATACAGTAAGTCTTTCCACACACTAATGACCTCGCTAACTGCTCATTATGAGACCATTTAGTTCGTTATTCTGTCCTTTCCCGATTGATGCCTTAAATTAATGAATCTCAGGCAGTATTAAGCTGCTCTAAGAATGCTGGCTACTTTTCCGCTATTTTGCAAGCAGCACTGATTTTACATCCAAATTCACACTCTACTTTTATAGATGGATTAAAATGGTCCCTTTCCCCCATTCCTCTCAATTTATTTTTGTTACACTGTTATCCCCTTCTGTATAGGTACACACCATAGATATGTGACTGAAACTAGGTACACATTCCAGGAAGGAAAATTAATGATCAATAAACTTGTGTTTATTACACGCCTGGAACCCGTTTTGAAATGATATTCCTCAGCCTGTATCATATTAAACTGCAAAAGTAGACAGATGAGCCTTCTGTCTGTTGGCAATCAACATGGAAATGCTATCATAGGTTGTGATGGGTTACTGCAGCAAAAAAAAGATAATTGATAACTCTTTGCCAGAGAATAACTAAGAAAAGTCTTATGCATGAAAAATGCCAAGACTTTGACAGTGAATAATAGTACATCAGCAATAAACCTATAATTACCATCTGTCCAAAACTGCAAACCCTACCTACTGATGATTTAATAATGTATGCAAGGGTAGTGTAAACCAGCAAAAAAAAACTGTAATCAATTAAAAATACACATTGAAGAATTAATTTTAATTATAGATAGGTATACTTCGACCAAAAATACAAAAAGTGCCTTCTGTATCACTGCAATTTAATTATAACCTCGGATTCAAATTTGCTCACTGTTCATAAGGTCATAAGATCAGTCGATTGAAGCACCTTTCCTGGCAACCGAGTCGTTAATTACCCTCAGGGTAAAGAAAAAAACATCTTGGTCTGTCCTGAAATTGCCCTTTGCAATTCTAAACATGGGCCCTCTTGTTCTATTGTCTTGGAACATCATAAAGCATTGATCTGGATGGATGTGGATGAAGGCGTGATCTGGGTTTTAAAATATTGTGAAGCATAATGGATTCAGATTAAAGCATTGTGGGTGACTTAGAATTGGGAGAAACTGGTTTAAAATGAACAAGTCTCAAATGAGAAAAGAGGTTAGAAGATTGTACGCGGTTTGTGGAAGGAGTGGGCTTGACTGCTAAATAAATGGGCTTTTCTTGATCCTTGCTTTTTTGAGATGAGTCAGAATTCTTGTTGAACAAGGAAAGAGGTTTCTTGAAAGTTACTGCCTCTATTACTTATGTTGTTTCCCTTTACAATTACCCGACGTTTGCAATGTATTCCGATTAGCATTGAATACGTGGAATTAGTACCAATGTGAACGAGTTGTGTAGAAGATAGAAATTTCAGCCACAGAAGCAAGTTATTTGGCCCATTTTGCCAATTCAGTGCTTGTTCCCCCACTGGAGTTCCTCCCAGACTGAAGAAGAGTTATTCAATCAAATGCAGGCAATTGGCGAAAAGTCAAACTCAACAGTTATGCGTCCATGGATATCGGTGGGTCTCAGTGGCAGGAATTGACTTATTCTGTTGATAATAAAGCCAGCATTACCAGGATCACCCCATAATGCTTTCGATGGTTTACCGAAAAGTTGGTTCAAATAAAGGTTTTGAGTCAGACAGTAAAAAGCAACAGAAGTAAAGATCATTGTTTTTCAAGGAAGTTAGCGCCCGCCCAGCCACCCCAACTGCAATAGCAAGGAAACAATACCCTAAGCGGATAGCCTGTAACAAAGCAGATTTGTCAGTCATTAATCTTTATATGTAAAAACTAAAAACCCATCAGATAATCTGTTAAACGACAGAAAAAAACCCTCAGCGCGTAAGAACAACATGGCGAGGAGTCAGTCCATTATTTAAAAGGATAGAGATAGTCTCAGATTTGNAAAAAATTGTGGTTCGATACATACAATTTCTGTTGTTGCTGTCAAAAGGGTGAGAGAGGTCAGAACAATGATCCTTTTAAGGTGCAGCTTGATACTATGGGGAGAAGATAGAGTGATATCCTGGAAGCCTGAGATCAAATAGGATGGAGGGCCTTTTTCATCCAAACTTCTCTTGTGACCTAGTTTCCAACTGTCCAAGCCACCGCTACACCGATCTAACTTTGCTCTGTGAAAACTGACAGAAATGCACAGGGATTGTGTTTTTTTATTAAAAAAAACAAGAACTTTCAACTTTAAAAATACTTTCCTGGATTTAATTCAATTTCAGTCAAATCATTTTGTCTCCCAATACCTACAGTGCCATGGAATTTTACATGATCACTTCATTTTCTGCTATCATGTTAACAAGAGCTGGACTTCCTACATATATATGCAAACACAACACACAACAATCGTATAAATGAGCTTCATTAAGGCTCACACAAAAAAATCCCAATTTGATTTTGTTAAAATAGCTCCCAGTATATTAATTGCCTGACTGTAATAAACTGATCGAAACGTTCATTGTTGCACTTCTGTCAGAGATAATTAGCTTCTTCTTGTAGATTGCTGATTTGGATCTGAAGTTTGCCACTCCATTGTTACTATCTTCTTATTCTACTCACAGAAGCTTTCTCAAATTACAATTATTCAGATTTAAGGCTTAGTTGGTGCGCCAACCTGGCTCTGGTGGTAACATTCTCGCCTCTGAGTTAGAAAATTGTGGGTTCAAGTCCCATGTTGGGACTTGGAGCTCACCTAGGCCTGGCTGACACTCCAATGCAGTGTTAATGGTACACTACATTGTTGATGGTGGCGTCTTTAGGATGAGATATTAAACTGAGGACCCGGCTGCCTGTTCAGATGGACGTCAAAAATCCCATGGCACTATTCGAAAAGAGAAGGAAGTTTCTCCCGATGGCAAACAGTCCACCAGATAAAATTAGTCATTCACTTCATGGCTGATTTTGTGGGACATTGCTGTGCACAAACTGGCTGCCTCATTCACCTACAAAAATAGCAGTCACTGCACTTCATAGCATACCTTATGAAGTGCTTTGAGTCATCCTCTTGACGTGAAAGACGCTATATCAAATGTAAGTGTTATTATTATTATTTCTTCCATGAAAATTGTAATAAGCTAAAAGCTTTAAAATATATTTTGGTCATGAAACAAGCTCTATTTTACACCAAAGTTGTATTAACATATAAATATAAATAAAATAGAAATTGATTCGGTTCATCCAGTTATGTGGCATGCTCATAATTCATATTGTGGAATGAGGCATGTTGCTATTGTCTTTAAATCTGTTCAGTAGTGAATTGTGTAAAATATTCAGTTCAAGTGAGTATATTGTCTGAGTTGGACGAGCCATAAAACTGTGTGTAACTCCTTTGAGACTTCATATGAAAAAAGGGGGCTTCAGACATCAATCTGGCTGTCACGGGACTTGCCAGACGAATTTGGAATGGATAATATGAACTTTGTGATTGATAGGAATGTTTCAGCATCTCACTGTTTAGTTTTTTTCAGGTTGGATTAAATTATTATAATGTTTAAATATTAAAGGAGAGTTTGACGAGAAACATAAAAGTAGATATCATTCTGCTTGCTGTCTTTCATGTTATGTAGTGATCGGAATCTAGAACCGCTAGTGGGTAGCCATGGGAGGAGTGATCATATTTAAAACATCTTGTCTGGCAGTCGTACGTAAAGGGGAGAAAATCATTTGTAGCATATGACACACAGAAACCGCATTCATTGAATCCTAATATTGTACAGGACAGAAGCAGACCGATTCAACACTTTGTTAGTTTCTCTGCCAGCTCTCGGAAATAACTATCCTGTAGAAGTTCTGTAGCTCAGTGATTAGAGCACTTGCCTCCCAAGCGAGAGACCTGGGATCGATTCCTGACAGAGTGAAACTTTGGGCAAGTTTCCTTACTCCACACGCCTTTCTGTTTACCTAGCAGTAAGTAGGAACCCGGTTGTTAGTCGATTGGGTAATAATTCCTTCCAAAAAAATAAATAAATTTGGTCACTCAATCCACGACTGTTTGTGGGACACTGCTGTGCAAAATACTGTTAAGCGATTCGAGGCGTCTCAAAGACGTGATAAGGAGCTATATCATATGCAAGGATTATTATTATTATCCATTTGTTCCAATTCCATACCCTTTTCCCTACACTTTTTTTTTCCAGTTTTGTTTTCATAGTCTAAGTCTCCTTTGTCTTGTACATTTGTTTTCACTGAGCTGTTCTTCCACATCACCTTTGAGACACAATTGGCGATCAGTATGTTGAAGGTAGCTTGTTTCTTTTTTTCTCCATGACTTCAAGAATAATCTTCGCTTCCCTGTCTCAAAGTTACATTTCCATCTTTGGCAGGTAGGTACCAGCAGAAGGTAGACTTTGTTAATTAGAAACAAGTGTCATTTGTCGCATTAAGTAACATTTACAGTGGAAGATGATGACAGAAATACTGCAGTTTACCTAACATGTGGTTATATAGTCCATGTGGTGCAGTCAATAATCTCATTCGTACNAAAAAAACCCTATGCAAAACAGTTCTGAACAAAGGTTATCGACCTGAAACGTTGACACATTTTCCTCTCTTAATAGATGCTGCCTGACCTGCTTCATGTTCCCAGCGACTTCTGTCTTTATTACCTTTATTTGTAAACTGCATACAAAAAAATATGATGTAGGTAGAGGGCAGTTGGGTGTAAGATGATAAATGGATTCGGTTCTTTATTAGTGAGAGTCTTACTAAAAAGTGGTGGGAGTAAAGGGTGCATTGAATTAGCAATGACACATTTTGAGATCCAAATCTACTGCAGTAGAGGGCTTGGAACTGTCCACCAATCGCTACCAAAGATCTGCAAGCAATGTGAGCTGTCTCTTTCACAGAATGCAGTAATTTAGCAGATTACAATTCTGTGTATGTACCAGCCTCGGAACCAATTTAACATTTTATTGACAGAAAAGTATCTGCTGCTAACAGCATTTTCTTTTTCTTTTGTTAAAAGAGCTCAGGGATTCTCTGTGGAAGTTTCCCATAAGTTGACATTAATAGGCAGTTAATTCTCAATCTCAGTCACAGGGTCATATGCATGGCCGATGATGGGCACATAAAATCTACACCATTGCAATGTTTCCAATGAGATTTTCCAATGAGATGTTTTTTTACTGTAGATCGCAGCAAAATAGCTCAGGAATCTTTATGCTACATGAGTTAATTCAGAGCTAAATGCTTCTGGCTCAGACCTCCTCATAATTTTAAGGGTTTTGTATATGGTGGGTCTTAATCCATCTTATTCTATCAAATGGGTTCAAATTCACATTACAATTATTTCCCATTGGGACTTTCTTTAAGAAATGAATCCAGTCTGGTTTTGATTTGGAGTATAGACATTAATTGTCCTTCTCCAATGACCAGATATTAGATAGAGTAAGTTCGCTCACATCCTTCACTAAATTATTTGAAGAATAATATCATTTTCCTGTCTAAATGAAAGATGAAAAAGTCTTTCCTTTCTTTCCTGTACCAAGGGATTTTTTGCATGCAATAGGGATTTCTCTTTGTTTTAATCCATCTTATTCTCTCAGCAGGTTTAAGGTCACATTACAATCACTACCCAATGGGACTAAGGATCTACTCTGTGGATCAAATATTGGGTCTCCAACCTAGCAAGAATCGTTGATGTACGAGGTTTGCTACAGGAAAGGAAAGAGTATCCTGTCTCCCACTTACACAGGAGAATGAATAGTATTCTTCATGTGGTGGAGAAAACCAGACAGATTCCTGCATTGAAGAAGGTGAGAATATTTGCTCCACCCAAAGTCTGGTTAATGACTTTGATTCCTCTTCATCTGAGGTCATCTCCCAGAGGAAGGGTACCTAGCTATTTAACCGAGTCAAATACTGCAGGAACTCAACTGTTTCTATGGAGTACAGATGTCTTTTGGGACATTTTCTTGCAAAATCCCAATGTCTTATGGATTTACTTACAATTTTTTTTAGCATCCCACACACAACTAAACATCTCAGGTATGAAGACACTTTCTCAACAACTATGCGTTCTTGTAGATTGGAGTTGACCTCATTCATTATTTTGGTCTATTATACAGCAGTAACACTCTGACCCACTGCCATAAAATGTGTTCAGCATTATTTCATTTCATGTTACTCTACCCTCAATGCTCCCAAATGTACACATCAATTCAATCAGAATTCTTAACAGCTCCTTAAAGTTAATATCTAATTATTTGAGAGGACTTAAATGCTTCAATCTAGATTTTTTAACATGACAGTACTTAGAGAGCAGCTTTGATTCCAACAACTTAAAGAGTTATTAGTAAAATAGTAATAATCCTTGCAATAATAAAGTGCTTTGCAAAGTTTTCTGCAAAGTGTGGTGGCTGCCTATTTGTAGGCAAACACCACAGTTTGCTTACACACAGCAGTGGCCCATGGTTCGGGGATTACTGGGAGAAGCTCCCTTCCATGAGGATCTTTTAACGTCCACCTGAATAGGCAGATCGGACATTGGTTTAACATCTCGTTCAAAGGAAAGTACAGCAGACAGTGCAGTATCCCCCCAATTCGATTGGAATGTCAATCTCCATTCTGAGCCAAAGGCTCAATGTGGGGTCTGTACCCACAATCTTTTGACTCAGAAGCAAGAGTGCTACCAACAGAGCCAGTTGGTAGCACTCTTGCTAATAATAAATTGACCAATAAATTGACTAAACGTTAAAGATTGCTGGTGAATGTGCTACAGCATTGCCCTTCAGCTTCTGATGGTCTTCAAGTGACCCCGAGTTTCAAATTATTTTCTTTTATGGTTATTAATGGTCCTCAGCGAAATTAATTGAAGCAGTTTTAATCCAATTCCCGCAGAATGTAAGACTACAAATTTGCCCTCACCATTAACACTGAATCAACACTTACTCAGACAGCGTATGGAGAACAGGAATTGGGCAGATAATTGGTCTGTCACTAGTTTAGCGTCTAACTATTGCGAGCGAGAAAAGTACCAGTATTGGATGTTGAGGCTATTTTAGCTACCTTTAATGCAGCTCCACACAATATGGGTCTAACACAAAGAAATGATTACTGTCACTAAATGGAACCACAATTCAGCCACTTATGGGAGTCGGATTTAGTTAATTTAAGTAATGCTACATATGCCAATATTTGAAAACCTTTAAACCATCATGGTTATAATTTCCTTTCATGCTTTATCAATGCTGCCGAATTTAAGGCTCTATTTATCATCTTTTGTATACTTGGCAGAATTTCCAATGTGAAATGAATGTTCGAACCTCACTAATGCATTTTGATGCACCATAAAACAATATTAATGAGTCATCACAGAAGACTTGATGAACACTGCTAATGTTACTTCTTATTGATGAGTAACTGTAAAGACAGAGAATTATCCTTACTAAGAAAGAAAAGCTCAAAGGATGTGCTGGATTCTGAGGCCAGAAGATTCAAGTGCTTATTTATGTGAAGTACTTTGAGATGATCTCCCAGTGAAGTGAAAGGCGTTATATCAAATGCAAGGATTATTATTATTATAAATGAAATTTATTACCGTCAAAATTATTTTTCAATGTGTACAGTTTTCATAATTTGTAATGTTATAAGTTGTGAACATGGTGATTGCTGTCCTCTGCCTTTCACAGCATCTCGAGTTTGTTGTGCACTGGTGGCAACCAATGTTCTGGTGCCAGAAGGATAATAATAATCCTTGCATTTGATATAGCGCTTTTCACATCTTCGAGACGTCTCAAAGCGCTTCACAGAATACACTGTAAAGTGAATTGACTGTATATTTGTGGGCGAAACGCGACAGCCAATTGTGCACAGCAATGTCCCACAAACAGTCATGGATTGAGTGACCAAATTCTTATTGTGGTTTTTTTTGAGTGATTTTTATCAGACATGTCGGGTAAGGAAACTTGCCAAAGGTTTCGCCCTGCCGGGATACGAACCAAGGTTTCTCGCTTGCCAGACGAGCGCTCTAACCACTGAGCTACAGGACTCACGACTACAAGATAAGTTTGAGTGCGATGCTTTGCTTTAATAATACAAAGTCCCGTGTGATTTATCTTTCATTATGTACACTTTACAGCCCCAGTGTAATAACTCATACTCATTTGCACAAGGCAAGCGTCTGATTCCCACTCGTTACATGGTTCAATTACTGCGAGCAGTAATTTAAAATGCAATGAATTGTGTTAACAGCTAGATGCCAACTCAACATGGTCAATGATGGAAGTATGTTTGTACCAGATATTCGGAACAACTGCTCGAAAGTCTCACAGGTAACCTTCTCAGGTGGATTATATGCTGTAAGCAAAGGATGCAGAGCTTAATTGAATAACGTTTACGATGTTTTAGGCCTGGCATTGTGTTGATTTAGGCCAACATAAAGACAGTGGAGATGACCACCATTTGACTATTTTAATACATTCTAGCTCCTAATACGGTTTCTAAACTATTTTGCTTGTGGAATATGTGTTTCCCGTCTTGATGTGCCAAGAAGGGAGTGAAATTTCTCCTCTACCTGACCGCAAAGGGAGTGAAAAGGCTAATGACAGGACAGTTCATCCCATATCAACCTGTCCGCTCCCTCCGCTCAGCAGGCCGTGGTCTGCTCTACGTCCCCCACCATTGGCGGTCAGACCTTCAGCCTCTCTGCCCCCATCCTTTGGAACTCCATCCCACATTGTCTCGCTCCCTCCCTTGCCTCCTTCAAGACCTTCCCCTTCGATCGTGCCTGCGGCCACCCTCCCTGCCTCCACCCTCCTCAATTCCAGCCCACTCGCACCCAGCTTGGGTCCTCCCGATGTGAAAGGCGCTATACAAGTGTCATTTTGTATTGTATTATTACTGGGTGCTCTAGAAGTCAGAGGGCTAGCCTACTCGATTGCTTACAAAATGGAAATCTGGGGAAGGTTTTTCGGCAGAGGCACCTTCAGTAGAGTGACCCACAGGAAGGAGTAGCACTCGAGCGTCAGAGTGACAGGGTGAGCTCCAACATTCCCCTCAGCATAACCTCAAGTGCATCAGAATGGTAACATCTTGCTAAGGTCAACAACAACAACAAAAACAACAGCATTTATGTACAACAACAACAAAATTACATTTGTTAAAGCGCCTTTCACGTCGGGACGATGTCCCAAGGCGCTGGACAGTCAGTGTTTCGGACCTGAGCTGGGGGTCGGGATTGGGGAGGATGGAGAGCAGGGGGGGAAGCAGGGTGATCAAAGGCACGGTCGAAGAGGAGGATGGCAAGGGAGGGGGCAAGGTGGAGGGACTGCAGGATGGAGTTCCAGAGGGTGGGGGTGGAGTGGCAGAAGGCCCGCCTTCCAATGATGGGGCGAGCAGGCGGGGGACGTGAAGCAGGCGGGAGCCCACCGAGCAGTGGGAGCGGCCAGATTGGTAGGGGGTTAGGAGGTCTCAGAGGTCAGGGGGAGCAAGACCATGGAGGGCTTTGAAGGTGAGGATCAGGATCTTGAACTGTATCCTCTGTGTGATGGGAAGCCAGTGGAGTTGGACAAGGAGCCTGGTGCGGGAGAGGACACGGGCTGCAGAGTTCTGGATGATCTGCAGCCTGAGGAAGGAGGAGTTGTGGAGGCCGACAAGCAGTGAGTTTGCATAGTCAAACCTGGATACTATGAATGCATATGTGAGGATCTTGGCGGCCTGCGGTGTGAGACTGGGGCGGAGCTGGGTATGGCACGGATGTGGAAAGGAGAGTCAAACAAGACGCCAAGATCAAGGTCAAGAGCTGCTTAAGTGCATAAGAAGCACATCACTTTGATTAAGAGAGAAGATCCGCTGTAAATAATAATAATAACAGTAATAATAATTCTTGCATTCGATGTAGAGTCTTATCACGTCTTCGAGTCGTCTCAAAGCGCTTCACAGAAAATACGGTAAAGTTTGGGCAAATCTCGGCAGCTAATTGCACAGCAGTGTCTCACAAACAGTTGTGGATTCAGCGACCAACTTATTATTTTCTTTTAAAAATATTTTTTTTTGAAGGGATTAAAGAAAATGCGTCACATCTCAATGCATGTCTCTATGCCTTCACAGCACAGCACCCACACATTTCAATAGCCTTCAACACATGGGGCTAAGTATTCCCTCTCTTAGGCTTGTGTACTGCTGTGAAAAACTAGATACTGTGAAACATACTTGACTTTGCTGGATGGGAATGATTATGAAATGAAAAATATAAATGTTGTTCCCACTTCTAATTGCTGTACTGATCTCCTCCAGTGAATAATCCTCTGTTAAAAGAGGATGAAAATTTGTTGCAGGACACGCTGATTTGAAGTGAAGGCATTTACCTACAAATTGCACAGTCCCTACACTTTATAGCAAAATCATGTGAAGTGCTTTGAGACGGCCTCTCGATGTGAAGGGGTTATCTCAAATGCAAGGATTATTATAAGTATAGACATTCGATACCTGATTTGCGACGTACAAAATCAGATGTAACCTCCATGCAACCAAAGAATGCAGAGAGGAAAGGAATGAGACATAAAAGCTAGCCAAGGATTCTTTTACCAAATATTTTGAATCAATACGTTCCTAAAGGTGTGCCCAGTTGTAATGACCCTAATGGAACTCATTTGCCTGAAGGTGAATGATCTACCCATCAGTGAAAAGGACTTCTGTAATGTGGTGCTGCAATATGGATGATTCCCCGAAACTGACACCACTTAATGCCAGCCGATGTTAAAGCAGAAAGTGGAATTTCAGAAACAAACACCTTACATCTTCTAGTCGTATGCTGTAGGTTCTCTAATGCGTGAATGAACAAAGATCTTCCCGGACAACACCCGCTATCGGAAGATCAACTCCTCATCTGATTAATGTGGAACCGTATCCCGCCAACAGAAAATAGCCTTAGCATAACAGCCTTTAAATCATGGTGTAATCTGGAATTTCAAAACACATTATGGAATAATACAAGTAAGTAATCATTGCACGGAGAGATGGTACTGATATTCTTTCACTTATGGCATCTAATTTGGCTGGGGTGGTTAGATTGTTGGACTGTCTGCATATTATGATAAGTGTCTGGTCTAATGTTACTCTCCTAACTGTACACAACAGCATTTTAAAGGCAGACTCTTGACTCAACAACAGCAACAGGCTCCACTGCAGCCAGAATTGAGAGCCGAATTAAACACAAAGAAGTGCATCTTCCTGTTGAAATGGCAAAAGCTGATTTCATGGATTACATTAGCATTGATAAAGTTGCTCTGTGTTTTAGGAAGCAAAGCAATCCGAAAATCCTGGGCAAAGTCCAAGATGACAGACAGACAGACAACGAAGAAGTGGAAGTATCCTTAAGCCACAATGGATAGCGATGGGTTCCTGCCTGATCCTTAAGAGATTTCATTGAAAGCGAACAGGAATTAAAATCTTACAGTCAGACTGCAATGATTTTTTTTTAACACCCACAGAGGCACATAAAATAGAGATTAATAAAATAATCCTTAGATTTGATATAGAGCTTTGTCACATCGTCAAAATGTCTGAAACGTTTAAGAACATAAGAAATGCTGGACAGAAAAAAGACCAAGGTCCATCTAGTTTGCCTTCCACCTTCCTGGCGGTCGCATGCACACATGCCCTGAACTACCTATGTACTATAGGTAGTACATAGCCCATAATGTTATTTCCTGAAACTATCTAATCTGTGTTTGAAAGAATCAACACTTCCTGCTTCAACCGTCTCCCTAGGGAGCCTGTTCCACAGGTTTATTATTCGCAGTGTTTCCGTAGATTTGTTCTGAATTTACAGGATGTATTGTAGAATGTAGCGACTGCATTTTGTAGACAAACTCACTGTGAACATAAATCCAAATCAAATTGCTGAGTTAGTAATATTATTGTTATTCAATGTTATTGAACTGCTCTTTACAAGTGTCTCATAGAAACATAGAACATTTACGCACTTGTATGCACTCTGAGATGTGCTGATCACTTAGGCCACTATGGATAGGGAATGGTTTAAACTCCTTATGAAGCACTTTTTATTAAGTGGGACGTCCTCTCAATGTGAAAGGAGCTATATAAGTGTAAACTGTATTCAATTATATTGTAAATATGTGTGTAAATATGCCTTCAGCTACTACACCCCGAAGCTATGAAACTCCCTCCCTCAATCCCTTTGCCTTGCCCCCTTTTTCCCCATTTTCAGGTTGAAGACCTTCCTCGTCGACCGTGCCTACGGTCACCTTCCCCCTCACCCTGGCTCGGCATTGGGCTCCACTCTCATTTGAGAAATGGCTTGATGCGGTGATGGAAAGACAGTGGGGTTGGTATTCTACAAGGATAATAATAACAATAATGCTTGCATTTGATAGCAGTGGCTTATCACGTCTTCAAGATGTCTCAAGGATGAGATAAATGGGGGAACAACCTCCATCGGAGCCTGTCGAGGGATAATGTGATCTCCAATGCATCCAGTGTATCTGGCATTCTAAAGCTATTTACGATAGCGCCTTGGGACGTCCTCCTGACGTGAAAGGCGCTCTATAAATGGAATCTTGTTGTTGTTGTTGATATCTGTGTTACTACGCAGTTTGGGAGTGTCTGGTTATATGCTGATAGTGGACAACCAGCTGGGCAGTTAGGAAGCTGCTGTTCACTACAAAATTACCAACTGCTTCCATTTGATCCTGGCGTAACTATTCCAAGGCTTGTTGAGTCAACTAAAGGCCTTACCGTAGGTTTTTAGACCCAGCTTGCACTCGTCCCATGGCAAAGTCCCACCCAGGAGTTGTAAAAGAGTAGCCAAATGTATTTATTTAACCATAAGAAATGTTTTTTCTTGAATGATACATTCAGTTTCACAAGGTTATATATATTTATGAGTTTCTTATATTATTGGCATTATGAATTTCCACTAACAGTGAAAAGATTGCAACTTCATTACATGGTTAGGATTAATCACTGAAACAGAAGCAATTGGAAATTGCATGAAAACTCACTTGCTTTGTTCAGAATGCCTATTGTCTGAAAGTACCTAACCACTTGGTAATTTTGACCAGTCTTTTACTAATAAAATAATTTGTAGTTCTCGAATAGGGACTGATATATGCTGAGCACATATTAGAGTGGAATGCATTCATCTCTGTCAAGCATTTTCAATTTAATTCCCCGTAACACAAAAGTCCTAGGGGTAGAATCCACTGTGACAGATACACAGAAAATTATGTAGCTTTCTCCCCTATCAGCCGAGGTGGATAACCTGTTGAGCTCTTTGTAAGATCTTGGCTGCCTCCTCTGATTGCACACGATACCATACCTTTTTGTCATCTGCAAACATGACTACTTTGCATTGAGTTTGCAAATCCATGTCACGTATTTATACTGGATTCTGTAGGGGTCACAACATAATCCCTTGAGGCACTCAACTCAATTTATTTTGACCTTGTTCCCTGAAGAACTACTCTTCCCTTCCTTCCCTTAAGTTAGTTACTAATCCGTCTCCATGACTTATCATGAAGGTTTTTTCTATAACTGTGAGTTATAGCACTAGATAAAAGGGATATCGGTCTGTCTTCCTTCTTGGCTAAGGACAGTTATGCAGTGACTCAAAACAGTACAAGAAAACTAACATTTTTGTTTTGTTCATGACTAGAAGATAATCTATCATGATTTCAAGAGCTAACAATATTAATCGGACTAGTTGCCTTAGAAATAACTGCAAGAATGTCAAACCCTGCTCCTCATACCAAAAAAGGTAATACAAAAAAGTCAAATATCATCAGCTATTTGTATGGATCAGTTGATAGTATTTGACACAATGAAATGAACCTTCATTAGTATTGTCAAGGGAATGTAATATTTCAGTAGAAAATCTCTGTCACAGGCTCTTCAGTGGCTCTTTGTCTGAACTCTAACCACCCTTGTCAGTAACACACAAATATTAAGAGAAAACAAAGTGATTTAAATCAGAACGGATCGCAGAAGGGCTACACTGCGTTAATGAACAGTATAAAATGCCACTTATTTCTCCTTTTCAATGTCAATTGTCCTTTGGTTGGAGCACATCCTATGTTATATTCATGCGGTAGTTTACAGAAGATTCAGTTTCAACGAGAAACAACGAGTGAGCCTCACAATGTGGCCTGTGGATAACACTGATGGCAACGTAAGGCGGAGTGCTTTGCTTTCTCACCATCTCACTACCCGTCAGTCTTTTGTTGTACTATTTTTTGGGGGGTTGGTGGGGGGGGGCGGGCGGTTTGGGGGTCGGGCAGATGTCTGACAGATGTGGAAACCCACCACCGTTGCTTAAGAGCATCCAAACCAAGGTGAGATTTCCATGCATCCCACCTACACGTAGAAATACCAGAGAAAGATTGTTGGAATGAAACGCGCTCTCTCTCCCTGGAGGGACGCATCCTGGTTGCCCAATTCCGGAAAGTATTGGGGGCAGGTTGGCAAGAGCCGAGGCTTGTTGACCTGAGTGTAGGTTGGGGTAACTGTTGGAGTCTAACCAGCTAAGACCGAATAGCTTGCCATTGTTGTTCCATCACGATCTGCCGGAAACCATAGTTTGGGTGGGTGGTGGGGTGAGGGGTGAGTGGATAAGGTTAATCGTAATAACAATAATCCTGGTATTTGAGGGGACATCGAGAGGACGTCTGCAGAGGTCCCAAAATTCCACCTACTCTTAGCCTGCATTTCACTGAACCTCCTCAAGTCCCCTCTCAGTCGTATCATCTCCTGGAAAAGCCGATCGACCTAAAACTAAGTAAGCCAGGAGCGTCATTTCACGTTCCATTCCAGATACAGACAATAATAATAATAATAATAATAATAATAATAATCCTTGCATTTGATGTAGCACTTTTCACGTCCTTGAGACGTCTCAAAGCGCTTCACAGAATCTGCTGTAAAGTTACTATTATTATTAATTATTATTATTAAGTGAATTGGCTGTATATTTGCGGGCGAAACGCGGCAGCCAATTGCGCACAGCAGCGTCCCCACAAACAGTCGTGTTTCAGACAATTTCGGTGCATACGTCAGTGGAGCTCTCAGGCTGATCTGGAACTCTTGATCATGATGGCCCCACGGCTTCCTGCTCGCGTGAAGACACCCGGCTGACCACCCCCCCACCCCACCGCCCACCCAAACAGAAAGGGACAGTACAGACGTTCCAGCCACAAAAACATTAGCGTTTCCTTGAGAAGCCACATGCAATATCCAAGGTGCCGGCACCTTGGGACGTCCTCCCAACGTGAAAAAGTGCTATACAAATGCAATTTGTGGTAGTCGTTGCGAACAAACAAGGATTGCTACGTCACCCGCTGAATACACGTAAGTCAACACCTTACGCTTTACCACGTGCCGCACGAAGAAGCACTTTCGAGACTTCTCCACGACGTGCTAAGGCGCCAATTATCGTACGCAAGGATTACTAGACACTTTGACCAAAACACCAAAGGCTTTTTGTTTTCGTTTGGAGGGCAAAGATTTCTGAACGGGATCGAAATAGGGGTGGTCCAACTACTGCAAATGGGCAGTAAGTAGATCCAGATAGAGGTCTCTTTGTGGACAATCTCAGCTGGGACTCCCGACCCGTACGATGGTCATTGCAGCTTCCGGTGATCCACTCGAACCTCAGGCACTGCTCACCAGTGCATTCTAGTGGCTTTAGCGAAGAGCAGCAGTGAATAACAATAATAATAATAATAATCCTTGCATTTGACGAGAGCGCCGTATCGCGGGGTGATACGCTGCAAAGTGAATCGACCGCATATTCTAGTGGGGGCGGAAGACGCCTGTGTTGCCTGCACTGCCATTCTCCGCTCGAACACCGGATACCGTTCCGGTCGAAGTCAAATCCCAGCAAAGTGAGGGAAGAAGAGATGAAACGCCGAGTCGCTTCGTTGCGGGTGAAAACAATAATGTTTCCGGCGGGCGATTAAAAAAGGGGAAGCGTTTATATCGGCCTTTTAAATAAAAAAAAAACCCCTACGTTCTTCTGTAACTGATGCAAGCTGGAAAATCTGCGGCGTTTTGCTATTGTGACCGAGAGTCATTGACAATCACAACCAATGTGCAAGAAAGAGGCTGTTGTTGGTGTTGTCGGGGTTGCATTTGCAAGCAATCACCTCAATCAATCGCATTGCAACAACCACGCTCGTTCGATTACACCCACTGCGCTTCACCCACACCCGATGCAACCATCTCATTGCACCCAGTCACTGCACCCACTCTGATTGCACCCAGTCATTGCTCCCACTCTCATTGCACCCACTCTCATTACACCCAGTCATTGCACCCACTCTCATTGCACCCACTCTCATTACACCCAGTCATTGCACCCACTCTCATTGCACCCAGCCATTGCACCCACTCCCATTGCACCCACTCTCATTCCACCCAGTCATTGCACCCACTCTCATTGCACCCAGCCATTGCACCCACTCCCATTGCACCCACTCTCATTACACCCAGTCATTGCACCCACTCTCATTGCACCCAGTCATTGCTCCCACTCTCATTGCACCCAGTGATTGCACCCACTCTCATTGCACCCACTCTCATTACACCCAGTCATTGCACCCACTCTCATTGCACCCAGCCATTGCACCCACTCCCATTGCACCCACTCTCATTCCACCCAGTCATTGCACCCACTCTCATTGCACCCAGCCATTGCACCCACTCCCATTGCACCCACTCTCATTCCACCCAGTCATTGCACCCACTCTCATTGCACCCAGCCATTGCACCCACTCCCATTGCACCCACTCTCATTACACCCAGTCATTGCACCCACTCTCATTGCACCCAGTCATTGCTCCCACTCTCATTGCACCCAGTGATTGCACCCACTCTCATTGCACCCACTCTCATTACACCCAGTCATTGCACCCACTCTCATTGCACCCAGCCATTGCACCCACTCCCATTGCACCCACTCTCATTCCACCCAGTCATTGCACCCACTCTCATTGCACCCAGCCATTGCACCCACTCCCATTGCACCCACTCTCATTACACCCAGTCATTGCACCCACTCTCATTGCACCCAGCCATTGCACCCACTCCCATTGCACCCACTCTCATTGCACAGTGATTGCACCCACTCTCATTGCACCCAGTCATTGCACCCACTCTCATTGCACCCAGTCATTGCACCCACTCCCATTGCACCCAGTCATTGCACCCACTCTCATTGCACCCAGTCATTGCACCCACTCTCATTGCACCCAGTCATTGCACCCACTCTCATTGCACCCAGTCATTGCACCCACTCTCATTGCACCCACTCTCATTACACCCAGTCATTGCACCCACTCTCATTGCACCCAGCCATTGCACCCACTCCCATTGCACCCACTCTCATTCCACCCAGTCATTGCACCCACTCTCATTGCACCCAGCCATTGCACCCACTCTCATTGCACCCACTCTCATTGCACCCACTCTCATTGCACCCAGTCATTGCTCCCACTCTCATTGCACCCAGTCATTGCACCCACTCTCATTGCACCCAGTCATTGCACCCACTCTCCTTGCACCCAGTCATTGCACCCACTCTCATTGCACCCAGTCATTGCACCCACTCTCATTGCACCCAGTTATTGCACCCACTCTCATTGCTCCCAGTCATTGCACCCACTGTGATTGCACCCAGTCATTGCTCCCACTCTCATTGCACCCAGTGATTGCACCCACTCTGATTGCACCCAGTCATTGCACCCACTCTCATTGCACCCAGTCATTGCACCCACTCTCATTGCACCCAGTCATTGCTCCCACTCTCATTGCACCCACTCTCATTACACCCAGTCATTGCACCCACTCTCATTGCACCCAGTCATTGCACCCACTCTCATTGCACCCACTCTCATTGCACCCAGTCATTGCACCCACTCTCATTGCACCCAGCCATTGCACCCACTCTCATTGCACCCACTCTCATTGCACCCAGCCATTGCACCCACTCTCATTGCACCCACTCTCATTGCACCCAGCCATTGCACCCACTCCCATTGCACCCACTCTCATTGCACCCAGTCATTGCACCCACTCTCATTGCACCCAGTCATTGCACCCACTCTCATTGCACCCAGTCATTGCACCCACTCTCATTGCACCCAGTCATTGCACCCACTCTCATTGCACCCAGTCATTGCACCCACTCTCATTGCACCCAATGATTGCACCCACTCTCATTGCACCCAGTGATTGCACCCACTCTCATTGCACCCAGTGATTGCACCCACTCTCATTGCACCCAGCCATTGCACCCACTCCCATTGCACCCACTCTCATTGCACCCAGCCATTGCACCCACTCTCATTGCACCCACTCTCATTGCACCCAGCCATTGCACCCACTCCCATTGCACCCACTCTCATTGCACCCAATCATTGCACCCACTCTCATTGCACCCAGCCATTGCACCCACTCCCATTGCACCCACTCTCATTGCACCCAGTCATTGCACCCACTCTCATTGCACCCAATGATTGCACCCACTCTCATTGCACCCAGTGATTGCACCCACTCTCATTGCACCCAGTGATTGCACCCACTCTCATTGCACCCAGTCATTGCACCCACTCCCATTGCACCCACTCTCATTGCACCCAGCCATTGCACCCACTCCATTGCACCCACTCTCATTGCACCCATCATTGCACCCACTCTCATTGCACCCACTCTCATTGCACCCAGTCATTGCACCCACTCTCATTGCACCCACTCTCATTGCACCCAGCCATGCACCCACTCCCATTGCACCCACTCTCATTGCACCCAATCATTGCACCCACTCTCATTGCACCCACTCCCATTGCACCCACTCTCATTGCACGATGCGTTGCAGTGAGCTGACGGGCAGATTGGGCCCCAATTGGGGTGTTTTGTTTCGTGCGAAAAAAAATTCAATCTTTGAAGGATTGTTTCTGACAGTTTCTAAAAGCCCTAAAACATAATAATAATACATATATATATATAATCGGCCACTTCTGCTGCTGCCCACAGGACGCAAGGTGTCAGATTGGGCTACTTTTGGGCTAGTGATGGCTGGGCTTTGGGCTACTAACGGCTCCCTCTCGCGCCGGTGACGGTTGGGGTTTGAATTTGAATTTGAATGCGGTTCCTCTCCTCTCTCTGTCAACCGTCTATCTTCCCTCCTTCCTTCCCTCTCTCTCTCTCTCCTCCTCATCTCTTTCTCCTCTCCTTCTCGCTCCTTCTCTTTCTCCTTGTCTCCTTTCTCTCTCTCCTTCCCTCCTCCTCTCTCTCCTTCTCTCCCCCTTTCTCTCTTCTCTCTCCTCCTGTCCCACCTTCTCCTTCTCTTCTCTTTCTCCTAACCTCTCTCTCCTTCTCTTTCTCCCAATCTCTCTCTCCTTCTCTTCTCTTTCTCCCAATCTCTCTCTCCTTCCCTCCTCTCTCTCCTTCCCTCCTCCTCTCTCTCCTTCTCTCCCCCTTTCTCCCTTCTCTCTCTTCCTCTCCCACCTTCTCCTTCTCTTTCTCCTAACCTCTCTCTCCTTCTCTTTCTCCTAACCTCTCTCTCCTTCTCTTTCTCCCAATCTCTCTCTCCTTCTCTTCTTTTTCTCCCAATCCCTCTCTCTCTCCTCTTCTCTCTCCTCTTTCTCCCAATCTCTCTCTCCTTCTCTTCTCTTTCTCCCAATCTCTCTCTCCTTCTCTTTCTCCCAATCTCTCTCTCCTTCTCTTTCTCCCAATCTCTCGCTCCTTCTCTTTCTCCCAATCTCTCTCTCCTTCTCTTTCTCCCAATCTCTCGCTCCTTCTCTTTCTCCCAATCTCTCGCTCCTTCTCTTTCTCCCAATCTCTCGCTCCTTTCTCCCAATCTCTTGCTCCTTTCTCCCAATCTCTCGCTCCTTCTCTTTCTCCCAATCTCTCGCTCCTTCTCTTTCTCCCAATCTCTCGCTCCTTCTCTTTCTCCCAATCTCTCGCTCCTTCTCTTTCTCCCAATCTCTCGCTCCTTTCTCCCAATCTCTCGCTCCTTCTCTTTCTCCCAATCTCTCGCTCCTTCTCTTTCTCCCAATCTCTCGCTCCTTCTCTTTCTCTTTCTCCCAATCTCTCGCTCCTTCTCTTTCTCCTTCCCCCCCTCTCTCTGGAGTTCCTGGCTCTTTGCCAACATCAAAGGTATCTTCAGGCCACGACCTCCACCTCCTCTGGACCATGAGCTTGGACAACCTGTTCGAGGAGATACTGGCCACGGAGCAGAAGGTTTTGGAGAGAAGACAGTTCCTCCAGGGAGGTGAGACTCCATTACTACACACCAACAAACAGCAACGCCAACAAACAAACAAACAACAACAAACAAACAGCCACAACAACGACAACAAACAATTACAAATAAACAACAACAAACAACTACAACAAACAGCTACAGAACACTTACAACGAGAACAATAAACAACTACAACAAACAACAGCTACAAACAACTACAACGACAACAAACAACTACAAACCACCACAAACAAACAACAACTACAACAAACGACAACAGACAACAATGACATCAAACAAACGAGCGCCTTTCCCATCGGAAAGATGTTCCAGCCAAGGGGGTGTTTCAAACCCGAGCTTGGAGTTGGGGAGGGGGTTGGGGGGTCAGAAGGGGAGGAGGGCGGGTGGGACCCGGGCCGAAGGCTTGGAAGAAGAGGAAGGTCTTCGACGAAGAGCCAGGTCCTCAGACGGGACTCAAAGGAGGTGATAGGTTCCCAGAGCCTGGAGCGGGAGAGGACACGAGCTGCGGAGTTCTGAATAATCTGCAGCTCTTGGAGGGAAGAGTTGGGAAGTCCAGCGAGCAGGCAAGTTGGCGTGACGAAAACGTGGATCAGGGTCTTGGTGGCCTGCAATGAGAGGTGATGGTGGAGACGGGCAATGTCGCGGAGCTGGGGATAGGCGAAACGGATCACGGCACAGATGTGGGGTTTGAATGATAGCTGAGGGACGAAGGCCACCGCGGTTCCGTATTGGCTCGGTGAGGAGTCGAATACAGACGTGAACAGTGATAATGTCAGCGGCTCAGGTGAGGAGGCGCTGCCAGGAGCCAAGTAGGAGGGCCTCTGTCTTAACATTCAGCTTGAGGAGGTTGGCTCTCGTCCAGGACTTGATGTATAAATAAACAACAAAAATATTTAGTGAGATTCTACTAAATATTTAGTTCACCAGGTATTTTAATATTCATATGTAACTTGGCAGTGTTATTGGTCTGGCTGACCTTGAAATCCATTTTGAGATTACATCTACAGAGTGATTCAAACTTAATAATACACATAATATTACATTTGTACAAGTGCGTCGGCCTGGCGCAGTAGTGGCACTCATCTTTTACCGAGAGGTTTGTCGGTTCAAGCCCCACGTCGGCACTTGGAATAAGATAGTCTAAGATGACACGCCAATGCAGTGCTGAGGGTGTGCCTCATTGTCGGAGATGCCGTCTTTCGGATGAGGTGTTATATATACTAAGGTTTGTGTTCAGGTGGATGTTAAAGATCCCATGACACTGTTTGAAAAGAGAAAGAGTTTCTCCCTGTGTCCTAGCCAACAATTTCCCCAAATGAAATTGGCCACTCACTTCATGGCAGTTTGTGGGACACTGCTGTGTACTAACTGGCTGCTGCTTTTCACCCACAAAATACATAGTCAATCCACTTTACGGTATATCCTGCAAAGCACTTTGAGACATCTTGAAGTTGTATATCAAATATATATCCATTGCATGCATTATTATATTTATACTAGGGTGACCATATTTTGTAAACCAAATCCACGGACGTATAAAAAATCAAACTCGGCACAATTCCTGATGCTGACGATACTGGAGAATGTTGTTGGTTTAATGGCTGCATTTCCTTGATTTGTGTCTCTGTCTTTAGAATGTTTTTGTGAGGTTTGTTGCTTATCCCAAGACAGGGGACATTTTCCCAGGGACACAATACATTATCCAGCGATTGCCCCCAGATATCAGGGACGTGTGATCACCCTAACTTATACAACACCTTTCACATTGGAGAGAATGTCTCAAAAGAGCCCGATGGCCACTTGGCAAAGCTCCCGGCGCGGTAGCTGGGCGGGTGTGTGTGTGTGTGTGTGAAAGGTGATCAAACGCAAGGCCGAAGTGGTAGCCCTGAGCCAGGTCTTGGACAAGGGAAGGAGTTGGAGGGAGTCCGGCCAGTATGACGTTCAAGAGAGCAAGAAGCAGAGCGGCTGAAGACTTCCCTGCCTCATCCAACCCCCACCCTGGATTCGCCGTCGATCGTGGGGTGCCACGTGAAGCAGAGCTGGTGCTTGCTGTTTTGCTGCAGGGGGTGACAGCGAGATAGCGGAGGGATTTGACCTTTAGAGAGCAAGGATCTTGAATTTGATTCGCACCGAGTCGAGCACAGTTGGGTAAGCTGGCTAAGCCTGGTGTGGGAGAGGACACGGGCTGCAGAGTTCGGGATAAAGTGAAGTGTAGTGAATGTGTGTTTTGTAGGCAAAAAAGCTCTGGCGCTTTTGCAAGCAGCAGTGTCCCACAAAAAGCTGAAAGCTCGCTATAAGTTTGTGTCTACAAGAGACACTATAAACTGCAGGACAAGAAAACAACCCTTTGTGGTTGGAAGAGGACCATTTTCAACAACTCAAGGCAAAATATCATTGCAGGACACAATAAAATCATTTGATTATTAAACTGCATAAAGGATTTCTTTATTAAAAGCCTCAATAGCTGCCACTTGGAAACCGCAGCAGTTCTCAATGTTGTTATTACAGCTACAATAATATTGTTGAGTTAGTAAGGAGTGAAATCAAGGGATGCAGCATAAGAAGCATTTACACATTTAAACTTGCACACCCATAATGTGCTGTAAAAATCAATCCGAAGAGCTGTCATAAACATTAAGCAAATTATGTCCATCACAGCATAAGCATCGAGGAACATTTCTGAGAGATTGATGTACTCGCTCACTAAATCATGCAACAATTTATTATAGACATTGAAAATGCTTCACACTCATCATCTTTGCCATCAGATGAGCACACAAAATCATATGCTTTGGAGAGAGTTGTCATTTTGCTTCATGATTTAATGATTAAAGCTGAGTCAGCCTTAATCCTGTTTTGATGTGCAAAAATACCCGTGCCACAATAGCTTCTCAATCTACTTAATCAGTGTAATTGCAATACTGCTTTTAATTGTCATTGTGTAATTGAAATGCAAACTGACAAATATAATGACCTCTGAAGGCATACAAATGACAGATTCTAATCAATCTTAAAAAAGGTTTTGCATGAATTTTGTTAGTAAAATAGTAACTAGTGCCCCCCCACACCCCCTCCCAAATGAACAAAAACTAATTTGGGGCAATGTTCTTGAAGAATTATGCAGACAAATACCAGAATAAAAGAATACACAATGATTGGCCTCCATAGAGATGTGTTGCAGTGAGAAATATTGAATACAATAGTAACAAACCCTAAGTTCATTTTTTAAAGATAGATTCATAGTTAGTGCACTTTATAAATTTTAATCCTCTCTGGGGAGGCATTTCGAAGGTATACTTTTTTATCAGGGTTCAACAGATGCACACAAATCTTGTGAATTGCAGACATAACTCTGGGATTATGGTCTGAGTTCACTGAACACTCAAGATTTGTTTTAAGTGCCGATCTGCTGACATACGATAAGTCTTTCAATTTTGATCATCTTTTGTTTCTTATCTAGTGAATTTATATTCCTTGCTGTGTCTGTTGCAGTGAAATCAGAAATGATCAGATGTAATGAAAAACTCAGAGAGGTCAAAGAAGAATTATGTGCTAACAGAATGACATTAGAGTTAAAGGTGAGTGTGTTTATTTAAATTGTGAAAACTAAGTTATTTTTAATAAGACATCTGCATATCTTTGAGCTATATAAGGCCCCCTCCCCCCCCCCACCCCTACATTTGTCTGTCCAGCCAGGGTTTCTCTGTTTCAATTCCTTAAAAACTAAATTGCTATTGAGCCAATTTCCACAATTCTGCAAAACTTAAATTTTAAGACAAAACTATTTTACAGAAAAAGACTAGGTGGAATTTTGGGCCTAAAAAAAGTGAACAAGCAATCTACTCCCAGGTCTCCATAGATTCTACTCTAAACCATCTGCTAAGAAACTATTTTTTTTAAATGTTGTATTAAAGGCTATATGCAGAACTGGGTCTTCGTACACTGAGAAAATTGATATTGGCTTACAATAAATAACTTTATTTTGTCAGTTTTTCACACTCACCCATTCACCACAACTGGTTGTTTTCTACTTGTACTTTTAAGGTTATTCCTTAAGTATGAATTTGCATTCCGTACTAGAAACAAAATACAGTACTGCAGTTCAATGTCTGAAAAATATCACAAGTAATCCTCTTTGTGTTTTCAGTTACATTAGAGTTAGCTTTTTTCTCCAATTTAAATTGAATTGATTTTACAATTTAGCAAGGAACAAGTCTATAATTTCATCATAGAAACATGCTCTGGACTGACAGAATATCTCCCACTCATCATTTGAATAATTACAAAATATTGTATTATAATTGTACACTGTACTTAATTATTCTGTTTTATGGCAAAGAATAAATGCTATATCAGCATTTTTGGTTTATTTATTGATATTTTTAATAGGACAATAATTAAATTTTAAAACTTGTCAGTTGGTTCACTGGTGTTCAAAGCTGAAAAATATTATTTTCACCCTTGTTCTGGCTGATATCCATTTTCTGTGCACCTAATCTTGCACTTGTCTATTTTCAATTTCGAGCCCTGCCAAAAAACAATTTTGATCCCCACCAATAAAGCCAAAAAACTTTTCTTCAACACTTCCTAAACTTAAATAAGAAAAAAATGCCAGAGATAAGTGTTCTTAAAATATATGCCACATTTGGATTCACAGTTGATCCCAGAACCTATTAAGGATAGAGCCAAGGAAGTAACTAATGCACTACACTAGAACCTCAAAGGAGTTAGAAAGAGGATGAATATATTTGTCAGATGATGTTTTGAATATTGTTCAACACGACATGTAAAAGGTATATTACCATTAGAAAAGTTATAGACAGACCAACAAAACTGATCAAAAGTGTAAAGGGACTTCGTGGAGTCCTGTAGCTCAGTGGTTAGAGCACTCGCTTTGCAAATGAGAGACCTGAGTTCAATCCCAGGCAGGACGAAACCTTGGGCAAGTTTCCTTACTCCACACACCTAATAATAATCCCTCCAAAACCAAACAATAATAAATTGGTCATTTTCAATCTACGACTGTTTGTGGGACATTGCTGTGTGCAATTGGCTGCCGCGTTCGCCCACGAATATATACAGTCAATTCACTTTACAGAATGTTCTGTGAAGCGCTTTGGGACGTCCTCCTGACGTGAAAAGCGCTATATCAAATGCAAGGATTATTATTGCTGTGTGCAATTGGCTGCCGCGTTCGCCCACAAATATATACAGTCAATTCACTTTACAGAATGTTCTGTGAAGCGCTTTGGGACGTCCTCCCGACGTGAAAAGCGCTATCAAATGCAAGGATTATTATTATTATTATTAACCATGAAAAAAGATTGGAACAATTTGGAAAGAAGGATATAGTTGGAGTATACAAATATAGGGTAGGGAAAACCTAGACTTCTTATAAAATAAACCATGACATTAGTACCAGAGGATCTAAATAGAATTGTAAACATGTGCAACACAGAAGGATGCTATCCGATATGACTTGTCTGTGTTAATGCTTCCTCCCTGCTGGAACTATCTGTTTTAAATCCATTCTCTTGCTCTTTTCCACAACCTTTCATATGAATTTTCCTCAAAGCATTTAACCAGTTTTCTTATAAATCCTTATATGGACATGAACTTCAGGAGACATTTGATAAATCATTCCACAGCAAACTCATTTTGATTCATGGTCTCCATATAACATTAAATTCATCTTTGTTCAACATCCTCTGCAAACTTTGGAGACTGTCACTGCTGTTGACATTATTAGATAGATTCTGCTATAAAAAAAATCACGAGAGTGACACTTCTAAAATATTACACGTTTGATACCATTTGTTTCACGTAAGGTAAATAAAATTACCCCCATACAAACCACACAATCAATGCCACATATTTTTTTCCCTGAAAAGATATTTATTCTCCATTTAGCTGATCATTTCCTTGATTTTCTTGTCTCAGTTCTAAAAAATCATATGGTGCCAACTTTGGGTAGTTAAATTTGAAAGAAAAACAAGTAAAAGAAAGTAAAAAATAACTATGAAATATTTTCTACTTTCTTTTACTTGTTTTTCTTTCAATATTAACTACCCAAAGTTGGCACCATGTGATTTTTTAGAAGTTTCTGGACAGATATTCTACATCATTTTCCTTCTTCAAAGATTAATAATAATCTTTGCATTTGATAGAGTATCTTATCACGTTGTCAAAACCTCTTAGTCTGTTCTTCTGGCTCCGGTCTGCTCCACATCCCCCGCCCCAACCGCCCTATCATCGGTGGTCGGGCCTTCAGCCTCTCAGCCCCGAGGCTCTGGAACTCTATCCCCCAGTGCCTTCGCCGCTTCCTCCCTTTCCTCCTTCAAGGCCGGTCTCAAGACCTTTCTCTTTGACTGTGCCTTCAGCTCTCCTCTCCACTCTCTACCCCCTCCTCGCTCCCTCCCTTCCCTCCCCTCACCCTGACCATTTCCCCCCAATGCTCGGGTCCTGACCCAACTGTCCAGTGCCTTGGGACGTCCTCCCAACGTGAAAGGCGCTCTATAAATTGAATCTTGTTGTTGTTCTTGAAAAATTCATAACTTGTAACCTTATCACACAAAATTGTTAATTTCGTATTATTGCAAAGAATTTTTATATTAAAACAGTTTAAATTTCCCCCACTAATATTTATTGCTTTAATTATTGCCTATGATTTGTTTTGATATAGATTGGTAAGAATATGGAGTCTCTCTATCAATGGTAGTAGAAACTTGATGGGCAGAATGATGGAAGAGTGTAGAATACATTTAAATTACAGCAAAGCCCTGTTACAGTGTGGGAGTTGAGGGCCATAAAATCCCAACCAGCCTTATATAAACACAAGCATTAGCTGATCAGTTCTTCTGCACTATTACATGACTTATAACTTGGCCAGTGACATTGCTCCGCATATGCCTACAGAAAGCTAGCTGCAAGTCCACAGGGCAACCACTTCCTAAGTATAAATCTGCATTATAATGAAGTCCTTTATATTAATAATAATCGTTGCATGTAATATAGAGTTCTTCACAGAATATTCTGTAAAGTGAATTGACTGTACACTTTGTGAGCGAAACACGACAACAAATTGTTTGTGTCCCACAAATAGTCGTGTACTAAGTGACCATTTTTTTTTAAGGAATTATTTCTCCCAGAAAAGCGATCCGCCATTCGATTAAACAGTCAAGTTCTTCATTACTGCTAGGTAAACAGAGGTGTGATGTAAGGAAACTTGCCAACGTTTCATTGCCGGGAATGGATTTCAGGTCTCTCGCGTGTGAAGCAAGTGCTCTAACCACTAAGCTACAGGACTCCACAGTAATGATGCTTTACTGTATTAAATTGAAAACAATGTCATATTGTTTACCTATTATTTGATAACAAAGTTTATCAACTTTAGCTTGATATGGATTTACCACATAGTTGATGATTATTGAACAATTGACTACTTATGAAATTCACAAAGGCAAGAAGCAAAAGATCTTACTTATTTCGATTCTTATTTCTCTACATTCCTATTTTTGGTGACCTGAATGTAACGTTTATTGGATTCTTCAAAGAAAATGTCTGAGGATGTTTAAAAGCATAGAGCAAACATTAATTTGGGTGTTCTGTGAAGGCAGATACCATATAGTTAGAATGTGAATGATAATATTTGCTTTTCATACCTGAATAGTTGCCTCACAAAGAAGATGTTGTTGTGCTGGTGTGAGATATTCGCTGGAGTTTAAATAGCAACATAACCATAATTATTCATTGACCTTTCCAGGCAGGACGAAACCTTGGGCAAGTTTCCTTACTCCACACAGAGCCTAATAATAATCCCTCCAAAACCCAAACTAATAATAAATTGGTCATTTTCAATCTACGACTGTTTGTGGGACATTGCTG
This sequence comes from Callorhinchus milii, assembly GCF_018977255.1. Taxonomy (NCBI): domain Eukaryota; kingdom Metazoa; phylum Chordata; class Chondrichthyes; order Chimaeriformes; family Callorhinchidae; genus Callorhinchus; species Callorhinchus milii. The sequence goes on from NW_024704748.1 coordinate 2,490,712, forward strand.
TGCGCAATTGGCTGCCGCGTTCGCCCACAAATATATACAGTCAATTCACTTTACAGTGTGTTCTGTGAAACGCTTTGGGACGTCCTCCCCACGTGAAAAGCGCTATATCAAATGCAAGGATTATTATTATTATAGCATTTTTGTACTTTTTTTTCTGATGATGTTATCTGGCATTAAATCCATTTTAGAATATACATTTTTTTTCAGTGAATCTATGCTCTTCACATACTGCAGGGAAACTTGCCTAACTGAAAGGATGAAATTGAAAACTTTGAAACTTTGTACTGAAAAAATTCCAGTGTTCCAAGTTTATGAATAGTTTTCACTGGAATAACTATTAGGGTCGAATTTTATACAATAAATAATAATGATAAAATATTAATCCTTGCATGTGATATATCACGTTGAGAGTTTTGAATTATTTGGATTTTGTGGATAGTAGAGCTGGGGATTGCAATAGTCAAGGCCGGAGCTGACAAAATGGATGAGGGCACCGGTTGCATTGGTTCTAAGGTACATTATTCGTGAATCTTCCACACCCTGTGATCCCACTCTGGGTCGCAGTAGTTATAGGAATAGTGTCTTTGTAACTTCGAGACTATGGGTAAAAAGAAATTAGTTCATGTTGTTTGGGGCACCAATTATACATTCCTCTCCACGAATGGTTTTTCCTCCGGCCCCCGCACTGTCTCGTGCGGTGTCCCTCAAGGCTCTGTCCTCGGTCCCCTCCTCTTCACCCTCTATATGCTCCCCCTTGGTGACATCATCCGCAGACATGGGGTTCCACATGTATGCGGATGACACCCAACTCTACCTTTCCTCCTCTACCCTCAACTCCACGACCACCGATGTCCTGACATTGAGTCCTGGACGAGAGATAACTTTCTCCAGCTCAACGTGCGCAAAACTGAGGCCCTCCTGATTGGCTCACGTCAGTGCCTCCGCACCTCTGGCGCTGACAGCATCAGCATCCAAGGCTCCACTCTCCACCTCTCAAAGCAGTCAGGAACCTCGGGGTTCTGTTCGACCCTGAGCTGTCCTTTCTCCCTCATATCTGCGCCACAACTGGCACCGCCTTCCATCACCTCCGGAATGTCGCCAGACTACGGCACTACCTCACCCCTCACGCTGCTGAAACCCTGGTTCACGCCTTTATCACCTCAAGGCTGGACTATGGGAACTCTCTCCTCGCCGGCCTTCCCGGCCCTCCCTCCACACTGCAGGTCATTCAGAACTCTGCAGCTCGTGTCCTGTCCCGCACCAGACACCGCGACCACATCACTCCCACCCTCGCCCTCGCTCGCCTCCACTGCTCCCCATCCCCCAGAGGATCGAATTCAAGATCCTCATCCTCACCTACAAGGCCATTCACGGCCTCGCTCCCTCCTACCTCTCCGACCTGCTATCCCCCTACCTACCCGCCCGTACCCTCCGTTCTTCTGGCTCCGGTCTGCTCCACGTCCCCCGCCCCAACTGCCCTACCATCGGTGGCCGGGCCTTCAGCCTCTCAGCCCCGAGGCTCTGGAACTCTATCCCTCAGTGCTTTCGCCGCCTCCTCCCTTTCCTCCTTCAAGGCCGGTCTCAAGACCTTTCTCTTTGACCGTGCCTTCAGCTCCCCTCTCGACTCTCTACACCCTCCTCGCTCCCTCCCTTCCCTCCCCTCACCTTGACCATTTCCCCCCTGCTCGGGTCCTGACCCAACTGTACAGCGCCTTGGGACGTCCTCCCGACGTGAAAGGCGCTCAATAAATGGAATCTTGTTGTTGTTGTTGTTGAAGTGGATCAAGTGGAATCGAAGGGTTCACATGGGTGATACTACTGATTCTATGACAAATTATATCACGTCTTAAAGGGACATGAAGCTCATGATTTTTACCCAGGTAAATGTATCTACTGGTGTCGGAGCTTCAAACATTATGTGGAAAGGATTTAACTGAAGTCTCGCCAAGTTTGGTGATGTTTTTTTCAGGCCGATAGTCATGCCAGTGTGTGTAGCGCTATTGAATAATAGTCTGTGATAGTCTATAGATCATTCTTCATATGAGTAAACTGCATCGCTGTCAGTGAGTAGTATTTTATGTATGTTATCACTTTGGTCTTTGCATGAAGACTTTTTAGATTGAAGAGTTTGTTGACAGATCTGTAAAGGATACATAGTCCAACATCAAGATTTATGGTGGCAATAGTATTTTCAAGCATATCGGTGAAGAAGAATCGACATACATATGTGTGATTACATTTTTGGCATTTGCACACCACTTGGATGTTCAGAAACTTCAAGAAGTCAAGGTTTGTAAAACTGATCATGGAACGTTACACACAATGACAGTCAGAAAAGTCAAAAATGGATGGCAGACTGATATTGAATTATGGTGTGGAAACCTATCTTTAAAATGGATTACTATTCAAAGGCCTTCGACTTGTTTGATGATTCCTATATGAATGCGTTCTGCGCTGATCGACAGAGTACGTGTTGGAAACCGAAAGATCTTACAATGCAAAGGAGCTAAGTAATGTATATGGTGGCATTAAGGGTGAGTTATTCCAAAACAACCCTAAGCCAACACACCTTTCCTATTTAACTTTGCCGAAGATTGTGTATAAATTAAGGTTAAAAAATAGTTAGCACCCGGACAGGGTTGAATTTCTTCTACAAATACAGAGTCACTATGCTTGATAGTAAATCATGTGAAGCGCTTTGAAACATCTTGACAATTTGCTAAGGTACTATATCAAATGGAAGGATTAATATTAATGTTATTAATTTTTTCTTGTAGAGAGTAATGAGAATTTGGAATGAACTTCCCCAGAAACTATAAATGAGAAATCGGTTGACTGATTTAAGAAACAGATGGATGCATAATTGAGGAGTAGAAATATTAATGCATATGGCAAAAGTGGGATTAGGGAGAATGTAGTATTTGCGCAATGGAATTATCTGTACTGAATGATCTTGATGGGCCAAACGGCTCTCTCCTATACCTAAATTCCTTTATTTCTGTGAGGACTCATCTGTCTAAATGTCCACTTCATAGTATCTACTACTCTGGGAAACCCACTCTTGACATTAACCTATTGATGCATTTTCGATTGTTATGCTCAATTCTATAACATCTATATGAGTGAAATAGCTGTAACGAGCGACATGCAATCTTCTATGGTTGATGGAATAATGCCATGTAATTCTGAAAAGCAAGCAGTGTATAAAGTTCCCATAACATGAAACGTAATACTGTAAGTCTAGCTGCTGCCACCTTCACAGTAAATGACAAAGCAGTAATAATTATGCACTGAGTTTCCATGTGACTACAGTTACTCACATATGGCAGTCAGATTTTATCTGCTAAGCTTTAATATCCTACACATAAAGCACTGCTTTTCTGAAATAGCCAAATATATCGTTCTCAACTGGTGAAATGTGTTCAGAGGGTAATGCTGCCTTTTTTTCCCTTTACTCCACTTTTATTTTCTGGGTGTATTTAATCCAACCTCTGGTACTATAAGTATCAATTGGTAAAAAAAAGGACATTTTGAACGATTCAGTGTTGAAGAAGTGTTGAGAAAGCAGAGAGAAATTTAAACAAGTGGACTCAAAACATCTTGAGCATATTCATGGTTGTTTTCAGATCCAGTTCATCTTGAACTCTATTTCCAGTTTGGTCAGAGAGCAAATATAAAACATTGAACATTACCATGATAATATTTTAAAAAAACAATTTCAGTAAGGATCTTAGATTTCTGGGAAAGATATCTAGGAATCTCAAAAATATTATGTACTGAATGAATGTTTTGAAACTTGAAGCATTAACATTTAAAATGTTGAATTAATCAAAATACCTGTTTTTCAAAGAAGTAACTAAAATCCAACCAGCCTGCTCCCTTCCCTCCCCTAATCTGAAACATAAAAAGAATCCTGCACGCTCAGGCTGTAATTTAGAAAGTAAATTATCTGTGATAATTGAAGTGTTTGGTGGTAAATACATCAGAAAATCAGAAAATAGCTTCAGCGGAAGGCAGAAGCAACTAAAGTACAATATTATTAACGTTCCAGCTTTCTAGAAAAAAGATGCATTGAGTTAATTGTAAACAACCATTGAAATAATTCCAATAAAACACAAGATAGGTGACCACTTTATACTGCTAAATGAAAAATATCAATGCACAAGAAGGACATAATGGGTATTTACTGTCACTGAATGCCATGATAGGTGCCTTAGATCCTTCTGAACAAAACTCAGTGCACATGTAATGTTGAAACATCTCAAAGCCTTTTACAAGTAAATGCAGTCAAGTGAAGTGACTATCTATTTTAGGTAAACACAGCAGCCAATTTATGCGCAATCCTGCAAACAGCCAAACTTCAAGAGCTAATGAAATTTCACTGGACAGCGAATCTTACTATGCAGTGTTCCAGGGCACTGCGGATGACAGCACAGCCAGCCTGGCTCATCAGCAGGACCTGGAAGGGCAGACCAGACACTGGGGGCAAGGAGTCATCCCAGTTAACTGCAAACCAAAGCGCTAGGTAGGATGATCATAGCTGGACAAGCAGCGGGAAAGCTTGCCAGACAATGGCAATCAATGGCAAGCTATGCGGTTTTAACTGGTTAGGCTTCAGCAGTTACCCTAATATCCAAGCCTTGGCTCTTGCCAACCTGCGCCTAATACTTTCCGGAATCAGCGAAGCAGGATGCGTCCCTCCAGGGAGAGTGAGCATTCCATTGCAACAATCTATCTCTGGGCTTTCCATATGTAGGTGAGAGGCATGGAAATCTCAGCTTGGGTTGGATACTCTTAAGTATGGTGATGTCAGACATCCGGCTGATCAAAAAAAATTACTTTGCTTAAAACTTATTTTTGTAACATTTACATCATACATATTAATCCTTGCATTTGAAATAGAACATTATCAGGTTTGAACATCTCAAAGTGCTTCACGTTGTATTCTTTAGACTTCAGTGATTGTATTTATAGGCAAGCAAAGTCACACTAACATCAATGAAGTGAATAATGAACATTTTTTCTGTGGTAGATTGGGGGCTAGGACACCAGGGTAAACTCCCTTCTCTTCAAATTATGCCATGAATTCTTTAGTATCTACTTTAAGAGGCTTTCCAATCTATTCCTGCTAATTTGACTTGAAGCTATAATCTTCGTAAATTCTGTAAGGCACTTTGAGACGTCTTGATGATGTAATAAGGTGATATAATCAAATACAAGGATTATTACTGTAACTAAAAATAGAAATAAGATTTCAAAATAATGTTCTTTTCTAGATATTCAAAGAACATGGAAATGTTTTTCACTTGTATGGGACAGCCTCCCGAAAATATTACTGTTCAAATTGAAGGGAAGATTTGTAATTGTTTTGGTAATTATGTAGATCTCTGCAGCATAGGTATCAATTAACTGATCAATTTGTGTCACTGTATTTCACCAAAGAAACAGGAGTTCTCAGAAAAAAAATTCCATTTGGAACTACTAAAGAAACGAGAGGAAAGCTTAAAGAAACAAAGAGAAGAGATAACTAGAGAAAATAATATCTACCTCGAAGCACTTGTAAGTTTTTAATTCTTGTGTTTAATGCATTTTCTTGATTATTGCAGTTATGTTTAGCATATTATATAAGACCAAAGACCATAAGGCATAGGAACAGGAGTAGGCCATTAGGCCCTTCGAGCCTGTCCCGCCATTTAATAAGATCATGACTGATCTTCTAACCTAATTCCATTTACCCGCCCTATCCCCATATCCCTTAATCTCTCTATTCTTTAGAAATCTTATGAACCTCAGTCTTGAATATGTTCATGGACTGAGCATCCACATTTTTTTGTAGAGAATTCCATAAATTCATTAGCCTCTGAGTGAAGAAATGTTTCCTCAACTCAGTTCGAAAAGGCTGACCCTTAATCTTGAGATGATGACCCCTAGTTTTAGATTCTGCAACCAGGGGAAACAGTCTCACGGCATCTACCCTGTCAAGACCCTTAAAAATCTTATAGGTTTCTACAAGATCACCTCTAATTCTTCTATATTTTAGAGAATATAAGCCTAGTTTACTCAACCTATCCTCATAGGTCAACCCCCTCATCCCAGGAACCAACCTAGGGAATCTATGCAGCACCCCCTCCAAGGCGAGTATGTCCTTTCTTAAATAAGGAGACCAAAACTCCACACAATATTCTATTGGTCTCACTAAGGCCTTGTACAACTGCAGCAAGACTTCCTTACTCTTGTACTTTAACCCTTTTGCAACAAACACCAACATGGCATTAGTCTTCCTAGTTGCTTGCTGTACCTGCATAGTAACTTTTTGTGATTGGTGTACAAGGACACCCAAATCCCTCTGAACACTAACACTATCTAGTCTCTCCCCCTCTAAAAAATAATCCGCTTTTTTATTTTTAACTACTTAGGTGACTAGCTTCACACTTCCCCCGTTATACTCCATATATTGAGAACAAAACCATAAAACTTTAAGACCATCCATGGCTTTGCCCCTTCCTACCTCTGACCTGCTGACTCCCTACCAACCTGCTCGCTCCCTCCACTCATCAGGCTCCGGTCTGCTCCACGTCTCCCGCCTGACCCGCCCTACCATCGGTGGCCGGACTTTCAGCCTCTCTGCCCACACACTCTGGAACTCCATCCCACGGTCCCTTTGCCTCGCTTCCTCCCTTGCATCCTTCGAGGCCGGTCTCAAGACCCTTCTCTTTGACCGTACCTTTGGTCTCCCTCCCACCTCTCTGATTTCCCTCACCCCTACACCACCCCTCCCCCATGCTCGGGCCCTGACATCTGACTGCTCAGCGCTTTGGGACGTCCTCCCGACGTGAAAGGCGCTCTATAAATGTAATTTTGTTGTTGTTGTTGTTGACTGCCAGTTAGGAAACATTTTGTGCCGGTATATTTTAGCCGCAGAAATTTAGATATTGTGTGCTGTGTGACACAAAATCAGTCCTCAGATACTTTCATTAATATTTAAATTGAAAACGAATGCAGAAATGTACACTATATTCCCCGTCAGTTCATATATTTCTGCATATCTTTGTTTTTGTACTATGTTTAAAGAAAAGTCAGATGGTATAGGGCATTGGTCCTCCCATTAAAGAAGGAGTGATGCAATGGTTTTTCTTCTCTGCAGTTGCTTTAATTTTGCATTTCTGATCTTCATTATACTGTCCGATGGTATCCTCAAGTAGTCTGGCAGGTACTTTTGTGCAAGTAGATTATTAATATCATTCCCTGGCTGAGCAGAAGAAGGTAAATTGACTATGGCCATTGGTGTCAAACTTGAGAGTAGCTCTAGTGGAGGCTTTTTACACACCTGCTCCGCCAGGGAATGATAATAATAATTCTTGCATTTGATATAGCGCCTTCGAGACATCTCAAAGCGCTTCATAGAGTATACTGTAAAGTGAATTGACTGTATATTTTGTGGGTGTGTACACACCTGCAGAATTCTGAAGAGGGGAAGAAAAAATGTTTGTAGAAAATCATGTTGGTGCTAACTGGTACAAAAATGCTCAAGGAAAATTCAGTATTCAAAATTCTAATTGATTTACCTCAGAAGAAAAGGCTTCGGCTCTTAGAATTTTTGGAAATAACTGATCCGGTATGTTTTTCATCATTAGAATTGTACTTAATTCTTTCTTGTAGAAAGAAAAGAAGAGGAAATATACTGAGGAACGAGAGAAATTTGTTAGCGAGATTTCAGAATTTAACACCGAGTACGACCTACTAAGTAACAGAGCAATTGTAATTGAAATCAAAGCAAAGACAAAAATATGTGACTTGGAAGCAGAAGCCAGGTGCCTGGAAAGTGGTGAATATATTTTTTTTAATTCAATTTTAAGCATTTTAAATATAGTCAGAGCACAATTCATAAGATAGATTTTAACCCACAAAATTTCTACTGATTTAAGTCGATTTCCACAGGTGTAGAGGGTTGCTTAAAGATTGTTTTGTGGGTTAAAATTTTCAATTGAATCACAATTCGAAACATATAGGAGCGTAGAATGTATATGTTTGAAAAAGACAGCAACAAGAAATTTATACAGTGGCCCTCAAGCAGGGCAGCTTCCCAGAGCGTTTGACAGTGGCAGGGCACGACGCTGAGCTGGGGGTGGGGGTGGGGGTGACTAGGCACGGTTGAATAGGAAGGTCTTCAGGCATGACCCAAAGATGGGGAAGGAAAGGACAAGGCGGAGGAATAGAGGAAGGGTGTTCCAAAGTTTCCGGGCATAGTGGCTGAAAGCACGGCACGAGGGACATGGAGAAGGCTGGAGCCAGTCGAGCGGAGGCAGCAGGTTGTGGGTTGGGGGATAAGCAGGTCGGAGAGGTAGGGAGGTGCCAGGGCATGAAGGGATTTGAAAACAAGTGTGAGGATCTTGAAATCAATCCATTCGATAATGAGGAGCTAGTGGAGCCCTGGCTAGAGCTGGTGTGATGGTCCAGAAGGCCATTCTGGACCATGTGTCCAGGCTTAATGTAAATAAAAATTCATACATTACTCCATCCTTTGTATTCTTAATTGATTTGTTCACAAAACAGCTGTCTAATTTTCGGCCTCCACCAACTCTCTAGGTGAGCTATTACACATGTTCACCACTCTCAGTTAAAGTTAAAGTTAAGCTACATTCTTCTGAGCCCATTTGCAGAGTCTTTGACCATGTCAAACATTTAGATTTAGAATCAGGGCTCAATTCATCTGTATTTTTAGGATCTTGAATAAACCAATAAGATCTCCCTTGAATCTTTCTTCAGTGTGAAAATTCCTAGCTTATGCAGCCTCAATTTGTAATTCAGGTATCTAATTACAGATATCATTTTTCTTCCTTTTCTGTTACTCTTTCCTTCTGTCAAGATATCGGTACATTAATACAGCAACCAGATTTACGCATAATATTCAAGGTGAGGCTGAACCAGTGCTCAGTATGAACCCAGTATCATTCCTGTGCCAACGCCTTGGGACGTCCTCCCGACGTGAAAGGCGCTATACAAATGTAATTTGTTGTTGTTGTTGTTGTGACATACATTTTGCCCTTTTAGCTATACACATTGATACTTAAAGCAACACAAAACATTTAGAATTTGGTTGACAGTGTGGCAAACTAAAGCAGTCAGCATCCCATAGCTGAAAATCTCATGGAGCATTACACACAACAATATTTTTTAATTCTCTTGATCTGTCATTATACAATTTGTGCATAAGGCACTGGTTTAACAGTGCATTTGATTTGTTCAGTGAAGTAGAAACTAACCTGCCAGTATAAATTTTGTTTGTATTGAATCGATGTGTTTAACTTTCTAGTTAATGTATATAGTTAGCACTGCTGCTTCTTACAGACTACAGCAAACAGATTGAAACTTCATCTGAATAAATTAATATTGCACAGTTATTAAGCAGAATTGTATGCGCAACATAACATTTTGATTGATATCTATTTGCAGTAATCACATGGGTTTGTTAAATAAAGCCACAGAGTTATAATTCTGACTATAACTTCTTTACTCATCTATTCACCTAGCGTAGGTCGGCAATACAATTGGAGAAAAATCCCCAAGAGACACTTTCCTTTAGCAATTCCCTCCATCACTGTACACATACAACTCTTGAGTCTCAAATTCATATCCTCTGAGTTCCCCATCTGGTCTGGAACCAAGAGATGTCAATAACCTTTAGTTATCCCTATCAACACTAGAATCTGTGTGCTGTTTTTTAACCATTCTGATGCAGTTTGTTTTTAATATTAACTGACAGTGAGTGTCAGCTAAGTATGCGTGCAACTCAGTGTTATTCTATTGGCAGCCAATATTTGTTTCTCAATTGTTCTGGTCTAGCTTTCCTTTTAGAATGATTTAGGTAATATAGTATTTCAGTTCTCCGCTGCTATAAGCTTGTTGTGATGACTAGATTTAATAAATGGTTTTGGACTGGTACTTAAAGGTCAGTCTGGCCCAGTTCAATATTGAGCATGTTTTTCTTGAATCTTATCAAATATTGGTGCACAAGATGCAGAAATACTTGACAAATTATAAACTGTTTTCATAGAAGATAGTTCTACTTCAGGTCTTAGGGTCAATGAGCTCTATACTTTGGAAGATGAGTTGCCCTACCTCATTTAGCAGGAGCATAGAGTCAATTTCGCCCCCAATTTCACCCACAAATATAGTCAATTCACTTTACAGTCTATTCTGTGAAGCGCTTTAAGACATCTAGAAGATGTGAAAAGCGCTATATCAAACGCAATGATTATTATTATAATACATTTCCTACATCTCAAAGGTGATTTTGGAATTACTTCCTCAAACATTATACTTTTTCTTACTTATCCAATACCTCATGAGTCATACAAGCTATATTTAATTCAGTAAAGGATCCTCTCTTGAATACAATTAATAGGACAGAAAACGTCAAAAGAAACTTAATAATTTATATTCTCAAAACCTCAAGTTGAATTAATTGTCCTTTGTCACATTATTTAGAAGTAGGCTTTATTTGGCTGGAGCAATAGTTATTGTAACGCCATGGGTGAGGAGTTAATGGCAACCTTTTGAAAAGACCTATTGCTTTGTTCTTGGTAGAAAAAAACAGAGATTGATAGATAGTAGTTTGATGTATTCTTATTCGTGCCTCCCATTTTCTGGTGAGACTTATATTATGAAAAGTTACCCAGAGTGTGTAGAGTATAAAAAATGAGTAAGCAAGGTAGATTATTCACCTTCAGGTGTAAAAGCTAACATTTTCTAAGTCACTGCATCATATCTTCCTTCTCGGTGGTTTCATCTCCTCAGGCTACAATTACAAAATCTCTGTGCATTTTAGTCATACCATACATAGTTTATCTTTACAGGAAAGAAAAATAAAATATTTATCTGGGTATTCAGTCATAATAGTTTTTCTCTCAGTAAAAAAGCCACATTAGTTGTATTTAGAGCTTAATGGTTTTAATAAAACCAAAATTCACTGTAAAACACTGCAAAACAACAACGTTAAAGAATGAAATTCAAGGAAAAGGCAATAATAGTCTCAACAATAATTAAGTTTAATGGTTTTCCATTTTGTGGTTTCAGATATGAAATGCCTTGAACAAAAAAACGTTCAGCTGAATGCACTCAAACTGCAGAAAAATGGGGTTAAAAAAGAGATTCTGCAACTTCAGGGCAAATATCAAGGTTAAACAACTATAAACTGTCTCCTACTCTCGCTCTGTCTCCTACTCTCGCTCCTGTCTCCTACTCTCGCTCCTCCCCCTGGTTCACCACCCACCTCCGTTCACTGAAGAGCCAGGTGCGGGCCGCTGAACGCACCTGGGTCAAATCCGGCCTAATGGTCCACTGACAAATCTGGCTGGACCTCCTCAAAATCTACCGCTCCACTCTAGCCTCGGCCAAATCGTCCTTCTACTCCAGAATAATCCTGGAGGCGAAGGACAACCCCAGGCTACTGTTCTCTACCACATCCCAACTCCTCCGTCCCCCCCGCCACCCCGCGCAGGTCATCTCCTCCAACCTTCACTGCGAGGAGATGCTGGATTTCCTTGAATCCAAGATCAAGGGAATCCGCTCCGCGGTCACTTCCCCTCCAACATCCGTCCACCACCCACCCCTTCCCTCCCACACTCCGACTCCTACCCATCCTCCCCTACACACCTTCGTACCCGTTTCCCCATCCTCTGTCACCAAACTCATCCTCTCCCTGAAACCTACCACCTGCTCCCTTGACCCCATCCCCACTCCACTCCTTATCTCCCAGCTCCAACTCCTTGCCCCACATATCACAGACCTTGTCAACCTGTCCCTCTCCTCTGGCTCTATTCTCATTCCCTTAAAAACTGCCACCATCACTCCCACCTTAAAAAAGGTGGGAGTGATGGTGGCGTCGCAGCTATCAAGCTACCGGCCCATCTCCAACCTCCCCTTCCTATCCAAGGTCCTGGAACAAGTTGTCGCCTCCCAGCTGCGCTCTTTCCTCTCCAACCATTCACTATTTGAACCCCTTCAATCGGGTTTCCGTGCTGCCCATAGCACAGAAACTGCCCTGGTCAAGGTCACCAATGACATCCTGACCATCTGTGACCAGGGCTCCCTCTGCCTCCTCGTCCTCCTCGACCTATCAGCAGCATTCGATACAGTCGAACATGCTATCCTCCTCCACCGCTTGTCCTCCCACCTAAACCTTCAAGGCCCTGTCCTTGAGTGGTTTAGGTCGTACCTCTCCCACCGTCTTCATTTTGTCTCCACAAATGGTTTTTCCTCCGGCCCCCGCACTGTCTCGTGCGGTGTCCCTCAAGGCTCTGTCCTCGGTCCCCTCCTTTTCACCCTCTATATGCTCCCCCTGTGGTGACATCATCCGCAGACATGGGGTTAACTTCCACATGTATGCGGATGACACCCAACTCAACCTTTCCTCCTCTACCCTCAACTCCACGACCACCGATGTCCTGACAGCTGTCTGTCCGACATCGAGTCCTGGACGAGAGATAACTTTCTCCAGCTCAACGTGTGCAAAACTGAGGCCCTCCTGATTGGCTCACGTCAGCGCCTCCGCACCTCAGGCGCTGACAGCATCAGCATCCAAGGCTGCACTCTCCACCTCTCAAAGCCAGTCAGGAACCTCGGGGTTCTGTTCGACCCTGAGCTGTCCTTTCTCCCCCATATCTGCGCCACAACTGGCACCGCCTTCCACCACCTCCGGAATGTCACCAGACTATGGCACTACCTCACCCCTCACGCTGCTGAAACTCTGGTCCACGCCTTTATCACCTCAAGGCTGGACTATGGGAACTCTCTCCTCGCCGGCCTTCCCGGCCCTCCCTCCACACTGCAGGTCATTCAGAACTCTGCAGCTCTTGTCCTGTCCCGCACCAGACACCGCGACCACATCACTCCCACCCTCGCCCTCGCTCGCCTCCACTGCTCCCCATTCCCCAGAGGATCGAATTCAAGATCCTCATCCTCACCCACAAGGCCATTCACGGCCTCGCTCCCTCCTACCTCTCCAACCTACTATCCCCCTACCTACCTGCCCGTACCCTCCGTTCCTCTGGCTCCGGTCTGCTCCACATCCCCCGCCCCAACCGCCCTACCATCGGTGGCCGGGCCTTCAGCCTCTCAGCCCCGAGGCTCTGGAACTCTATCCCCCAGTGCCTTCGCCGCCTCCTCCCTTTCCTCCTTCAAGGCCGGTCTCAAGACCTTTCTCTTTGACCGTGCCTTCAGCTCCCCTCTCGACTCTCTACCCCCTCCTCGCTCCCTCTTTTCTCTCCCCTCACCCTGACCATTTCCCCCCGCTCGGGTCCTGACCCAACTGTACAGCGCCTTGGGACGTCCTCCCGACATGAAAGGCGCTCAATAAATGGAATCTTGTTGTTGTTGTTGTTGTATTTACGTTTTACTGCAGTCATTAATTGATGGCATGTACGAGTTAGTGAAGCAATACTTTTTTCTGATTCTAACATTAATTTTATTAAATGTATTAATTTAGGAGATTTTTTAAAATCCCTTTTAATCTAATCTATATAATGTGAAGCTGTTTAAAACTGAGTATCCCAAAGAAATTTTTAAAAAGTTTGAAAATATAGCTGAAATTATATAATATATTTGACCTCCCACCTGAGTATTGGGTTGGCAAAGCCTTAAGATAGGAATATTAAATGCACTTCTAATAGTCATTCTAACACTGCTGTGAAGAATAGTTGTACAACCCTTTCAACTTACTGGCGTAACTCTTGGTTTCTTCAATGGAAAATCACATTAAAACTTTGGGAAGTTTACGTTTACGTTTTGAAACTGTCTTCTAAATATATTCAATTCTTTCATTGTAAATGTTTCAAACAAGTGAATTTACCACTACTGTCACTAATTACCATATTCAAGAGTTGATGTTTCTCACAAATGATTGATTCCTATTTGCCTATTAACCTTCACATACTATGGTAATGCAATCAATGGGGAAATCAGTGTGGATACATATTCCTATAAGGCAAGTTTTTCTGTCAAGCTGTTCTTGGAACACATAGTAAAACCCTCATCCAAATGCTCACTGAAATGTCTCACATTGACAATCAAAGTAAATTTGTGTTGCCAAGAACAATTTGTCTGTTGCAATGTAGTTTCATTGTTAAAATCACAAATTTGTCAGGAAAGATATTTCCTACCTTAATTCCTACAAGTTTAATATGAATGTTTGTTTAGTTTGCTGGAAGGCTTACTTATGAGGATGTCAAAAGTTTGATTCAGCTGGACTCCACATTACTGCCATCTCAAATAAGGCACTGAATATTAGTTGGGAGCAGTCCCAAATGTGTTCCAAGTAGTATGGATTGTCTGAGTTGGATACCAGTTCAGTACATATAGCCATGCAACTTAAAACCCCTTGGAGCTTACACACCTCTTCTACAATCAATGAGCTGTCTGTCCATCTTTCTGTTTGGCTACCAAAAATAAAGGAGATTTTCCCTGTGTCCTGGCCAACAATCCCCCAGATAAAATTTTTCATTGGTCCTGGCTGTTCGTGCGACATTGCTGTACTTAAACCGATTGCTGTGTTTGCCTAAAGAATACAGTCGCTACACTTTACTGTAAATTCTGTAAGGTGCTTTGAGATATCCTCTCACATGAAAGGAGCTAAGGATTATTTATGATTTACCAAACTATCAATGCCCAAAGCTGACTCTGACTCAGTCCTCCATGATCAAGTCTTCAAATGGTGCCATCAGCTCTAATGACCAGTTTAGCTTTGGCAGATGCAGTTACTTCTAGGTCCAGTCTGTCTTCTAGGTCCTGGCCAGAGTGGCCAGGTTTTCCAGTAGATATTCAGGGAATGTCAGTGTTTCTAACAGCTTTCAGCTTCAGTTGATGCTTTGATTCAGGATCTGAATGATGATCCATTCACCTTTGATGATCCATTCATTTTTGATCAATACTTTCCAGTAGCTAATGTCTTCTGGCAAGGAGGCTTGTTCACAAATTCTAACATATGCCTTATTAGTGGTAAAACATAGCCCCCCCCACCTGCCTCTCCTCTGAATCTTGTGAAGAATTAGTATTATATCCCCAGTCATCAAAACATATTCCAATGTGTAGCACACCATTCTTGCAAATATTGACCATGTGTTCTCTTCCATTTCTGATTGTAGCCTACAGGGCTGTGTACAGCACTAATATGAGATAGAGAGGGACTGGCTGGCTATTATTCAGCAGCATTGTTGTCTTTTGTCCGAGGTGGATTGACTGGTTCAAAGAGACCAGTTCCATTAAAGTAAATGGACTCACTCAGTCCCTCCCCCATCAGTGAGAGCGCTAAAGAGACCTAACAGAACTGAATGCAGGTCCCAGGGCTCCTTAAAATGCAGTCCTTTCTCATCAGAGTATAATCAACAAATCTGATTTAGCAACTAATTGTGAGGCAACCACAATCAGCAAATTACTTTTAGCTAGAGACTTCAGGATAAAATCAATCAGCATGGGACTGATAGTGAAACTGCTGGACATGAGTGAGATGGGTAGAAAGATAGTACAAGAACAAGGTGCCCGACAGGTCATCAGTAGCAAAACGTAGTGCAATTTAATATGTCTGATTAAATTCAGAAATCATAAAACAAATGTTTTAAATGCAACTAAATTGCAGGTAAATTATCAATGCTGTGTACTGTGCAAATCACTCTATGAATGCTGGAGTCAATGAGAGTACTAAAGAACTGGTCTGTTTCATGTTGCTTGCAATCAGGACTTCTAGGAAGGTAACACGTGTACACGATTGATTCCGTTCTTAAAATAATTGGTAGTGAATTTTGGTTAAAATTTAAAAAAACGAATATCTTAAGGGACACCGTTTTCTGGTAAAAGAAAAAAAAGTCCTAAAGTTATAACATCAAAATATCCATGTTAACCACGTTTTTTATCGATTTGATTTTGTGAGTTCTATGATTTTTGCAACACAAACAGATCAATGTAACGTTAAGAGCTTTTGATATGAAGTTATTGTAAACTTATGTTCCAGATTTTAAAGATGAACTGGCTGCAGCTTTTTCTCACACTCAGACACAAGAAGCAGAAAAAGCACAGATTTGTCAAAAACCACAAACAGATCATGAGTTTTTAAGGTAAGCATACTTCTGTTTGAATCAGTGCATGTCCAACTATGATGTGTACCCACAAAGTGATTTGGCATAGAATTTATTTTAAATGCCATTTGTCCAGTCTGGTGACTACCTTTCGCCTAATTGATTGGGAAAAGTGGATGCAATGGATTTTCTTCTTTGTTATTCAAAGCCTCCACACATCAATACAGTGGACAAGTACTGTGCAGAAGATAAACAAATGAGAAGCTTTCCTTTTTGCAAGAACAACTGTCTTCATCTGTTAGTGCACTTCCTTAAATGTTTTTGATTAAGGCACACAGGGAAGCACTGCCAAAACATTAACATAGCTTAACTTTGTCACTCAAGGGAGCAATTGGGAAATTTAATCATTCCCAAGACGGAATTGTTCCTACTAATTACCAGTATTTTATTACAAGTTTTGAGGTCTTTGTCTCAACATTGAGGTAGGGTTCTAATCCAAACCAGAACTTGTCTAGCCTTGTCTTGTCTAGCTAGACAGACCAGCTGATGATATGAGAGCTGGCCATCTTGTCAACAACAACTTGCAGTTTACGTTGGCTTTCATGCATAAACAGACTTCAAAGTACTTTCAAAAGTGGTGGGGATCACCTTGCAGGAAGGAAAGAAGGGGGAGTTTTTGGTTTTGCAAATATTCACCAGCAGTCAGAGGCTATTAATGTGCTCAGGTTGGAATACAGTATGTGTATAAAAACCTTATCATCCCAAGTGTGAAATGGTGTTACAAGCAGGTAATATTAACACTGTGCTATTTGCTTATTACAGTACTTCAAAATGGTAATAAGCAGTAGCGAAACATTAGAGCTTAAGAACATAAGAACATAAGAATTAGGAGCAGGAGTAGGCCTTTCGGTCCTTCGTGCCTGCTCCACCATTCAAATAAGATCATGGCTGATCTTCTCACCTAACTCTGGTTAGCTGCCCTATCCCCATATCCCCTAATCCCTCTATTTTTCAAGAATCTATCAGTCTCAGCCTTGAAAATGTTCAAGGACTGAGCATCTACAGCTTTCTGGGGTAGTGAATTCCATAAGTTCACTACCCTCTGAGTGAAGAAATGTTTCCTCAACTCTGTTCTAAGAGGCTGACCCTTAATTTTAAGACTGTGACCCTGGTTATAGATTCTTCTACCAGGGGAAACAGTCCCTCTGTGTCTACTTTATCCAGCCCTTTAAAAATCTTATAAGTTTCAATAAGATCCCCCTAATTCTTCTGTACTTTAGAGAATACAGCCCCAGTTTATTCAGCCTATCCTCATAGGTCAGTCCCCTCATCCCAGGAACCAACCGAGTGAATCTAAGCTGCAAGTCTGAATCTAGGGCAAGTATGTCCTTTTTTAAATAAGGAGACCAAAACTGCACACAATACTCTAGGTGCGGTCTCACCAAAGCCCTATACAGTTGCAGCAAGACTTATACTACTAAACCTTTCGAAATGAACGCTAACATGCCGTTCGCCTTCTTAGTTGCTGCTGCACCTGCAAACTAACTTTTTGAGACTGGTGTACAAGGACACCAAATCCCTTTGAATACTAACACTATCTAACTTCTCCCCTTCCAGAAAATAATCTGTTCTTTTATTCTTGCTACCAAGGTGAATAATTTCACACTTGCTAACATTGAATTCCATCTGCCACCTACTTGCCCACTCCCCGAGCCTATCTATATCTTGTTGCAATCTTTTTGCATCATCCTGAGAGCTCACTCTGCTACCTAGTTTAGTATCATCCGCAAATTTAGACACATTACATTCAATGTCCTCGTCCAGATCATTGATGTCAATGGTAAATAGCTGAGCCCCAAGCACTTTACTAATGTTAATCTCCCTAAGTTGCTTGCTAACATTGTCTTCTCGGTCCTCTATTTTTGGTATGTATCCAGTGTCTTCTACGGTGAAGACTGTAGAAAAATACTTGTTTAATGACTCTGCCATGTCTTTGTCCCCTATTATAATTCCTCCGGTCTCTGCCTGTAATGGACCCACATTCACCCTCGCTAGCCTTTTCCTCTTTATATATTTGTAAAAACTCTTGGAGTCTGTTTTTATGTTCTTTGCCAGTTTGCCCTCGTAATCTATTTTCTCCCTCTTGATCAATTTTTTGGTCCTCCTCTGTTGTTCCCTAAAGTTCTCCCAATCCTCGGGTTTACTACTCATCTTCGCTGTTTTATAGGCTTTTTCTTTTGATTTGATACTTTCCCTAACTGCTCTAGTTAGCCATGGCTGCACCACCTTTCCCATGGCATTCTTATTCCTCAAAGGAATATGTGCTCGTTGGGAATTTTGCACTATCTCCTTGAATGTCTGCCATTGCTGGTCTACCGTCAAATCTTTAAGTTTAGTCTCCCAGTTTATTCTGGCTAAATCCTCTCTCATACCAGCAAAGTTGGCTCGATTTAAATTGAAGACTTTTGCTTCAGACTTAACTACTTCCCTCTCTAACTTAACGCTAAATTCCATCATATTATGATCGCTTTGCCCTAGAGGAGCCTTAAGTTCCAGTTTCATTACACAAAACAAGGTCTAATATGGCTTGTTCCCTGGTCGGCTCCTCAGCATATTGATCTAGAAAATTATCTCTAATACATTCTATAAACTCCTCTTCTATGTTACCTTTCCCAATTTGGTTGTCCCAGTCTATGTGCAGGTTAAAATCACCCACAATTAGTGTCTTTCCTTTGCTACATGCTCCACTAATCTCTTGATTTATACCTTGAGCGATACTTTGACCACTGTTTGGGGGTCTATAAACTACTCCCACTATAGTTTTCTGCCCCTTGAAGTTACGTATCTCTACCCATACTGACTCTACATCTTGCTTTTCAGATTTAAAATCTTTCCTCTCTACTGTTTTTATCCCATCCTTTATTAGCAGGGCCACTCCCCCTCCTCGTTTACCACATCGCCTATCTTTCCTATATACCACGTAGCCGGGAATATTCAGTTCCCATCCCTGATCACCCTGTAACCATGTCTCGGTGATGGCTACTAGATCATACCGGTTTGTCTCTATTTGTGCAACTAATTCATCTATCTTGTTACGAATGCTTCGTGCATTCAGATATAGTGCCCTTAATTCTGACTTCCGGCTATTAACCCTATTCACCAGCACTCTATCACTGTACTTCCTTTCCCTGCTTGACACACTTTGCTCTTCTCCCTTGTTAATCTGCTCTCTTGCTTTTGTTGATCTCAAGTTTAACTGTGGTGGACTATACTTTACTATGTTTTTACCTCCCCCCCCCCCTTAGTAGTTTAAAGCCCTTTCTACCTCCCTATTTATTTGCGTAGCCAGGACATTTGTCCCAGCCCTATTTAGGTGGAGCCCATTCCTTTGGAAAAGCTCCCATCTTCCCCAATACTCGTGCCAGTGGCCCATGAATTGGAATTCCTGCTCTCCGCACCACTCTTTTAGCCAGGCATTCAGATCTATGATCTTCTTTTGCCTGTACCAATTAGCTCCTGGCTCAGGTAACAGTCCCGATATCATCACTTTGGAAGTTCTATTCCTTAGTTTAATTCCCAATTCCCGGAACTCGCTCCTTAACTCGTCCCTACTGGTCCTACCAATGTCATTGGTCCCTATATGTACCATTACGATTGGATCCTCTCCCTCATGCCTCAAATTTATCTCCAGCCCGGCGGTGACATCCTTCACCCTGGCCCCAGGAAGACAACAGAGTCTTCTTGTCTCCCTGCTACGGCTACAGAAAACTGTATCAGTCCTCCCGACTGTCTCATCCCCAATAAGAATTACATTTTTAACCTCCTGCACAGGGGTGTTGGGGTCAGTTTGCCCATCTTCCTCGCAGATTTCCTTGTCCACACAGGTTGCCAATATTTTATACCTGTCAGACAAGGCTAAAGTCTGGGATTCTTCAGCCCCTCTCATTCGGGAACGCTTGCCTGCCCGCCTGACTGTCACCCAGTCATGTCCGTCGCTGCTACATTCTTCTTCCTTGGGACTCAGGGGAGTGTCCGGCTCCAGGATAAAGCTGTCTAGGAAGTTTTCTCCATCCCTAATGCTGCGTAGCGTCTCCACCTGAGACTCCAGCTCAGCTACTCTCAGCTGGAGCTCTCTGATTTCCAGACACTTGCGGCAAACGAAGTTGCCCGGACTTAAGGCGCCCTCCATTGACTCCCACATGTGACAGACCTCGCAGTTTACCTGCCACACCATCTTCACAAACTTTATATAGATACAAAGATATATAGCCTGCCCCCACTTCCCCCTCTGCACCTAATTCCCACTCTCACCAAATTCCCTCACACTCTGGCCTCGCCTCACTCCGGATGTAGCTCACTCTGGGCTCTCGTAGGCACAGTGGTCTGAATAGTCTAATTGTATGCAGAAAAGTTCTATATTAGAAAGTTATGGAGTGCCCAAGATATAATTGGAATAAAGATATAAACCTTGTTATCAGAATTTTCTTCTCAGTTCCTGTAAAATTTGCAGAGCTTATTTTTGTCGAGTGTTACAACGTAATGAACCAAGGATCAATACTGAACTTGTGGCATGAATCAAATGAACCATTTCCTTCTCGTAAATCATACAAAAGATTTTTTTGATTACAGCAATACAAGGAGCTGTACATTTGCTTAAAATCACCTAAGGCATCATAGAAATTAATGGTTTGGAGAAATTGGTTGATGTGAAAATTAATTTAATGTTAATTTCTTCTGGGCGTGACCCATCAATCACAACAGTAATATTCTGGTACAAACTGTTTTACAGAAGTAATACTTGAATCAAAACATTTACATTTTTTTATGATTGAAGCTGGTACTGTTTTCACAATATTATCCTACAGTTACATAAGACTGCTCAATCTATTCATTCACTAGGGTGGAAATGCGTCATTTCTACCTTTCTCTTCCTTGGGATTCCCACACGAGTAGTCATTCTGTCACTTGTTCTACTTTCCAGAGGTAATCTACCAAACAATCCATATTCCACACAGTTAGAAAGTCATGTTGCTGACAGTACTTGGTTCAACTACAACCACAGTGGTATGAAATAATGTTTTTAATTAGAGTACTGTCTGCTTACCTGTCATATCAACACTGACCACAAAAGATATTTAAGCAAGTACAAATCTTAAAAATTTAATATTCTTTCCAATTACAGAATTTTACAATTATTTCTGTATTGTAATGAAAATTCTGCTCTGTTGGCAACAACAACAGCTTGAATTTATATAGCACCTTTAATAAACATCTCAAAGCACTTCACCGAGATAAAAGGAAAGCACTGAACAGGAATGTGAATTTAAAGGTACTGTCCAAAGAGATATGTTTAGAATGTTTGAAAGCAGAGAAAGGAGAAGCAAAGCAAAAGGATTTGGGTTGAGGATTAATCAACAGCTTCAAACCAAAATTAATTTACTTATAATTGGATTCTACAAACATGGATGAAAATATGCTATCAAGATTAAAAAGAATCATAATGTTAATTTCTTATAATTTTTGCATACAAACATAATTGCGAAAGACTAGTTTCAAAGTGAAGAATATACAGTATTTTCTGTTCTCAAAATGTTTCAGGCTAAAGAACGAGTTGGAAATGCACAGAGAAGATGACTTGGAAAGCGTTTGTGAAGCTCTTCGAACGGAGATACAGTTCCTGCAACTGGTAAATTGTGTTTGTGTAATTCCCCAAACTATTTGGCATATATTATTTGCAACTCAGCTAAATATTAAAATGTTCATCCAAGTAATGCCGGCCTTCCCGGCACCTCCCTCCACACTGCAGGTCATTCAGAACTTTGCAGCTCGTGTACTGTCCCGCACCAGACACCGCGACCACATCACTCCCACCCTCGCCCTCGCTCGCCTCCACTGGCTCCCCATCCCCCAGAGGATCGAATTCAAGATCCTCAGCCTCACCTACAAGGCCATTCACGGCTTCGCTCCCTCCTACCTCTCTGACCTACTATCCCCCTACCTACCTGCCCGTACCCTCCGTTCCTCTGGCTCCGGTCTGCTCCACATCCCCCCCCCAACCGCCCTACCATCGGTGGCCGGGGCTTCAGCCTCTCAGCCCCGAGGCTCTGGAACTCTATCCCCCAGTGCCTTCGCCGCCTCCTCCCTTTCCTCCTTCAAGGCCGGTCTCAAGACCTTTCTCTTTGACCGTGCCTTCAGCTCCCCTCTCGACTCTCTACCCCCTCCTCGCTCCCTCCCTTCCCTCCCCTCACCCTGACCATTTCCCCCCTGCTCGGGTCCTGACCCAACTTGCTCGGGTCCTGACCCAACTGTACAGCGCCTTGGGACGTCCTCCCGAAGTCAAAGGCGCTCAATAAATGGAATCTTGTTGTTGTTGTTGTTGTTGTAATATTGCCTCTTATGATATTACACAATATTATTATAATGTATGTTTTTAGACAGATGTCTTAAAAGTGGTAGTGAGACAAAATTAGTAAAGGATATACCAATACATATATGGATTGTTAAACAATATCAAACAGTACTCTATAAGAATAAACTGAGATGATCAAAACTGGGAAGAGGTATCTAGTCCTGTTATAACAGTGTGGATATGGAGATGAGATAGATGGTCTAGAGTTTTGTTTAATTATTTTGAGGACTGGGGAGTAATTATGTACAATTTGCCTCATGAGAAGAGAAAACAGAATGAGGAAGAGTCCATGAATCTGTAGATTTTTGCATTATCTTGAAAGAAGTGGACTTGGTAAAGTGAAGACTTCATCTGAAGAATGAAGCCAGTGGCAACAATTGCTTGACAACAGTGGTAGGACAAGAAGAAAGGAAATGGAAAGCAGGGGTGAAAAAATTCAACACCAACACAAATTTATGTCGCACACTTCACATAATGTAGTGTCTCAGAATGCATTTGTAGGAGCAGGGTTGGATGCCAAGCAGGTGGAAGAGGTCATTGGCCCGTTCGAAGAGGTAGATAGGATGTCAGGCGGGCGTGAAGACAGAAAGAGAGGGAATGAGACAGAGTAGTAGAGGGATGGAGTTCCAGTGGTTAGTGGGCATAGGATCTGAAGGCTCAGTCACCGATGGTTGTACGGAGAGGATGGGGGACTTGCAGGGTAGCTTAACCACTTCATTGATCCTTCTACTTTGCGTTACTGCCTTGTTACTTTACTCCTTTTAGAAACTATCTCAGGGCAAACAGCAACAGATGAACAACTCGCGTGTCACTTCACAGTGGGGAACATCTGAATTGTCAAATGAGCAAGAACACGGTCTGAGCCAACAACCATAATCTGACAGAAGAAGAGAGGTAAATACGAACTGAGGCCTTGAAACGTGGGAAATGATGTTCTTCTGAAGCCTAAGTGGTTTTGATAGGAAACTGAATGGGATTCGGTGAATGTACGACTTAGGCGTTTATATGATTTATAAAGATAAGATTTATGCATGTTTTACTGTATATGCAAAAGAAAAAAAGGTGCTTTTTGATGTAAAAGTCCCAGCCACACCGTAGAGTGAAGCTCAGATATCGGTCCTCTGTTTTTCCTTCCTCAGGATCCATAATGTAGACGTGGCATTAGCCACATGCTGGGGTGTGCCTCAATAACAAAAATGGACTCTGCCTCATAGCCCCAATAAAGATGCTAAACTCATTCGAATCATGTTTATATTGCAGAATAATTAAGAATAGGTCAGATAGAATTAATTCTGAACAGCCATGAGCTGTTGATGCTGATTTTCCTCTGTCCAGCTCACGGCCATTGAAGCCAGTTCCAACTGAGAACAGCAAACTTCACACTGGCCTTAGAACCTGGATAATCCAACTTGCTACTTTTGATTTTAGCGCTACACCTTATACTACAAGGTCTTTGAATCCTGTTAGCTTTAACTATTGTTTACAAAGACTAATTTAACTTTATAGTTATTTGTTCTACTGAGTTTAGAAGTCACAGGACTTATTTGTGTTATACTGATAATGCTTATTTTTATCTACAGGATCAATATTTGGAACGTCATCAACAGATTATACCGCTGTGATGCATTGCCAGAAGGATTAACATAATTGTTCAAACGTTTTAAATTAAAAATACCGTTCGGCTATTTTCAAAAACACTGTGTGTTGTTTATAGGTGTATACACAACATGGAGTCCTGTAGCTCAGTGGTTAGAGTAGTCGCCTCGCAAGCGAGAGACCTGGATTTGATTCCCGGCAGGGCGAAACCTTGGGCAAGTTTCCTTACTCCACACGCCTGATAATAATCCTTCAAGAAAATTAAATAAATAAATAGTAATTTGGTCACTCAATCCACGACTGTTTATAAGACACTGCTGTGTGCAATTGGCTGCTGTGTTTCGCCCACAAATATATAGTGAATTCACTTTACAGTATATTCCGTGAAGCGCTTTAAGGCATCTAGAAGATGTGAAAAGCACTCTATCAAATGCAAGGATTATTATTATATAATAGTTGTTTATAATATAATATTTTTATGTTATTATAATAATACTTTGGATTTGATGTAGCCCCTTTCACATGAGAGGATGTCTCAACGAGTTTCACAGGATTCACTGCAAAGCATAGTAAATGTATTTCTGTAAGTGAAATAAAAGCTTGATGCAATGACATCTGTAATATAGTATTCAAAGTCTTGACTAACACAGGTACTCATACCAGTTTAAAATCAACATTACCATTCTCACATAACCAAAAGTTTAAGGCTAGATACTGCTTTTATTTTCACTTTGTTGGCTTCAATGATTTGATTGATGGTTTAAGTTTTTGCCCCCTTTCAGACCCATTTAAAGCTTTGAGACATCTTCTTGACTTGAAAGGTGCAATATAACATAAATGTAAATTTTTGTTATGAAGGGATGCTCTGTTGTTTCCTGCTTTAAGGAGAATCTATCTGACATGAGCTATACTTTCAAGTCTGACATTCCATGCAACCATTAGCACAACATACACAATGGGATAACGCTCATTAGTTTCTTGCCTGTCAGTTAAGGCTTTATAATTAAATCCATCAGCAAAAGAATATGTGCAAAATATTTTATTTCCTTGTAGCTTTCTGAAACTTATATCACTAAATTGAGCATTTCTTCAAAAATATTACAGATACCAGTTGGTGTCTTGTACCCTGTGGCGTCGCACACCAATTATTTCATTACCTGAGCTTTTTTCTTGTTTTCAATGATTTCAACAAAGCAGGCTGTTCATTATTTTCATGTTAGAAAACAAAAGTACTTTTCATGTATTATATGAAATAAAAGATGACTAAGTAATGAACTAGAGGCATCTGTTGATGTTTTGGAGGTATTTTGTGTCTGAATAATTAACTTAGGAGCTGATGGTTCCAGTGTAATTTACCTTAGTACTGCAGTCTGTTATTTANTTTTTGTGCATAATGGGTTTCAAATTATCAGATGACGATCTGTAAACATTATGCAGGGCTTCAGTAACAAATGCTTTTCATATTTAATATTGCCTTTGCCAATGTGCTCAAACAGAAATAGAAAATATTACATCTTAGTAAGAAGTTGAGGCATTTTCCCTGTTCCTGTCTTTTTATATTTACTTTGAGCACCAGTCTATTTTTTTAAGTCATTACCCAGCTTTATAGAGATTACTTTATCCTGTTTTACTTCTGTCACTATTCCCTTAGCTTTTTTTTATTTCCTATGTCTCATCTTTTCTTTCCTGTCATATCTGCCTTTTTGAGGATGTCTTCTTTATACCACAGAGAATTTGTGGTTGAAATCAGTTGCAAGAGTGGTTTAATGTGTTTCTCCCTCTGATTTTTTTCCCTCTCCACAGAATCTTTGATCTGTATTCCCATGTCTGTCTGCTTCTCTCCCACTTGAATTGTCATTCTACAATGTGCACTTACCTGCCTTTGAACGACTAAAAGCTTCAAAATAAGTCAAGGGCTTTGAATTCTTCAAGGTAAATCTGGTCATGCCATTCCTCCAAACTATTCTTGCTGATTTCTGCCAGAGCCTAAGAACCGAGAGAATCTTACAGCAAAGACTGAGGCCATTCGGCCCATCGTTCCTGTACCGACTCTTTGAAAGAGCTATCCAACTAGTGCCACTCCCCTGCTTTTATCCTGCAAATTTTTCCATTTCCCTTTTGAAAGCCATTATCGAATCTGCTTACACCACCCTTTCAGGCACTGATGAAGCTACTTCTGCCCCTATGTGACATCAGCTAACGATCTGGGTATCGAACCTGGAACTTCTTTGGTCTGAATGATTCAGTTATATCATTTGTCACTGTGTTTTACAGCGAAATCCTGTGAAACCCTACGAGTTGTTTCGATGACTTGATCAGGGGCTATATCAAATGCAAGGATTATTCTACACAAAGCAGTGGATAATTTAACTGAGCTATTGGGGAAGCTCTTAATGATTATAAAATTTAGCAACATGAACTTACAAGAAATGGACTCAATGTATAGGTTTTTACATGATGTATTTCAGCTCAGGCGGACTATTAGCTGGATTTCAATCAGCAAGGCATGGCAGATATTTTTGAAATGTTAAAATGGAGCTGGATGGGTTAGAGAAATATGATGTGATAACGCCATCTTGTGGCAGTGAAATGCTCTTCAAATTAACAGCCCTCACTCAATATTAATGAAATAATCATAATCCTTACCTTTGATATAGCACCTTATCATGTCATTGAAACATCTCAGAGTACTTCAAAGCATTTTATTGGAGCATGCATATTATCGTGGAAAGGGTTGATGCAACATTTTGTTTTACCATATGAGTGTGATTTGCAGCTCTCCGAGACACGTATCTTGTGTGAAAGACGATACTGTATATAAATGTAAGTTATTATTATTGATTATTCAATTCACAGAATATAACGAATGGATCCAAGGTCGATGTCTAACTGAAAAATATGTTTTTCAGTGTAAGTACAGTTTGACATCCAAAGTTGCTCTTTCAGCCATCTGCATTTTTATTGCAAATGAAATTACAGCAACAAATCTGATATTGCTTTAGTATCTGCTAACGTCATGATTCTGCTTGGGTTGTTTCTCTTCACTTAAAAGTTTTATTAAACAGTTATAAATAGAAGTAGATACAGACATAGGCATAAGTAATTGACTACACATTATTATAGAATGATCTGTTTTCATGTATCTTAAATAATAATAATTATCCTTCCATTTGGTACAGTGCATTATTATGTTATATTATGTTAGCGCTTCACATGATATACTGTAAAATGGTGTGACCATGTAGAGCAGGGGTCTGCAACCGGTCGATCATCTCTAGGTGGCGCTCTCATGTATGATCAAAAAGAACAAGAGGAAGGATCGATGGAACTACATAGTTATTTCGTCCAATTGAAAATGAAGCCAGAGGCACAAAGTACTTTGTACATCTCGAAATAAAACTATAACTTTATTATTTAAACTGCGGTAAATCTTCCCTCCACAAGCTGCAGGTTATTCAGAACTCTGCAGCTGGTTTCCCATCCCTCAGAGAATAGAGTTCAAAACTCTCGTTCTCAACCCTTTAAAGCCCTCCATGATCTTGCTCCTCTCTGACCTTCTAACCCCATATCAGCCTGTGCACTCCCTCCTAAGTCGGACACCGACGCAATCAGGTCCCCCGCACTTCCCGCCCCACCATTGGAGGTTGGGCATTCAGCACCTCTGCTCCCACACACTGGAACTCTCCCGCAATCCCGCCACTTCACCCCCTCTCTTGCCTCCTTCAAGTCCCGTCTGAAGACCTTCCTCTTTGACTACATCTTTGGCCACCCTCCCACCCTGCTCTCCACCCCTCTTGACCCCAACTCCCAGCTAGGACCAAAACTACTGACTGTCCAGTGCCCTGAGATGTCTTTCCGATGTGTAGGGTGGTATACAACTGTAACTTATTGTAAATACCGGTCATTCCTCTGATTTCATTGAGCATTCAACGAGACGACACCTAGTGGTGATCGGCCCCTGGTGTCGAGTCACAGTAAATGTGAAATGCTTTGAGACATCCAACATGAAAGGTGCTATATTAAATGCAACTCTTATTAAGTGAGTTCATATGAAAATGCATAAATAGAATGTTTTCCTTTAAATTCTCGATTACATTTTTGACAAATCATTAATACAATATTTACACAATCGATTGCTTTTGTTTCCAAAAACTTACAGAGACTCTTAAGACTATTTACACGTTGCACAAATCACAAATCATTGCATGGGTCTCTGTTGCAAATGATCGACTTCATATTCACATAGTCATTATTTTGCATATGTCCCCTTAAAAGAGACGGACCTTTTTTACGTGGCCTTGGAGGACCATCCATGAACACCTGTTTTGGCACTGCGTAGTCATCTGCGATTGAATTGTATGGATATTCATAACCAAATGAGTCATTGACTGTACCTTGCACTTTCCACGCTTCGGTCAGTACCTTTGCTTCATCATAGAGTGAAAAATCATTTTGAGATGCAACTTCATCGTATATGGGCTCTTTCGTCTCCTGTTCGGTTGTTTGTTTCTTTAACGCCTTTAAGTCTCCCGCTGCTTGGTATCCACTGTGCACAGCACCGTAAACGGTTTTGGAACAATCAGACATTACAATAGAAGGAATTTTCTTTTGAGCCAGGTTAATTTCAGCAGTGTCACGGATATGGGTTTTGGTGGAAGACCTCACAAAATGCTCGTTGGTTTGGTGTGGTGGGCTTCCCCCTTTACTGTATGTAAAGCTATTTGTTTGCTGTCTGCCTACTTGTCTCGGCAAGGACTTACTGTTGCTTGGTCGTTCCAAGGGCACTGTCAGATTAGCGCCTCGTGAGCTGGGTTTCGAATGGAACATAGTTCTGTTCTCCATCGTCTCTGTGGATAATTTCGAACTCAATTCACCACGCGGTGAATTTAAAGGGCTTGTTGGGAAGCTGTACTGAAACCTGACTGGTGATTTCCTCAGTGGAGAGCGAGCCTCATTATCTGACCCATCTTCACAAGACAGGTGATGTATGCCTTCGAAAACATCTAACACTGCGGAAGGTATTTTTTTAGATAATTGGTACTTATGTTCCTTGGGATACCTGCACATTTCTGACAACTTGCTGACAGACTGTGGACTGCCTGAATGTGGCTTGTAAGTGGCGGATTCAACGGTTAATGAATTGTCGTTTTCTAAAGAATCAAAATGATTTCGTTCTTCATCGCTGTTTTCTCTCTGGATTTTCACAGCAGCGTTTACTGAACAGACGATCTGTTTTCCGTGTTTGGTTTCGAATTCAAACTTGCCTGGACCAGATTTGGAACTTCTTCCAGATTCAAATGAGAATATTCTCTGAAAAACACACACATTAGGATTGTGAAAAAATAAGTAAACGTTTCTGATATTACCTGACGTGAAAGGCGCTATACAAATGTATTTTGTTGTTGTTGTTGTCGTTGGACCACCATTTCACAAACACAAACACTTATTATCACAAGCAGCCAACGCAAAAATATTCTTCTGCTCGGATCCAGTGGTGTCATAGCATTTTCACTACTCTGCAATGTAATGCCACCTAGAATTGTAATTGTAAAATAGTACAATTCTAAGAATAGACACTTACTCACAGTGAGGTTTTGAAACTGGTATGATTCGCTCTAAATTTCCCACGTCACAGGAAAGGTATATTTGTGGGTTTGACTGCTTTGCCTGCTTTGACTATATCTGACCCTAATATCTGTCCAAACCGAGAGATTGTGAAACTGCAGAAAAAATAAAAAGGTTGCCCGGTTCCACATGGGGGTAGTTTATTAAAATTATTCAAAATACAGTGCAACCAAAGTCCAAATCTTCCACTTAAAATGCAACTTTCTTTAGCCACCGTCTGAATGATTCATCCACTTTATGGACAGAAATTTGACATGCTAACTTGGAAGAAATGGCTTCTTATTCTGCTAGAGAATTTAAAACATATTCATTTAGTGAAAGTTCCCCTTTACAATCTCACATTTTTTTTCCTGCTTAAAGACATTAAAGATCCCATGGTGCCATTCTTAAAGATAAAGGAGTTTCTCCCAGTGTTCTGGCTAACAATCCTCCACATACAGCAACAACAGCAAATTTGCATTTATAAAACTCGTTTCATGCAGGATTACATCTTAGGTTACACTTGCCATTGGTTTTAGATAAAATTAGTCATTCGCTTCATGGCTGTTTGTGGGACGTCGTTGTGCATAAATTGGCTACCACGTACACTTAGAAATACACAGTCAAATCACTTGATAATAAAATTCTGCGAAGCGATTAGAGATGTTTCTATGTTGTGATAAGGCGCTATCTCAAATAGTTTTATTTTGTCGTCAGCGTAGTGTGCGTCCACAAAACCATCAACATATATCTAAACCAGACAGAGCTGTACATGTGTATGCCACCTACAAATGGAAATGTTTCTGTGTCTGGAATCCATTGCTATATCAAATGCAAGGATTATTATTGTTATTATTTGTTATAAACCATCAATTCATTATAATTTTGTTTTAAAAATGAGGCTTACCGTGTCTCCGCCAAATCGCCTTAGATACCGGTAAGGCCATTCGTACACCACTTCTTCGGAGACAATATTTTTTAACATCAACACTTCCTTGTCTAGCGTTAAAAAGTACATTCCGCTGAGTTCACATCTTTCCGATGCGTCTGTGCTTCTTACTGTGACTGTGTAATCGTTTACTGTCGAGGAGAAGAAGAAACCATTTTAGCAAGAACACATTTTAACTAAAAACGTAACTAAATGTATGCGAGTCACTGCCAATATTTGCATAGTGATCGGTTCTGTCCTCTCTCCCATCACTGCACTCCCCATTTATCTTTCCCTACTCTCTCTGGCAAACCTCTGGTTTCATGCCAAAATGATCATTTTTTTAAGCCATGGCCTGGACTGTTCATTCCGCTCAGCAAACGCTGGCCTACTTCATGTCCTCCACCTGAGCCACCGCCTCACCATCAATAGGTGAGCTTTCAGTCATTTTGCTCCTACTCTCTGGAACTCCATCATGGAGTCTGTCTGCCTCACCTCCTCCTTCCACACCTTTAAAGCCTGCCTTTCAGACCTATCTTTTTGACCACTTTTTGACTATTTTCTTGACTTTTCGGTCACCTTCCTCAACCCCACCCCAACCCCAGCTTGGACTTGTGGTCTGATGTGTGAAACACCTTGAGATGTTCTCAGGACACGAAAGGCATGATGGAAGTTGTTGCTGTTGGACAGTGGGTGAGGGGTGGGAGTTATGGGCGAGGGAAGAGGAGAAGGGTAGACTAAACATTGTTCAGGTCAATCCCAGTGTCTTCACCTACAAATGCACACTTTTCAGTAAGGATCACTGGATAATGATCAGGAGTGAGAATGCTGGTTGATTTTATTTTCTGGTCCCAAAGCCTGGAGATGGAATCCCTACTGCCACATCACCTAAGAACAATCATTTTTTTTTAAGAGATTTTGCAATGGTTCAGCATCACACTTCTCCTAACCCCCTACCATCCTGCTCGCTCCCTCCGCTCAGCGGGCTCCGGCCTGCTTCACGTCCCCTGCCTCGCTCGCCCACTATTGGCGGACAGGCATTCCACCACTCTGCCCCCACCATCTGGAACTCTGTCCGCAGTTCCTCCGTCTCACCCCCTCCCTTGCCACCTACAAGCCCCATCTCAAGACCCCTTCGACCGTGCTTTCGATCTCCCTACTTCCCCCCTGCCCCGCCCTCCACCCTCTCCCACCTCGACCCCAAGCTCGGGTCTGTAACTCTGTCTCTCCAGCGCCTTGGGACATCCTGTTGTTGTTGCTACATTGACCCACTTTGTCGTGCTCCGCCACTGTCAAGCGCTCTGGGACGCTACCCTGCTTGAGGGGTGCTATATAAAGGCAAGTTGTAGTTGTTGTTTGCCACTTGGGGTCTTGCCAAAGCCACAATCAGCAACCAATGTATTCAGAGATTCAAGCCCACAGCCTGTGTCTCTACCAATACATTAATAAGTACCCCTGATATATTTCTAGCTAATTATATAGGAGTTGTTTGTGTTGGGTATATTTCACTACAACTCACTCTACTGGAACTTTGAAACAGAGAATTTAAATATCTGGGGCAAAGAGGAGCGTATTGCAACATGCTACGTGTCAGAATCCTTGTACATATCCGTCCTCCTAAGCTGGAACAGCAGGGATGTAGATATCACAGAGGCTCACAATTGAGGGCTTAATTCATTTGCCGAACAAATACAATAAAAATATCTAATAATCACCTATGCCTATTTATACCCTGATGTTTCAGGCACTTTTTTCTCAGACACAGGAAAGAGCGCTTGGTGCCGAGGCTTGTACGAGAGCTACGGTAGGTCATTTATCTTAAACCGCTGAACGCATCTGTGTGAAATCTGTCAAACGGGCGCAAGTTCAGCGCTGAATCAGTAGGTGAGGCCAGCTACAAACTTGACTTGGTGTGTTCAATTTCTCTTGCCTTGACACGAGATTCCCTTGACTGATGGGTCACGCGCAATCAGAAATGTCCTTGACCTTCCCACCAGTCCTGTCGAAGGGTGACGTCAGGTTGGCATAACCAGTACAATGTGCCGTTTCCCCCTTCTGAAGATTGTCACCTTGTCGCAATTATTTAATTCTGCTCTGAATGGGACTTGCTTCATTGCTGTTTTTTGACCAACATCAAGGGCGCTACATTAATGCCAGTTATTGAATTAGGAGGTTGTGTGTTCAAGCCCCATATCTGTACTTTGAGCTCCTGTAGCTCAGTGATTAGAGCACTCGCCTCGCAAGCGAGAGGACCTGGGTTCGATTCCCAGGCAGGGCGAAACGTTGGGCAAGTTTCCTTGCTCCACACGCCTCCGTTCGCCTAGTAAGTAGGAACCCGGTTGTTAATCGGTTGGCAGATCTCTTGTCCGGGTGTAATAATCCCTTCCACAATAAATGCATTTTTTTATTTAGAAAGTAATAATACAAAGAATGCATCTGGTAAAAATCAACCCAACTTTAGAAGGGAAACGTAACACTGGAAGATTGGTAGTTTACGAACTGTTGTAAATGTTGCACAAACGCATTTAGGTGAGCCAAAATATTACTCGCTTCAAATTTAAGCACGGTGGAAAAAAAGGGAGAAAGCCTCTCACTTCAATCTTAAAGATTTTCTAAGTATTTTCAGAGCTTTGCAACCTTTGATGGAAATAATTGCCACTACAGTAATCTATTTTAAAATAAGGTTAAATTGTTACAGATATAAACTGTTTCCTTCATTACCTCTTCCTTCCTTATGTTAGAGAGACAAATGGCATTATTTTCCATTGAGGTCGACTGAGCCAGTGAAAGAGTTGCAGACAAATGTGTTGATGGTCGTATGTGATTGTATGGTCAGACTCATTTATGCAAGTTTTTAAGTAACTTTGTTTAATTGCACTTCTGTCCTCTAACAATAGAAAACGTATTTCTCTCTCCCTCTCTCTAAACCCATTCATTAACTCATTATTTAGAAAATGTAACGACTGGAGTCATAATTTAAAGGATTACACAAAGTAAAATGCACATATTTTTGATAGCTCCATGCACACATGCAATTTATTTTCTTTCTTACCTTCTCAAATCAATATTAAGATATGCAACATTTCCAGATTTTAAAAAAATTACGTTTTTGTTTTAATGATAAAACGTTTTAAAAAATTAAAAGCTTCGAGAATAAATATCTTTATTGATGAATCCTTATTGTTTGTCACTTTTGCTTGCCTATGTTCATGCATTGGGTAGTGAAATGTAACTTTTGCCTCAGAATTGCTTATGACAAAATGTACAAACCCAAAAGGCTAAGAGAGTCATTGTCAAGAGTGGCAGGAAGTGGTTTTCATCAACGTAAACTAAACAGAAGACTACAGATAGAGTGAAGCATTATTTGTCAGACCGCTGAGCTGGTAAACAATTTGTTTTTACTGAAGTTAAAAAACTTCCCGGTTTCAAATGGCCATAAAATGATATTGATTTAAACACGCTCTAAACCCAGTGAGCAGAATAAACTTTGGACATTAGGTTCCCTTTGCTGATGTTAGCACCGGAGCAGCTGTTGTACGACAAGTGCACATTTATATTTATCCAGTGTTTACGGTCCAATCACAAATTAAAAATATGTTAGCCACTGCACGACATGACTGAGGATTCACTGAGTTACAGAGGTACATAGAGTGATATGACACAGAACAGAAACAGGCCAGTTATGACTGTGGTTTATATCCACACACAGTCACCCCACTATTCCCTTCTCTCTCGTGTATACTTCATGTTTTCTCTTAAATGCATTGATGCTATTTGCTTCAACTAGTTTCTGGAAGCGAGTTCTGCAATCTCATCACCCTCTGAATAATAAAGTTCCCCTGAACTCCCTTAGTAGATTAGATCAACTATTGGCTATGTTACACTTAAGCCATCGAATTGTGGACTCGTCAACAAATAGAAATAGCCTATCAACTTTAATGAATCTTTTCACAATTTTCAACACCTCTGTCAGGTTCCAAAAATATTGGGTGTAGAACGAGTGTTTATAGCAGCTCCCACTCCCCCCTTATTGTACACTTCACTAATGTTGGGTGAAACGTTGGGCAAATTTCTCAACTCCACACGCCTCTGTTTACCTAAGTAGAACCTGGTTATTAGTCGATTGGTGGATCGCTTTTCCAGGGGTAATCCCTCCAAAATAAATAAATAAACAATAATAATAATTTGGTCACTCAATCCACGACTGTTTGTAGGGCACTGCTGTGCGCAATTGGCTGCTGGGTTTCGCCCACAAAATATACAGTCAATTCACTTAACAGTATATTCTCTGAAGCGCTTTGAGATGTCTTGAAAACGTGATAAGGTGTTATATCGAATGCAAGGATTATTATTAATGTTATATATATAATATATAATAGCTATATATTATAATGAGGATAATACAGTGGGAATAAATGAATTTATGCACAACATTCTCTAAATAACTCACATTATAGAAAAATTTCATTCCGATGGTTAGCTTAAGAGAACATAGCTTACGTTTGCTTGTGAGACATAGCTAAGTAAAAATACATTTGCGATTTGGAAAAATAAAATAATCCATGCTTTACCTCCTGCTTGTGTACAGTAGAGTTCATTTTCCTGCATCCTTATTGTCATCCCATCTGAATAGTCTTCTTGGAAATACTAAAGGTGGGTTTAACAGTGAAATGTGTGATTATTATTTGAGGTGAGGGGGGAGATTCATCAACAAAATATAAACAAGAGCACACTTTCCCCATCCTCAACTAAGGGATACAGAGCTAGAGCGGGTAATTGGACTTGAGGTACCTCCGCATGATCTTATAGAATAGCGGAACAAGCTCGAGGCCTCTTTCGATGTTTATTCTTGTGTCAGCGAAGCAAAATAGTGAATTATAAGACTTATTGATCAGGAACGTAGGCCCAGAAGGAAGCCATTCAGTCTGTCAAGCCTATTCCACCAATTTTCATACAATGCAATGGAAATAAATAGTTTCCATGCGTATCGCGCCTGTCACAGGGCTGGATGGGCACCCGAGCTGAGGGCGGGTAGGGATTCATGGCATTTCTTTTCATTCCATTTTGCTGCCTTTTCCCCTTTATACCATTGCTTTCCAAGCAGTGTTTTTCAAGCGCTCTGGGACGCTAACCCACGTTAAAGGCGCGATATAAGCACAAGTTGTTGTTATTGTTGTTCCAAGGATCTTATCAATCTCCAATCTGGTCTGCCTCCTCGGCCTTCTACAGCACTGCATGTCATGTTTGCGCAACTCTCTGTCTTTGTATATCCCAAAACACGCAAGTGTTTGTGCCCACAAGTCAGAAAATGTTTCCACTTGGTTTCTGTAGCTTTTCAACATCTTTTTTTAACGCTTAGCACATATGGCCGCAAATCAGAGCTATTTGTTCACAAAGTACTCAGTGTACAGTACTCAGCAGAGATAACTAAAGATATGCGGTCGCAACCAAATTTTCCGTACACTGTTCTACATTGCTCTGCACCGGCATATTTTCCATTGAAGTAATGGCTTTACAAGACCAATAAACCATGTTCAGTTATATCAAGCTGATGCAATTAAGTCGTTTTTAGTCATTAGAAAAACAGTTCTCGGGTTGTTTTGGACAGTCAATGTTATCCTCATGTTTTTTGGTAAAATGAATCACACTGCAGCTTAGCAAATTGTCCACAATTTTGCATATGCTGAATGAAACCAATACATGTTTGGCTGAATGATACACTCACCAACATTTGCATGTCTTGACTTCACACCCTTTTGAAAAGCTTTTGATTCAGAAACAATATTTTACTGCTGCACATACACATGGGTGACATTACCAAGGAAATGCTCCATTTCCTTTCTCTGATAAGGGACAAACAACAACAACTGAACCTGTCACCGAATACCTTAAAATATATTAATACATGAACCACTGGATACATGGTCTTTGGATGATGCACGCAATTTAATATTGTCTTTGGTTTTACCCTTTCAATGATATTGAGAAAGCTTCATGGTCATCTGCATAGACTACTAATGCAGAGCAATACCAATCCTCCACACCTCGCTAAAGAGAATAGTCTTGTTTGGAGATTGTATGACTGAACGGAAACATTCTCCAATGGAAGAGGTGACGGGTAATTCCAGGGATAAATAATAATCCTTGCATTTGATACAGCGCCTTATCACGTCTACAAGACGTCTCAAAGCGCTTCGCAGAATATACTGCAAAGTGAATTGACTGTATATTTTGTGATCCACCAGTACTTCAACTCAGGAGGTCGTCTTGATGAAGCGCTTCACAGGATATACTGTAAAGTGTAGTGACTGTGCGTTTTGTAGTGAATGAAGAATTGGTAGATCCTGACTTAAATGCTGTATCAAATGCAAGGATTATTATTATTATTACCAGTGGTTTATTTTCCAGCTCTCTCTCTGTGCTTTATCTACACAAGTTTCGTTATTCAGGTATTCTAACCTATGGCCAGGATATGGTCTAGTTTGGTGTGTCCACAAATGGAAACATGTGGAGTCATGTAGCTCAGTGGTTAGAGCACTTGTTTTGCAAGCGAGAGACCTGAGTTCAATTCCAGGCAGAGGGCGAAACCTTGGGCAAGTTTCCTTACTCCACACACCTAATAATAATCCCTCCAAAACCAAAAACAATAATAAATATACAGTCAATTCACTTTGTTCTGTGAAGCGCTTTGGGACGTCCAGAAGACGTGAAAAGCGCTATATCAAATGCAAGGATTATTATTATTATTTATTACAATCAAACTGCTACCCAGTTGTATTCTATTTCAAAAATAAAATCCTTTTGTACAGTTATCATTGCCAATGCAGACACAGTATGAAAACATATTGGATCTTGTTTCGCTAATTCTTATACACGCTCAGATGTGCCGCTTTGATTTCTGTTGAAAAAGATCATTGTATGTGAATCCCTCTGGAATCCAACCTTCGTCTATTTTTAATTACAAGCGACTATAATTTATAACATTACTGTGCCACTGTAGAGAGATTTAATATCTGTTTTGTTTCACATTTAATTACTTAAGAATGGTTATATTCTGCACACAAATATTTCTTAATCTCCATGCTCCACGCTCCTTGCCCACTTAGGCAAAGCACTCATTGATATTTTGCAAACTGGATGAACGTTGAACAAAGTTATTTCTCTGTGCATTACTTTGTCTGTAACAGGACTAGAAAAAGTTCAGAGCGAAGAACTCTTTTGAAGACTTGATGTGGAGTTAACTTGATGCATGTTTTGCAAAGTTTCTGCCACTGGAAGTTTGTGTGGTAAGGATATCAAGGCAGCTGTGTTGTGAATAATCCCAATTCTTTTTACCTTGTTCACAAACTTCGGGAAATGTTTCCAGATAATTGTCACTCTTTGAGTAAAGACATTTTTAATTTCCCTTATTGTTGTTCATCAATTATTTCTTGACTTACTTTGAACTGTTGATCTGGACTTACTTTATCTTTACTATTTAATACTTAGGACATTTTGATGAGGTCAGGCTCAGCCGTGACACCCTCTACAGCTCAGTGACCTTCTCAATTTGTTTTTTCTTAAAACAAAAAAAGGGAGCAAAATGGAATCCTCCTTATTTTATAAGTCTTTTCTGCTTCGCTTAAGAGGCATACGGCATTTGACCTTCATTTGGAAGTTTGCTTTCCACAGTTCTTAAAT
This sequence comes from Callorhinchus milii, assembly GCF_018977255.1. Taxonomy (NCBI): domain Eukaryota; kingdom Metazoa; phylum Chordata; class Chondrichthyes; order Chimaeriformes; family Callorhinchidae; genus Callorhinchus; species Callorhinchus milii. The sequence continues at coordinate 2,528,996 of NW_024704748.1, forward strand.
AATGCTTTCCAAATTAAGTCTGAATTTGAGATTTTTTTCGCATTTGATCTTGAGTTTGACCTCAAAGCTGCCTTCTAGCGATAAGAGAAAATGAAGTTTCAAGCCTCTGATATTTTGGTCTGGGATGTTTGTGAATTTGGGCACAGTCTGGATTTGGGCACAGTCCTACTGTACATCCTCCCAATGTGAAAGGCTCCATAGAAATGTAATTTTGTTGTTGTTGGTGGTGGTGTTCTACACTGTACACCACTTGCTTGGGGCAGCCTGTGACCTTGTTCCTAGTGTGTGCTGTACTTATCACTCGTTAATAACTTACCTCAAAAGTAGTCTCTTTGAGTTTTTGTACCCATTCAATGCAGTCAGATTTATCAGTTGCAAATGTGTACATTTTGGTTGTTGTCTCCACTGCAAAGACCCCCGATTCCTTCGGGTAGTTTTCAGAAACCACTTCAAATATACTGATGCACTCGCTCATTCGAATGAGCTTCCTGTCCATCCTTTTTGAACTCTGCCTTTCCGACATCGTCGATCCCTCTTTATACTCACAGTATTCGAGGCGCGCAACAGACTGACTGCTTTGCGAGTAGAGCGAGAGCCAAACCTTTTTCCATTTCTGCAATAACAAGGAGAGCAAAAAAAAAGAAAAGGCTTTGTTAACTCTAGTCCATTTGCCTTCATATGTTCTACCTGCATCTGTATTTTCTGAATGTTTGTTTAAAGTTACAATGCATAACAATGGCATTTATACAGCGCCTTTCAGGTTGGGAGGATGTCTCAAAGTGTTTAACGGTGCTAGGTAGACACCCAGAATGAGGTGGGAGCAGAGGCGGTGGGGAGGGGAGAGATGACCGGAAAACACTGTCAAAGAAGTACGTCTTGAGACAGGTCTTGAACGAGGGAAGGGAGCGAGCAAGTTGGAGAGACTCCTCCTGGAGTTCCACAGAACATTGGCTGAATGGCTTGAAGCCCGCACGCCAATGGTAAGGCGTATAGAGAGGGAGAATATGAAGCAGGCCGGTATTCGCTGAGCAAAGGTAGAGAATTACATTCATCGAAATCACAAATGTAACATATCATTGCTCTGCAGCAACAAACACATTCACGTTAGCACATCGTAAGTGTTAAGAAGTGGATCTTGTCTTTGGTCAGCTAGGTGTCTAGCACACACAGAAACCTGTCATCGTGCTTAAGAGAGCCCACCCCAAACTGCTGTAGAGTTCCACAAATGCACGGAAATTCCCATGTGTCTGGAACGGAGTGGGCACTGTCTGCTCGGATGCACTCATCCCTGTTCAGCTAATTAGGTTGGCAAGAACCAAGGAGCGTGGTTTCCGGAGTTTGCGGAGGAGGAGGAGGAAGGGTGGTGGGGGAGTTTGCGGAGGAGGTGGGGGGTGGGGGAGGGGTCACTGCTGGTGAAATGGATTTGATGGTGGCATTGACAAGTGAGACTGCATGTCACAATTAGCCCATGCTCACCCTTAAAGCACCCTGACAGGTCATTTTAGGTGAAGGGTACTGGATAAATGCAAGTTGTTGCGTTGTTTCCATTGCAATGCCTCCAGCAAAGCTTTGCTTAACTTATTTCCCAATCACACGTACCACTGCATCACTGCATCCCTTAAATCCAACGCAACCAGTCACTATGCACTGCAAAGTAACTCATTGCAGCCAATTTCTCGGAGGTATTTCCACGTGACACAGACATATCAAACACAAGCGTTTTTATAATAAACCATGAGGATGTGTATCACTGAGTCGCAGAAATGGAATCGTACCCAAACCAAAACACCTGTTAATCTTCTCGCTCCGCCGGCAATGTTAGCGGTAAAACAAACACACACACACACCTGCACTGTGGTGCTATAACTGCGCACCCAAAATAGGTCGCTTTGCTTTCCTTTGTTCCATTTAAAGGACTGTACTGCGCCACATGGTTCTTACGGCAAGGCTGGTGTTTACACAGTTAACTTCGCATAAGTCAACAACAACAACAACTTGCATTCGTAGAGCACCTGTCACGGTGGTTAGCATCCCAGAGGGCTTCGTATCAGCTGGGACCAATCACTTAATATGATTTATAGCAAGTATAAGTTACGCCAAACTTACATAGAACATAAACGCTTGAACGGGACTTGGGCACAAGTACGACAAGGGCAATGATACGAATTACAGGGATCAGATTTATGCAAGTTTTAGGTTAGACACAGTATCGTCGATTTTTTTTACATAAAAGGTTCTTTTTCGGTCGGTCGGGGGGGTTGGGGGTGTGGGTGGGTGGTGGAGGGGGAAGGGGAATACCAGTCAGGTCTTGTCTGTAGAGTTGCCATACAATGCCTTCACGCTGAAATCTCCAGCAAAAGCTTTACCCTAACTCATTTGCCAGACACACACACACATACACACCACTGCATCCCTTAAACCCTACATTCAACAAAGTCTCTGCCCTTCAAAATAACTCATTTCGAAGCCTCTGCAAAATGCTCTGTTTCGGTTTTATTTTTCTCCCCCACTCTCCCCTCCCTTCCCCCATAAGGAGATGGGTTTTGTTGAGTCAGTGAAGCTTAAACAGTAGGAGATAACTAGATCCTTGCTCTGTGCAGACAGAAAGCGCTGCTCACTGGGCTCTGGTGCGGGTGTTGTGTGTTATGCTGTGCGTGTGTCTGTGAATAAGTTACCTTGATGAACTTCTGCTGAAGTGTGTACACCAGCCCATGTTTCACCGCCTCTTCCATGCTGAGCACTCGCCAAATCCCTGGGTGTCGAGTGTGTTTGTGTGTGTGGTTTCTTTTTTGTAAGTTTAACTGCATTTCAGACGGATGTGCTTCATTTCCGCTCTGATGAGTTTCCATTCGCTAAACAAATGCAATCGCAGTCACACCCGTTCACCACCTCTTGTAGTTGTTTGTTTTTGCATGTTATTTGAGGGCAGTGGGTTAAGCATTGAGCGAATGCAGCACCAAGACCTTAACAGTGATTGCTCCTGTTGTCAAAATGCATGTGCGGGGGGTGGGGGGGGGGAGACAGACACTTGCACATCTGTATTTAGGTGTGATAATGCACTACATCAAATGCAAGGATTATTATTATTTTTATTATTATTGTTGTTGTTATTAGTACCTGCAAGTTTCATGTATGTGTAAAGCGAAACTTATCCCCCCAGCTGGTTTTCGATTTTCCAAACTTTTTTTATTTAAATATTACAGGTATAGGTCAAACCTGTCTTTAACAACCGCTCGGGTCTGAGCCAAAGTGGTCTTTTCATATAACACCACCAACAAAATTACGTGCATAGCTCCTTTCACTTCGGGAGGACGTCCCAAGGAGCCGGACAGTCAGTGTTTCGGAGGGTGATCGAAGTCACGGGCGCAGAGGAGGGTCTTAAACGGGTCTTGAAGGAGGCGAGGGAGGGGGCGAGGCGGAGGGACTGCGGGATGGAGTTCCAGAGGGTGGAGGCAGAGCGGCTGAAGGCCCACCCGCCAATGGTGGGGCAGTCAAGGTGGGGGACGTGAAGCAGGCCGGAGCCCGCTGAGCGGAGGGAGTGGGCAGATTTAGGAGATTAGGAGGTGGAGGGCTTCGAAGTTACATTTGATGTATAATACTTGCTTAATAATCCTTGTATTTGATACATAAGGGTGGCTCTAAGTAAGGGTTTGCTGGTGTGCGTATCATTTTTTAAGTGTTTAAAAGAAAACTCCACTCGGTCAAAGCCCTAACAGCTAGGATGGTCCTAGCTGGACAAGCAGCGGAAAAGCTTGCCAGGCAGTGCTCTCAATGGCAAGATGTGTGGTTTTAGCTGGTTAGACACCAGGAGTTACCCCAACCCACAATCAGACCACAAAAGAAAATGCATTGAATAATACAGTGCACGTACGCACTCATTAATTAAATTAATGTTAATAAATTAATAAATAAATGAAGGACAACTCCAAGTCGTTACTGTTTGCGGAAGAAGTCCATAATGGTTATCGGGTGTTTCTTTGACTGTGTTTCGCAGAAAGCTTGGCCCCTGAAATAGGGTTGTCGTTGCAAAGGCAATAACAACAACAACAAATTACATTTGTAAAGCACATTTCACACACAGGGAGGGTGTAAAAGGATCAGCAAAGAGTGGCCACTGGTTGCTTTAGACAGGTAGTTCCTAAATAGAGGTGGTTTTTGGATGCAAATTCTGTCTGGGCTGTTCCAGAGAGTGGTTGCTGAATGGAGGTGGTCCTTTGAACGGATTTGACTCTATCCATATCCAAACCAAGCAAGGTGGAAAAACTGTTAGACACACACAAAGCAGTGAATTGCTTAGTGCACTTACAGGAGGAAACCATGACTCTGAGAGGGTAACAGGGGCTGCAGTTTGTTTAGTGGTTTTGGCGTCAATTCAGTGCAAAATTTGTCATGAGCTAACACAGACCATTGCATTGCAGTCACTGCACCTCATATGTTGAACATCTCCGAGCTTTTTAAGTAAAGTCAAGTGAGGTGACTTTTTTTTTGCATGTTTTTTTTGGAGGAGTGGCAGCTATTTTGCATATAGTGAGGTCCCACCAAATGCTGTGAGTTTGTGACTGTTTGTAACGCATTGGAGCTTACAAACTGGCTGTTGTGTTTGCCTTCCAAACACACAGTCACTATATTTTGCGGTAAATCCTGTAAAGCGCTTTGAGGCGTCATCCTGGCATTAAGGGCGCTATATCAAGTGCAAGGATTATTTCTTTATTTATTGTTAGTAGGTTCAAATTGTGGTCTGCGCAGAATAGTTTGAGTGTTGAACTCTTTCTCAGATGTACATGCAGAGCTCTCACAGGATTTTCTTCATTTACTTGTGTTCCGTTTGATAATGTTCCTTTAAGTTTGGTAATGATTCAGTTTGTAAGTGCACTGCAAGATGCAATGGTGAGCCCCAAGAATAAAATTGGTCACTCACTCAAAATTGGGGGAACATCGCTATGCGTGAAACTGACTGCCGCATTTCACCTACAAAATACCATAGCCAATCCACTTTACAGTATAACATGTGAAGCGCTTTGAGACGTCTCAATTACATGATAAGGCGCTATATCAAATGCAAGGATTATTAGTAATATTTACCCTCAGCTGCACACGTCCTATTATTGCATCCTATCACAGGTGTGCACTTCTCATGGTTTGTGCAGAGCCACTTTGTACAAGGAGCCCGTAAATCACCAACAGGAACTTCTCTGGTTTCTGCTGTGATCATAGGTGATGGGTGGCTCAGGCTGGAGAGGGCTCAGCCCACCCTCAAATCTATGTACAGCTCAACTATTTAAGAGGAGCTGCGAGAATAAAGCCTTGAGGAGAACCACTGCCATTATCTGCCCTTTCCCCATACTCCTTTACTCAGCGATGGACTGTCTACAATAATATGATAATAATAATCCTTGCATTTGCCTTACCACGTCTTCGAGACGTCTCAAAGCGCTTCACAGAACATACTGCAAAGTGCACTGACTGTATATTTTATGGGTGAAATGAGGCAAAGAATTGCGCACAGCAGCGTCCCACAAACAGCCGAGGGATTGAAGCGACTAATTTATGATTGCTTGATTTTTTTTAAGGGATTATGATTAGTCAAAAAAAACATGGAAAATCCTGATTTTGCTACAGTCATAAGGTTTTAAAACCGGTCAAAATTCCTGCAAGAACTAAACTGCCAGCTGCTTGCTTCACACGTGCAAAAAAAAATAACAGCAACATCACAGAGCAAACACAGCAACTATAGCAGTCTGTCCTCAGTGCCCAGAGCCAACAGTCAATGGTGAGCTTTGCACTAGCTCACTTTCTAAGGTAGTCGAGAATGCATCGATCGAAATAGATTGACAGAGAATAATGGTACATTCCTTTCAAATAAAGCAAGTGTTATTTTGTTTATTTCACGTTAGATGCTGCCGATTGTACTTACAGTGCTTGTCTTGGCTCACCTCATTGAAGGTAAGAGTGTTAATATGGAATGACGTTGATGCATTGGGTGAGTTTAACCAGTAAAAAAACACACAGCTTGTTGTCGAGAGCACTTGTCTGGGCAAACATCACCCGAGCCGTTAGAACCTTGGCTTTGCAGGGTTAACGGGAGCTGAGTGGGAAGAATCCCTGCTCCAAGTGACTGCTCTGCCCCTCGAAGGCCTGACGATGATCTCCTTTTTTCCACTCTCTAATTTGGCTATGGAGTGCCCAGTAAACTGAACCATGACGTGTCTAGTTGGGCCGAGTGGTCTGTTTCCGCGCTGAACAATTTATGCCTATCCTCCTCTCCCCGGTGCGTAAAATAAAGTGAGATTGTGCAGAATAGTAGAAAGATCTTAAATTCAGTCGTAATTTGGAGGCTGTTTTCCTGTCGTTCTCAAAGAAAGAATCGGTGGGATTTTGTATCATTTTGCAATCATATGCCGTAGCTCCAGGATCCTTTGTGAAATGCACGTTATTGTTGTTATTGTTGGTAAACACCACTTACAAAATGTCTTCTCTTTACAGCTGACAAGGTGTGCTACCCAAGACTAGGCTGCTTTACAAATGAACCACCATGGGGTGGAACAGATGAGAGACCATTTAAAAAGCTACCCTGGTCTTCAGAGGATATTAATATCCGCTTTCTGCTATGGACCATGAAAGACACAACAAATTTTCAGGTATTATTACATCTCAGTGCTTTTACAATGCAATGTTCTTCATAGAATAATATCCTATAGCTTAGCGAAGCGCTGTACTTTGAATAGAAAGCATTCACACTGGGCTTTCCTTTGTCTTTTGTCTTTGTGAAGAAACTTGAATTTCAATTCATTCTTCACAGGAAATCACTGGAACAAATCCTTCATCGATAGAAAGCTCTCATTTTGATGTGACCAGGAAAACCCGCTTCATAATTCATGGTTTTATAGACAAGGGGGAGGAAGGATGGCTCTCTGATATGTGCAAGGTATTGGACAGAACAAATATCAAAGGGCAGATTTTATTCATGTCCTCTCACAGTAATTAATAGCGAAATTTAATGTCAATCAATTTGTCCTCACTGGAGCTCATTTATCCATCCAATTTATATCTTTTCAAGGCAATGTTCAAAGTGGAAAATGTGAACTGCATCTGTGTGGACTGGAAAGGTGGCTCGAGAACCCTATACAGTCAGGCTGTGAGCAACATCCGGGTTGTTGGTGCTGAAGTGGCTTATCTTATTGGCGTGTTCGAGGTAAAATAAACAGCTCTATTATAAAAAATAATAATCCTTGTATTTGATATATTAATAATACTAATCCTTACATTTGATATAACGCCTCATTACATCTTCGAGACATCTCAAAGCGCTTCCCAGAATATACTGTAAAGTGAATTGACTGTGTATTTTTATACAGTAACGCAAATGTTACCTTCAATGACGTGCCTTATCACATTGTCGAGACGTCTCAAAGCGCTGCACAGGATATATTGTAAAGTGGATTGACCGTGTAACGAATCATAATCAATTACAACATCCAAAGCAATGGTACGGTTTGCATTGTAACATTTTCTCTCTTTCGTATAACTAGAGTCAGTTTAACTACTCACGCTCCAACATCCATGTTATTGGCCACAGCTTGGGCAGTCACGTTGCTGGAGAAGTAGGAAAGCGATACGCAGGATTGGCTAGAATTACAGGTAACTATCATCAGTGATCGCTTTTCAGAAGGATGAAATAATAAATTGACCAGAAGTGCCATTTATGCCTCTGTTTCCTTCCCTTAAACTGAACTGTTTGCCTCAACGAAGCCCTCTGAACCTTGTGAGGAAACAAACCGAAATTCAACATGAGCTGCGCTAAAATGCCAAGTGTTAGCGTCAAAAGTCATTACGCTCAACCGTAGAAGGGTTGTGTGGGTGGGATGCACCATGTGTAGGTGGGATGCACCATGTGTAGGTGGGATGCACCATGTGTAGGTGGGATGCATAGAAATCTCATCTTGGTTTGGATACTCTTAAGCAACGGTGATGGATTCTCTGCCTGCGTCACCCGGATGTCCCCCACCCCCTCCAAACCTACCCCAGTAATCTGGACTATTTGGAGGCGTGGATTCAAACCCACCATGAATGACAGTGATTTGAAATTGACCACATACATCTCACTTGCTCACTAGTAAAGTGTACACTGCAAAGTGTAGCGACTGTTTTGTGGGTGATTAGTAATCTCAAGAAAATTGGACAAGAATTTAAGGAAAAGTAATACTGAAGGTACGGGGGTGGGGAGGTGTTGTATTTGAGCAGATAACTGCGGTCAAGAAGCTTGCACTAGCTCAGAAATGATGGCTTCCTTCTGTGTGTTGCAAACATTCAATAATTTTAGGATTTTATTCCCTGCCGCAGGTCTGGATCCAGCTAGCCCTTTCTTCAAAGATACTCCCTTGGAAGTAAGACTGGATCCATCAGATGCAAAGTTTGTGGATATTATTCACTCTAACGCTGCTCCACTGTTTCCCTATGTCGGTAAGGTTTGCTACTGGAGATTACTGAGTCCTCTCAGAAGTTACTGTTTGATTCTTGCTGCTTTTCTAATTGCAACTAAATTCACTTTGTAGGTTTTGGATTACTCGAGCCAACTGGACATATCGATTTCTACCCGAATGGTGGAAAATTCATGCCGGGCTGTGACAAAAATATCATATCGACAATCATTGATCTGGAGGGCATTTGGGAAGGTACAGAAGCTCCCATTCGAGCCCATGCTTCAGATTGCAAGCGCCTCTCTTCCGTATGTGATGTTTGTTAGATTTATAATGATTCCCCCACTCTACCATTGCGACCTCCTCAAACCATTTACTCAGCGGGCATTGGCCTGCTTCATATTCCCCGTCCTACCCGCCTCACCATCGGTGGTTAGGGATTTCAGCCTATGTACCCCCTGTTATCAGCTGTGCCAATCCGGAGTCCTGCAGCCTCCCACCTCACTCTTTCAAGATCCGTCTCAAGACCGACCACTTTGACCACACTTCTGGTCATCTTTCCCCTTCCCCACCCTTCTCGGTTCCCACACCCCAGCTCAGGTGCCAGGACTGTTAAGTTCCTCGGGATGTCCCTCTATGCTAAGAAACCACAACAACAACAAATTGCATTTGTACAGCGCCTTTCACGTCGGGAGGATGTCCCAAGGTGCTGGATGGTCAGGGATTTGGACCCGAGCAAAATGTAAATTGATATGTATTGTAAATATAAATATACTTACCTATAAATATATTTACATGTGATATTTATATTACAATATAAATTCACATGTAATTCTAAACTTATATCATATTGTATCTGTCATGCAGGTGGTCAGAGGTCTGATAATAATAATAATAATCCTTGCATTTGATGTAGCGCCTCATCACATCCTTGAGGCATCTCAAAGCGCTTCATAGAATATACTGTAAAGTGAAGTGACTGTATATTTTGAGGGCGAAACGCACAATTTAAATGATCCCATTTGAACTTGATCGAACTCAGTGGGAAACCGCACCAACTCTTAACTATTTTCAGGGACTCGGGATTTTGCAGCATGTCACCACTTGCGATCTTACAAGTATTACAGTGAGAGCATCACAACCAAAAAAGGATTTATTGGTTTTCCATGCGACAACTACGAAGACTTTTCAGCAGTAAGTGTCCCCAACTATTGGTATTCTTCTCTGCGTCTAAAGGTGGGCCTAGCTACCAAAGTGTGCGAGATACGGTTTCAAATCCAGTCTTCCTTTGTGTGCCTTTCCTTCTCTGAAACAGTCTCCACTTCACATGCTGCTCATAGTCCTCAAGGAGTGTATTGTTCCCAAATTCAAATGGCTCGCGTACCATTGTGCACATTCCAGAGTTAGGACGTGCTTCGATAATGAAGAATTAACACAGGGCTGGGAAGTGGGGGTTTAGGAACAGTGCACTGTGACAGATCAGTCTTCAAGCACCTTTTCAATAGTAGTCTTACATACCAATATTTATTTAAAGTAATGAAAACAGAAGTCGCTCGGAACACCCAGCAGGTCAGGCAGCATCTACGGAGAGAGAGGGAGGAAAGTGAGTTAACGTTTCAGGTCAATGACCTTTCGTCAGAACCCCAGTTCTGACAGAAGGTGATCGACCTGAAATGTTAACTTACTGACCTCTCTCTTCCTAGATGCTGCCTGTCGATGCGACGAAACAGAGCAGGTCGTTTATAGCACAGCTTATTTGTGACGTCTGTATGTAAAGATTTCCTCTGATTGATGACTTTCACAAGAGCTGTGGACTTAAAAGCAAACAGATGCATCGTGTCAGGAAACCACTTACAGGAGCTTAAAATGGACAAGCATTTAGTCATTGTGAAATATATTCCACAAGTATTCCGTCGCACCAGTTTTAGCTTAAATGGCATTCAGCAGCTTATCATGTTTTAACTATTGTGTCTGTGAACCTTCACCACCAGCTAAAGCTGAATAACGTTATTATCATCAGTTATTCCAGTGGCTGCTCTTTGTTGCGGCTGATTTGCCATTTGGAGCACTTTATTTCATCCATGATCCTGCTACAGGGATTTTGTATTACTAGAAAGGCTGCATTGACTGATATGCAAATGGTATCTGATACAGAAAAAAAATATTTATTGGCTCTAAATGCTCCTGTGAATGCTAAGTCAAATGGTTCTGTGGCCGTATTGATAAATATTAATAAATATTGTTTGATAAAAGAAAGAAGTAGTCAGTGAAACGTGGCTTTATAATTTGCGACGATTTGTAGCAAGGGGCAATAGCCCATAGACACTTTGGGTTGCCAACAGGGAATACCGATGATAAGCAGAAACCGGTCACACCAACCCACGTCATTCCCGCTCTATACCCCTAATACCATTCAGCCCCTCGAGTCTGTCCGTCATTTTATAGGATCATGGCTGATCTGTACCTCAAATCAAGTTACCCGCCCTTGCCCCATATCCCTTAATACCCTGACTTGACAAACATCTATCCTCCTCTGTGTTGGAAATATGAATGGATCCAGCATCCACAGCCTTTTGGGTACTGCCTCCTGATTTCACTCCTAAATGGCCAAGCTCTAATTTTAGGGCTACATCCCCTTGTTCTGGATTCCCCCACCAGAGAAAGCAGTTTCTCTTAATCTTCTGCGTCAGAGTGACAGACCTTCAGTTACCAACGGAAAGGTTTCTTGTCAGAAACTTGGAGCCTATATTAACGACTCCTATTATGAATCACTGCAATTTAGACCCTAAAGTCTGCTTTGTTTTCATAAAAACACAGGGATCGTGCAGCAGTTGTGCATCTGAAGGATGTCCATTAATGGGCCACTTTGCCGATATCTATCCATTCACAAACGGCGTTGCTCAACCCAAATTTTATCTGAACACTGGCGATGCTAAACCATTTTCACGTACGTATATATATATATATCTATATTTCGAATTCACCAAGTAATTTTTTTTGAATAAAATTGCTTTTAAGACGTGTTACTTGGTTGAAATGTTTAATAGAGAAAAGTAATTCACTGCTTCCGATTATTCACAACAGGCTGGAGACATATGGTAGCTGTTAAAATTACCACCACTTCTAATGTTAACGGTTTCTTCAATGTCGCCCTGTATGGTTCCAACAGCAACACACGACAGTATCAAATCACGAAGTAAGTTTGCGGTTACATCAACAGTTTATCAAGGTCCCGGCAGAAGATTTGATAACCTTTATTGCCATTGATGTATGACAGGACGGACGGTTCAGTCGGTTGGTGTAGAGAGGAGACGGGGGAAAAAAGAATTGAAATCCGAAACAAAAACAGAAACTGCTGAATTTCTACAATAGGAGGATCAGCGTGTGAAATGAAAGATATGCTGCACGTTCATGATAGCTGCTCACCAGAACTGATAGAAAAAGCCCTTAGCTCAGGCTAAATTTAACAAAAAATACACTCAGAGGAATTTCAAAGCGAAGCTTTATTAATTTCCTTTTGCTCTGGCTTTTTCGTCCTATTCACTATTTTCTTTCCTATCGTTGAAGTTTCTCCCGACCAGTATTCCAGTACCTGATGAAGGTCCAACACTAACCTTTCAGCGCCTTGGGACGTCCTCCCGATGTGAAAGGCGCTCTATAAATGGAATCTTGTTGTTGTTGTTGTAACCTGGCTTTCCCTGCCTAGCCGTGGACTTCCAGTAACTTCCAATTTTATTCTGCGAAGCGCTTGCAAACGGCTCAATGACTTGATACGCCGCTGTATCAAATGCAATGATTATTATTGTTGTTATTATTATGGAATGGAATTCAAATAATAATAATTCTCGCATTTGATATAGCGCCTCATCACATCTTCGAGACGTCTCAAAGCGCTTCACAGAATATACTGTAGAGTGAATTGACTGCATATTTTGTGGGCGAAACACAGCAGCCAATTGCGCACAGCAGCGTCCCACAAACAGTCGTGGAGTGAGTGACCAATTTATTATTTTTTTAAAATTTGAAGGAATAAGAAGGACCATGCGGCTTAAAAGCTCATTTGATGATAGAGCAGAGTGGGGTGGGTGGGTGTGTGGGTGGGGGCCATGAAGGAAGCCAGAGTTGTCAGAGTGGAGGACAGTCAGGTGACAGATCACCGAGGTGGGATGGGACAAAGTCACGGAGACATTTGAAGGTGGAGACGATGAACCGAAAGTTGATCCGTAGGGAGATAGGGAGCCATTGGAGAGGGGCAAGAATGGGGATGATGGGATGGGATGATGGGATCACAGACCATTACTACAACAACACTTTGCATTTATATAGTGCCCTTCATGCCGGACGGTGTCTCAGAGCATTACATTGTCGGCCATATCTGGTTAGAAGGCTGTGACTGGATAATTTATTTCGTTTTGCAGATCTTATTTGCAGTCTGGAAAAACATACATCGGTTACATTGACGTGGAAGTGGATGTAGAGGAGATCACTAAAGTCAAATTTCTCTGGAATAATAGCGTGATAAATATTTTTCGCCCAAAAGTTGGAGCAGAAACTATAACGGTGATTAGACGGTCTGACAACAAAACGTAAGTTTATTTAGGGTAAATACGTAAAAATCCTCATTATTAATTTGTTCATAAGCTTACAATTTCACAGTAGATATGTACAAGTCACTTTGATCATTCAGAGTTATATCATCAGAGAACTGGCCCTTGCGTTAACCATTGATTTACATATTTATCAGTTTGTAAACTGAGATCTGTGTCTGTACAGTGCAAGAGTTATATGGATTCATGAAAGTGATTTCATTTCTTGTTCCCATCACAAGGCAAACTATCTGTCTTTTGCCATCGATTTAAGCCACTTTCACCAATCCGATAATTGCACAAAGTGTGTAAAAAAAATTACATTTTTGTGCTGCTGTTACGGGCTTCAAAGAGGAAAGCATTGCGACTTGGCATCGGTGATCGTTCAGGTGATTCTACAAGGCACAGCCCAGGACTAGTTAATACAGAACAAAGCCCATTTGAGCATCCTTTCCTCTCCACCCACACCCTGACTGAGTGTGGATTTGCTGACAGTGTGAATCTACTGTGTGAACCCGTCTTCCAGACACTAACAAATGGCAACTTCCAGGTTGTTAGGTCACTGTTGATGGTACTTCCTGTGCCTAACCTGCGTACGTGCAGGAAGCAGTGTTGATGTTGTGGATGCCACCACTCAAGCGCAGAAAGCTCTGCTGATGCCAAGGATGTGACATTGGCACAACGTGGCATCCCAGAAGCCAGACTCTTTTATAATGCAAGTCTGAGATATTGACCGAATTGATTGTGCTGTAACAGGGTTTCTCTGTAGGAGTCAAGACTAAAGTCGGTTGTTTAAATGCAAAAGGTGGTTTAACAGAAAGACGGTCAAGGTGGGGATGGGGAGCGATATTGTGGAAGGACGAGGAGAAATAGGCACTAAGAAAAATGTCTATTTTTTTGCCTTCTTTGTCCGATCCGGTCTTGGCAGATAACGTGGAATTCTCTTTTATTTTACAGCTTTAAATTTTGTGGTTCTGGGACTGTCCGAGAGGATGTGCTGCAAACGCTCCTGCCCTGTCCAGGTTTCTGAGACGGTTTTGTGGCAATGTATTTCATCCACACATAAAACACCGATTAAACTGATATTGCATTTTGAATTGGTGTTTGTCCCAATGACATGTTAACCAGAATGCAAACGATACCACATTCGATACAGCATCTTATGACATCAAAAAGTACCTCATAGAATTTTACTGTAAAGTGTAGTGACTGTGTAGATAAACATAGCAGCCATTTACGCACACAGCAATGCTCCCCCCCAAACACCATGAAGTGAACGATGATTCTTGTTATTTGGGGGATTATTGGCCAAGGTGTCTTGGTAGAAATTCACTGACACAGGATCTTTAATGTCCGTCCTCCTGAGCAGGCAGATGGGACCGAGGTTTATTGATAATAATTCTTGCATTTGATGAAGTGCCTTTCACTTGAGATGTCTGAAGGACATCTCAAAGCGCTTACTGTAGAGTGTAGTGACTGTGTAGTGTGTAGGCAAACATTTAATCTGAAGCACTACCAGCTCTGACAATGTAGTTCCTTCTTGGGAGCAAAGAATATTGGCCACAAAGAATATTCAGCCCATCAACTCTACAGTGTTTTGTTCCCCAGCTAACTTTATGCCGCTCAGCTTGCTCACTCTCCACAGCCTTTATATATTTCTCGTTTCCCATTTGAAATAATTGATGGACCTTGCTTCAGTAACCGCGGGAGACATCATGTCCACAATCCTAGCTCAGAAAGCATTTGATCATCCCTGTCTGTATATATCCCTATAGATTCCAGTCGTGCAACTAATGTAATATTCATCCAACTTTTTTTTTAGAAAGAGGTTAATTGACGCAGCATTAACCGTTTGACCTGGAACACGTACCCGCCTTTGAATGGAACAAAAACAAATCCTTCTAATCTCGCGTCTCGTTTGCGGCTCTTTAATTTTGTAGCCACATCTTCTAATTCTGTGTTAAGTCCCAAATTAATTAACCTGATTTCATCGACTCTCAGTATTGCTCTCAGCATTTCCAAACCTGAAGCACCTCTTCTCTCAGTCTTTTCTCCAGTGACGATCTGTCAGCCTGGCTGGGAACATCCTTGGCTCTGAATCAAAAGGTTCTGTAATCAACCGTCCCCCACCCACCCAGCAAGACTGTGAGCTCACCTCATCTAAGATGACACTCCAATGCAGTGCTGGGTGGTGAGGGGAGGAGGCAAGGCACACTGCATTTTCAGAGGTGCCGTCCGGCAGATGAGACTTTAACCCGAGGTCCTGTCTGCCTGTCCAAGTGGACGTTAAAGATCCCATGTTGCTATTCGAAAAAAGAAGGGAGTGGAGTTTCTCTGATATCTTGCCAATAATCCCTCAGATAAAATTGGGCCATTCTCTTGATGGCTGTTTGTGGGAAATTGCTGTGCGCAAATTGACTGCCTCGTTGGCCTACAACTATTTTGGTTTGGCCAAAAACGAATAAATGTTCTTGATTGAATGTTTCTTGATTTATGCCCACAAATCACGAAATATTCAAGCAAGAAAAAACTGGAAACAGGACATTGATTTAAACCAGACTCACCTAGACTGGTGCGAATGTTCGGCGGGCCAATTCTTGATGGCCCCCAAGGGCCACATCCGGACCGTGGGCCATGGGTTGGCCACTCTTGGCCTACAGAATACATAGTCAGGCCATTTTCCAGTGAATTCTGTGAAACACTTTGAGACGTCCTTCCAACAAGAACATTTTTCTCTCCTGCCTGAAAGGCTGGTGGAAGCAGATTCAATAATAACTTTCAAAAGGGAATTGGATAGATCTTTGAAAATAAAAAAAAATTGTAAGGCTATGGGGAAATAGCAGGGGAGTGAGACTAATTGGATACCTCTTTCAAAGAGCCGGCACAGGCACAATAGGCAGAATGGCCTCCTGTAGGATTGTAGGATTCAATGATTCTATGAATGACGGTTTATCCTCAAAGTCCTGATATGGGACTCACACACAACCACAATCTCCCGACTCAGAGGCAAGAGTTCAACCAACTGAGCCAGGCTGACATCAACATAAAAATACAAAGTTACTTTTGTATAGCGCCTTTCTCGTTGGGAGGACATCCCAAGTCGCTGGACATTTGGACCTGAGCTGGGGGTTGGGATTGGAGAGGCGGAGGGTGGCCAAAGGCATGATTGAAGAGGGGCTTCATGAGACATGCCTTGAAGGAGGTAAGGGAGGGAATGAAGCGAAGGGAGTGTGGGATGGTGCTCCAAAGGGTGAGGGCAGAGAGGCTGAAGGCCTGACCGCTAATGGTGGGGCAGGCGGGCGGGTGGCGTGGAGCAGGCCGGAGCCTGCTGAGCAGAGGGAGCGGACAGGTTGATATGTGTCGAGGAATGGGTCACTTAAGCATTTAACAGCTCCACTGTAGATAAACATCTGCACTTGAGTTCTCAGTATGAGAGAACTACAGCACAGCTTGTAAGGCGGCTGAGTATGACATCTATAATTTACAATGTACTTAAACGGCCAGTTACTGCCAATAATCTGGGTCTTTTGAGTGATGGTTATGCCCTACTACACCCTGACTGATCACCACTCAATCAGCACACGTCAATTCTGGCATAATGCCCCTACAAAGTTACATCAATCAACAGCGTTTAAACAGGTGTCGTGTCTCTGCGTCACAGTTTTCCTCTCCCTGTGGAGAAGTGCCAGACCTCTGCTTAGCACCTTCCACCGGCAATAGTGGTTTGCAGTGCCACGGGTTGCACTCGTCATTGGAATAGAGTCGCTCGTTGTAATAGTTGCTGACTTTCTCCCCAAATTATAAGATTAAATCTTGTAATGCTAAAAGACGGTTGCAATTGCCACACCGGCGATTCTTAACAGGAGCAGCCTCACCTACGATAAACCTCTGCGCTCAGATTAGGCATTTCAGCCTTCATTCACGCCCAATTTTTAGTCAACGCCTCATTTCGTCACTGTCTCCTGTAACCCCGATAAATCCATCTGTTGTTTCTTTTGTGTGTGTGTTTGTGATCGGAGAATAAATCGAAATTTGATTGATAATCTAACCCGGTGTGTATGAGCAAGAGGAACGCCACCTGAATGCAAGAGTTTAAGGATGAACTGAATACAGTGTCAGGGCAACGGCTGAGATGCTTAGCAAAACTATCGAGCGACACAAATCCCAAACCCATTGTTGTGGTGGTGGAATCGTGCTTTGCTGTGATAATAATCCTTGCCTTTGATATAGTACCTCATTACGTCTCATGAGACGTCTCAAAGCGCTTCGCAGGATATGCTGTAGAGTGGCTTGACTGCGCATAGAGGTAGATAAGTCCCTCCAAGTCTCTTCCATTCTAGATAATTGGGACATGTCCATGTGTAGGTGGTAGACATTATGCAGAACTCTTAGTCTGGTAGGATACTCTTAAGTACGGCGATGGGTCTCCACAAGTATAAGACCAAACAAAAAATGGCCATTAAAGTTAAAAGTCAGCAAATCGTTTCCATCATTCTTTGTCCAGATTTCAGAATCTAGGCTCAACTCTGTTTGTTCCTATTATTCTTCTCGCTACCTATAACATACAGTCATTACCTTTCACAATGTATCCTGTGAAACACTCTGAGTCTGTCTTAGTTCAATCGTGACCGTAAGCGCAAGAGAAAATCAAAGCTGCAATTTCTGCTGAATACAGCTTAATATCTCCGTTTTTGCAGTTTGGCGATATCAATGCTTGTCAATGATTAATCATCAAAGCCGTTAAGAGACGAGGCTGAAGTTGACAGATGTTTTCTGCAAAGCTAGGGCAGCCCAGAGTTTTCAAGGATTTTCAAGGTATTTACTCCATTTGTTAAAAAATTGCACCGTAGAGAGAAGCCAAATGAAATTTACCATCATCAGTAAAACACGGAAAGTGGAGTTTTCCTCCCTGCTGTGAGTTGGGAGGGAAATAAACTTCCCGCCACATCACAAAAATATTCCGAAAATACGCAACATCAGGGATGCATTTTCAGTGCGTGTACGTATTATTTGATTCTAGTGCCTATAACATCGCAAACCATTTCACAAAGCTTCTGCAAATTGTAGGCAAATATTCCAACAAATTCGCACAGCGATGTTCCACATACAGCCGTGAAGTGAATCACCAAATTAAGTTAGAGGGTTGGTAGCCAGGCCTCTGGGACAAATGCCCTTCTCTTTTCAAACAGCACCATGAGATCTTTAACATCCGAGTGTCAGCCTGGCCTATAACCTCAAAGTCCTGATCTGGGACTTAAATCCCCAACTTTATGGCCCAGAGGCAAGAATTCTTCCAACTGAGCTCGGCTTCAGTTCATATAATTTTAATAACATTTGATAAGACCTCTACACCAGTCAGTGACTTCCTCTAAC
The DNA here is from genome assembly GCF_018977255.1 of Callorhinchus milii. Taxonomy (NCBI): domain Eukaryota; kingdom Metazoa; phylum Chordata; class Chondrichthyes; order Chimaeriformes; family Callorhinchidae; genus Callorhinchus; species Callorhinchus milii. The sequence goes on from NW_024704748.1 coordinate 2,547,372, forward strand.
ATAATCTTTGAGCCCTGACTGTCCAGCGCCTTGGGATGTCCTCCCAATGTGAAAGGCGCTATACCAATGTAATTTTGTATTTTGTGTTGTATTTATAATACCTCTGAATGCTGTATCACACGATTAGATTCACAGTCACAATGATTCTTCTTAAGGCAAAGCAAAATTCACACCAGCTGTTTCAATCATTCCAGTACATGTGTTGAAAACCACATCCTATTTAATATAACCAACAGGAAATAAGCCACATACACACACATACACACACAAACATATAATATAAACCAACATGTGTGTGTATGTGTGTGTGTGTGCTGAGGTGCCTTATGTTTTGTCTGTTCCATGATAATTACCTCAAACAATGAAGCAAGTTCGAGGCAGTTAAAATAATAATAATCCTTATATTTGAGTTAGTTGTTTGACTGTTTGTGGGACACTGCTGTGCGCGTTTCGCCCACAAAGTATACAGTCAATTCATTTTACAATATATTCTGTGAAGCGCTTTCAGACGTCTCGAAGATGTGATCAGGCGCTATAACAAATACAAGGAATATTATTATAGCGCCTTATCATGTCATTGAGATGTCTCAAAGCTCTTCACAGGAAATGTTGAAAATTAAATTGACTATATTTATTTACGAAAAGATTCAATGCTATCAGTTTTAGAGGTAGAAGGGATGTTTTGGGAAATTGGATAATAATAATCTTTGCCTTTGATATACCGCCTTATCATGTCATCAAAACATCTCAAAGCTCTTCACAAGGTTTACTGCAAAGTGTAGTGACTGCCTATTGTGAATGTGGCAGCCAATTTTGCACACACAGGCAGGTAAAAATGAATGATCATTGTATCTCTGGGAGTGTTAGCCAGGACAGTGGGAGAAGCTCTCTTCCCTTTTCGAACGGAATCCCTTTCCCCCACAGGAACAGGCACAATCCATAGTTTAACGTCTCGTCTGAAGTGCGGCACCTCCAACAATGCAGCACTCCTGCAGCACCACAGTGTCAGCCTAGACTAGGAATCCAGGGGCCCAAAGTGGGGCTTGTAGACTCTGAACCTTCTGAGTTAGAGGCTATCTTGCCAGGCTGACACCTTGGGATGGTTTGGTCTTTCTTCTGTCGTAGAAACATAGAAACAGGAGTAGGCTATTCAGCCCCTCAAGCCCGTTCCGCCATCCTGCAAGATCATGGCTGATCGGTACCTCAAGTCCAATTACCCTATAACTACACCCTATACCCAATTACCCTATATCGTGGCGGTATTGTGGCCCTCATCTCCAGGGCATCACTAGCCCTATCCCCCTACTCCACTGGCTTATTCCCCTCTTTTGAAAACCTTACCCTCCGCCATCCCTCCCATCTCTCACTACAAATTCTCCTAATTTACTGGCCCCCCAAATCCTCCACCATCTTCATCTCTGACATCTCCACCCTCCTAGTTTCCCTCTGCTTCTGCTCCGACCGCCTCATCATCCTAAGCGACTTTAACCTCCACTTCACCCCCCTCCTTCTCCTCTCTCCTCTTCTCTCTCAACCTCTCCCTCCACATCCACTCTGCTACCCACATTCACGGCTACCCACTCGACCTAGTGATCAACCAGGGCCTCAATGTCTCGGATGTCACATCACCGACAAGGCCATCTCTGACCACCATTTCATCTCCCTCAACTCCTATATCCTACTCCCCACTGCCTGCAAACCTACCACCATCTCCTACCACCTGTGGAAGAAGATCTCCCTCTCCACTGCCCTGGAGTCCTCTGAACTCCTTCCCGTCTGGCCCACCTCCCGTGCCAACCCATCATCTGTGCTTAGTCTCCTGCACAGCACCCTCTCCATCACACTCGATGCCCTTGTCCCCCTCACCCCGAACTGCATCCTATCCCCGATCCTCACCCTGCTTCACCAGCCACCACCCACCCCCCACTCACTCAAGGGCCAGGTGCGGCTGCTGAATGCACTTGGCTCAAATCCGGCCTAAAGGTCCACCTGCACATCTGGCTGGACCTCATCAAAACCTACCGCTCTACACTCACCTTGGCCAAATCGTCCTTCTACTCCAGGTTAATCCTGGAGGCGAAGGGCAACCCCAGGCTCCTGTTGTCCACCACCAACCAGCTCCTCCGCCCTCCCCGCCACTCCTCGCAGATTCTTTCTTCCGACTCCCACTGTGAAAAAATGCTGGACTTCCTCGAGTCCAAAATCGAGGGAATCCGCTCAGCTGTCACTGCCCTCCCAACTTCCATCCCCTCCCAACCCCTGTCCCACACTCCGACCACTATCCATCCCTTTTTCTACACCTTTGAACCTGTCAACCCCTCCTCTATCATCACCACATATCGTCCATGAAGCCCACCACCTGCTCCCGGGACCCCATTCCCACCCCTCTCCTTAAATCCCAGCTCCACCTCCTTGCCCCACACTCACCGACATCATCAACCTCCTCCCTGTCATCTGACACTGTTCCTACCCCCTTCAAAACAGCCACTATCACCTCCATCTTGAAGAAACCTTCCGTTGACCCATCACAGCTATCCAGCTATTGGCCCATCTCCAACCTCCCTTTTCTGTGCCTCCCAGCTTCGCTCTTTCTTCTCCTCCCATTCCCTCCATGAGGCCCTCCAAACAGGTTTCCATGCCGCCCACAGCTCTGGTCAAGGTCACAAATGACATCCTGACCATGTGTGACCAGGGCTCCCTCTGCCTCCTCGTCCTCCTTGACCACTCCGCCACTTTGGACACTGTGGACCATTCAATCCTACTCCACCGCCTCTCCTCCCACCTCAACCTTCAAGGTACTGTCCTTGACTGGTTCAGGTCCTACCTTTCACACCGCCTCAACTTTGTCTCAGCTAACGGCTTCTCCAGCAGCCCCCGCACCGTCTTGTGCAGCGTTCCTCAGGGCTCTGTCCTCATTCCCCTCCTCTTCACTCTCTACATGCTCCCCTTTGGTGACATCATCCACAGACATGGGGTAAATTTCCACATGTATGCGGATGACACCCAACTCTATCTCTCTGCCTCCACCAACTCTATCTCTCTGACTCCAGAACTACTGGCGCCCTGACCGACAGCCTGTCCAACATCAAGTTCTGGACAACGAACAACTTTCTCCAACTCAACGTCAGCAAGATTGAGGCCATCCTGATTGGCTCGCGCCAGCGCCTCCGCACCTCGGGCACTGGCAGCATCAGCCTCCACGGCTGCACACTCAATCTCACTAAGTCAGTCAGGAACCTGGGTGTCTTGTTTGACCCGGAACTGTCCTTTCTCCCCCACATCCGAGCTATGACCGGCCCCGCCTACCACCACCTCCGCAACATTGCCAGACTCCGCCATTGCCTCACCCCTCAGGCTGCCCAAACTCTCACCCACGCATTCGTCACATCAAGGCTCGATTACGGGAACTGCCTCCTCATCGGCCTTCCCATACCCCAGAGGATCTAGTTCAAGATCCTCATCCGCACTTTCACGTCGCCCCCCCCACCCCCCCCCTCCTACTTCTCTGACCTGCTGACTCCCTACCAACCTCCCTTCAGTGGATCCCGGCTGCTCCATGTCTCCTGCCCGACCCGTCCTACCATCGGTGGCTACATTCAGCCTCTCTGCTCCCATACTCTGGAACTCCATCCCATGGTCCCTTCGCCTCGCTTCCTCCCTTGCCAGTTTCTAGACCCTCCTCTTCAATCGAGCCTTCGGTCGCCCTCCCACCCCTCTGCCTTCCTTCACCCCTACCCCATCCCTCTCCCCCATGCTCGGGGCTTGACCCTTGACTGTCCAGTGCCTTGGGACGTCCTCCCGATGTGAATGGCACTCTATAAATGTAATTTTGTTGTTTTTGTTGTTGTTACCCGGCCTTGTCCCGTATCGCTTAATACCCCGACCTGACAAATATGAACCTAATCTGTCTCAGATTCTTACACTAAGGTCGAAATTGCATGATTAGCTATTTGTAAATAGCGAATGCGGAACACTAATTTTCTAACTGGCTCAGTCCCCCTCTGGGTTAGGGGACGATAGGAACACGGTGAGTTCAAGCCTCATATGGATGACCTGAGCTCCCAGTTTAGGCTGACACTTCAGTGGGGTCTAGAGGGAAAGCTGCACTGTCAGAGACGCCAACTTTTAGGCGCGACATTAAGTTGCAGTCCCCCTCCGCCTGTTTAGGTGAAGGTTCAAGTTGTCGTGACTCTAGTCAAAGACAGTACAGCTTCCCTGTTCAGCAATCCACCAGATTAATTGTTCATTCACCTCCAGATGGCTTAAGTGTTCCGAGATGCTACCTCATGCGAAGGGCACAATATAAACGTTGTTGTTAACCTACAAAGTGACTGCCACGTTCACCTACAACACCAGTCACCATTTTGCTGTTTCTAATTTCTTCATCTCCCCTCTCTCCCTCGTCTTGACTTTAGGCCAGCAACCGACAGAGTTTGTGTCTGGCTTCTGTAACCATCCGTTTGTGGTGTATGAGCTGTTTCCTCCACCCTCCCCTTAGACCTGCACTGGCTCCAGTGTTATACCTTTTTAGTACGATTCCTCTTGCTCACCCTTTGCAATGGACAACTTTCTTTTCACTGGTTTTATCTTCCAGTTTTCGCAAATTGCTCACAAAACGCACAGTCAATTCACTTTTCAGTATATCCTTTGAAGCGTTTTGAATCATCTCGAAGACGTGATAATCATAATAATAATGATAATAATCCTTGCAGTCGATACAGGGCTTTGTCACATCTTCGAGACGTCTCACAGCGCTTCACAGGATATATTGTAAAGTGAATTGACTGTATATTTTGTGGGCGAAACGCAGCAGCCAATTGCGCACAACAGTGTCCCCACAAACAGTCTTGGATTGAGTGACCAATTGTTTTTGAAAGGAGCTATATCAAATACAAGGATTATTATTATTATTATTATTATTGCCTTCATTGCTTTCATCTCGCTGTATTTTGCTTCCAGTCAAAAGATTTTCTTGTCCTTTTAACCCCTGCAAATCGAGACACATTCAGCTGTCCTCATTCTGCACTGTCATCTGGTGGAAGAAGTGGGTTGTGGCACCAATAATACAGCGGCACTTGTACAATGCAATTGATGTTTGAATAGGCTTCATGTTGGGAGGATTTCTCAAAGCACTTTACTCTGCTGGCTGGGCACCCGAGCCTGTGGGGCGAGGGAGAGAGGGTTCGGGGAGTTGGGGGAGCGCAGTCAAAGAAATGAGTCTTATGTGGGGGTGGGGGCGGAATTGAAGGCAGAGAGGAGAGAAGGTGGGGGCGGAGAAGAGAACGACTGCGGAATAAAGTTCAGGCCGTTCAACCCAATTAACTCCGTGCCGGTGTTTATGCTCCACGTAAGCCAACCCCGACCCCCTCTTGGTTTTTGTTTGCTAAAAACAACAATATAGAATCTTCGATTCTGGGCTGAGAAGGTGCTGTGACAGAGCTGAGTTTACCGAGGTATAAAATGCCATGTTTAGTAACCAGATTTGTTCTGTAGGTTTATCTTCCGGTTAAGATCTGCCTGTTTGATCGGGGCCTTCCTTCACCTTTGCTGTCGTTGTTGACTCCTGTGTTGATGGACAGTCATTGTCATTCTCCCATTGGCATCGGTGAGCAGTAGCTGGTTAGATCATTGCGCTCCACCGCCTCCGCCTCCTCTAGTCTGGCTCCGGCCTCCTGCTTGTCCCTCGTTCCCTCCGCTCCACCATCGGTGGCCGTGCTTTCAGCCGCTACACCCCAAAACTCTGGGACTCTCGCCCTCAATCCCTCCGCCTTGTCCACTCCCTCCCCACCTTCAAATCCTGCCTAAAGACCTTCCTTTTTGATCGTGCTTGCGATCACCGCCCCTCCTCTCTCTCTCTCCCCCCCCTGGCTCGGGGTCAGACTCTGCCACTGTCAAGTGCTCCGGGACTCTACCCCGATATAAATGCAAGTTGTTGTTGTTGTTGTTGGGTCAGATTAACAGAGGTGTGAGTGGGCAGGGATCTTTCACACCGTTTGCCGGCTTTGGAATTGGGGAGAAATTGTGCAGAAGCAGCTGATGAAATGCATGGAGTGTGCATTAGGGCGGATGTAAAATGCAAGGATTATTATTGTTATTACTAATCTCCATGGAAGATTTAATGGGCCAAGTGACATTTCCACATCCCATCCTCTTCAGAAGTCAGTAATTTTGCCAATCCTTAGTAATTGAAGACAAGCTAGCCCAGCAACAACCACTGTTGGTCTTTACAGCACTAACAACATCCATCGGAGTCCTGTAGCTCAGTGGTTAGAGCACTCGCTTTGCAAACGAGAGACCTGAGTTCAATTCCAGGCAGAGGGCGAAACCTTGGGCAAGTTTCCTTACTCTACACACCTAATAATAATCCCTCCAAAAACCAAAATAAAAATAATAAATTGGTCATTTTCAATCTACGACTGTTTGTGGGACATTGCTGTGCGCAATTGGCTGCCGCGTTCGCCCACAAATATACAGTCAATTCACTTTACAGTGTGTTCTGTGAAGCGCTTTGGGACATCCTCCCGACGTGAAAAGCGCTATATCAAATGCAAGGATTATTATTATTATTATCCCCTTGTTCCTAAAGTGTATCATTTAACACGTCAATCACGAGTCAGGTTTTACGCTTCCTGGGAACCCAGGGTTTGGTTCTTTTACAACTAGTTCAATGGATTGATCCCTCCAATCAATGAAGCACTTTGCGGAAAGGCAGACCAGTCACTGGGGGCAGTCATCCCACTCAGCTCCTGTTAATCCCGCAAGCCAAAGCCCTAACGGTTTGGGTGATCCTAGCTGGACAAGCAGCAGGAAAGCTGACCGGACAGCGATATCAATGGCAAGTTGTTAGACTCCAGCAGTTAACCCAACGCACACTCTGGGGCACCCAAGCCTTGGCTCTTGCCAACCAGTGCCTAAAATACTTTCCGGAATTAGGTAAACAGGATATGTCCATCCAGGGAGAGAGTCTGCATACCATTCCAGCTTTGTTTGGATACTCTTAAGCACGGTGATGGGTTTCCGAATGTGTCAGACACCCGACTGACCAAAATAAAAAGGACTTTGCGTGTACTGAAATTTCACCTGCAAGATCACAATGTGTATCACAATGTAACCTTGGGCAGAATTGTGAATATCTCTGAAAATCCAGCCTCAAAATCCCCAAATCCGGAAATCTGAGATGGTAGAAGGACGGTAGAAAACTGCTTTTACAATTAAGTTGGAGTTTAAGACGTTTTCTGCCTGATCTTAAAGTTTAAGAAGAAAAAACCTTAAATAATAATAATAATCATTGCATTTGATATTGCGTCTTATTATGTCGCTGAGACGTCTCAAAGTGCTTCGCAGGTTGTACTGTAGAGTGTGTATTTCGTGGGCGAGACTGGATCAAATTTTGTGCCTCTATAGTCTGAAAACTAGATTACGGATGGAAATTTCACCTGTCACTGCACTTGACAGCCCTTTGAAGCCTCTTAATAATATAATAATCCTGGCATTTGATATAGCGCCTTATCACGTCTTCGAGACGTCTCAAAGGGCTTCACAGAATACACTGTAAAGTGTAGTGACTGTGGATTTGTGGACAAAATGTGGCAGCCAATTATCAGTATTATTTTTTTGAAGGGATTACTATCGCCAGATGTATCAACAAGGATTATTCTTAGTTACATTTAACTCAGGGTCAGTCAGTAATCAAGCTCGGACCTGACTTTCTAAGTCGGAACAGTCTCTAATTCATGTTAGGCCATGGCTTCACCATCGTCACTGATGGAAATGTCGCACAAGTGTACGCAACAGTTGAATCTTTTTCGATTCTTCAACAAACGCAGCCTCTGTGCTCAGAAAAATCAGAGCCCGTTAACGGATGATCTTTCAGACTGAACTTTGGGGTTTCCTTCAGTCACTTGAAAATCGCGTTGACAAAGTGAGCCGGGGAACTGTGTCAACCTCACACAAAAGCAAGGCAGAGAACACTTGTGGGCTTTGTGTGTCGATAAGAATGATTTTACTTGTGGCTTAGTTTACATTGTGGCTGTGTTGGGAGGAATTTGAGTGCAATTTCACCTACAATAGATTTCGCCACATGAGTGCGCCATTTCTTTTTATATCCTTCCTTATGTCCACTTGCAAATTCTCAGCGTTATAAGCGCTCAGAAATTTTCACACAGAATGAAAAAGCTGGCTAACATTTCCAAGATTTAGTTTGCTAAATTGTTTTCTATTTTGTTACAATGCTATGTTATGTTTTTATATCATTTTATTATAATATAATAATAATATTCCTTGCATTTGATATATCGTCATCACGTGTTCACAGAATACACTGTAAAGTGTAGTGACTGGGGATTTTGTGGACGAAATGCAGCAGCCAATCGTCATTATTATTTTTTTGAAAGGATTATTATCGCCAGAAAAGCAATTCGACAATCGACTAACAACTGGGTTCCCACTTACTGCTAGATAAACAGAGGCAGTAGAGTAAGGAAACTTGCCAAACGTTTCGCCCAGCCTGGGAATCGAACTTGGGTCCTCTCGCTTGCGAGGCGAGTGCTCTAACCACTGGACTTCAAAAATATTCCATTCTCTAGAACTGCATCCTGGAATCCTTGATATCTGCTTTCCGGCTCATGATATCACGTGGAGATACACAGCGAATCACCGTCTCAGTCAACTCTCAGTCTCTTTGGAAAGTAAGTACAATTCAGATTCTTTGCATTCATATCAGAATCACTTTAAACTTCCACTGCAGGAAGATTATTGATTTCTTTTAAAAAGATTATAGATTGTTTCACCCACTGAATATACTGTAAAATGTATACTGTAAATACAAAATATAGTCAATTTACTTGACAGTATATTCTGTGAATATAAAGGCGCTATATCAAATGCAAGGATTATTATTATGTATAACAGCCCAACAGCATTTTATTATTTCTAAAGTGTCAGATCCATAATGGTTCCAGAAAGAATATTTTCTTAATGGGGAGAAATTAAGAACTGTGGAGGAGCAAAGAGATTTGGGTGTCCTTATCCACAAATCACTCAAAACTAGTTCCTAGGTGCAAAAAATCATCAAAAAGGCAAATGGAAAGTTGGCCTTTATCTCTGGGAGCCTGGAATACATAGAGAAAGAAATGATGCTTCAGGTGTATAGAACGTTAATCAGACCTCATCTGGAGACTGCGTTCAGTTTTGAGCACCACACCTCAGGAAAGATATATTGGCCCTGGAGGGGGTGCAGCGCCTAAAAGGGTTAAGTTATGAGGAAAGGCTGCGTAAACTTGGATTGTATTCCCTTGAGTTTGGAAGGTTGAGGGGGGATTTGATTGAGGTGTTTAAGATGATAGAGGGATTTGATAGGGTAGATATTTCCTTTATAATAATAATAATAATCCTTGCATTTGATATAGCGCTTTTCACGTCGGGAGGACGTCCCAAAGCGCTTCACAGAACACACTGTAAAGTGAATTGACTGTATATTTGTGGGCGAACGCGGCAGCCAATTGCGCACAGCAATGTCCCACAAACAGTCGTAGATTGAAAATGACCAATTTTTTTTTCTTATTGTTTTTGGGTTTTTTTGGAGGGATTATTTGGTGGTGGAATCCAAAACAAGGAGACATAGTCTTAAAATTAGAACCAGGCCATTTAAGAGTGAAATCAAGAAGCATTTTTTCACTGAAAGGGTGGTAGAAATCTGGAATTCTCTCCCCCAAAAGCCTGTGGATAATGGTAGGTCGGGGGATTAAGGGATATGGGGAGAAAGCAGGCAATTGGAATTGAAAGGATTAGTTGAGGCACAGATCAGCCATGGTCTAATTAAATGGTAGAACAACAAGACAATAACAACAAGATTCCATTTATAGAGCGCCTTTCACGTTGGGAGGACGTCCCAAGGCGCTGTACAGTTGGGTCGGGAGCCGAGCATTGGGTGGGAACTGGTCAGGGTGAGGGGAGGGAAGGGAGGGAGCGAGGAGGGGGTAGAGAGTCGAGAGAGGAGCTGAAGGCACGGTCAAAGAGAAAGGTCTTGAGACCGGCCTTGAAGGAGGAAAGGGAGGAAGCGGCGAATATTGATCGCAAGGATTGGCAACAAAGTGGTATACGCTGCAAACCTATTTTAAGGATTGTTCTATTTCATTCAATTGCGAATTTCGATAATTCAGAAAAAAAAGAGTGCCTTTCCATAAACCTTTAATCATTTCCTGTCAGCAGAATGAAGTATCAAAATTGGCTCTTTGAAAGCCTAGGAAAGCAATTGCAAAGTATTAAAAATAAAAAAAAAACGTTCGACCATTTTAGAGGCTTTTTCGAGAATCCCTTGCTGGGCGTGAAGCAAAAGTACACGGCCAAAAGTACATAGCCTGCAATAACAAATGATTTCACTGGACCATAAATGTCAGGATAATTTTATACTTAGGACAGGCGGAAAATAATAACGCTAATAATCTTTGCGTTTGATACAGCAGCTTTCACGTCGGGATGATGGCGTCTCAAAACACTTCACAGGATTTTACTGCATCCTGCAGCTATATGTTTTTAGGCGAATGCAACAGTCGATTTATGCACAGTAGTTTTGTACAAACAGTATTGAATAATAATAATAATCCTTGCACTCGATATCGCACCTTATCACGTCATTGAGACACCTCCTAGCACCTCTCAGAATATACTGTAAACAACAAATCTGTTTTCGAATAATGCCATGCGATCTTTAATGGCCACCCAAATAGGCAGCCAAGACCTTGGTTTAAGGTCTCACCTGAACATTGGGACCGCCTGCAATGAGGCATTCCCCCCTCGAGACAACTAACTCAAGGAGTATTCTCAGGTACATAAGGTTTGCCCAGGGGGTCTGACAGCTCATCTGCAAAGACAACAACAACAAGATTCCATTTATTGAGCGCCTTTCACTTCGGGAGGACGTCCCAAGGCGTTGGACAGTTGGGTCAGGACCCGAGCAAGGGGGGAAATGGTCAGGGTGAGGGGAGGGAAGGGAGGGAGCGAGGAGGGGGTAGAGATTCTAGAGAGGAGCTGAAGGCACGGTCAAAGAGAAAGGTCTTGAGACCGGCCTTGAAGGAGGAAAGGGAGGAAGCGGGGAAGGCACTGGGGGATAGAGTTCCAAAGCCTCGGGGCTGAGAGGCTGAAGGCCCGGCCACCGATGGTAGGGCGGTTGGGGCGGGGGATGTGGAGCAGACCGGAGCCAGAGGAACGGAGGGTACGGGCAGGTAGGTAGGGGGGTAGTAGATCGGAGAGGTAGGAGGGAGCGAGGCCGTGAATGGCCTTGTAGGTGAGGATGAGGATCTTGAATTCGATCCTCTGGGGGATGGGGAGCAGTGGAGGCGAGCGAGGGTGAGGGTGGGAGTGATGTGGTCCCGAAGCCTGGTGCGGGACAGTACACGAGCTGCAGAGTTCTGAATGACCTGCAGCTTGCGGAGGGAGGTTCCAGGAACGTCGACGAGGAGAGAGTTCCCATAGTCCAGCCTTGAGGTGATAAAGGCGTGGACCAGAGTTTCAGCAGCGTGAGGGGTGAGGTAGTGCCATAGTCTGGCGATATTCCGGAGGTGATGGAAGGCGGTGCCAGTTGTGGCGCGGATATGAGGAAGAAAGGACAGCTCAGGGTCGAACAGAACACTGAGGTTCCTGACTGCTTTGAGAGGTGGGGAGTGCAGCGTTGGATGCTGATGCTGTCAGCGCCTGAGGTGCGGAGGCGCTGACGTGAGCCAATCAGGAGGGCCTCAGTTTTACGCACGTTGAGCTGAAGAAAGTTGTCTCTCATCCAGGACTCGATGTCGGACAGGCAGCTGTCAGGTCAGCTGGTGGTCATGGAGTTGAGGGTAGAGGTGGCTGTCATCCGCATGTGGAAGTTAACCCCATGTCTGCGGATGATGTCACCAAGGGGGAGCATATAGAGGGTGAAGAGGAGGGGACCGAGGACAGAGCCCTGAGGGACACCGCACGAGGCAGTGCAGGGGGTGGAGGAAAAGCCGTTCGTGGAAACAAAGTGAAGACGTTGGCAAAGGTACGACTAAACCACTCAAGGACAGGGCCTTGAAGGTTGAGGTAGGAGGACAAGCGGTGGAGGAGGATAGCATGGTCGACCGTATCGAATGCTGCCGATAGGTCGAGGAGGACGAGGAGGCAGAGGGAGCCCTGGTCACAGATGGTCAGGATGTCATTGGTGACCTTGACCAGGGCAGTTTCTGTGCTATGGGCAGCACGGAAACCTAACTGAAGGGGTTCCAATTATGAATGGGTGGAGAGGAAAGAGCGCAGCTCGGAGGCGACAACTCGTTCAAGGACCTTGGACACGAGGGGAAGGTTGGAGGTGGGCCGGTAGCTTGATAGCTGCGACGCATCGAGGGAGGGTTTTTTCAAGGTGGGAGTGATGGTGGCAGTTTTTAAGGGAATGGGAACAGAGCCAGAGGAGAGGGACAGGTTGACGATGTCTGTGATATGTGGGGCAAGGAGGTGGAGCTGGGAGATAAGGAGTGGAGTGGGGATGGGGTCAAGGGAGCAAGTGGTCGTTTTCAGGGATAGGATGAATTTGGTGACAGAGGATGGGGAAACGGGTACGAAAGTGTAGGGGAGGATGGGTAGGAGTCGGAGTGTGAGAGGGAAGGGGTGGGTGGTGGGTGGATGTTGGAGGGGAAGTGACCGCGGAGCGGATTCCCTTGATTTTGGATTCAAGGAAATCCAGCATCTCCTCGCAGTGAAGGTTGGAGGAGATGACCTGCGCGGGGTGGCGGGGGGGACGGAGGAGTCGGGATGTGGTAGAGAACAGTAGCCTGGGGTTGTTCTTCGCCTCCAGGATTATCCTGGAGTAGAAGGACGACTTGGCCGAGGCTAGAGTGGAGCGGTAGATTTTGAGGAGGTCCAGCCAGATTTGTCGGTGGACCGTTAGGCCAGATTTGACAGGTGCGTTCAACGGCCCGCACCTGGCTCTTCAGTGAGCGGAGGTGGGTGGTGAACCAGGGGGAGGAGCGAGAGTAGGAGACAGTATGGGAGTGATGGGGGCAAGAGTGTCGAGTGTGGAGGAGAGGGTGTTGTGGAGGAGGGTGAGAGGAGAAGAGGGGTCAGTGAGGGTTGAAGGCCAGAGGGAGAGGAGTTCAGAGGACTCCAAGGCAGCGGTTAGGGATTGTGGGGGTAACTTCTTCCAAGGGCGGTAGAAGATGGTGGTGGGTCTGGTGGAGGTGGGGAGGGGGTGGAGGTGGTGAAGGAGATGAAGTGGTGGTCGGAGACGGCCTTGTCGGTGATAGTGACATCCGAGACACTGAGGCCCCGGGTGATCACCAAGTCGAGTGGGTGGCCGTGACTGTGAGTGGGGGAGTTGATGTGGAGGGAGAGGTTGAGCGAGGAGAACAGGGAAGAGAAACCTGAGGAGATGGAGCAGGAAGGGGTGAAGTGCAGGTTAAAGTCGCCCAGGATGATGAGGCGATCAGAGCAGAGGCAGAGAGATGTAAGAAGTGTCGAAATATCGGAGATGAAGGTGGGAGAGGTTTTAGGGGGCCGGTAGAGGAGGAGGATTTTAAGTGAGAGGAAGGAGGGGTGGGAGAGGGTGAGGTGCTCAAAGAGGGGAAAGAGCCAGAGGAGTAGGGGGATAGGGCAAGTGGTGTCCTTGAGATAAGGGCAACACCACCGCCACGGCGGTTGGGGCGGGGGATGTGGTGGGAGGTGTAGCCGGGTGGCGTGGCCTCCGTGAGGGGGAAGGTGTCGCCTGGGGTGAGCCAGGTTTCCGTTAAGGCCATGATATCAACGTTCTCATCAAGGATGAGATCGTTGATGACCAGGGCCTTGTTACAGAGGGAGCGGACATTTTGCAGTCCGATGTGGAGGGAGCGGTTGACAGAAGGGTGTGTGGGAGGGGAGGGGGGTCCAGGTTGTGAGGCAGGGGTGGGGGGAATGGGGATGAGGGAGGAGAGGTTGGCTCCCCGGGTCTGTGTCCGGGGTGGGTGGCGAGTGTGGTGGGGAATGGGGCAGTCGGTGTAGCTGCTGCTGGACAGCCAACGCCGAGTGCCACGGTGAGCCCCGTGTGGCTGCACTCCCTCCCGCCGCTCCCCGTGTGGCTGCACCCCCTGCCGCCGCTCCCCGTGTGGCTGCGCTCCCGCCCACCGCTCTCCGTGTGGCTGCACTCCCTCCCACCGCTCCCCGTGTGGCTGCACCCCCTGCCGCCGCTCCCCGTGTGGCTGCACCCCCTGCCGCCGCTCCCCGTGTGGCTGCACCCCCTGCCGCCGCTCCCCGTGTGGCTGCACCCCCTCCCGCCGCTCCCCGTGTGGCTGCTCTCCCTGCCGCCGCTCCCCGTGTGGCTGCACTCCCTGCCGCCGCTCCCCGTGTGGCTGCACTCCCTGCCGCCGCTCCCCGTGTGGCTGCACTCCCTGCCGCCGCTCCCCGTGTGGCTGCTCTCCCTGCCACCGCTCCCCGTGTGGCTGCTCTCACTGCCGCCGCTCCCCGTGTGGCTGCACTCCTTGCCGCCGCTCCCCGTGTGGCTGCACCCCCTGCCGCCGCTCCCCGTGTGGCTGCACTCCCTGCCGCCGCTCCCCGTGTGACTGCACCCCCTGCCGCCTCGTGCTTAAATACCTGGGTAGGTAAGCCCAGTCTCCTCCCCGCGCTGTCCTACCGCCGCTCCCCGTGTGGCTGCACCCCCTCCCGCCGCTCCCCGTGCGGCTTGAAGGACTGAATGGCCTCCTCGTGTTCCTATGTTCCTACTCTTTTTCAGGTGGAGAAATCGTTCGCTGTTAGGGTGTTTTTGTGACGTGGTTCATCCTGACAATTACTTTATTCACAATTTGTTCTGCAAATGAATGCAGCTTAGCGCTAATGCATACTTTTTTAAATTGCTGCAAATCCAGAGTCTTTTCAGTCCTTTGAAAACCTATTCTTCAAACCACAAAGCAGCTCATGACTGTTCAGATATGTTTCTAAAGCCAAGTCATGACGGCAAATAATATAACAGTTTGATTGTTTAAAGACTTGAGTGAGGCTTATGGAAAATGCGAGCAGATAATAGTGGGCTTTCTGACGATTTAACTATGAAATTAACTATTGTGGGGAGAATGTGCTAACCTTCTCACTATGAGGTGACAGCTTAAATGTTTATGATAAAGGACATTATTTTATTTCGAAGTTGCTGTGGTTAACAGCTTGATACAACACTTTGGGCTTTTCTCCTCTAAGTAGGCTTACATTTCACTCATTTTATTATTTCTAAGGTGTCAGATACATAATGGTTCAAGAAATTGTAGCCCATTGTTTTGGTAAGTCACATTGCTATCATGACAATGCTCCATTAAAATAGCCACTGCTCTGTTTTATATTGTGGCGGCAGTATAATTTCAGATGATATTGCGTGCGACATCTGATGTTGTCATGTTTGTCACACGCTTGATTGTCGCTGCTTTTGTAAAGGTTACGTATCATATAAAGTCTTGCGTCTCAGAAGATTTAATCGCAGTGGATTTGAACCCTGGACGCTGTCTGGATGAAAATTGCTTTGTGTTCCTTCACCTCACAGCGTTGCTCATCAGTGGAACTCATGCCGCGTTACTCTGATGATTTAATATTAAATGGCTGGCTTCCAGGATTCGGAAAACAAAAAAAGGAAAATGACTGTAATTCGTGTCGGTGAAAGATGTTGCAATTTATTCATACAATTTCCTCCCACACAGACATAAGCTTGACACTGATTATTTGAATCAAAATGCCAGCTGATTCAAAAAAAATCCCTGGTCTCCGTCTGTGGGCCAGTTTGCAATGATGACGGACTGGTTTAAAACTCTCACCATTTGTTAAGTCAAAGGTGAAGAGTCCAGAAGTTGAGACGATTTTCTGCTTTGGAATGGGATTCTTCAGATCGCACCTTTCTTTCCTCTTCGCCCGCACCTTCGGTTAGTCTCCTGCCTGACTTGGTGTCAAACGGCAGCATTGTAAAAGGGTATAACTACATCTCAGGAGTCCTGTAGCTCGGATGGTTAGAGCACTCGCCTCGCAAGCAAGAGACCTGGGCTCTATTCCCAGGTAGGACGAAATGTTGGGCTAGTTTCCTTACTCCACACGGCTCTGTTTACCTAGCGGTAAGTAGGAACCCGGTTGTTAGTCGATTGGCGGATCGCTTTTCTGGGGGTAATAATCCCTTCAAAAATAATAATAATAATGTGGTCACTTCAATCCCTGACTGTTTGTGGGACGCTGCTGTGCGCGATTGGCTGCCGCGTTTCGTCCACAAAATATACAGTCAATTTACTTTACAGTATATTCTGTGAGGCGCTTTGAAACGTTTAGAAAACTTGATAAGGCGCTCTATCAAATGCAAGGATTATTATTATTATATTAAATGCAAGTTGCTATTGTTGTATAATGTTGGACTGTGCAAGCGAATAAATAGCACTGGATGTAACAGGAAGAATGGGTTCATGTTATATATGAACATCACACACAAAACTTGAAAGTATTCGGTTGGAATGTCAGGAATGTGCCTGATGTTAAGCATATCGTGGGAACACATGCATTTCAGCAAGTTTGAACCCAGTGAGAAATATTAGTGTTTGTGAAACAACATGGATATGTTATTATTAGTAAGCTATTCCATACTCCACACCTAGCAGTCAGTAGGAACCCGGCTGTTAGTTGATTGGCGGATCACTTTTAGGGGGTAATAATTCCTTCCTCCCAAAAATAATAATAATAATTTAGCCACTCGATTCACGACTGTTTGTGGGACACTGCTGTGCACAATTGGCTGCCGCGTTTCGCCCACAATATACACCACTGTATATCATTGCAGGATACACAGTGAATCTTGCAAAGCATTTTCAGATGTTGCAAAGGCGCGATAAGGCGCTATATCAAATGCGAGGATTATTATCATTATTATTATTCGAGACGCAGATTTCTGGTACGTGGCAGAAGTATTTGGAAGATGGGCGCAAACGGCCCGGGGTGTACTTAGAGAAATAAATTTGAGTAAAGCAATGAATCATTTATCCAACCGCAAGTGTCAGCAACTTGCTCTTTTTATTGTGTTGTTCTTAAGAGGCTCGTAGCAGACGAGGCTATTTCAGTGCACGTTGACCTGCTCGTGTCTTGCAAAATTCAGCAGCTGTGCACGGCTTTCACAACAGCCAACGTGGAAATAACTATTCTAAGGTCAGTCAGACATTCCTCTCTTAACCAAAGCGCAGCAGATCGAAACGAAGGAGATTAATTTCATTCATTCATTATATTTACACGGCGCCTTTCAAGTCGGGAGGACGTCCGCAAGGCGCTGGACAGTCAAGGGTTTTGGACCCGAGTTGGGGGTTAGGATCAGGAGGGGTGGAGGACGGGGAGGGTTAGGGGTCGGAGGGTGATCGAAGGCGCGGTCGAAGAGGAGGGTCTTGAGACATGATTTGAAAGAGGCCAAGGAATGGGGCGAGGCGGATGGACTGTGGGATGGAGTTCCAGAGGGTGGAGGCAGAGAGGCTGAAGGCCTGACTGCTGATGGTGGGGTGGGCCGGGCGGAGAATGTGGAGCAAGGCGGAGTTTGCTGAGCGGACAGGTCGATAAGGGCTTAGCTGGTCACAGAGGGTGGAAGGGGTTCCAAAGGGTGGGTGGGTGCAGAGAGGCTGAAGGCACATCTCAAGACCCTGGGGTCACGAGCTGCGTTCTGATATCTTATAGTTGTGGCTGAATGGAATAACTCCACACAATGCAAGTTAGCCGTGCAGTCTATAACCCTGTGATCGCTCTCCTGCTCCATTCTGAGTCATTTGACATTGAATGACCGTCAAGACACCTACTCCGTTCCCAGCTCCGACTCCCGGCTTCTCCGCAACAAACTCAACATGAGAGAAATATTTCACGAGGACAACGTTTAATACTTGAAATAAAAGTATGTACAATACTTTAAATATTGTATCTACAAAGCGATTCAAAAAAAAAAAGAAACCTTCGATTTGGTTACTTAGAGGCGCGTGGGGCGGGGGTGGCGGGTTGGGGTGGGGGTGGGGTTGGGGACGGGGAAGGGATGATCCCGAAGATTCGAAGCTTTGCCCATTTTACTCGCAAAACCGGTTGGGGTGAGGGATGAGGTGTCATTTCATTCAGTGCATTGTTTAAGCACAGTAAACAACAAGGAAATAGATGCTAGCAAGAAGCAGTAGCGATAACACTGAAGCCATTGGCATAGGTTTAGCCAGTAGTATTCTACGGTTAGCTTTCACGCTGATTATCGTGTTTATTTCCCTCCGAAAAACCAGAGGGGGAAACGTCGTTTTACATTCAGAGAGCACGGAAACCTCGCTCGCTCGCTGATTCGCGTTTACGCCCGGCGGGTGTATCCGTTTTCCGTTTGAAAGATGGCGATTCTTGGCATTTTCCAGTGGAGACGAGTGGCGTGGAAAAATGATCGAGGCTTTGTACAGGCTACAGACTCTGTAGTTACCAGTAAAATCCCTAACTCTCTCTCTCTCTCTCTCTCTCTCGATCGATCGCTCGCTCGCTTCCAGATCACATCGAGAGCAGGCGTTTGGGGGTGTGGGGTGGGAGGAGGAGTGGGGGGAGATGGGGTGTGGTGAAAGGGTGGGGGGGAGAGGGGGGGCTGGGGTTGAGTGAGGCCCCCACCCCCCTCACCCCCCCTGCCTCCAACCCCCTTTAGTAATTGAGGAAATCGATGCCGGCCTTCACACACTTGGACGTGGCCACATCGATGGCCATGGCTTTGATCTCCGTGTCCCCGAACTGCATGAGCGTCTGGATCTCCCTCCGGACGGGAGGGGCGGGGCTCTCGGTTCCGGTCAGATCGAGGCGTAGGGTGCCGCACTTCCTGACGCCCTGGTCGGTGATGAAGTGGACATCGTCGCCCTCCGAGCAGTAGATGTTGATGACGATGACCAGCTGGGAGGGCTTGGCCGGGGTGTAGCTGCGCTTGACGGTCTCCCCCAGGGCCACCGACTGGTCGGCAGCGATGAACTTGTCGAAGACGTCGGTGCACCAGCGGGTACCGTCCTTGACCAGCAGCTTCTCGGCCGAGTGCTTGCCCTCCACAAAGCGGTTCAGGACCCCCACCCCGTAGGTCAGCGGGGAGCGCCTGACCTTGATGACGGTGGGGTCCAGGCCGAACAACACCGCCCCCTTCAGGATGGTCAGGCCCACGTCGTGCGGGATGATGACCCGACAAGTCTCGGAGAGCGACGACTGAACCGCCTGCTGCAGCAGAGGAGACTCGGCGAATCCGCCCACCAGGAACAGGAATTTGATCCCCGACACCTCGGGCTTCTGGAAGAGATCGCCTGCGGTGAGGGGGGGGGTCGGGTGGGGGCAGGGGGGTTGGGGTGGGGGGAAACACACACACGACCGGAACAATGTCAGCATAAATAATAATATTTATTATTATAATCAGTAGCTGTTGATGCAGATGACCATCCGTTATATTAATTAGTATTAATTATTATATTATTATATTATGATATTATTATGTTATATTAATTAATATTAATGTTATGTTATTATTACTAATTATAATTAGTAGATGTTGATGAAGATGACCATCTGGGAGGGTATAATTATAATCATAAAATAATGTAAAATCATATAAGTAATAATGATAATAATAATTATAATAATAATCCGTGCATTTGATACAGCGCCTTATCACGTCTTCACGACGTCTCAAAGCGCTTTACAGGATACACTGTAAAGAGAATTGACCGTATGTTTTTTGGGTGAAACGCGGCCAATTGCGCACAGCAGCGTCCACACAAACAGTCGTGGAATGTAACGTAGTGACCTTATAACCTGAGTTAATAATAATAAGAATCATAGTAAACCTTACATTTGATATAGCACCTTAGCTTGTCATTGAGGCGTCCCAAAGCGCTTCACAGAATACGCTGTCTGCGTGTTTTGTGGGCGAAACTTAACCGGTTCGGGTTAACTTGTAAATCAAATATAACTGTGCAGCATTAACCGCTCTTCAAACAAAAAAAACAAAGACAAGATTTAACTGTCAAATAACTGCTGCGTTCGTTTCATTCCGCCCCCATCTCACGCCCACACTCACTTAGATGCTGGACAATGTGGTCCACGGTGGGTTTAAACAGAGCGTTCATAGCATCCGGGTTCATCCTCAGCATACCTTGAGAGGACCACTTGACAAAATTTACACTGCAAGACAACACAACCTACGTTGATATAACACCTTTCACATCGAGAGGACGTCTCGAAGCGCTCATGACAAGACAACAGGAAATCATAAGGAATTGAATGCAAGATTAAGTAACACTATTGATAACATTTGCATTTGATAGTGTGCCTCATTGAGTTGTCCAAAAATGTCTCGAACAGTTCACAGGACACATAATAATAATAATAATCCTTGCATTTGATACAGCGCTTTTCACGTCGGGAGGACGTCCCAAAGCGCTTCACAGAACACACTCTAAAGTGAATTGACTGTATGTTTGTGGGCGAACACGGCAGCCAATTGCGCACAGCAATGTCCCACAAACAGTCGTAGATTGAAAATGACCAATTTATTATTGTTTTTGGTTTTGGAGGGATTATTATTAGGCTCTGTGTGGAGTAAGGAAACTTGCCCAAGGTTTCGCCCTCTGCCTGGAATTGAACTCAGGTCTCTCGCTTGCAAAGTGAGTGGTCTAACCACTGAGCTACAGGACTCCACAAATAATAATAATAATAATAATCCTTACATTTGATGTTGCGCCTTTCACGCGGGAGGATGTCTCAAAGTGCATCATGGCATTTACTGTAAAGCGCAGTGACTGTGCATTTTGTAATAACGATAATAATCTTTACATGTGCTACAGCGAGATTCATGTCAGGAAGACGTCCCAAAGCGCTTCTCAGAATACGCTGCAAAGTGTAGTGACTGTGTATTTTGCGGGCGAAACGCGACAGCCAATTGCGCACAGCAGCCTCCCCACAAACAGTCGTGGGTTGACTGTCCGGATCATTATTATTTTGGGGGTTTGTGCGTTACCTGCTTTTCCGTAGAGCGTGCTCCACACTGTGGCCTCTGAACTTCTTGTAGTAGTCAATGAACGAGAAAGGGAGGTTGATATTCAGTGGATTGATTCGCCCGGGAGCTGCTGCCCTTTTGCGCGACTCGAAGGCTATCATCAAGTCCACCCACGCTGCGGGGCGCTTGATCTTAAACTGATCGATGAAATCCTCCCCGAAGATTTTACACAGGAGCTTTTCAAATTCATAGTCCACCCCTATGGAACCGTAGGGACCTCCTGAAAATGCAGACAGACAGAAGCAGGTTACTCACAAATGCCACATTTCTCAGGTAGCAATAGTAATATTATTAATAATAATAATCCTTGTGTTTGATTATAGCGCCTTATCACGATGGCGAGACGTCTCAAAGTGCTTCACAGGATATTTTGTAAAGTGAAGTGACTGTATTTTGTGAGCAACAGCAACAACTTGCATTTATATAGCGCCTCTCACGCTGGGCAATGTCTCGGAGCGCAACGCCAAGCCTGGGGGAGGAAAGAGGTGATTCACAGCAAACAAATAATAAGTCTTTTTTGAGCCATATTAGTCTCTAATTTTACTATTAAATGGCTCGTGTTACCCGTATCTGCTCTTAATATCCAGTGAGAGATACCAGTAAATTAATACAATGCACGCCAGTTAATATTTCTACCATCTAGATGACCGACAAATATCTATCAAGGCTAGATGACAGATAAATACTGTTTGTTGCATTCATATTAAATTCGTCGGGATGTGAATTGTACTGTGTTGGGCTTATATATGCGGTTAAGCTCATAGTTAAATGCAACCTTGATGCCTATATTAGAGGGAGAAGGGACCAGAGGTGTAGAGGAGAGAGTACAGGCTCATGTGAAGCATAAACACTAATTGGGCCAAATTTGCTCATTTCCGTGCTGTAACCTTCTGTGTAATTCTATGTGAACTGAAGTGCTCTAAGGGTTATTTGTTCAGTTGCTTGAATCTGCAGCACGTTGTGGAACCCACTGAGCTTGTTGTTAGAAAATATAGGTTTTTTTTCATGAAATCAATTAAGTGCATAGAGGAAATTTTAAGAACTTTAGCTGTATCATTTAGATAAAATAATGGTAGGTTTGTATGCAGCTTTTCTTTACGTTGACCATGAGGGATGACCTTATTTGGAGGGTTTGCTGTAAATAATATGTTAACAGGCCATCCTGACCTCATTCGGTCTGGTTTGAGCGAAGGACTAAAAGACGGTTAATGGTTTGCAGTTTGTGCAGAACAACTCCAAATAAGGATCAGGTCCGGTATGAATCGGCTGTGTGAAACCCTGGTCAGTGCAGGGATGAGTAAGGATGTTCTGAAGACAGCTGTGACGCACGATTAGGAAACCAACACACCATTATTAGAATTACTTATGCCGAAATGAGGGTATTGTAGTAGCACAGGTTTAAGACTGAGATGACGAGACTTGCCTCGCTATGTGCTCTTCTGTTCAGGGTCGGAGAACTGGGCAATATGATTCTGTTTTCTTTCACCCTGTAATTATTGATTGAAATCGATTCTGTTTATATTCAATAAACTCTGTTGCAGCACTTTTGAACTCATATTTTGAACTCAGGGATCGGAAATCCCAACACGTACCTGAGGCCTTATAGAGTTCTTTCAGGTGTCCTTCGGGTAGTTTAATCTCATGGACAGTCAGATCCACAGTGCCTCCTCCACAGTCAACCACAAGGTAGCGATCACCTATTAAAATAAATTCTCGTTAACGGGCTTGCAAGGAATCGCTTTCATCAGCCGCAATGCATTCAATCAGACCCTACTAAAGCCAAAAGCATCCTTCAGAATTTACCACTTGAGTTGGACCAGATTATTCACAGTAAACATTAGTTCAAAACTACTTCTTGATGGTGAGCAATGCAACAAACATATTTCCAACATACGATTTTACAACCATTTGACATACACTGTATACATCTTCGGTAATTGAATGGACATATGTGTGGATATAGTTTTTAAACACTCAAAACTAACTCAAGTTTCTTTGACGTATCATGTTAGGGAAACCATTATCGTGAACTTCCCTTCATGTCTAATCAGTCTGAAATTCCACCAAGTCTTAGCCCGTAAGAGTGTAAGAATGGTGCGGAAAAATTCTTAAACTCAGTCTCAATTTTGGAAGCCAATTTTGTTCTTAAAGTTCTTAACCCGAGGCAGCTTCCAAATTCAGAACCCAATTGAGGATTTCTCCATATGTATTAAAAGCCAAATAATTCAGCTAAGGCAGAATAGTGAGGCTCTGATGTACGTCCATTTAGTTGAGTGTGTGAGTGGAATCAATCAGAGAAACACTCTCAGCTTACGATGCATTTAACCGCATGCACATCCCTAGCTGCTGTCCCAACAGGTGAGTGTGAAAGTATAGGGGAGGGGGGGGGGGGGTGTGGCAGTATTTTACAGGACCGTGTCATAAAAGCAAGTGTGCAAAGTTAATGGAAGCGAGTTTTCCCTCCCTCTCCAGAATTACTTGTTAAAGAAAAATGAAAGGTTAAAAAGGTGCGACTGGGCAAGCTGTAAGTCTCCGCAGTTAACCGAAGCGGGTGCAGGGTGAGTTGCAGTGAAGTGAAAACGGGGTGGTTTTTTTTCTTTGTCTCGTTTCCGAGCGCGTGTGCGCGCGCGTGAGTGAGCGAGTGAGTGAATGTGTGCGCGGACCGCGGAAGGCGGAATCTGCAGGTTTAACAGAAAGAGTAAATACTGCACCGTTGCCAGCGAAGGGAAAATCTGCAAGTGCCAAAGCATGCCAGACAAGAAGACGCTACCTTGCTCCAATTCTGACCAGATTTCGCCTATGACATTTTCCACCAAAAATGTGCGGCTCTGACGATTACGCCGTGTGTATTCTTTGGCTAGTTGTTGATAGAGAGAAGATAACTGAGCATAGTACAGAAAACAGAGTCGTCGTCAACCTGCAACAATTTAAGTTACTAAAAAGACGGGTTGGTTCAGAATTCAATGATTAATGTTTTTTGGGGGGGAGGGGGTTGGGGGGTGGTGGGAGGTGCGGGAGGGCTGGGGGGAGGCTGGATTTTAAGATGCTTTGCTTTCAGATAATTTATTTTATAAGGAGAGGGTTATTATGCGAGAGGCACAGCCAGGGTGATGGATAGTGAGAGTGGGTTATGAGACGGCAAATCTAATAAATGGTTTCAGATGACCGCACAAATCATACGATTCGAATCATTGAATGGCTGCGTGTGGAATACTGTGAAGTGCAAAGGAAACCATCATCCTTCCCAGAGGAATGGGGCACCATAAAATTCATTCCCCACCCCCCCGCCATAAATATCTATTTATGTAAAGATATTTTCCGTAAGGCATTTCCATTCTCGTTCGCTTTCAAAAACACACGGTCACTACACTTTACAGTACTGTATATCCTGTGAAGCACTTTAGGACGTCCTCCCGATGTAAACGGCCATATACCAAACGTAAGGCTTATTACTATTACTCTCGGGCACACATGGGATAATGAAAATGTATCACAAAGTTTATGTTCTTTAAAGTGCAATTCAAAATCTGTATTATGATCCCGTCCTGTCTTTATCGTTTTGCTCTGGTGGAACTCAATAACTATTGTATAAATGGCTAAACATGAACAAATAAGTGTGACGGATAATATTCGGTAGCCAGATCCACACCAATTGAAATGAATAAAATTAGATTTTTTTCCAAAGACCACAAGTAATCCTAATAATAATAAACCTTTCATTTCATGCAGCAGCGCCTTTGGCTCTGTCTCAAAGCACTTCATAGGATCACTGTAATGGGTACTGACTGTATTTTTGTAGGGAACAAAGACTAACTTTAAACCTCGTATTAAGTCTACTTCACTGTATTAAAACTATGAATGCGAATTAAATCCACATTAGCAAACTGTTCACAATCTCTCTTGAATTTCTTAATAGATTCTGAAAGAACGTTGCGTTTATTTATCGATATTAACAACTGTGCTCAGAATTCAGGTTACATTTTTGCAGCTCCCCAGGGAGGAATTTCAAACGGGATCATACAATGTTTTCTGCAACATGTAATGCTTAAAACCCTCTTTTAGCGTTTTCTTTCTTTAAGTTTGTTTGAAGGTGAAAGAAAGTCATGCAGAAAAAAAATCGAATGAAGCAGAAAACGCATTCAGAAAGATATTGGCCCGGTTCGGATTATCCTCGATCATTGTAAGTCAAAAACATTTCTACGTGCTGTCTAAGTTGCGAGAAACATGACAGCAACATGCAGCATGCAAATTTCACCAAACGTTCTAAGGAATTGCGTCTGCCTATCTCTCGTGATCTTAAATATTCACGGCATTTATTGTAAGAGGGCATTAATTCTCCCTCACTCTGAAACGATCGGGAATTTAGGATTTTTCTCTGTTTTGACCCCAGCCCCGCATCAAGCTAATGTAGGGGTAGTGTTTCGGAAGTCCTAAGGAACATCAAAGAAGAGGTCATTCCTATTGTGTGAGTCCAGGTAGTCAGCGTCTCTACGAGTTGTTTGGGCTGTTGGCGTAACCAAACCCGATTATCCCTCAATTTATGTCTCACCCACAAACCTTCCCAGCAAGATTCAAAACATAATTGATAACGGTTGATACAGCAACTTATCACATCTTCGACATCTCAAAGCGCTTCACACAATATACTGTCAAGTGAACTGATTGTATGTTTTGTGGGCAAAACAAACATGGCACCCATGAATGGGAACCCTGGCTGAAAGGACTTGTAGCATTGGGCTCCTGGCTCCCCATTCCCCCAGCTCACGCCAAATCCCTCTGCACCCTCACCCCACCCAAACCTCCGCGACCACCTGCAACCAACCCACCCGCTCCTTCCCTCCGCTCAGCATGTACACCCGCCTGCTTCCCTTTCCCCGCCCTATCTGCTCCACCACCCAGCGGTGGGCAAGTTTTCAACCGTTCTGTCCCTGCTCTCTGGAACGCTATCCCAGAATCTGCCAATTTCTACCCTCCATCCATCCCCCACTTTCAAAGCCTACTTCAAGACGAATGCTTAAAAGACCAGATAGCAAAAGGTCAATTGTTTGTTTTTAGTTATAATAATAGTAATAATAATATTTCTTTCCCCTTCCCAGCCTCCCAGCCTCCATCCTCCAGCCTCCCTTCCCCCACCCCCGCTTGCCCCCGCTCTGGTGGCCATCCCACTGTGTAAAATGCTTTGAGACGTTCTCCGGACATGAAAGGCACTGTGCAAATGTGTAAATGTCAATCGTATTGTGTTGATGTTTGTGGCTAGGAACGCACTAGGAAACGCTGCAAACTTTGGCACGTTGTGACCTCTGCGCCAGCTGGGATCTCAGAATAAACCGGGGCTTGAAGCCTTCCTGGTGTGTGCAACTCCATCGAATTGAGTTGAACCATTGGACTGAGAAAGATTTAATTTGAATGCATTTGTGTAAGCCATGGCATCAGGCCTTTGTATAATCATGCAATCCACATCGCGATGACTATGACTCGTCTTAAAACCAACAATAATCCTTGCGCTTGATATGGTACTTTGCCACGTGATCGGACATCTCAAAGCGCTTCCATGGAAGTTGACAGAGGAGCGTAGCGACCATGTATTTTTACAGTTGAACACGGCAGCCAAATTTGCCGACAGCCGTGAAAAGAGTTGACCGACTTTATCAATTCAAGCGAACATAGATTTGAAAAGAAAATCAAAACTGCATTGTAAACTTACGGAGCACAGCACTGGGACATAACATCTATTTGAGCGCAAATTTTACATTGGCAGCCGACGCAGCCAGCTTTCAATGAAGCCTTTCAGCCCACGCTGGCTGATCAGGGGCTATAGCCGAAAGAACCTCAAGGTGGCAATCACATCCCTTTCATTCAGAAATCCTCCCGGCAGGAAAGTGCAAGTTCCGAGAATGAAACGCTATACTTGGGACAGCGGACCCTTAAAAGACCAGATAGCAAAAGGCCAATTGTCTGTTTTTAATTAGAATAATTAGTAATAATAATATTCCTTGCAATTGATATCACGTCTTCGAGACGTCTCAAAGCGCTTCACAGAATATAAAGTGTCGTGACTGGGTATTTTGTGGACGAAACGCTGCAGTTTTCACTTTGTTGATTATTGATCGAGAATGGTTCCTTTGTTAACTTCTAAAATTGGCACTGGGAACATCCAAAGAATCCTACCAAGAGTTATCATGCGCTGTTTGCTAAACAACAACAACTTGCATTTATACAGCACCCTTCGAGCAGCCTAGCGTCAGAGTGCCTGACAGGTGCCGTGTCTGACACCGGGCCCGGGGGGAGGGGGGGGCAGAGGGGAGGGGGGCAGAACAGCTTAGAGATAAAAATTTTAGGAGAAATATATTATTCAAGACAAATATTCGGATTAACCTTTTTTTGTTTCGCAGGCATTAAAAAAAATTAACGTTTTAGTATCGCGCAAGCTATGAAAAGAAGGTCACGGTTCCTGTAAAAAGAAAACCCTAATAAAATAACTTCCGCTGAATATAGTGCGCTGAGCACGTGAGGCAAACGTGATGCCTTGTTAATAATTTTATGCGGTGTGTCAAGGAGGATCCAAAGTGCCACGCAGCTAAACTGCAGTGGAAATATTACTTCCTAAGCTTAGACACCAACAGAAGACACCGACAGACATCCTTAGTCGAAAATCCCGCTGCACCAATCCCAATTAAAAGAAAGGCATTGCTGTTATTCAGAGTGACAAGCGAGTGACGATACCATGGGTTATTCCAGATCCCATCGTCTCGGTGGGGCTGTATCCGTTGACCGCCTCCTTGCCACTCAGTTCAATCATTTGGTGTAGACGGAGTTTCCTGCAGTAGATAGAGGCGGCCTCGGGCTCCAGGGCAATGATCAGCTGCTCCGGGAATTCGGGAGATGCCAAGGCAGCCTGTGGGCACAAGTCAAAGAGGGAGGAGGTCAGTTGCGTGGCAATGGTTGGTAACGTGTTAAGCTGTCTCACCCTGCCACTGCTTAGCTCTCCTCAAATGAAGAACGTTATATAGATGCAAGCGATAATGTATAAAGCGGAGGGACAGAGGGAGAGTGTTCCAGAGTCTCGGGGTGTGGCGGCTGAAAGCGCGGCCACCGATGGTGGAACGGAGGGTATGGGGGACATGCAGGAGGCCGGAGCCAGTCGAGCGGAGGCAGCGGGTTGTGGGTTGGGGTTGGGGTAAGCAGGTCGGAGAGTAGGGAGGTGAAGGGATTTGAAAACGAGTGTGAAAAGAGCCTTTTGAGTGACAGATAGAGAGGAAGCGAGACATGGGGGTGGATTTGGGGAAGTCGTTTCACAGGGTTGGGTGGGGGTGAGGGGGCTGGGGGGGCGAAACGACCAATACCTCAAGCACTGATGGTGGAGCTGAGGGGCGTGCAGGAGAGCGAACCTGAGATCGGGAAGGCGAGGGAGAACGTGAAGGGATTTGGAGGTGAGAGTGAGGGAGACGATGGAGACTGATGAGGACAGGGCGGGGGTTATGGGGGCGGTGGGGGAGGGAAGGGTGAGCGGAGTACAAAACTTTGCATGGCGAAGGGTGCGAGTGGCCTAACTGTGGTTGGTAGAGCTGGGGAGGAGGTCAACAACAACGACAAATTACATTTGTATAGTACCTTTCACGTCAGGAGGAACTCCCAAGGGCATTGGGCAAGCTGATTCCTCAAAGTAGATGCACGCACACACACACACGCACACACACACATGCAAGGACACACACACACACGCCTCTATATAATTGCGCTCGTCTGAAGACAAATAATAATTAATAGTTTTACTGCGTAGCTTTATTCCCTGAAACACAATGTAGCATTTTCTTTCAATGCATCAGTCGCTCTTTTTTGAGACAAAAGCCATGGAGGAGGCTGGAGATATTCTGGCAACCTTTCATACACAGCCTTTGTGTTTCTATACTCCCGAAAAAGGAAGTTTTGTGAAAAAAAAGTCACATTTTTTGTGGCGCTCACGTAAAAGCTTTTGAATCCATTGTCGCGGTTTGGATGCAAGGTTGCCACGCAACCCGTCTTTGTTTTTTCACGAGAACACAACCAAATCGATTCAATTCAATCAACAACACAAACACACACGCACAAAGATGTTACGTTAAAATTAATTATTATTTCAAAAGGTTTCTAACTCTTGCTCATCCGGGACTCATATCAAAAATGGCCACCTTTGTCACTGGGCACAAAACTTGGGATGACTGATTGTTTTTGTTAATAACAATAATAATAATAATAACCTTTGCATTTGATATAGCACCTTATCATGCCTTCGAGACGTCTGAAAGCGCTTCACAGAATATATTGTGAAGTGAATTGACCGTATAGTTTGTGGGCGAAACGCGGCAGTGTCCCACGTTCAGTCATGATTGAGTGACCAAATTATTCTTCGAATTTTTTTTTGAAGGGATTAATGGCATTCCGCCAATCGACTAACAACCAGATTCCTACTCACTGTTTGGTAAACAGAGGCGTGTGGAGTAAGGAAACTTGCCTAAAGTTTCGCCCTGCGAGGCGAGTCCTCTAACCACTGAGCTACAGGACTCCGCAGGACTTGTTATCACTATGTTACCAGGTCACCTCAGTGATGGTGTAACACAAGCGACTCTTAACAGGAGAACTTTTCTGCCATGTCCTGGCCCAATGAGTAACCGATAAGTAACAGTTACTTCACTTGAGCTGATCCAAAAGGCTGAGAAGCTGGTCACTTCAATGCTCCGTGGTTGGATCAACCTTTGCATTGGTTCAGTGTTTTGCTGTGCATAACGTGCTTAGAGTATTAGGAAGCCACCCTCTTTCTTCAATGATGGAGCTTTGTTACACAGCTTCCCCGCATCGTTATTTAAATAAATATTTACACACTCAAGTGTTTTACGGCAATTGCTTAAGAAGTGAAGTGATTGACTGTGCACCCAAACCATAAAGTACATAGCTGATTTATCCGGGTGGCGGGAGGGGGGAATTATCAGCCAGGACACCAGGAGAAACTTCCTTCTGAAACTCTTTTCAGCAGAGCCTCTAGATCTTTTAACGTCAAGGTTGACAGGATCTTGGTAAATCGTGACATCTGAAGGCCCACAATTCTGTCCGTTGCACTGCACCCCCAGCACTGTAGTGGAACGTCAGTCTGGAATATAGGAGTTCAGAAATGTCCCGATATGGGGGCTTGAACCCACCACCTTCTGACTTGGAGGCGAGAGCGCTACTGACTGAGCCAGGCCGGTTCCTGACCTGTTTCGAACCCACCTTGTAAGCCGCATGTCTCATGAATTGCTTCGCTGGTTGTTTCCATATTGCAGGGACAGTGATGACCCATCTGACATCGGCATTGTCAAACTTCGTCCCCGTCTGGTCGCTGAGTTCCTAAAGGTACAACAACAACGATTTCATTATAATGACCCTTGCATTTGACATAGCGCCTTATCACATCATTGAGTGGTCTCAAAGCACTACACGGAACATATTGTAAAGTGAATTGACGGTGCATTTTGTGGGCGAAACATGGCAGACAATTGCGCACGGCAGAGTCCCACAAATAGTCGTGGATTGCGTGACCCAATTTTTTTTGAGGGATTATTACCCCCCCAGAAAGCGATCCACCAATCGACTTAACAACCGGGTTCCTACTTACTGATGGGTAAACAGAGGCGTGTGGAGTAAGGAAACCAGCCAAAGGTTTTGCCCCGTCCAGGATCGAACCCGGGTCCTCTCGCTTGCGAGGCGAGTGCTCCAAACACTGAGCTACAGGACTTGCCTTTCGTGGAGGATGAACGTTTCACAAATGTGATGGGGATCACAGAGTTTGGGAGCAACGGAGTGTTNGTGTGTGTGTGTGTGTGTGTGTGTGAGTGTGTGGGGAGGGGGAGGGGAGTGGGTGGTGTGGGCGGGGGGGGGGTGCAAGGAATTTCTGGGTGTCGATGAAAACCAGAGCCAAAAGAAAAAAAGAGAGGGCTTTGAGTCCTTTGCTCAAAGTGTAAGAGCCATATTTGTGGCTTTAACGGTAAGTTAAAGTGTATTTTAGCATTGATTATGACTCAAAGAAAATCTTCGCTTTCTGAACAGCTACAGAATACTGAATGGCATCTGGCAGCTAATGCGTTTTACTTGTAGTTATTTGTAAAGCTCGAGGCCCTTACGAAGGGGTTCCACGGACTTGGAGCACAGTAAACAGCTTCTATTTATAAACCCGTTTCCTGTGGGCCAGTGGGAGATTACTGGGATATAGAAATGGGAAGATAAAAGGGTAAAGGAACACTTTGTGGCACGAAGGCCAATTGCGGCCACTGAACTGAGTCGCGTACTTCCCCTTATTAGCAAGAGTGCCGGTTACAGTGGGCGGCAGTGAAATCTGGTCCAGAGCAGGAAGTCCCTTGCCAAGTTTGAAAGGCAGTTTTCTTTGACAGGACCCATTGAGTTTATTAACATTCCACACTGGCGGTTAGCACCGCTGCAGTTCCTTTTTGTGCTCTGTGCCAAAAAACCTGAGCCCAGGCTGCTGTGCTGGTGTTGTGTTGTGCTGGTAGGTTGCGTCAGAGCATAGAACAGAGATATACATTGGTGGGAATACATTAGATAATAAAAGTAATGATCCTTGCATTTCATATAGCGCCTTATCGCGTCTTCGAGACGTCTCAAAGCGCTTCACAGGATATACGCTGTAAAGTAAATTGACTGTATAGTTTGTGGGTGAATCGCGGCAGCCAATTGCACACAGCAGCGTCTCACAAACAGTCATGGATTGTAGTTATTATTATTATTATTACTTGTAGGAAAGTATAATAATATATTATCCGAATGCCAAGCAGGCGAATGTTTCTCTGAGGTTATGGATTGCTGACTTACCTGCAGCGCATGGTCTTTGAAGAACTCTAGAGCGAAGGCAAAGATCTCCAGGGCCTTGACCTTTTTCCCATTGGCAGCCTCCAGGTCAGTTTCAATTGTGAGGCTCTGCAGCGGAGGAGGAGGGGTGGTGGATGGGGGAGGAAAGGATTAAAAGAGTTATTTGCCTGCAGTTCCATCAAATCACTAGTGTCTACGCTGCCTAAGAACTGAAACTCTTCCCAAGCTCAGCGAGGTTCCTGCTTACAAAGACATACGCACACAAAATATATAGTCACTACACATTACGGTACATTCTGTGAAGCGCTTTGAGACGTCTTGAAAACGTGATAAGGCGCCGTATCAAATTCAAGGATTAATATTATTATTACTATTATTATTAAAGAGCAATGGCTTTTTTACGGGCGACCGGTATTCTGCTGTTGTGGCTGATTGGTTTGGCCGTGGAGCAGTTAATGGATCTTTTGGTTCTCGAGAGAAATTAACTGTCTTGTGCATTGAAAGGCACTGGGGTACTGATCAGTATATAAAGGGTTAAACGGCATGACACATCCCTACGGAGGCAGGAGGAGGTAGTTGGGGGAGCAATGTCGTCCACCAATGGTGAGGGCAAAGTATGCGCATACACACAGATGCACACACACACAAACAATACACATACACACACAAAACACATAATAATAATCCTAATAATAATAATAACCCTTGCATTTGATATAGCGCTTTTCACGTCGGGAGGACGTCCCAAAGCGCTTCACAGAATATACTGTAAAGTGAATTGACTGTATATTTGTGGGCGAACGCGGCAGCCAATTGCGCACAGCAATGTCCCACAAACAGTCGTAGATTGAAAATGACCAATTTATTATTTTTTGTTTTGGAGGGATTATTATTAGGTGTGTGGAGTAAGGAAACTTGCCCAAGGTTTCGCCCTCTGCCTGGAATTGAACTCAGGTCTCTCGCTTGCAAAGTGAGTGCTCTAATCACTGAGCTACAGGACTCCACATTTTGTCCATCTTTCCTCCCCATTTTGGGAAGACAAGTTTGCAGGGCTATGGGGAGAGAATGGGGGAGTGGGATTGATTTGGAAGCCCTTTTAAAAGAACCGGCACAGACACGATGGGCCGAATGACCTCCATCTGTGCTGTATAATTAATTCTATGATTCTGTGATCTTTCCTCTCTTTCCTCTCCCCTCCCCTTCCAAACCTCCCCTTCCAGAGAATGGGGCAGAATGGCTTAAAACTCGTCCACCGATGGTGAGGGCAAAGTATGCGCATACACACAGATGCACACACACACAGACAATACACATACACACACAAAACACATAACCTACACACACACAAACAGACGCACACACACACGTACACACACACAGACAACACACACACAACACATACACACACACACACACATTACACACACGCACAGACACATACACACAACAAACACAAGATAAACAGAACGAAAGGCACTAGGGTAGAAGGCTGAGATCTACAGGAAAAGTCTCATCAGGAAATGGGAATGTTCCAGACCATGTATCCTGAACAACTGCAAAGGTCAACGATACTAGGCACCACATTTGGCTCAAACCCCTGTGTGTTCGTTCACCTTAGAGCTCGACCAGCCCAGACAGAGAGCAGAAAATGTTTCCTGTTTCTCTGATGACTGATACAGATGCCAAGGGGAAATGAGATTGGGTATTTTCAATCCAGCTCCCAGTAGACACATAGACCACAGCACAAAAGCTATCCATAATTTAGCACTAATTAAGGTCGCTGAAAGGGGTCAGGAGCATTATTACTACAGGAAATTGCTAATGCAGGGGAGTGGTGGGGGCGGGGGGAGTGGGGGGGTGGTGGGGGGTGGGGGGAATGTCTCCTCGGAGCTTCGGTTTTGGGCAAATTATTGGACCTGGGGATCTCCACAGTATTTAATAATGATAATAATAGTCCATGCCTTTGATACAGCGCCTTATCACGTCATTGAGACGTCTCAAAGTGCTTTGCAGAACATACTGTAAAGTGAATTGACTGTGTATATTTTGTGGGCGAAACGCAGCAACCAATTGCACATGGCAGCGTCCCACAAGCAGCCGTGGATTGAGTAACAAAATTTCGGGAGGGATTATTAGCCCCGTAAAGGGTTACGCCAATTGACTAACAACCAGGTTTCCACATACTGCTGGGTAAAGAGGCGTGGGTTTGGAGTAAAGAAATTTGGCTCAGGTTTCGCCCCCGTCAGGGAATTGAACCCGGGTCCTCTCGCATGCAAGGCGAGCGCTCTAACCACTACGCTATGGGACTCCACAGGATCACGAATCTTCGGTAGGAGGAACAGGGGGATCTTGAAGAAAAGGAAGTTGAATTGAATCCCCGCACGCAGGACTGTTTGACATTTGAAGATTGGCAACGTGAGCAACATATTGGAGCCTTGACGAGTGTCTATGGAACAAGGTTAATAATAATAATCCTTGCATTTGATATAGCGCCTTATCACGTCTCCGAGACGTCTCAAAGCGCTTCATAGAATATACTGCAAAGTAAATTGTTTCAATATTTTGCGGGCGAAACGCGGCAGCCAATTGCGCACAGCAGTGTCCCACAAACAGTCGTGGATTGAGTGACCCAAATTATTATTTTTTTGGGAAGATTATTACAACAACAACAATTTGCACTTATATAGCACCTTCTACACAGGGCAGCGTCTTAGAGTGCTTAAAAGACGTCTTATTATCCCCGGAAAAGTGATCCGCCAATCGACTACCAACCGGGTTTGTACTACTACTAGGTAAACAGAGGTGTGGGGAGTCAGATAAGTTGCCCGATGTTCTACCCCACCTGGAAATCGAACCCAGATCCTCTCGCTCGCAAGGCATCTGCTCTAACCGCTGAGCTACAGGACTCCACACCTACCTAATATCTAATAACCCAACAACTTGATTTTTGCTCCATAGCTAACCTTAATAATGGTGAGTCCATTAATCATGCCAAATTAAAGTCTCTTTAGCTGTGGCCGGACTCTCTATGAGCATAACAACTTTTAAGAGAGTAGATAATTATTTGGGGAGGACAAGTTTGCAGGGCTATGGGGAGAGAGCGGGGGAGTGGGGTTGATCAGGGCTATGGGGAGAGAGCGGGGGAGTGGGGTTGATCAGGGCTATGGGGAGAGAGCGGGGGAGTGGGGTTGATCAGGGCTATGGGGAGAGAGCGGGGGAGTGGGGTTGATTTGGAAGCTCTTTTCAAAGAGCCGTCACAGACACGATGGGCCGAATGGCCTTCTTCTGTGCTGTATAATTCTATGATTCTATGATATAGTGACAACTGCCCGCTGGGTTAGCCCTGATAAGAGTACGGGTCGCTGGACGGACTGAGGTCACATTAACGCGTGAACAAACACTGCGGCCATCTTCGCTATCTCTCTCAGCCCAATCCGTGTCTCTGGCCGAAAAAATAAGATTTAGTTACACTTTCAGTCTCAACAGTTGAATCAAAAGCAGATGTTCTGAGAATTGTTCCGTCCCTGAACTTTTCAAGGGGGAGGAGGGAGGGGAACGAGGGGTGGGGGAGAGAAGAATGGGAATAATATTGTAAGAAGTGTTTCCTCCCAGTGACAAGTAGCTGTTTTGCATTCAGCGAACACACGCACACATTCCTTTCCAGGGCACTCGTTCTAACTCACGACTCTTAACGCTCTACCACAAGGCACAAGACAAGGGATTTTGCATTTAAATAGCGACCGCTGTGTGTGTCCGACGATGCTTACGTTTTTTCTTTCTGCCCTTTGACAGCCTTTGCTTAGAAAAGGAAATGAAAGAGGAGAGAAGCGGGGAGCGGAGAGGAGAGGGGAGGAGAGAGGAGGGGAGGGGAGGAGAGGAGAGGGGAGGAGAGGAGAGGAGAGGAGAGAGGAGGGGATGGGAGCGGAAGGGAGAGAGGGGAGGAGAGGGGAGGGGAGAAGAGGGGAGGGGAGAGAGGGGAGGGGAGGAGAGGGGAGGATAGGAGAGGGGGGAAGAGAGGGGAAGGCAGAGAGGAGCAATAAGATAGCAACTTACACTCGACGTGTGCAGCTTCATCTTGAATTTCTCAAAGTACAGCCATTGCTTTGAATCGTTGGGGTCCAGGTCGTGATAGAAGTCTCTGGCTGCGTACCCAAAGCTGTGATAGGTACCCTCTGGCGTCAGGAGGATGGTCGTGGGGGTCTTCTGATTAGATACCCCGGGGTCTCCACCTTCCCATCGTCTGAACAAGAGAGAGAGACGCAAAGCACACCCGCTCAGCCCCATCGTTTCACCCGTCCACAAAATGCAACAGCAACAACAACGACGACGACTTGCATTTATATAGCGGGGTGGTGTCCTGGAGCGCCTAACGCTGGCAGAGTATAAAACCCCCACCCCGAGCCAGGGCGGAGAGGGAGTTGGGGGAAGGTGACCGTAAGCGTGATCAAAAAGGAAGGTCTTTGTGGGGGGACTTGAAAGTGGAGAGGGAGAGAGGGAGGGAGGGAGGGAGGGGGCAAGGCAGAGGGATTGCGGGAGAGACTTCCAGACATTCGGGGCATAGCGGCTGAAGGCACGGCCACCAACGGTGGAGGGGACGAGGGACAAATAGGAGGCCGGAGCCAGCTGAGCGGAGGCAGTGGGTGGAGTGGGGTGGGTAGGGGGTTAAGCAGGTCAGAGAGGTGCCAGGGCACGAAGGGACTTGAAAACGAGAGAGAGGATCTTGAAATCGATCGGTTCGGTGATCGGGAGTCGGTGGAGCCTGGACTAGGACTGGGGTTATGATACACAGTCACTCCATTTTACGGTATATCCTGTGAAGCGCTTTGAGACGTCTCGAAGACGTGATGAGGAGCTATATCAAATGCAAGGATCATTGTTATTATCGGGATGTTGTGAGAATCCTTTTTTTTCATTAAATCGGGAGACAAGCTTCGCCCGCGTCTACGCTCACCTCCCCCCTCGGTCAATTTACCTTACGATATATTCTGTGAAGCGCTTTGAGACGTCTCGAAGACGTGATAAGGCGCTGTATCAAAGGCGAGGATTTTTGGGGGTTATTATTTTATTGATGTACTTATTTCAATTCGATCCCTTTCCACGAGGCAACCTCTCCATTGCACATCCTTCCCGTCAAATGCTTCTGCCGCACTTTGCAGTTGACGCAACAAACAAAACATCCGGCTAATTTCTCACAGTGCAAGAGAACAGATATTTTTAGCTGTTGCTCGATTTCCATCATCCCTTCCCCCACCCCTTCCACTCTCCCATCCTCCTCCTTCCCTCCCAGCCTTTCCTGTTTGAACTTTGTCCGAATGCTACTCGCCCCCCTCTCGCACTGTAACTCTTCCCTGACCTTTCCCATGTAAAGCAAAGTTTTCTTCTAGCTGAATTCCAATAAATCAGCGACACACAGCGAGCTGCTAAAATAAAGCTCTGATGATGTAGCCCAGATGCTTTCACAGAGCTCACATGGTTAAACGGTTACTTAGCATACAAACCCACGGTTAAGGGTGACTTAATATCGTTTAATGTGTTGCTGACCTCTCCTTCGGTCTAATCAGGCTTATTTTGAAATGACGAGACCAAGCTTTCAGCTTCCTTTGGCATAACACTTTCAACAATTTTCTTTCCTGTAGAAAAGGAATCTGACCTCCGCTTTCGCTCCTCTGATTAATTAAGGTGGTTGTTTTCGCTCTGCGATTCGATGTGAGGGCTTTGAAACATTTGTATTCCACTTGAGATTGAAATGGGTGTGGAATTCTGCTTTTGCCCTGTTAACCTGAAAGGAACATCTCATAAACTATATGAAGCAGCCTGTGTTATTCACAAGGCGCTGCATCAAATGTAAGAATTATTATTATGATGAGACATGATTCATTCGCTTTTGGAAGGCACAAAAGCGAAGCAGTCCAGAGATATCTTTAACGTGGGGGAGGAGGCTTTGTGCTTGCCCCGAAAATTTCTTATTCATTCTCGTTCCCAAGACTCTGTTATTTTCTGAGAAGCAGCCAGAAAACCGGCAGTGCCTCTGCATTGCAGTACTTACCTCATAATGTGAATTGACTCGGAGTCCCTGGTGAAGCTGTACGCATACCCACTGGAAGTGGTGCCAAAATCAATAGCGATGACCACAACATACGCCTGATGCAAGGACACGGCTTGATCAGAGTCTTTCTGTAAGAATAAAGCGGTGAAATAAAGTCTTTTAGGATTGCCGTTTGTAACGCGGAACAATAGCTAGTTTATGGGTGGGTTGGTAACCAGAGGACACAGATTTATTAAGATAGTTGTCCAAAGAACCAACGGTTGGGGATTTTTTTTTCACACAGCGAGTTGTTTGGATCTGGAATGCATTGCCTGAAAGGGTGTTGGAAGCCGATTTGATAACAACTTTCAAGAGAGAAGCAGATAGATATTTGGGGAGGACAAGTTTGCAGGGCTACGGGGAGAGAGCGGGGGAGTGGGGTTGATTTGGAAGCTCTTTTCAAAGAGCCGGCACAGACACGATGGGCCGAATGGCCTCCTTCTGTACTGTAGAAT
The DNA here is from genome assembly GCF_018977255.1 of Callorhinchus milii. Classification (NCBI taxonomy): domain Eukaryota; kingdom Metazoa; phylum Chordata; class Chondrichthyes; order Chimaeriformes; family Callorhinchidae; genus Callorhinchus; species Callorhinchus milii. Next base: position 2,585,755 of record NW_024704748.1, read on the forward strand.
TCTATGATTTTATATTACGGTTAACGTTCTCCTTATGACCCAACTTGTAACTATCCTCCTGGCAGAGGAGTATGGATAATAATAATAATAATCCTTGTATTTGATATAGCGCCACTCAGTGGCTGTTTGTGTCACGTTGCTTGAACATTTCGCCCATAAAATACAGTCACTTACACCTTATAGTATATAGTATATGAAGCGTTTTAGACTTCTTGACAACTATTATCAGATGGAAGAATTGTCATGATACCCAATAAATTACATCTGATTAATGAAGATTATATTAATATCTGTTTATATTATATATTCCATCCCTGAAGCTGTTCTGTCTCATTACATTAGGTTAAGATACCATAAACTATAATATTCACGTTGTCATTAACATCCTCATTAAGACCATGATCCTGACAACTAATAATTATCTACTGACTCAAAACTTGAGACAGTGAAACTTAACAATGAATGCGATGTGCAGGAGAAAGTCATGTAACTGCTTACCGTAGAGATTGAGGGACTGAGTGGGGTGATCCCAGGATCGCCCAAGCTCTTAGCTGGAGATGAGAAAGCTGAAGAGACATTATCTGGCGAGAGATAAACATCAATAGGTTGACATTTGGTTCGTAAACCGCAGGTATTTGAAAGTGAAACCAGCAGGTAAAACTTTAGCAACAACGCGAACGGCCACAATGTGCACTTACAAAGCAGCTTTCGCGTAGATTCTGCAGCCCCGAATCAGCTGGTTCCACACATGGAAAACCGTCACTATGCTTAAGACTCGTCCGAGTGTTTTACACGTTCAGTCTGGTATGGATACTCTTAAGCATAGAAGTGACTGTATTGCCCACAGGGCAAAACCTTAGGCAAGTTTCCTTACTCCACACGCTTCTGTTTGCCCAGCAGTAAGCAGGAACCCGGTCGTTAGTCGATTGGCGGATTGCTTTTCCGGGGGTAATAATCCCTCCAAGAAATTTAATTATAAAAATGTGTTCACTCGATCCATGACTCTTTGTGGGGACTCTGCTGTGCACAATGTTTCGCCCACAAAATACACATTCAATTCACTTTACGATATATCCTGTGTAGCGCTTTGAGACGTCTCGAAGGCGTAATAAGGAACGATATCAAATGCAAGGATTATTATTATTATTGGAAGCCCCCGTTAACTGAATGCCCCTCCAAATCCTGCTGATGAGCCTGGCTCGCTGGGGTATCATCAACAGTTCCTTGGAGTATTGTGATCCACCTGGCTCAGGTAGCACGAGCGCTACAGACGACTGACTCGATTCCGATTTGCCAGTCCATTTATCAGCCTCATCACAATTGCGAACCAAAGTTGTTCATTTCAATGCCGGGGTTTCTGCACTGGGTTGATAGCTGTGACCAGCGGATTGAGAAAGGGAGGTTCCTCCAAGCTGCTTTCCGGTTTCATATTTCACTTGGAAGCCAGCGAATAGTTTATTATTTCTCGTCAGTTTCCTCTCAACTGAGCCCTGGACTGGACAACCACGGTGCTTTGCAATCGAGAGTGTTGACACGTAACAAGCGAGCGGATGTTTCCCGCTGTGTAAGGACACTGTACAACAACAACTTTCATTTGTACAGCATTTTTCATGCGGGGTGGCATCTCGGAGCGCTTGGTGGAACTGGAGAGCTTTAAAGCGTCCAAAATCTCTGTTTTTTTTTATTATTAATCCGTTTCTAACAGCAATGGGCAGCCACAACTGTTAAGTTTCTTTGGTGTCAGCCTAGCTCGGTCGGTAGCACTCTCTCGCCTCTGTGTCTGACGGTCATGGGTTCAAGCCCCACATCGGGACTTTTAATTTGCATCCCCTAAGATGACGTTCCATTGCAGTGCAGGGAGTGTGTTTCATTGCCAGAGGTGCCGTCCTTTGGATGAGATGCGTAACTGGGGTTGCGTCCGCCTGCTCAGGTGGACATTAATAATCCCGTGGCAAAGAGTAGAAAGTTTTTTTCCCGGTGTGCTAGCAACAATCCCCCGGATAAAATTGATTGTACAGTTCCTGGCTGTTTAGGGGACAATGCTGTGCGTAAATTAATTACCGCGCTCACCTGCAAATACACAGTCACTACACTTTACAGTAAATCCTGTGAAGCGCTTCGAGATGCCCACCTGACGTAAAAGGCGCTATATCAAATGCACATATCAAATGACTATTTATTATTCAACTCCTTTGTGCGCATTTGTCTCTCATTGTGCCCTTAGCTTGGAAAATGAACCACTGTACCACTGGCTTCAAATATTATGATCCAACTCTGCAAAGAAAAAGAGGGGAATAATGGGGCTCACACAGCACTGTCAGCTCCTAACGGGGATACGGGCCAATGTGGTAAGTCTTGAGGCAGCCTTGGAAAGTGCGTCGGAGGGGGACGAGTCGGAGGGGCTCCAGGATGGAGTTTCAGAGAGAGGGAGCAAAATGGCTAAACGCCCACCCGCTGATGGAGGGGTGGAGAGAGCAGGGGGCCAGATGCAGGCTGGTGTTCGCTGATTGACGTAGTAGTTAATTGGTCCATACCCTCGTTCCATATAGAATAACAGACATTGTGGCAGTGCTTCAAGGCTAGAAGTTAATCTCCAAACAATCTCCAAGTCCAAACAATGCCACGGAGTTCACAAGTGGGGCTTAACCAGAAATGAACAGCTGATCCAAGACTGTAGCAATATCCCTCTGTGTCTCTCCTGCTGATCACTGCCTCACACCCCAACTCATGTTACATCCCCACGTCTGACAAGCTAATTCCTGCTCCCTTTCACATAGGCTCTCTTCGTCCATTGCATTTGCTTATTAGACCTTTGACTCCTTCGGAATAACCAATGAATCAATAACCAATGTCATTGAGAAAGATAGGCAACTCAATAATATGTTAACCATGGGGCTGACATTTTTTTGAAGGAAAACTCTAATGCAGTATATATAATAATAATGATAATAATAATCCTTGCATTTGATATAGCACCTTATCATGTATTCTAGATGTCTTAAAATCGCTTCACAGAATACTCTGTAAAGTGAATTGACTGTATATTTTGTGGGCGATGTAGCTGTAGTGTATGACAAATCTCTGCATTTGCTCTCGAATTGCCTTGAACTGGGGCTCTAACATACGAGATTTGCTTTGGCTCAGCATCCAGTGAACGTTTACTGCATTTGTATTCATAATAATAATAGCCCTTACATTTGACACAGCAACTTTCGCATCAGGAGGACTTCTCAAAAAGCGCTTCACAAGATATCCTCTGAAGTGTAGTGACCATGTATCTTCTGAGTGAACCCGGCAACCGATTTACACACAGCAATGTTCTGGCGCTGAACCAAACGCAAATTATTTGCTAGGAATCCAGCAGTGTTTCTGTAAGAGACCGGCGTTCAACCTGTACCCAGTGCTTTCAGTTTCAGAAGCTTTGTTCTTCAGGAGCATTTCCAGAACTGTCAAGAATAATTGGCGTAACCTTGGATCAAATCACCCATCCGAAGAACAAACCTCCGAGCAGTTTACAAACTTCCTCTGGGATTCCCCTCCTCGACAACTATTATTTCATTGTGTTTGGAATGCACTAGTGAAATTACCCAACATATTTGAAATGCTCAATGGTTTTTTTATTGTGGAGTCCTGCAGCTCAGTGGTTAGAGCACTCACCTCACAAGCGAGAGGACCTGGGTTTGATTCCCGGGCAGGGCAAAACGTTGGGCAAGTTTCCTTACTCCACACGCCTCTGTTTACTTAGCAGTAAGTAGGAACCCGGTTGTTAGTCGATTGGCAGTTCGTTTTTCCGAGGGTAATAATCCCTTTAAAAAAAATTGTTCACTCAAATCCACAACTGTTTGTGCGACGCTGCTGTGTGCAATTGGCTGCCGGGTTTAGCCCACAAAGTATACAGTCAATTCACTTTACAGTATATTCTGTGAAGCGTTTTGAGACGTCTCGAAGACGTGATAAGGCGCTATATCAAACGCAAGGATTGTTATTATTAGTAGTAAGTTTGGATACCTTGTTCTGAGAGAGATTCATAGAACTGGGTTAGAGTTTGTATGTGATAGAATTTGGTTGCAATGGAGCATAACAGTGATATTTTACGAAATTGGGGATCTAAGTTATGGTATTTCTTAACAATTTCCTTAATAATGTGAAATTGTAGAATTTCTGAAACATCGAACGTACTGAAGAATGCACATTCAGTGTTTACAAATATAATTATCCATTTCTTGTCAAGAAATCTGTTTAAAAACATAGACCCCAGTATGTGGATTTATTACTACTACTAATAATAATAATGCTTGCATTCACATCTTCGAGACGTCTCAAAGCGCTTCACAGAATACACTGTAAAATGAATTGACTGTATATTTTGTGGGCGAAACGCGGCAGCCAATTGCGCACAGCAGCGTCCGGGAATCAAACCCAGGTCTATTGCTTGTGAGGCGAGTTAATCACTAAATAATCCTTGCATTTGATGAAGCAGCTTTCATGTTAGGAGGTCGTTTCAAAAACGCTTCACAGGATTTACTGTAAAGTGCAGTGACTGTGTATTTCGTAAGGCACGTATTTATATTAGCGAATGCCTACGTTTTACAACTGTGGTCATATCTGATTATTCGTGTCCCACAATGTAATCTGCACTGCTTCTTGTTAAAGCTGTTAGAACAACAAACAATCATGTTCAGATTTATTTACGATAAAGCTGGTAAAGCTTAACGCCTTGAATTTTCTGAACTGGCACTTTTCCTGAACAGTGTGGGAGCAGAGGGGGCGGTGAGAAGGGATGGGGATTGACAGATTCTTAACAGAACAGACTCCTTTATTCCATTCAATGTAGCTTTGGGCTGGTGGACTTTGTTCAATCTATAATTAGATTACTTAAGATCGCTGTCATTTATAAATGGATTTGTGGCCTTCTCTTTCATTTGAGTAGCTTGAGCAGTTGTAAGAGAATAGACAGAGAGCACTTTCCTTCTTTCTTTCTTTCTTTCTTTCTTTCTTTCGTTCTTTCGTTGGCTGCTGCCATCAAACAACCTGTCTGGAAATTCAGTAGGTCGGTCGATAATAAAGTCTGCATCAGGATTTTGCTTTAGTGCAATATGTCTTGTCTCGCGATTCCTGGATCTCTTGCCAATCGAAGGTGCATCCACTTTTGTTGCACACTTTGGCATAGTTTTGCTTTCAAGACATCGTTGGGGTGGGGGCAGGGGGTTACGGAGGGAGGGATTCAGCATTTAGAAATTGTGCTATTAAGCCTCCCAAATCTTTACCTAGCAAAAACAACCTGAGATGCATTAATGCCCAAAGATTTTATTAGAAAATTAGTCACTTGTTTCATGGCTGTTTGTGGGGATATTGCTGTGCTTAATTATCCTACCACGTTCGCCTATAAATACACAGTCACTCCATTTCACAGCAATTCCTGGGAAGCGCTTTGAGACGTCCTTGAGTTTGCCTTCCACTCTAGGAGCACGCCTCGAAGCATTTTGCAGGATTTTACTGCAAAGTGTAGTGATTTTGTATGTTGTAGGTGAAAACGGCAGCCAATTTGCACACAGCAATGTCCCACAAACAGCCACAAAGTAAACAATGCATTTTATTTGGGGGATTGTCGCCAGGGCACCAGGAGAAACTCCCTTCTCTTTCCAAGTGGTGGCCTCGGCAGTCCAATTCCTTAGCTAGGTGGGTCTGCAGTATTCCAGGGCACTGCTGATGACAACAACTTGGATTTATATAGCGCCCTCCACGCCGGAAGGCGTCTCAGAGCACTTCACAGTAACGGATCCCGGGGCCGAGCCATGGGGAGGAAGGTGACCAAAGCACAGCCCAGCCTGGCTCATCGGCAGGACCTGGAAAGGCAGACCAGTCACTGGGGGCAGGGAATCATCCCACTCAGCTCCTGTGAACCTTGCAAGCCAAAGTCCTAACGGGTAGGGCAGTCCTAGCTGGACAAGCAGCAGGAAAGCTGGCCAGACAGTGATATCAATGGCTAGCTATGCGGTTTTAGCTGGTTAGACTCCAGCCGTTACCCCAACCCACACTCTGGGTCCCCCCAAGCCTTGGCTCTTGCCAACCCGAGCCTAATACTTTCTGGAATTAGGTAAGCAGGATGCATCCCTCTCGGGATAGAGAGAGAAAGCATTCCACCCCAACAATCCATCTCTGGGATTTCCATGTGGAGATGGGATGCATGGAAATCTCAGCTTGATTTGGATACTCTTAAGCATTGGTGATGGGTTTCGGCATATGTCAGACACCCGGCTGGGGGGGGAAAAAAAAGTAGTGCCATGGTGTCTTTAAAATCGACTTAAACAAGCAGACGGTACCCCATTTGAAGAGCGGCACCTCCAACAACACGACATCCCCCCAGCATTGCAATGTAATGTCAGCCTAGACCATGCGAGTTTAAACTTCCCACAACCTTCCAACTCCAGAGGCAAGATTGCTACCAACTGAGTCAGACTCACATTTAACAGCTTATAGTTTTAACAAATAATAGCGACATTCATAGCACAATGAACTCAGGCTCTCGGTATCGTTCCCCGGGGGTTACAAAACAACTCGCTGAGCAGAAGACGTCACATAGGGTTGACTGGGGTGAATGGTCTCCTTTCTGTGCTGAAAGTATCTGTGTGTTTTTTGTGCGTAGGCAAGATGCACTATTTCCCTCTGACCCTCTCCATGAAGTTAAAATCCAGACCACTGCAGTAAGAGTCACGTGGCACAACAAGTACCCTGCAGAATGAGTCACATAGTGCAGGACGGGAGAGCTGCCAGGGAAATTCAATGCTGAATTGCTTCTGTAATGCAGTAACTCCTGTACCTGTTACACTGCACAACACACACAGGTTTCCAGACATCAATCAGCGCACTGCTGGAGTCCTGCTGCTCAGCGATTAGAGCACTCGCCTCGCAAGCGCGAGGACCTGGGTTCGATTCCCGGCAAGGCGAAAAGTTAGACAAGTTTCCTTATTCCACGCACCCGCACACGCCTCTGTTTACCCTGCAGTCTGTAGGAACCCGGTTGTTAGTCGACTGGCAGATCGCTTTTCCAGGGGTAGTAATTTCACAGAGTTTCCAGTCAATTCATTTTACAGTATATTCTGTGAAGCGCTTTGAGACGTCTCGAAGACATGATAAGGCGCTATATCAAATGCAGGCATTAGTATTATTATTAGTATTGTTGCAGGGTTCAGATGATGCTGATAAACTACACGCGTCTTACAGCACAAGAAGCAGTGGCGGGAGCCAGGAGCCTATCAACAACAACAAATTACCTTTGTATCGCACCTTTCACCTCAGGAGGATCTCCCAAGTTGCTGGACAGTCAGGGATTCGCACTCAAGCTGGTGGTTGGGATCGGGGAGGGATGGGGTGCGGGGAGAGTAGGAGAAGGAGGGTGACCGGAGGCATGGTCGAAGAGGAGGGTCTTGAAGGTGCTTGGGAACCATTCACAGACGCCCTCAGGAAATTTCCTGATTTTCCATGTGAATTTCTATGGCTCTATGACTGTGCAGAAGCAAGACTTCTTCTGGTGGAGTTGAAAAGCCTGTAAAGAACTGTGCAATACTATTATTTGGTGATTTTCTACTTCTTTTTATTGCTGGTTTGAAGCTATAAAAATAATAATCCTTGCATTTGATCTCGTGGAGTCCTGTAGCTCAGTGGTTAGAGCACTCGCTTGCAAGCGAGAGACCCGAGTTCAATTCCAGGCAGAGGGCGAAACCTTGGGCAAGTTTCCTTACTCCACACAGAGCCTAATAATAATCCCTCCAAAACCAAAAACAATAATAAATTGGTCATTTTCAATCTACGACTGTTTGTGGGACATTGTTGTGCGCAATTGGCTGCCACGTTCGCCCACAAATATGCAGTCAATTCACTTTACAGTGTGTTCTGTGAAGCGCTTTGGGACATCCTCCCGACGTGAAAAGCGCTATATCAAATGCAAGGATTATTATTATTATAGCGCCTTATCACGTCTTAGAGATGTCTCAAAGCTCTTCACAGAATATACTGTAAAGTGGAGTGACTGTATGTTTTGTGGGGGAAGTTCCATTTTATCAGCCAGTACATGACAATAATATTTCACATTGTCCCTTGCAAGATTATTTCCTTTTCCCAGTGAGAAGTAGCCTTATTTTGTGATTTAAATAGCATGTGTACATTGCTGAGATTCCAGTCATATATTTGGAGGTCTGAACTGCCAGATATATCCCACCGCAGCTGTTTAACTGCAGCTTTGTTAATCGCTGTTGGACATTTGGTTAAATATCTGAAGTCAGACTCTGCCACTGTTAAGCGCTCTGAGACGCTATCCTGCGTGGAGAGCACTATATAAGTGTATAAGTCAGGAATATCTCATGGTCTATATAAGTGTTGAAGCCAGGAATATCTCACAGTTGTAGTCTCAAGAGCATTGTATTAAAATGTACGAATGTGCAGGATTTTGGAACACAGCCTTATGTTATGATAACCTCCTTCCAAATTAAGACTGTTTTCCAACATCCAACACAATCTTACATTTTAAGACAACAGGAAAATAACACAAAAAAACGATCTTTGCATCTAATCTCTTTGCAGCAAACGAAATTAAAAATACCCTTTTCTGTTCCTGGTTTTTGACAAGACACAGACTTCAATATTGTGCTTCTGCATAAAAGTACCATCGTAATTATTGTGAATGTGGAGCGGGGTCTGAAATGCAAATTGGTATAATTGCCCATAGTTTAACTGCACACAGATGCCCTGAATCAGGTAATTCACCATCAATAAAAAGCATTAGGGTTGATTTGCAACGGTTTCGTTAGCTAATATCCCAACAGAGCCAGTGTAGCATTAGTTATGAATGTTTCGAGATATATGGTGAAAACTGACAGGGTCTGGCACAGAGCTTGGGGTTAGCGGCAGTATCTCCTTTTCCATGGGATCGTGCACAAAGTTTGAAAGCTCTGGGACTAAGTTTCTCTCTGTCGGAACACAATGATATCACTGTTTGATCACTGCACTAATAGGCTGACCTGACTCACAGGGTGATATTTAAATCTCACCTCTAACCTTTTGGACTCAACAATTGGCTGCAATGTCATGATGGCCTTCAACTGATCCTTAATCATTACCCCTTTCTCCTACTTATCCTGAGCGTGCCCCTGAATCCTCATCCCGGGACTGAGCAACCTGTGCGTTATGCGTTGGTTAATTGTTCGTAAGAATCCTTGCCGTTTTCTGATAACACCGCTAACATTGAAAAGCCCCAAAGTATTTTGCATAGGAATGCTGTCGAGTGTCGTGACCGTACCTTCTGCCTGGATCTCCCTCCCTCACTCCCTCCACTCATTCAAGGCCAGTTTCAAAACATACCTTTTTGACCGTGCTTTCGGTCATCTTTCCCCCTTCCGCCTCCTCAAGCCCTCAACCCATAAGCCCAGCTCGGGTGCCCAGCCGGTGTTGTCAAGTGCTTTGAGATGTCCTCCCGACGTGAAACGTGCTGAGTTAAATATGCTGTACACAAATTGCATTGCATTGTGCAGCTGAGGCAATAATGGTGCACAACAACTCCTGGTGCCATTGTTTTCCATTCCCTGCTTTTCACCAGTCACTCGGTGCTAACGTATTATTAACCTGTTGAACTGAAAGGATGATCCGCCATTTCTGCTGCACGCCAACAGTGTCGTAATAATCCTATCATTTGATACAGCGCCTGATCACGTCTTCGAGACATCTCAAAGCGCTTGACAGAAATATACTGTAAACTATATTGACGGCATATTTTGTGGGCGAAACGTGGCAGCCAATTGCACACAGCTGCGTCCCACAAACAGTCGTGGATTGAGTGATCAATTTATTTTTTTATTTATTTTTGGAAGGAATTATTACCCCCTCGAAAAAATGATTCGGCAATCGACTAACAACTGAGTTCCTAATTACTGCTGGGTAAACAGAGGTGTGTGGAGTAAGGAAACTTGCCCAAGGTTTCGCCGCGCCCAGGAATCAAACCCAGGTCCTCTCGGTTGTGAGGCAAGTGCTCTAACCACTGAGCTACAGGACTCCCCATTAAACCGAGGTGACATCTGTGCCTGTTCACGTTGACGTTGAAGATCCCACTGCACTGTTTGGGGGAAAAAAAATGGGAGTTTCTCCCAATGTGCTGGCCAACAATATATAAATATATATATATACAAAAATTAGTCATGGCTCACTTCACAGCTGTTTCTGGGATGCTGCTGCGCTCAAATTGCCTGCCACATTCATCTACAAAATACAGTCACTTTAAAATCCTGTGAAGAGCTTTGAGGATTCCTCCTAATGTGAAAGGCGCTGTATCAAACTTTATTGTTTTAAAGGGCAACGTAGATATAACGGGTGAAATTATGAGTAGCCCAGAGCACGGACACGTTGGGGACCATAGGATGATGGCTTGCGACACCCGTGACTGGTAAGATGGAGTCCTATAGCTCAGTGGTTAGAGCACTCGCCTCGCAAGCGAGAGGACCTGGGTTTGATTCCCGGGCAGGGCAAAACGTTGGACAAGTTTCTTTACTCCACACGCCTCTGTTTACCTAGAGGTAAGTGGGAATCCGATTCTTAGTTGATTGGCGGATCGCTTTTCTGGGGGTAATAGTTCCTATTTAAAACAAAAAAAACGTTGGCCACGGGGCCTGTTGCACACGAAGGAAAGAGACGTTAGAATCAGACAGCTTGCTTTTCCTTCGGGAAGCAGGGAAGGGCTGGCTTTCACTAAGCCGCGAGCAGCCAGCTTCCCCTCCCCACCCCACCCGCCCTCCCCCCTTCCTCGGACAAGTTAATGAGTCAGCAGCGAATGCACAGCAGCAAAATGAATTATTCAACCCCATGTTTTAGAGGGCAGACATTTGAATGAAGAACGAACCGTGAAGGTTTTTTTTTGCTGTTTCGCTGATCGCAAGTAAAGCTTTGCCAATAAGAGCTGATCTCATCCCTGTCAACTTAACGTCAGGCCATAAAATACATTGATTTGTAACCTTACTGGACTGTAAACCACAGTCCACGACATTTGTCTACCTCCTCCCCACCCCCTCGAACGTCCATCAGTCTATCCCCCCGCTCCCTGGAGGAACATAATCATTTAGAAGCTTGATCAGCCTTCCTCCTTTAACATCATCTTTGTTAACCCTTCGAGGGTTGCCGTAGCGTCTCGTGTCTCTTCACCAGCAAAATCACGGCTCAATCGGTAAAATCTGGGCGCAGACCCCAAACATGGAGGCGACACATAAAGAAAAACGGGCGACTTTAGTAAATCAGAGATTAACAGTGGCTCAAACATGATACTACTACTAATAATAATAATAACCCTTGCATTTGATACAGCGCCTTATCACATCTGCAAGGGATCTCACTGAGTTTCACAGCATACACTGCAAAGTGTAGTGACTGTGCATTTTGTGAGTGAAACGCGGCAGCCAATTGCGCACAGCAGGGTCCTACAAAACAGTCGAGATTGGAGCGACCACATTATTATTATTATTATTTTTGAAGGGATTATTACCCCCGGAAAGCAACCCGTCAATCGACTAACAACCGGGTTCTTATTTACTGCTAGTAAACAATGGGCCGAAAAATCCTGTTTCTGTGCTGAAAATTGCTTTTTTTAAAAAAAAAGCCAATACCCTGTGTGGACTGAGTGGTATGGTAAGAGGACAGGAGGTTCACAGATTTGGTCTGGGGTCTTTGCTGATTTTATTTGATCTCTGCTGAGATGGCAGTAAAGGAGGGGACAAAATTCACACATTTGCAGGACATTCGGGGAACATTTTGCACCAATAAACGTTGCTTTCACGTGTTTCTTTATAACCTTTTGGGTTTAAGTCCACCTTTGAGACGTCCTGTCAACGTCAAAGTCACTGTACTGAATCCAAAGGGTCTTATTATTATTATTATTATTATTACATAAGAAGGGAAGCTGACAATTTTTTCCAATTCAGCTTTAAATTTACATGCAGAGTTGACGGTCTTGTATCAATCATTTTGACACGAATTCCCCGCAGATTTGTGCAGAGTGCTGGTGGGGGGGGGGGGGATTTGACTACATATCAACATGCAGTATAAATGCAGGTGGTACCAATCGATTTGAGCTCCACTCAGAAATGTGGCTCTGGAAGGTTGTTAATTGGGCCGTGCATGAAGTTTTAAGAGAATATTTTTAATAATTCGCTGTATCGTACATCATAAAGCTAACAAACTGACACCTCTGCCAGTTATCTCCCCATGAGCTTACGTAAACACATCCAGGGCTCTCTCTCCTCAGCCCTTGTCCATCACAATTTTAGCAAGAATAAATCAAGGTTCTCGTTCCAAATCGTTCGGCTGTCGGATGCGCTGTTGTTGCTTTGCTCCTGTGTTCAGAGGTGCTTCCCTGCACGAAGGGTGCTATATACATGCAAGTTAGTGTTGTTGCTTCCAGTGATACATACAGAGAAAACACTAATTCACTCTGAGAAATGGGATATTAATCTATCACTGTAGACCACAGAGTAACAGGCAGTTTACACAGTTGCTCTGTCTTTCCCCTCCCCCTCCCTTTCCACCTTCAAAAAACATCATAAGATCCATCCTTTCAACTGCGCTGGCACAGTTGAACTAGTAAGCATATATGTAAGGTAAATGCCAAAAGAACTGAAGAGGTTAGTACTTTTTTTACAAACACACACACACACACAAAGAGAGGATTATTAGGTCATGGATTGCCAATTGTTAATACAGTTGAGGCAGAATCTGTATTAGCTTTGAAGAGGGAATCAGGTAGGTATCCGCTAATGAGAAATATAAAATGGTGTGGGGGAAAGACAGGAGAACGGGATTAAGAGGGTGGTTCTTTCAGAGGACCAGCACAAGCACGGTGGCTTAATGGGCTCCTTCTGTGCTGTACATTTGTATTGTTCCATCGACATAGAAAGACGCAAGAGATGTCCATCATTAGCAAGGCAGGAACCCTTCCCATAAATTACCAACAGGATGTTTGGAGACTAATGGGTAAAGAAACGAGTGGTGGAAGAGGGGGAAATGTGGAGAGCTTGTTAGATAATTGGCTCAAAGACAGGAAACAGAGGGCAATCGTAAATAGGTTACAAGCTGAGTTTACCAAGGACCCTAGCTGGGCTGCTTTAACAAGAGCACAGAATGCAAAGCAAGAGTTTATAACCCGGTATAATTATTGGTCCAAATCCATCTGGAATACCATGTGAAGTTCCTGGGTGTCCAATTTATAGGACTTCTGTTCCTGCCTTTGAGAAGATACGTGTGTGAGAAACCTCTGCCATCTGGATCTCAGCAATCCAACTGATGTGGAGAGATTTAAAGAACTTAACTTTGTCCTGTTTATGAAAAGAGAGTTTTCAAGCGACTTCATTGACATTTTTGAGACTAGGAAGGGATGTCTTATGGTCTGGCCCAGACCACATTGTTGCCAGCAGTATCAGGGGATACAATTTGGAACGTTATGTGGGAGAAATCCGACCTGGACCAAGGTTTACTTTATCTACGTTACATTTTAGAGCCATTATGGCAAATTGTTGAGTTCAGTCTCGGCTGTAAAATTTTTCTAAACTCCAAGCCCCTTGCACAGGAAAGCAAGAGGGCAAAAGAATTTCAGAACCTTTTGTTCGAATCCCATGTATTGCACCTCATTTCCTAGAAATTTACAGAGCAGAGGGCCGTTCGACCTATGGAGTCTACACTGGCTCTCAGAGCAAGTTGTCCATTCAATCACACTGCTTGCCTTATCCCCATAACACTTCAAGCCTTTTATCTTTCACATACCCATCCACTTCCCGCTTGAAATCCACAATGGACTATGCTTTTACCATCTTACTTGGCAGGGCGTTCCTAACAAATCTGTGTGAAAAACATTTCTGCTAAGCTGCTCTCCTTGCGCTCTTATATCTGGGTGATATATATCTAGATATATCTAGATATTAGATATATATCTTATACTAAATAGGAAGCTATTTCCACTGGTTGGTGAGTCAGTGACTCCTCTAGTCACTGACTCCTCTAGTCACTGACTCACCAACCAGTGGAAATAGCTTCCTATTTACCGAGCCAAAACCCTTGACATTTCTGAACCACAATCNTTTTTTTCCTTTTCTCCTTATCAACGTCATTTTAGTTTCTACAGAAAAGAACCATTTTTAGGTTTAAAAAAATGGAATCAAAAACGAGATCACGCGACAGCTCCAGTGGATGCAGATTTGCATCTCATTTCTAAAAGTAATTCCGTAGAGCGGAGGCAATTTGACGTTGGGCACTCGAGGGCAAATCTGACTCATTTTCATGTCCTCTTGCGTTGGCACAGCACTCTGCCAATGCTAGAGGACATGAAAATGGGTCACAGGGTCTCCATCAATTTGACACTGATTTGGGTTTTAAATCGGTCACTGTCGGGAAAAATTAAATCGTTCATTCACTTTGCGGCAATTTGTGGGACACTGTTGAGGCAAGTTTGCTACCGCGTTTGCCTATGAGTACACAGTCACTACACATGTGTAGAGTTTTGAAACGTCCTCCCTACTTAAAAGGCATTACACCAATGCAAGGATTAGGATTATTATTATTATTATAATAAAATAACCGTTCTTTTAAGTTTCCGAGCATGGTTCCATTATTTCTGGGAATAAGATTCTTTCACTCAATAGGATATTATTACTAATATCTTCGTTCATTCATTAGGATATTATTGCCTTTAACCTCAAATGGTCAATAACTTGTCAAGCAGACTTCATTTGTTTCATTTACTTGCGTGATTATTGTTACACTGATTCTAAATTTTTATTCCTATTATTATAGTGTAAAACAGCATAGTAATACATTGTAGAACCTGTAACCTGAGACGTGCGTATCGTGTTTCCGTATGTGAAATGTAATCAACTTTTGCTATGCTTACAAATGCCACCTTTGCCTCATTGATTGATGAATCCCAGGAAGTCCTCACTGCCAGAATTGATAGTACCTTAGCCTCTGCTACATTTGGCAGCGTTCTCATCAGTGGGTCAATAAGTTGAGGGTTCAAGCCCACTGGCAGAACTTTTGAGCTCACAGTCTAGGCTAACACTCCACTACAGTGCTTGGGGAACACTGGGTTGTTTTTGTATTCAGACGAGACATTGTATTTTTTTGTGTCTCGCGTATATCAGACACACGGCTGCCCAAAGAGAATCCATTTGACGAGCCATTTTAACGTATTTCTTTGCTCCAAATCGTCGGGTTTTAAAGTGACTGGATACGCCATAACCAATGGCTGGACCTTTTCCGCAGTTGGTTACTAAAAAATAATGCAATCTTGCGATTCAGAATTATGCAAGGGCATTGCTTTCTACTGAGGCAGAGGATTTATTTATAATTTCAATAACTATCTATTGCACTGAGAAAAGGTGCAGAGTCAGAGGCTAACATAACAAGAAGAAAATTAAAGGTACCATACTTACTGTAATCTAAGGTGTCCATCTACTAAACTCACAGAAGCTGAAAGATTTGGATTTTACTGCAATTCTAAGTCATCATCGATTGTAAGGTACTTTTCAAATGAAGTCACAAAGTTCAGTAGGTAAAATTAGTACTAAGGCACCCAACTCCAACAGTAAGACATTTATAATAATAAATATCCTTGCATTTGATTATAGCACCTTATCAAATCTTCGAGACGTCTCAAAGCGCTTCACAGAATATACTGTAACGTGAATTGAGTGTATATTTTGTGGGCGAAATGCGGCAGCCAATTGCACACAGCAGCGTCCCACAAACAGTCGCGGATTGAGTGACCATCAAGTTTCATCAAGTTGGATTAGAACTGTCATTGAACACGCACGTACTTTGGCATCATTCACCCACATTGATCTGTATATGCCTTCTTTCAGATGAGAGGTTCAACCGAGGATCCCGTCTGCCTATACAGGTGAGTATTAGAGAACCCATGGCACTGCTCGAACAGAGGAGGGAGTTTGTTCTGGTACCTTGGTCAAATATCCCCAAGATACAATTGGTCGCACACTTCATGTCACTGCCATGTCCCCTACAAAATACATAATCACTATAATAATCCTTGCATTTGATATAGCACTTTTCATGTCTTCTCAACGTCTCAAAGCGCTTCACAGAATAGACTGTAAAGTGAATTGACTGTATATTTGTGGGTGAAACGCAGCAGCCAATTGCGCACAGCAGCGTCCCACAAACAGTTGTGGATTCAAAATGACCAATGTATTATTTTTTTGTTGTTTTGGAGGGATTATTATTAGGCGTGTGGAGTAAGGAAACTTCCCAAGGTTTCGCCCTGCCTGGAATTGAACCCAGATGTCTCGTTTGCAAGGCGAGTGCTCTAACCCCTGAGCTGCAGGACTCCACGATCATAGCCTCTGAGAATCTTACAGCACAGAAGAAGGCCATTCGGTCCATTGTGCCTGTGCCGGCTCTTTGAAAGAGCTATCCAACTAGTCCCACTCCCCCGCTCTTTCCCGATAGCCTTGCAATTTTTTTCCTTTTCAAGTACTATCCAATTCTCTTTTGAAAGTTATCATTGAATCAGTTTCCACCAGCCTTTCAGGCAGTGCATTCCAGACCGTAACAACTCTCTGCTTAAATCATTTATCCTCATCTCCCCTCTGGTTCTTTGACAATTATCTTAAATATCTTTACAGTAAATCCTATAAAGCGTTTGAGACGTTCTCTTGACATGAAAGCCACTCTATTGAAATGCAAGGATTTATTATTACTTTATCAGAGTAAAATGTTTGTGAGATGCAGCGATGGTGCTAGTCTTATGTTTATGTAACTCTATCCTTGAGTATTATATTTTATACCATCCCTCAGTTGGAAACCGATCACGTAGTGAAGTCCCAGTATTCAACCGATTTTTTGGAATCCTTGAAACATGAGTCGGCAAAACTATACAGCTGCAATGTCATAAATCCTCAATGTCATTGACTTGTGATAATCGATAAATGCTTTTAAGCAAATTTATGTCCAAGACACAAGCTGCATATATTACAGCAAACAGCAACCCTCGCTATGAATTCAGCCAAAATATTACTTTAATTAATTATTTAGATTGAATTGATTGCCATTGTCTTTAATCTTTATTTTAAAAACACATTTTCAATGAAAAAAATGTGTAGTTTCTCTAATGGATCTGACTGTTCAAAGGAAATCAATTAGTACAGGAAGACACATCATTACACTATACATTAGCTTTGCAATGGTTTCCTTCTTGCTTCTCCCCACAATTTGTCTTCTGTTGGCATTTGTCCATCTCCCCGATAATACAATAATCAATTATGAGCCTTGTGTTTGATATATCCTTTTCATTTCATGCTGAGAATGCATTTCATAGCGCTTTACAAATACTACTTCTTTACAGTGGGTGAGCCAGTCTTGGAATGAACCAAACCTCATTTGATGATCTCCCAATAAACAACGCTAATACTTTTTGCGTTCATTATAAAATGCTGCAAAATTTACCTCAAAACTTCTGCTCTGGACAGTTCCTTGAGCTTCGATTTTTATTCATTTTCTGGGGGGATATTATTTTGTCCAAACCCTTCAATAATTAACAAAATCAAGTTGAAAACATGGCAAATTAATTGAAAAGTTCTTTCACGGCTGTTCATCACTCAGTCTTGAGGTGTTAAATTCGAGTAACAAATCTTTGTTTTAAGGTTCCACTGGGGTAAATATTTGGGTCGATTTTGTAATTTTTCTTTGTTAAGAAATACGTTAAGAATTACCGTAAAATCTGCCCTGTTTCTGCATTGGATGATGCATGGCCTTTGCTTTCCTGACCTACTCGAGTTTATTGCTGAATTATCTGTGGAGTGGTCGGTATCAAGAGAATAGTGCAGTCTTGGAACAGTACAATTCCTGACGCATGTTTTTTTTGCTAATCACAGTGGAAGGTCACCTTCAGCTCTTGGGAGGGACAGAATGTAAATGCAGGTATCCAAATGCTCATCTCTTTGAAAACAAAGCTAGTAAAATGAGTTGTGGCAGATTAATTGTAGCTACACATAGTCATGAAAGATCATTAATCACAACTTTTCACTGTTTAGCGAGAATCAGCAATATTAGACCCAGTGCCAGTTATCCTTGGAGCATAAATAGGGCCCATATGTTGTCTAATTTCAATGCATGCTTCAATTAACAGCATCAGTGTTAAATAGCACATCACATGGTAAATTTCACCCCGATACCTTATGAGGCCAAAAATTTCACAGAGTGTTAGCCTGTAAGACCACCCAAGATAAGACGGAGCGGAAATGTGGTAAATGGCGCTACGTAAATGCAAATTGAATTCTCTTGTGAATTCTTAAAATTCTGTTTCATTCGGGAAGCCAGACTTTTAAGAATTGTGCTAACATGTGTTGCAAATTAAGACAGAATTTAAGAATTTTCCACAGTTCTGCACGCTGTTAATTTTGAGACCAAACTGTCTCACAGGCTAAGATTAGGTGGAATTTCAGGCCCTTGTTTGTCTTATTTTCATATGATTAGGGATAGAATTCAGAAAACACTTCAATTGCATTTATAAACTGCGTTAATAATATACCAGTCATTGAAAGTGTTCAGCGCAGTTGACATTTTGACACTTTTACCTCTATTCCTAGCCAATGGAAAAAAAACACTTGGTGAAAGCAAGAAAAAAAATGATCATAATCATTGCATGTGATATAACGCTTTTCATGTCGGGAGGACATCAAAGCGCTTCACAACATTTACTGTTAGGTGGAGTGACTGTAATTTGTAGGCGAGTGCAACAGCAAATTTGTGTATAGCAATGTCCTGCAAACAGCCATGAAGTGAATGATTGACTTTATCTGGACTATTGTTGACCAGGACACCAGGAGCTCCCTTCTCCTTTCAGATAGTGCCATGGGATCTTTAATGTTCATGGACATCAAGTTTAATGTCTCGTCCTAAGACATTACAGCAACTCCAACAATGCAGTGCTCCTCCATCACTGCAATATAATGTCAGCCTGGACTATATATGAGTTCCAAGTCCCATGATGGGCCTTTAACCCACAAATATTCTGACTCATATGTGAGAGTGCTATCAACAGGGTCAGATTGATACTCAAAAGAGAGCAGGTTTATCGCAGGAATAGGCCACTGAACCACCATGATTTTCTTCTGTTCTGTTGCCTGGACCATTTGTCCACCATTTTTGTTTTCTGTGTTCATTGCTGATATTCCTTACATTTTGACAGAGCACCTTGCGCTTCAGGAGGACGTTTCAAAGCGCTTCACGGAACGTCCTGTTAAGTGTAGTGACTGTGTATTGTGTCGGTTAACCCCGTAACCAATTCGCACACGGCCATATCACGATTCTTGCCGGGTTACAGCACGAAGCCCCTGGGGTGATCCATTTATGATATATTCATGGTGCTAAGAGAAGGTTTTGCAACCTCAAGTGTGGCTTGCACATTGCTTTCTATCCATGACTATTAATTGACGGTGACCATCGTACACCATTTGCCTACAAATAGTCTCTTCTCATCAAAATTAAAATCCTGCGATGTGCTTGAGATGTCTCGACAATGTGATAAGGCGTGGTATCGAATAACAATAATTTTTAAAATCCTTGCATTTGGATATTGCGCCTTATCACATTGTTGAGACGTCTCAAACGCCTCACAGGATTTACTGTGAAGTGGATTGACTGGGTATTTTGTGGGCGAAACGAGGCAACCAATTGCGCTCGGTGGTGTCCCACAAACAGTCGTGGATTGAGTGACCACATTTTTTTGTTGGGGGTGGTGGGCGGGGAGGATAGGGATTATCACCACCCAGAAAGCAATCCGCCAATCAATGCAAGGTTTATTATTATATCCTACTGTCATACCACACCTCTACATCAGTGAAGATAGCCCAAGAAAAGTAAGTGTTAACATTATTGAAAGGCTACCAGTGGATCTTTCAAATCACCCTTCTTCTCAAAGACAACCATGTTCTGGAGCTAACCCCCTGAGGTATTATCCCAAAGAGGAACCTCCTCTGCAGTACTGACGATTAAAGGAAACAGCAATTACTGTTGTGCTTCGTCAGTTGTTTCCATCAGATGTTTCTGCTTATTTCCCACTTTAGTTTCTCTTTCTCAATGGACCCCAACATTCAACGTGACATATTGCTCTCTGATCTTCCAGGTGCCACCAAGGGCTTCAAAGCCTAGCACATATTATCTCTCCTAAAAAAAGCCGCTACATTCTTTCCAGAGGCCCTAGTGTGGGAGCTGTGATGTCTAGACATTGATGTAAAATGGCATTCGGCATCTCTGGAGAGTAGACTCCTCCTAAGGTTCAGTAGGAACTATTGCAGATGTTTCAACAGCACACGACATTTCAATAAGATAGCATCTTTTTTTTTGTCCTGCCCCCAAAAAGTAGTTCAGCATGAGTTTGATGAACCAGAAGAAAAGACTGAGAACCCAGCTCCTATTCGGACCTTTCCAAATCAACTCTGTAAGGACATTCGAGTGGCAGGATCTGCTAATCTTCCATTTGACATTGGTTTGCAGAGGGTTACCCCTGCAGCAGCCTAAGCGTCACTTAACAGAGGCTACGCCTTGACAAGACAAGAGGTGAAGAATAAACTAGTGATTTCTGCTAGGCTAAAACACAATCTGCTATAGGATTCACTTTAAAGTAGCCCCGACTGAAATAACCCACCGTGACTGTCACTGTCGTGCGTGCACCTTTCCATTACTAATCAGAGGCTTTCAAAAAAAAAAGCAACGCACTTTCTTGAGTTGCTGCAGGGGCTTCCAGAAGTCAACGGAACCTCACACAATAGATCTTAACATAAGGGCGAGCTCATCTGCTTTCTCAATAGACCATGCAATTTGGAATTTGTTAATTAAGAAACCTAGAGGTATATATTTTTACAAAAAGTGTGTGAACAAAAACAACAGCAACAACACCCCGTGGAACTGTGGCACGGAAAAAAAAAGAAAGATTGCATCTTAACCCGCAACAGCTAAATCTGCTAAAAATAAATGTTAACTGTGTTTTCAGGACCACATCATATCCTCCATGGGACTGCTGAAAAGTAATGGCGAGCAAGTCTCTCTCTCTCTCTCTATATCTCTATCAATCTGCAGTGAAACAGTGGCTGTGATCAGGATAGCACATCCACTACTGGTCCTGCAGATTAAAGAGTTAGCAGTGAAAGCACAAGCAGCGAGTGCAAACCTCTCTGATCTTGACAGCATCACCTCCACCAAACCATACACCCCCCCCACACACACACACGCCACTGCAGTCATTACTGTATTGCACGTCCTCCCGACGTGAAAGGCGCTATACAAATGTAATTTTGCTGTGGTTGTTGTTGTTGTAGTATTGTACTGCACAGTAGTAAGCATTTACGATGATGTCTATGTGAAAAAAAAATCTCTACCTACCTGCTGGCGGGCCTTCAGTTACAGACTCCTTCTCAGACATTGTAGTGAATCCAAGTCAAAAGAAAATAGCTCTGCAATGCTCAAAACTGTTTAACCATTAGCTGACAGATGCTCTAACTCTCCCACCCACCCGCTCACTCTCTCACTGTGCAATCTGGGCCATTGAAAGCTGCCTGACTTGCAGCTTGATCTACTGACTAAATAAAACCAGCTTTCCCTTGCCCTCCCCCCACCCCAACCCTCTCCTCTAAACGTCTTTTCAGCAGATGGCGTATAGCAGAGAGAGAGCGCCCCCGAGTCTTTGACCCCCGTCCCCCACTTCGCTAAAAGCCCTGCTTGTAGAATTTAGCCCAAACACAAGGGTCGACGTGAACTGCTCCCACTCCTGCTCCTCATGTTTCTGCAGAGCTCCTCCTCCCGAATTTGCTCACACTCTGTCAGAACAGCAAGGGAAGGGCTTCCCACACTGCAGTAGATGACTAAGCAGCCACAGCGGCAGTAGGAGCAGTCTTGGGTGGATAGACTGGAGCGATAAAATGCTTAGCAACCCTAAGTGAGCGTGCAGATTGATCAGATTAATCTAAAACTCTGCCCTATATTTCATCATTAAGCTTGTCGATCCTAACTTCAATTTCAACTTTAAGCTTGTCAATCCTGACTCGGTTTGGCTTTCAAGTGGACAAGGAGGAAGGCTCGGAGATTTTAATCGCGCGGTGGCAAATAATGATGATTCGGTCACTCAATCCACGACTGTTCGTGGGACCCTGCTGTGCGCAATTGGCTGCCGCATTTCGCCCACAAAATATACAGTCAATTCAATTTACAATATATTCTGTGAAGCGCTTTGAGACGTCTCGAAGACATGATAAGGCTCTGTATCAAATGCAAGGATTATTATTTATTATTATTTCATAGTGTTAAACTGCCAATAGAACATACGCCCACAAAATATTCAGTCAATTCACTTTACAGTGTAATCTGCGAAACGTCTCAAAGACGTGATAAAGCCCTATATCAAATTCAAGGAATATTATTGTTATTATGATTTATTATTATGGCATTTTATGGCAGAGCATACAAATATGAAAGGCGCGATATAAATGCAGTTATTCCAAGTCACGCTCTCAGTTCCTGCCCAACCTGCACCTAATACTAATAATTAATAATAATAACAATAATAATAATCCTTGGAATTCCACATCAGGAGGACTTCTCGAAGCACTTCTCAGGATTCGCTTTAAAGTGTAGTGACTGTGTATTTTGGTAGGCCAATGCGACAGCACATTTGCGCACAGATGAACTGAACAGGGTGCATGCGTACGGCAAAAGAGAGTGCACACTCCATTGCAGACAAACGGAAATTTCCACACATAAATACAGGAGTATCAGCAGTTAGGTTTGGATATTCTTAAGTATGGTGATGCGTTTCCATGTGTGTTAACACACCCGGGTGACTCCCCCCACCAAAAGTCTCGCCCCTCTCTTTTAAATGCCCAGGAAAGATTTCTAACTCAGAAAATGACGGGTGAAATAACACACAGCTAAGCATCTAACCCCCACTGGTTTCCTGTTTCAATGCCTCGCCCCAACCCCCCCCCCATTCCCTGTCACTCAGCAAACATTCCGATCATATTCCAAAGGGTTACTCTTCCTAAACCCAGGAATTACTGCACTCAGAGATCAAACACTGACTGGTAGTAAGAGCAATATGAGTTCAATGCTCTATCTCCCCACGTCGGGACTTTCAATTTACATAGTCTAGACTAGCATTATAATATTAATAATAATCCTTGCATTTGATACAGCGCCTTATCATGTCTTCGGGACGTCTCAAAGCCCTTCACAGAATATACTGTAAAATGAATTGACTGTATGTTTTGTGACTGAAATGCGGCAGCCAATTGCGCACAGCGGCGTCCCACAAACAGTCATGGATTGAAGTGACCAAATCATTATTATTTATTTTGAAGGAATTATTACCCCCGGAAAAGTGATCCGCCAATCGGCTATCAACCGGGTTCCTACTTACTGCTGGGTAAGCAGAGGCGTGTGGAGTAAGGAAATTCCCTTACGTTTTGCCCTGCCGGGAATCGAACCCAGGTCCTCTCGCTTGCGAGGCGAGTGCTCTAACAACTGAGCTACAGGACTCCACGCATTCTGCTACAGCTATGCTGCTGGAAGCACCATCCTTCGGATAAGACACCAAACTGAAGTATCGTCTGCTTATTGAGGTGGGCAATAAAGATCCCGTGGATCTACTCAAAAAGAGAAGGGGGTTAATTAACTTCCTAATGGATTTCCTTATCCCCCATTCATTTCATGTCACATCCATTTGTGGGACATTGCTGTGAGGAAACTGGCTGCTGGGTTTGCCTATAAAATACACAGTCACTGCATCTAACAGTAAAACAACCACAACAACTTGCATTTATATAGCCCCCTTCACATGGGGTAGCATCTCGGAGTGCTTGACAGAGTGGCAGAGTCTGACCCCGAGCTAGGATTAGAGAGAGCGGGGCGGGGGGGAGCATGATCAAAAAGGAAGGTCTTTAGGGGGGATTTGAAAGAGGGGAGGGAAGGGAGCAAGGCGGAGGGATTGAGGGAGAGCGTTCCAGTATTTCGGGGCATAGCGGCTGAAAGCACGTTAGCCGATGGTGGAGGGAGGGACCAACAGGAGACCGGAGCCAGCCGAGCGGAGGCAGAGGGTGGTGGAGTGCGGGTGTAAGCACATCGGATAGGTAAGGGAGGTGCGGAGGCATGGAGGGATTTGAAAACAAAATCCTGTGAAGCGTTTTAAATAACAGTGCAAGTGCCAGCTTGGCTCAT
This sequence comes from Callorhinchus milii, assembly GCF_018977255.1. Taxonomy (NCBI): domain Eukaryota; kingdom Metazoa; phylum Chordata; class Chondrichthyes; order Chimaeriformes; family Callorhinchidae; genus Callorhinchus; species Callorhinchus milii. The sequence goes on from NW_024704748.1 coordinate 2,610,001, forward strand.
TAGTATTCCTGGAGAACTATTTGCTTTCTAAGGGTAAAATTGAGGTCAGTGATCTTATCACACCCTGAACATCAAGCATAGATGAGTGAAAGATTCCTCTCTAGGTCAAAAGGAATGATGCATTTTTCGAAGGACGCATTTTTAACTCCAGCCCTATGTGATGGAATTGAATGTAATGGGTCATGCTAAAATATTCAGTGCATAATTAAGGCTGATCCACCACTAGACGTTTGAATTTTTTATGATCTCAGAAAAAGAGAAACCTTTTTTTTATATACACACACACCCACTGCTGTGCTCAATTGACTGCCACGTTTCGCCCACAGAAATATACAGTCAATTCACTTTATAGTATATTCTGTGAAGCGCTTTGAGATGTCTCAATGGCGTGATAAGGTGCTATGTCAAATGCAAGAACACTCATTTGCGAGGTGAGTGCTCTAACCACGAAGGTACAGGACTCAAGTACACCTTCTCATACCTTCCTTGAGAAAGTGCAAAAGCTTTTACAGCAGCATTTGCTGGTTTAGCACCGACTGAACCCGACATCCCCTTTTGCACGTGACGTTAGCCAGAAACTTCTCTGAACTCGCACTGCAAAGTAACGGCACAAAAGAAGCTGAAGTGTAACCCTAGAATAGAAAAAAAGGATTGAATCAACAAAAGCTCGCTTGTTGGAATGGTGCAGCCTTATGTTAAGTCGCATTGATGAACTTCAAAATGGCTTTTCTGTTCAAGAAATTAGCGAAGGAGCTTTTTTTTGTTGGTCTGCTGGGTGGCTGACATGTGTCAAGGAAACCCATCGCCATGCTTCAGACTAGAGTATCCAAACCACACTGAGAGCTTCACATATATACACACACACACACATATATATATACCACCTTGCTTTTGTCTTTGATTTTGGTTGCTGCCCAGCGTGAAGGACACTATATAAATGCGAGTTGTTGTTGTTTTGATACAGCTTTTCATGTTGACGTATCTTAAAGAGCTGCACATAATTTTGCTGGCAAGTGTAGTAACTGTGCATTTGTAGGCTAACACAGCAGACAATTTGCACATAGCAATGTCCCACAAACAGCAGCGACGTGAATGACCAATGATTTTTTTTCAATCTGGAGGGGTTGTTGGTCAGGACACCAAGAGAAACTCCCTTTTCTTTTTTTCCCAATAGCGCTATAACATCCACCTGAACAGACAGTCAGGACCTCAGTTTAATCTTATTAATAATAATAATCCTTTTCATATAACACCTCATGATGTCTTCGAGACGCCTCAAAGCGCTTCGCAGAATATACTGTAAAGTGGATTGACTGTATATTTTGTGTGCGAAACACAGCAGCCAATTGCGCACAGCAGTGTCCCACAAACAAACTTGGATTGAGAGACAATTTTTTTTTAAGGGATTATTACCCCCAGAAAAGCAATCTGCCAATCGACTATTAACCAGGTTCCTACTTACTGTTAGGTAAAGAGGGGTGTGCAGTATGTAAACTTTCCCAACGTTTTGCCCTGCCTGGGAATCGAACCGAGGTCCTCTCACTTGCAAGGTGAGTGCTCTTACCACTGAGCTACAGGACTCCGTATGACTCTGCTGGAAACAAGGCACTGATTTGTAACCGATTCGCCTGGTTTGGTGGGAATGTTTGGCCGGACACTTCTTGACAGCCCATGAGCCACTTCCGGCCACTACTGGCCAAGACCATGATCTCAAATTACTGAACGTGAGGCTTGAACCCACAATCTTCTGACTCGGAGGTAACATGGCTAACAACTGAGCCGAGGTGACACATGCATTGTTCCAGCACCTTTCAGATACAAGCCAACGTCTCAAAGGGCTTTGCCAACTATAATTGATTAGGAATAATGTGAATGTTATTCTACAGGCAGAAGCCAACCGGCACCAGCAGCGTCTCAGAGACAGCAATGAGTTGCACAGCCGATCGATTTGAATTTGAGTGTGATTCGGGATTAGGAAGAGCTACCACTTGGATGTGTCTTAAATGCTGTGCAGAAGCCAGTTCAGTGCAGCATTGGCAAGATACCTTGGAACAAATGGGAGCGTAGATCTCTCAGCTAAAGACAATAAATCGAAAATGATGGCTTGGAAAACCTTGTCCACATGCAGATTTGATTTCGAAATGAAACCAGAGTGATGTAGATTGTTCCTTGTACCTTCCTCTGACTGAAGCTTTCTCTTTAAGCATCCGTTCTCTGTAACTGAAAAGCACTCTATGCTTTGCTGATTAAATTGTCCTTCAATCATGACCCGGCTGGAGAATAAGGCCAACATTTATGATTGATCAGCAAGAAAGCTGGCCAGACAGCAATATCAATGGCAAGCTATGTGGTTTTAGCTGGTTAGACTCCAACAGTTACCCCAACGCACACTCTGGGGTCCCCAAACCTTGGCTCTTGCCAACCTGCTCCCAATACGTTCCGGAATTAGGGAAGCAGGATGAGTCCCTCCAGGGAGAGAGAGTGCACATTCCATTCCAATAATCTATCTCTGGGATTTCCATGTGTCAGTGGGATACATGGCAATCTTAGGTTGGTGATGGATTTCCACATCAGTTGATCAACTGATCAAAAAAATGTTTGCACATGTACATACAATCATAGAATTATACAGCACAGAAGGAGGCCATTTGGCCCATCGTGTCTGTGACGGCTCTTTGAAAAGAGTTTTCAAATCAACCCCACTGCCCCGCGCTCTCTTCATATCCCTGATCAACCCCACTCCCCCGCACTCTCCCCATAACCCTGATCAACCCCACTCCCCCGCACTCTCCTCATATCCCTGATCAACCCCATTCCCCCGCGCTCTCCCCATAACCCTAATCAACCCCACTCCCCCCGCGCTCTCCTCATATCCCTGATCAACCCCACTCTCCCGCGCTCTCCCCATAGCCCTGATCAACCCCACTCTCCCGCTCTCTCCCCATAGCCCTGATCAACCCCACTCCCCCGCACTCTCCCCAAAGCCCTGATCAACCCCACTCCCCCGCGTTCTCCCCATAGCTCTGATCAACCCCACTCCCCCGCTCTCTCCCCATAGCCCTGCATACTTGTCCTCTCCAAATAATGAACTACTTCTCTCTTAAAAGTTGTTATTGAGTTGGCTTCCCCCAGCCTTTCAGACAATGCATTCCAGATCCCAACAACTCGCTGTGTGAAAAAAATTCTCCTCACCTCCCCTCTGTTTCTTTTAACAACTACTTTAAATTAGTGTCTTCGGGTTACCGACTCACCCACCAGTGGAAATAGTTTCTCCTTGTTCAGCCTATCGAATCACTTCATAATTTTGACAATTTCTATTACGTCTCCTCTTAACCTTCTCTGCTCCAAGGAGAATAATCCGAGCTTCTCCAGCCTCTCCTGATGACTGAAGTCCCTCATTCCTGGTACCATCCTGGTAAATCTCCTTTGCACCCTCGCTATTGCCTTGACATCCTTCCTAAAATGTGGTACCTAGAACCGAACACAGTCTCTAGCTGAGGCCTGACCAGTGTTTTATAAAGGTCCCAATACCGACCCCTGCACACTTCACTCCAGTCAGAAAATAACCATTCACCACCGCTCCCTGCTTTCTGTCTCACAGCCAGTTCTGTATCCACTGTCACTGTCCCTTCAATACCGTGGGCTTCTATTTAGCTTTCAAGTCTCTCATGTGGCACTTTATCAAACACCTTTTGAAAATCTATATAAACTACATCAACTGCACTACCTTCATCCACCCTCTCCGTTACTTCATCAAAAACTATCAGGTTTGTTAGACATGATTTGCCTTTAACAAACCCGTGTTGACTGTCCTTTATTAACCCATAGTTTTCTAAGTGAAAATTTATTTTGTCCTGGATTATAGTCTCCAGAAGTTTCCCCACAACTGACGTTAGGCTGACTGGCCTGGAGTTCCCAAGGCAAACCGCGCCACCCGAACAGGCAAACCGCGCCACCCGAACAGGCAAGCCGCGCCACCCGAACAGGCAAGCCGCGCCACCCGAACAGGCAAACCGCGCCACCCGAACAGGCAAACCGCGCCACCCGAACAGGCAAACCGCGCCACCCGAACAGGCAAACCTCGCCACCCGAACAGGCAAACCGCGCCACCCGAACAGGCAAACCGCGCCACCCGAACAGGCAAGCCGCGCCACCCGAACAGGCAAACCGTGCCACGTTTTGACATTTCATCTGAAGGACACACTTCCAACAATGAATCATCACACCACCCCCATGACTGCAATGGAGCGTCGGCCTAGACTGCGGGTTCAAAGTCCTGATGTGGGGTTTGAACCCACAACCTTCTGACTCAGAGGTGAGAGTGATGGCAGCTGAACCAGACTGACACCTAGATTGACTGTGCGCAACCTGGTAACAATAAAAATAATAATGCTTACATTTGATATAACATAGAGAAGCATCTAACCTAGGTGTACGTGAAAGTTTTGGTCTTACTGCATTTGTACACCATGGATAAACAAAATGGATCGAAGTATGTAAAGAAATGCAAATTCTCACTAAACTCTATGCAATAAAGAACATTGTAGAAATATCCAATTTATAAAAATAATAATCCTTGCATTTGATATCGCGTCTTATCGTGTCTTCGAGACGTCTCAAAGTGCTTCACAGAATATACAGTAAAGCGAATTGACTGTATATTTTGTGGGTGAAAAGCAGCAGCTAATTGCGCACAGCAGCGTCCCACAAATAGTCGTGACCGATTTTTTTTTTTTGAAGGAATTATATCCCTTGAAAAGCAATCCGCCATTCGACTAAGAATCGGTTTCCTACTTACTGATAGATAAACGGAATCTACCTAGCAATAAATTGGTTATAAAGTGCTTAAAGGGCTGAAATCACAATAAATTTAATGACAAAAAGCCATCAAAATTGAGATTGCACAGAAATGTGGGTAATTCTTAAAATGTAGTCTCAATTTGGAAGCCAGTTTTTTTTTTAAAAAAAGAACTGCAGAAAACCAACTCCCAGATTAAGACAGAATTTTAGAATTTTATAATAATACAATAATAATCCTTGCATTTGATACAACGTCCTATCACGTCATTGAAATGTTTCAAAGCGCTTCACGGAATATATTGTAAAGTGAATTGACTGTATATTTTTGTGGGTAAAACGCGGCAGCCAATTGAGCACAGCAGCGTCCCACAAACAGTCGTGGATGGAGGGACCACATTCTTATTTTTTTAAAAAAAGGGATTATTATTCCCAACTCACTGCTGGGTAAACAGAGGCGGTGTGGAGTAAGGAAACTTACCCAATGTTAATCTTGCCTCCTCCCTGCCCGTCTTTAGATCACACCTGAAGACATTCCTCATCCATCGTGCTTACAACAACAACAACAAGATTCCATTTATAAAGCGCCTTTCACGTCAGGAGGACGTCCCAAGGCGCTGTAGGAAAACAACAACAGCAGCAATAAAATTACATTTGTAAAGCGACTTTCAGTCGGACGACGTCCCAAGGCGCTGAACAGTCAGGGATTAGGACCTCACGGTCACTTCCCCACTCTCCCCGGCCTGGCACTAAGCTCCCCCACTGTTAGCGCTCCAAGATGCTACCCCATGTGAAGGGTGCAATATAAATGCATGTTGTTGTTGTTGTTGTACCTTCCAAAATTGGCAGCTCAGTGTTCAAGGGATGGTGGAAGTGAGACTTTAACACATGACGTAGTGCCTTTCACATCGTGAGGACATCTCAAAGCGCTTCACAGGATATACTGTAAAGTGTAGTGACTGCATATTCTGTACGCAAACACCTGTGGGCGGACACTGAGGAACGCTAAACCAAACCAAGAGGCTGTACCAAGGAGGAACTAGCTGGATGGCAACATTCCTCCTGTTATATTTGCTGAGCTAGTGCCTTGGGACGTCCTCCCGACATGAAAGGCGCTCTATAAATGTAATTTTGTTGTTATTGTTGTTGGAGTAGTGTAAGCCCAGACCTTTGGGAAGGGTCTGTCCATCTGATTTTTCTATTTTCTGTAAATCTGTTCTTGACGATATCAATTTACCCGGCTATCTGCAACTCCCATCTTTGTTTCCAATCCTAGATACCAATAATAATCTTTGCATTCGTATAGCACTTTTAATGTCAAAATGTTTCAAAATGCTTCACATGGAATTGCGGTAAAATCCAGTGACTGGATATTTAGAGACCTACCCGCCAGCAAGACACCCTCCCGATGTGAGAGGAACTACATATAGATATATATATATAATAAATATTAATCTTTACATTTGATGCAGCGTCTTTCACATCCGGTGGATGTCTAAAAGCTTCACAGGATTTACTGTAAAGTGTAGCGACTGTGTGTGTTTGCGGGTGAAATGTGAGAATCATGAAATATTCATATGAAAGGCAAGGAATAATTAATAAAGAATCCTTTAGGCGAGGATTAAAAAAATAAAATAATTGCACTATCTCGATTGCAATTCTAGTGTTCTATCCGTGTGTGTGTGTGTTTGGGGGGTGGAGCGACCTTAATTACATTTTAATTCTGTTTCATACTGTTTTGTACTGCCACAGAGAATGAATTGTGTGCTAATGACATGACAATTCAGAGTGACGATTTACTCTAAACACTGCAGTGGGCACAGAGAAGCTGTTTATAAAGAGGCAACTTTCAGCAGATGTCCTTGTGCTCTGTATGTCCTTGGCAAAGCCAATTGAGTCCCACCCACTACTGTACTCCATTGAATTTCAGTATGGCTTGACATCAGCACACAATTCACGCGCAGTTAAACCCGAAGCATAAAGAGCCGAGAAGGTTTACATGACTTTGAGGGTGAAGGCACTGAGGTGCGCAAATTAGTTGTCACATTCGCCCACAAAATACTTAGTCACATCACACCATTTTACGGGAAATCTGGTGAAGCGCTTTGAGACGTCTCGACGGCTTGATCAGGCTCTGTATCAAATTCAAGGATTATAAGTACAGGGTGACCCAAAAGTCGTGATATCTGCCCTATTATCGAAAAAAAATCATAATTTCTTTAAGACTTATTGGTTAGGGCAATGGCATCATGACTTTTTGGTCACCCTGCGTATGTCTGCGTACATCATAATAATAATCCTTGCATTTGATACAGCGCCTTATTACGTCTTTGAGACATCTCAAAGCGCTTCACAGAATATATAGTGAAGTGAATTGACCGTATATTTTGTGGGCGAAACGCGGCAGCCAATTGCGCACAGCGGTGTCCCACAAACAGTCGAGGATAATGCATGACCGAACTTGTGTTAGTTGCCACCGCGCAATTAAAATCTCCGAGCCTTCCTCCTTGTCCATTTGAAAGGCAAACTGAATTAGGATTGACAAGCATGCTCCTTAATGATGAAATATAGGGAAGAGTTTAGATTAATCTGATCAATCTGCACGCTCACTTAGGAGTGCTAAGCATTTTATCGCTCCAGTCTATCCGCCCCAGACTGCTGCTGCGACTCCTTAGTCATCTACTGCAGTGTGAGAAGCCCTTCCCTTGCTGTTCTGACAGAGTGTGAGCAATTCATTATTCNTTTTTAAGGAATTTTTACCCCCGGAAACCGCCAACCGACTAACAACCAGGTTCCTATTTACTCCACACAAGTATGTGGAGTAAAGAAATTTGCCCAAGGTTTCGCCTTGCCGGGGTTGAGGTTTGAAGGGAATGGGGCAAGGTGGGGAAGTGGGAATGAGTGGACAGCTTGCTTCTTCGTCACTGTAAATTACTACAATTCTATGATAGTTCAAGCACCAGGTTGTGAGATCATGTCGGAGGCTGTATAGGAAGATCATTTGCTTCTTCGTCACTGTAAATTACTGCAATTCTATGATAGTTCAAGCACCAGGTTGTGAGATCATGTCGGAGGCTGTATAGGAAGATCATTTTACCTGCAAAAGGGCTCAGTTCAATTTCACAAGAGTTGCGGTCTGCTTGTATGATATACTACATGTAGAATTACATATAGACTGTACAGCACCGAAACAGGCCATTTCACTCATTTATATATGTCAGTGTGCATACTCCACATGGACCGCCACACTCCTATTCCTGTCCGTCTCTCTCTCTCTCTCTCTTCCATACCCCTCTATTCCCTCATGCTCATTTAGGCCCAGAGTTTCCTCTTAAATCCACTGATGGTTTCTGCTCCAGTCATAACATGGGCACTTCCGAGCTCTCATTAATCAAAATATAAACCCTTGAAAGCATTTAGGAAATGTTAACAAGAACACGTATTTAAGATGCGACTTAGACCATTTATCCTGCTTATAAAAAACACAAACCCATTCCTGAAATATGAAGAATATTATTATAATAATCCTTGCATTGATATAGTGCCTTATCACGTCTTCGAGACGTCACAAAGCTCTTCACAGAATATACTGTAAATTGAATTGACTGTATATTTTGTGGGTGAAACGTAGCAGCCAATTGCACACAGCAAGACACCAACAGTCGTGGATTGAGTGACCAAATAATTTTTTTAAAAGGAATTATCATCCCAGGAAAAGTGTTCTGCCAATCGACTAACAACCAGTTAGGTAAATCTTACTGTTAGGTAAACAGAGGCATGTGGATTAAGGAAACTTGCCCAAGGTTTCATCCTGCCCGGGAATCGAACCCAGGTCTCTCACTTGCGAGGCGAGTGCTCTAACCACTGAGCTACAGGGCTTAATTATAGCACTTACGTCCAGCACTGAAGTAATCTATAACAACCCTTATGTAGATCAGTCTCTGCCTTGATGAAGCATAAACCCCCCCGTGTAAAAATACTACAGCAAATATATTCGGCGTCAAGCAAAAAAAGGAACTAGAGAATGTCAAAATAATTAATATTACCTTGAATTGTAATATGGAATTAGAATTGAGCATTTACTCTTCGAGGCTCCATTAAGCATTCCGTTGCTGTAATATTATTGTTAATGTGGGTCAGCTGTTTCCCTTCCTTGGCCAAATATGGTTTGAGATTTTTCTAACAGCATAATTGACTGAAATATCTATGTAGGGCAGAACCTGCATTCGATCACCAGTTTACAGCGAAGGCTCAAAAGATTATTGCACGGACAACTGATGACTTTCAAAGACCTGAATTGATCAGATTCTTACCTTCACAGCACACACATCTTGCCATATTTCTGGTAGCTCGCCACCTTGAACCCACATCCCATAAATTCACAGAAAGAACGGTGTCACTTTGGGGAGGGCTGTTGCAATCTATGTCACGCAGTTGCTTTGTAAGTAATTAAGAACGCTCCTGCTTAGGAAATTTTAAATATGATTAAAATGTCTCCCAATTATTTTACTGGAATGTGAGAGCTTTATACTGTCTGAGTAGAATGTGTGTGTGTCTAATAATAATCCTTGCATTTTAATACTTGCAGTAGTTCACGTCGAGAGGACGTCTTAAAGAGCTTCACAGGATTTGCTGTAAAGCGTAGTGACTGTGTATTTGTGGGTCAGAGCGGCAGTCAATTTGTGCAGAGCAACGTCCCACAAACAACCGTGAAGTGTCTCACCAATTTAATTTGGGGGATTCTTGGCCATACTCCAGAGGAAACTCCCTTTGCTTTTTTGAAAACACAGCAACCTTGTCATAATCCGGTGTGTGTTTGGGTCCATAAAATTAGACCCTGCGTTATAATAGGTTATGACGGGCCGTGAAAGAAACAAAAATGGCCTCCAGGTCCACTTCTGGGCGGTCAGGTTGCCACTAATGTCACTTCCTGCATTAATCAGCCTACCAATAAGGCTAGAAACGTCCCACCCTTCAGAACTCCATCCCACAGTCCCTTTGCCTCACTTCTTCCCTTCGCTCCTTCAAAACACTTCTCAAGACCCTCCTTTTCGACCGAGGATTTGGCCACCCTCCCTGCCCTCTATTGCTCCTGATCCCAATCCCCCACAGCTTGGGTCCTAATCCCTGATTGTCCAGCGCCCTGGGACATCCTCCCGACGTGAAAGGCGCTGTACAAATGCAATCCGTTGCTGTTGTTAAGAACGGAAGCCTTCCTGTGCTGGAAGCCAGGTGTGTGTCGTGCTTCCAGTAATCGAGAGATCCACAATAAATTATAAGATGACTCACATCACAGAAGTATTATATGTCAGGGTTACCCTGTAGCGTCATCAGGTTATCTAACATCCCCCTGAACACAGAGAAGGTTTTAACATCTCACTCGAAGGACGACACCTCTGACAACGCTGCTCTCCCCAGCACTGCCCTGGAGTGTCAGCCCGCCTCACCAGCTCGGCTTCAGGATTCAAGGAGGAGAATGATATGACTGACAGATGAGTCCACACTGGCAGCAATTAAGGAACAGGAACCAACCTGCATTGTTCCATAGCATCTTCACTGCAGGCAACACAGGTTCAGCGATGCGAGAGGCAATTTCAGAACAGACACCGGTAGATATTTCTTTACCCAAAGGGTAACTTTGAGATGCTACCCTGTGTGGAGGGCGTTATATAACTGCAAGTTGTTGTAACTAATGATTTAGTTACTCAATCCACGACGGTTTGTGGGACATTGCTGTGCGCAATTGGCTGCCGCCTTTCGCCCACAATATATACGGTCAATTCATTTGACAGTATTTTCTGTGAAGCGCCTTGAGACGTCTCAAAGACGTGAAAAGACGCGATAACAAATGCAAGGATTATTATTATTATTATGACTGGAATGGGTTTAGGCTAGAAGACCAAGACTTATTTAAGAAACAGCTTGTTGTTGTGATGGAAGGTCAGTTGATCTGGTTTTCTGGAAGGATGAGATCAAATGGGCCGAAGAGCCTTCTTCAACCAAACTTCCCTTGTGAACCTGTGAACACACACATTTCACCCCATCATTCACATCTACAGCTTGCTCTGATATGAATCTCCATCAAAACTATTGCACAACTATATTCATTCCTTTTTTTAAAAAAAGAAACCTACTTTATGACACGAAAAGCTTGCAATCACAATGTTTAACCCAAAGACCTTCCTCTTCGATCATGCCTATGGTCACCTTTCCCCTCTCCCTGGCTCGGTGTTAAACTGTGCTCCAAGACGCTACCCTACGTGTAGGCTGCTATATAAACATATAACGTTTCGTCCACAAAATATACAGTCAATTCACTTCACAATATGTTCTGTGAAGCGCTTTGAGGCATCTCAACGATGTGATAAGACGCTATATCAAATGCACGGTTTATTATTATTACAAGTTGTTGTTGTTGACTGTATTTGGTCCTAAAACTCATCATTCAATGACTCTCAAGAGCTCAACCTCGTTTAAACTCCAAACGTCACAGCAGCAAAATCCATTTGGAAAGGTTTGACAGCAGGTTTAAATTTAACTTTACACATTGAGAAACTCTGGAGCTATGGCGTTCAGTACTTTACATTCTAAAGCTTTTACTCCCTCTTGTGGTAACCATGTTAACAAGATTCCACCTTCCTCTCTAACTCGTTTTGATTCTCCCACGCTGAATGCATTTTATCCCCGCAAAGAATTCAAATTACAAATCATTTTGAACTGAAATCTATAACCTGTGAGGTGTTTGAGGGTATCCTACATGTTCCGCAATGGATTTCGATCTCTTTAGAGGGGTCCATCTCTTTGAGACGTCTAGATAGAAGACGTGAAAAGCGCTGTATCAAATGCGAGGATTATTACAAATCTTGTTGGTACATCATTGATGAACGGCACTTCTGATAATGCAGCTCACCTCAACACTGCATTGGAGTGTCAACCTCGACTAAGTTTCATCTCTGGATGAGAAATTCACGCTGTGCTTATAAATAAATGCACAGTCGTGACACTTTGGAGTGTCTATCCCGCTACTAACTTGGCAACCATTTGTTCCCATTCTTATCAAACACAGAGCTTGCTTCACTACTACTGAAAACCTCATTGGATTACTCTCTTCATCCCTATGACTTTCACTCCTTTGTTTCCAGACTTTATTTATGTGTAAAGTTAAATTTAAATCTGCTGTGAAACCTTTTGAAATGTATTTTGCTGCTGTTTTCTCAACGGGGGTATCTCTATCTCTGTGTTAATAACAATATTTTTTTTTACATGGCCATTTTTGGGGGGGACATTGCAGTGTGTAAATCGGCTGTGGCGTTTGCCAACAAATACACAGTCAGTCAAATTACTGTGATTTTACTTCACCGTAAAATCTTGTGAAGCTTTTGCAACGTCTCGGTGACGTGATACGGTGGCATATTTGAAATGCACGTTTTTTTTTAATATACATCTAGAATAACCAACCATCTGTTTCTTGCCAACTTTTTGCTGTGGGTTTAACTGAGACCTGAATTTCCTCTATCCCACAAGTGAAGGGTAAAGTTAGGACTGGAATCCAGAGCTGATCCACCTGGGAGAAATTGCGTCCCCTTGCGGTCGTTTAATGCATGTGAGCAATGTTATTACTGTGGGAAGTACTGCTCAAATGTTGTGTCCTTTTAGAAGCAACACAAATCTGATAGGTTATTAATACATACTTTTATAAAATGTCTCTTAAAAACTGGATGGTGTAGAAAAAGTAGTACAATTTTAAAAAATAAAGTGCCAATGATGTACGAAGACATAACACAAGGAAATGGGGGCTTGGGGGTCGGCAGGGGAGGGCTGGGGGAGATTACTGTGTTCCCATGTGATTATTTTAGGTCAATTTCAGTGTGACGCACAATACAACAGATGAATTCCTGCAACGCTCAAAATAAAGCCTCTCTCTTTACTGTCCCAGTGTTGATGTTGATGTGATTTATCTGAGCTTAAAGACTGGATTTCGCCCCAAAATATATAAATCACTTTACAGAATATTCTGAATAGCACATGAGAATCTCAATGATGTGATAAGGCGCTATATCAAATGCAACAATTATTATTAATAATAACTTGATTACTATTATTAATAACTGTCTTAATTTCCAGTATTTTTTGTTCACATTATAATAATAATAATTGTTACATCTCACATAGCATCCTTTACGTCAGAAGGTCGTCTCTAAGTGCTTTTGTGAGTTATAGTGTAAAGTGTAGTGACTGTGTATTCTGTAGCGGAAATATTATTATTGTTGTATCAGCTTGCAAGAATTATTTTCATTGCCATCATGAATTCTAAGGCGTTTTGCCCACAAAAATATATAGTCAATCCACTTTACAGTTTATCCTGTGGTGCGCTTTAAGACGTTTCGAAGACGTGATGAGGCGCTATATCATATTGTTTATTATTATTATTAAAACAGACTTATTATTTATAGAAACACACCAGTCAGAATTTCAAGCCTTATACGTATTCATTTACCAGCGACAATAAATAAGTACCATTAGTTTCTTACAAACTCTGACAAAATAGGCCACAAAACAATGTCACCCCTCAACTGTCTCCAGTAATGCGCTATCTGACAGCACAGCTGGAACTACATTGAAGTTAAAGTAAAAAATCAGTCAGCTGCGTAAATGGACAGAATTGTTTGGTTACAGGTATGGATTATGCCATCAGTGAGTATTTCTAGGTATTTCCCAGTGGCCGCATTCACAAAGTACAAAAGATGGTGAGATTGCGTGAATCTTCAAGCCAAACACTTGACATATCAGCTAATATGCGGCAAATAAATTTTTTGTTGAGAAATGTAATCAGTTTGATGGAAGTTATATTCAAAGGCATTACCGTGTGGCTGGCTTCAAACCTGGCGCTTGCTCTATCCAGTGAGCATGCTGAGAGTTGTAATGACATCTCTGGGATCATGCAGTAACTTTCTGTGCATCCAAGATGTAAACGTTCATCAAAGATTATTTGGCACATCTGGAATTGTGTCCAGTGCATGGAATTTTCATTACTTTTAACAACAACAACTTGCATTTATACAACGTCCTTCACGCCGCACAGCGGATCGGAGCCCTTTCCCATTGGTAATAGTATTAATAATAATAATCCTTGCATTCAATGCAGTGCCTTATCGGATCATTGAAACGTCTGAAAGCGCTTCACAGGACTACTGTGAAGTAGTGACTGCGTATTTTATAGCCGGCAAACCAAATTGAAGGTTTTGGGACACAGTCGTGACCAAAAGAACAGCCGCAAAGTGAATGGCCAATTTTATTTTGGAGGCTTGTTGGCAAGGAGACCGGGAAAAACTCCCTTCAGTAACACACCTTCGGGGATCTCTCCCCCTCTCCCACCTCCCTTCAGCTCCCATCGCCAGCTCGGGTACCAAGCCAGGAGGTCAAGCACCTTGGGACATCACCCGACCTGAAAGGTGCTGTATAAATGTAAATTTGTATTATATGGTAACACAAATATTTGGTAAAGAACTCTATTTTTTTTACACAAAATGTAAAATACTACAGAGGCTGGAAATCTGAAATAAAAACTGGGAAGTCGCTGGGAACACGCAACAGGTCAGGCAGCCTCTATGGAGAGAGGAAAATGAGTTAACATTTCAGGTCGATGACCTTTTGTCACAACTGACACAAGGTTATTGACCTGAAACGTTAACTAATTTTCCTCTATATTTAGACACACACATATATATATACACACACACACACACAGGAGTTCTCAGCATTGTTCTGCATATAGGTCTTTCAGCAGTTTGTTCTGGTTTACTAATCTCCTTTAAAGATTTTGTAAATAAATAACATTCACTAGTCTTGGGGGGTGGTGGTGGTGGGGGGGGTGGGGGTAGGGGGAGAGGGGAAATGAATTGCTCACAGGTAGCACAGACGCATCCCCTATCCGTAGACCATTAGCGGACGTTGACTGTGGGATTTTCGATGAAACCAAGGCAGACATGAGTTGCGCCAAATCCCAGTGACCAGGCTGTGAACCAAGCCAGTTCACAAGTCCAATTAAGATGAAAGGAGAAATCCTCACTTCTTTCAGATGGCATCGTCTGTGATCCTATCAGCCTGTCACAACACATTTAAGCATCCGAGCATTAACCTGCATTCGATTTACATAATTTTAATGCGATTGGTTCACAAAAAGACCAGCAGGGAAAACTGCATCCCCAGACTTGCGCTGAAGCAAATGTGCGAAACCCCTATTATCTCTCTGACTATTTCATGTTATTCTCGCTTGGCGTGATGGCACCAGCTAGTTGTTACCTTGTACGAATACTTTCTGAGCGTTGACTCTTTCGTGCCGTGATTTCCCTGTCGCCCCGTGTTCTCTCCTCCGCGTTCATTATTCATACGTTCATCTTTTTCAGAACTCGGTGTTCTCCTCGGCTGTCAAAATATGCTGCACGCTTTCGATCATGTAACATCTGCAGAAACAGTTATCTGGCATCACAGCAACTACAGCTGAGGAGCATTGGCCTTTCTGAGCACGAGGTTCAGTTTCTGCCCTTGTCTGTGATTCACGCTCAGACATTTGTTTTTTTACGGTTAAGAGTAAGCCGAAGCAGACTGAGAGTTCCGTATATGTATGTCACCTGCAGATGAAAGTTTCCCCGTGTCTGGAATTAAATGCATACTCTGTCTCCCCGGAGGGATGCACCCTGCTTACCTAATTCCAGAGAGTCCTGGGCACAGGTTGACAAGAGACAAAGCTTGGGGGACCCCAGAGTGTGCATTGGGGTAACTGTTGGAGTCCAACCGGCACTAAAAACGTCAGATCTACCTCTTTGACCACATTTAATAATTACTACTGGAGATAATTATCACATCGTACAACATAATTTTCACACCATAGTTTCTTAGTGAATAATGGAAAGCGCTTTTCAAGTCATTCCATGAGATGTTTTACATCAACCTAAATAGAGTGTCAGCCTGGAAGACTATATGGGTTCAAAGTTCTGACAAGGGGCTTGAACCCCCAACCTTCTAACTTGGAGGTGAGAGTGCTAGCGACACAGCCAGGCTGACACACAACGGGACACAGTCCAGCAGAAAATCTCGCTGCTGTGCGCAGTTGGCTGCTGTGTTTTGCCCACAAAACATACGGTGTCAGTTCACTTCACAGTATATTCTGTGAAGTGCTTTGAGATGTCTGGAAGATATGGTAAG
Organism: Callorhinchus milii; assembly: GCF_018977255.1. Taxonomy (NCBI): domain Eukaryota; kingdom Metazoa; phylum Chordata; class Chondrichthyes; order Chimaeriformes; family Callorhinchidae; genus Callorhinchus; species Callorhinchus milii. The sequence goes on from NW_024704748.1 coordinate 2,626,003, forward strand.
GTGCTGTATCAAATGCAAGGATTATTATTGGTACTATTTGTGCACATGTGACTTGCGGTGAAGGGAGATCAGAGCCAGATTAGGTAAATATCTCCCTCCCCGCATGTCAGCCAGAATTTCATTTGCAGAGCCGAAGTCATCTAATTGCTAGCGCCTGAAATTGGCTCAAATGTTGCCAAATTAGCCTGGACCGACCCAACATAGGTCATTACGAAGTTGAATTTCACTTTGCCCTTCATCCCTTTGCACAGACGGCTCGATCTAGCGGTGTACATAGTCGGTGCACAATCTAAGGAGCTTATGCCTGATTATAACCTCGCCGAAAGAGAATGAACCAGAGCCCTTAGATTTCATGATGGTGGGACAGATGGTCCTATCACCCAAGCGAAAGCATTGAAATTGCACGAGAAAAGAGATGCTCGAGAAATTAGAGCAAGATCGCAAATTAAAGTGGGGTCATTTCGGATTTGGTGAATTTGCCTTTTCTGACAGAGAAGCAGAAAAGGTTTGGATTAACCATCGCAGTGGGATTCCCGAACTCACTTGCTTGCTCTTTGATGCTCTAGGCATCAACAGTGCCTTGGGATGTCCTCCCGATGTGAAAGGCGCTGTACAATCTATTATTGACACAAGGAGCTAAGGTCTTTCTGAAACCCACCACCTGCTCCCTTGACCCCATCCCCACTCCACTCCTTATCTCCCAGCTCCACCTCCTTGCCCCACATATCACAGACATCGTCAACCTGTCCCTCTCCTCTGGCTCTATTCCTATTCCCTTAAAAACTGCCACCATCACTCCCACCTTAAAAAAACCCTCCCTCGATGCGTCGCAGCTATCAAGCTACCGGCCCATCTCCAACCTACCCTTCCTGTCCAAGGTCCTGGAACGAGTTGTCGCCTCCCAGCTGCGCTCTTTCCTCTCCAACCATTCACTATTTGAACCCCTTCAGTCGGGTTTCCGTGCTGCCCATAACACAGAAACTGCCCTGGTCAAGGTCACCAATGACATCCTGACCATCTGTGACCAGGGCTCCCTCTGCCTCCTCGTCCTCCTCGACCTATCGGCAGCATTCGATACGGTCGACCATGCTATCCTCCTCCACCGCTTGTCCTCCCACCTAAACCTTCAAGGCCCTGTCCTTGAGTGGTTTAGGTCGTACCTCTCCCACCGTCTTCACTTTGTCTCCACAAATGGTTTTCCTCCGGCCCCGCACTGTCTCGTGCGGTGTCCCTCAGGGCTCTGTCCTCGGTCCCCTCCTCTTCACCCTCTATATGCTCCCCCTTGGTGACATCATCCGCAGACATGGGGTTAACTTCCACATGTATGCGGATGACACCCAACTCTACCTTTCCTCCTCTACCCTCAACTCCACGACCACCGATGTCCTGACAGCTGCCTGTCCGACATCGAGTCCTGGACAAGAGACAACTTTCTTCAGCTCAACGTGCGAAAAACCGAGGCCCTCCTGATTGGCTCACGTCAGCGCCTCCGCACCTCAGGCGCTGACAGCATCAGCATCCAAGGCTGCACTCTCCACCTCTCAAAGCAGTCAGGAACCTCGGGGTTCTGTTCGACCCTGAGCTGTCCTTTCTCCCTCACATCCGCACCACAACTGGCACCGCCTTCCATCACCTCCGGAATGTCGCCAGACTACGGCACTACCTCACCCCTCACGCGGCTGAAACTCTGGTCCACGCCTTTATCACCTCAAGGCTGGACTATGGGAACTCTCTCCTCGCCGGCCTTCCCGGCACCTCCCTCCACACTGCAGGTCATTCAGAACTCTGCAGCTCGTGTACTGTCCCGCACCAGACACCGCGACCACATCACTCCCACCCTCGCCCTCGCTCGCCTCCACTGGCTCCCCATCCCCCAGAGGATTGATTTCAAGATCCTCATCCTCACCTACAAGGCCATTCACGGCCTTGCTCCCTCCTACCTCTCTGACCTACTATCCCCCTACCTACCCGCCCGTACCCTCCGTTCCTCTGGCTCCGGTCTGCTCCACATCCCCCGCCCCAACCGCCCTACCATCGGTGGCCGGGCCTTCAGCCTCTCAGCCCAGAGGCTCTGGAACTCTATCCCCCAGTGCCTTCTGCTCGCTTCCTCCCTTTCCTCCTTCAAGGCCGGTCTCAAGACCTTTCTCTTTGACCGTGCCTTCAGCTCCCCTCTCGACTCTCTGCCCCCTCCTCGCTCCCTCCTTCCCTCCCCTCACCCTGACCATTTCCCCCCAATGCTCGGGTCCTGACCCAACTGTCCAGCGCCTTGGGACGTCCTTCCGACGTGAAAGGTGCTCAATAAATGGAATCTTGTTGTTGTTGTCTTTGCAGATGAGCTGTCAGACCCTGGGCAAACCTTATGTAGCTGAGAATACTCCTTGAGTTCGTTGTCTCGAGGGGGGAATGCCTCATTGCAGGCGGTCCCAATGTTCAGGTGAGACCTTAAACCAAGGTCTTGGCTGCCTATTTGGGTGGACATTAAAGATCGCATGGCATTATTCGAAAACAGATTTGTTGTTTACAGTATATTCTGAGAGGTGCTAGGAGGTGTCTCAATGACGTGATAAGGTGCGATATCGAGTGCAAGGATTATTATTATTATTCAATACTGTTTGTACAAAACTACTGTGCATAAATCGACTGTTGCATTCGCCCAAACACATATAGCTGCAGGATGCAGTAAAATCCTGTGAAGTGTTTTGAGACGCCATCCTCCTGACGTGAAAGCTGCTGTATCAAACGCAAAGATTATTCGCGTTATTATTTTCCGCCTGTCCTAAGTATAAAATTATCCTGACATTTATGGTCCAGTGAAATCATTTGTTATTGCAGGCTATGTACTTTTGGCCGTGTACTTTTGCTTCACGCCCAGCAAGGGATTCTCAAAAAAGCCTCTAAAATGGTCGAACGTTTTTTTTTAATACTTTGCAATTGCTTTCCTAGGCTTTCAAAGAGCCAATTTTGAAACTTCATTCTGCTGACAGGAAATGATTAAAGGTTTATGGAAAGGCACTCTTTTTTTTTGTGAATTATCGAAATTCGCAATTGAATGAAATAGAACAATCCTTAAAAAAGGATTGCAGCATATACCACTTTGTTGCCAATCCTTGCGATCAATATTGAAGCACAGAGTTGCACGTCAAAGTAATAGCCAGGACTGCTCAAATGGACCTTTAGCAGGAGGACGTTGACAAATGCTGCCTTTGGCAAAATTCCGTGGATTTCTTTTTTGGGTTTGTTACGAGTGAGGAAATAAGTAAATAAGTAAATAAATAACTGATCCATGTATTTGAAATAGCAACTTAAATGTTAGGAGGAAGTCTCAAAGCTGTTCACAGGATGTATTGGCTGCCGCGTTTCGCCCACAAAATACACAGTCAATTCACTTTACAGTGTATCCTGTGAAGCGCTTTGAGACGTGTCGAAGATGTGATAAGACTCCATATCAAATGCAAGGATTATTATTATTATACTATTGTATTTTGTGGCTAAAAGGTTTACTTTTCTCTGTTTTTTGATTGGTGATGTGCATTTAAATATTGTGAGGTGCAAATAATTTAAAATACAATACGAATTTACATTTATATAACCAGCTCTCAGTAATCTTCTTTTAAGAACTGCAGGAAAAAGTTAATACTGAAATCAACAATTTGCAAAATTCTGCACTGAAATATAGACTAAATACAGTTAATATAGACTCATGCGGAATTTCTACCCCACGGGCTGGAGCTACAACAACAACAGCTGTAATTAAAGTTCTTCACAAGAGTTCTTAAATCAGATTTTAGATTATATTTTCATAGAAATGGTAACAGAACGTACATGTCTGAATGCTGCATTGCACATTTCGCACTTGTCTGTGATTTTTATACAAAGGCAGATAGGGAACACTCTAGTCAATTGGTATTAATTGCACTCATATAACACTTTTTGGTTATCTTTAAAAGCCATTCTGCTGTAGATTATTAATAAAGGGTTAAATAATGGTAAGGCTATAATAGATTTGCAGAAATTCCACAGCGACTATTAGTTTTACTTCAACAGTATCAATGTTACTTTTTCAGCGAATGTGATTATTGCTCCATTTCTCAACTTGCGATCAATAAAGCGTCCTTGGCTTTTTTTTAAACCCAAAGATTCAGGGCAGAATCCCTTTGCAGAGATATGACTTTCACACTGTTCAAAGAACGAGTCACACAATGTGGCTGTCAGTTTCAAATAAATATATTGTAATACCGTCTTTTTCAATTTGTTGTCGTTTTGATCATCAGTGCTCATTTGATATTTGTTTAACAGCTGTTGTATGAGACTCTACCCTTTACCCTGGCATCACTCCCACCAGTGCTTAAGGATAGTAAATTGTAGCTTTGTTTTCCATTTATGATTAATAAATCAACCTCGTCAACTCTGAATAGGAAGGGATCCTTTGACACTTTCTTCTAAATGATAGTGTTCGTTCTTTTCAGATTTCCTTAAGACTCAGCGCTTGCTTCACGTTTAAAGGGAAAAAAGTGTATTAATTACAAAAATAAATGGGTCACCTTTTAAGGTTTTTTTTCTTTCTAATAATAATGATCCTTACATTTGATGCAGGCTTTATCACAGCTTCTAGATGCCTCAAAGTGCTTCACAGAATATATTATAAAGTGAATTGACTGTTTTATGGGCGAAACACGGCAGCCAATTACGCACAGCAGTCTCTTACAATCAGTCTTGGATTAAGTGACCAAATTATTATTTTTTTTAAATTATAAGATGAAATGTTATTTTAATTTTAACAATGCCAATCCAGATTATTCATATATATATATACTCCAAAGCCACAAAATTGCCTGAATATAATTAAGATAATAGTGTGATTTTAGTGCAAAATATTGTTAAAAAAAACATACAATAACTGAGGTTGAGAAAAAGTGCTCATTTCAAATAATTCATACAAGAAAGGTTTAACATTTTGTATTTTGCAAATGTTACTGTCCTCCAAATTATTCATGGGATGTGGATAATGTGTTACAGTGATGCTATTTATAACCTAATAATGACTGTTTGGGGCTCTGTTTATAACAAATATAGTACTTTCATACAACATTGCCCAATGGAACTTCTTCATAGAGTTTTTTGAAAGTGTAACATCCACAATAACAAGTTGCACACAGGGGTACAGTGCTATATCAAAGTGCTTCAGGGAGACCGAATGAAAACTGTGCATTGGTCAGAAGAGAGTATCTCTCCAACAGGTGTTCAAAAAACAGCAGTCCTCTTTATCAAGACAGATAAAGACTTCAATATAGAAGGTTAAACAATTAAAGCACGTCTGTTTCTTTGTGGTTTGTATTGCGTTCCTTGCAAACAAATCCACTAGTTTGCACTAGTACCCATTCCTTGGCCTCTAGTTTTATTATATCTCTGGACGTTGGACTTTTTACCTAAGGGTGCGTAAACATGAATTTTGTTGGTGGTATGTGAATCACATGTATAAACAATGCAGACATACCACTTATTTGAACAGACTTGGTAGAAGTTCAAGCAAATGACTCTAGTCCAGGACATTGCCTAATGCACTTCCTTCCTGTGCTTGACAACAACATTCCTGAACACAGAGATCAATGGTTAACTGCATCTCCAGAACCTCACACAACTTCCTACTCCCTTCACAGTACATGATCAATAGAACACAAATACAATCTCCACTTTAAAAACATGCTAAATAATTAATGACCGTACTTCTAAAACTGTCAACTGCAGCGAAACCCGCCAAAAATCACATAGTAGTTCACTGAATATAAATTATTGTGACTTTATCACTTACACATTACCGGTCATATTCACTGATTGAATACTTTTCGCCCACAAAATATACAGTCAATTCACTTTACATTATATTCTGCGAAGCGTTTTCTCAATGATGTGATAAGGCGCTATACAAAAATGCAGGGATTATTATTATTGCATCAATATTGGACCTAAGTGAATCATCTGCAATACATTGCTCATAAAAGACAAGCTAACAGCATAATATATCTATTATATATATTCATGTAACTTAAAATATGGAAGCCTGCTCGATAGATAACTTCCAACAAATATGAGCTTGAGAAAAATATCAGTGTAAAACAGAATAAAATCGCTCCCACAAATGCTACCACACGTAATGAATAACAATTTATTATTTTCTTGAAGGACACAACACAGCTGAGATAACATTCAAATGATGTTGAACAACACCTCATGCTTTGTGATCTTGTAATTGCTCTACAGCTTAGCTGAACTTACTATTAATAATAATCCTTACATGTGACTTAGCGCCTCTTTTCATGTCAGGAGGATGTTTACAAGCGCTTCACGGGGTATATCGTAAATTGCAGCAACTGTGTATTTTGTGCTCTGTGGGCAACTTACAAGTACATCTTCTTCATTTACATTTACATATGTTCAACTGTATTCATTTCATATCATGCCTGCATCTGTAGGGATTTCTTAATAAAGAAACTGTCAATGCAGTTTCACTCATGAAAACACAGCTCCAACACCATCTACTGAAGGAGCACAGTTCGAGCAAGAAGTCAGCATGATGTCTGTGATAGATTGCCAGCAACCAGAAGGTGTCCCTACTCTTTATTGAGGAATCCCATTAGAAATCATAACATGTTATGAAGCATTAACATGACTCCAAGGCGTGTGTGGTTTATCCACATCGGAATCCTATTGCGCAGTTACATTAACAAATCTTCTGATTCCACACGTCCCCTGGTTCAATTCATTTCTGCTTTCTCCAAACAAAAAAATCAATGAAGCTGCATTGGACTACATAATGCATTTTAAAAGAAATGTGCAAAATTTATGCTTACGAGATAGGATTCTAACCCGGAACAAAACTGCATTGCAAGAATTCTGTAATCGTTGCATTTCATATAGCACCTTAGCACATTGTCAACACATCGCACAGTGCTTTACAGGTAAAGTGAGGTGGCCTTTGCAGGTGAAGTACCAGCGAATTTGATAATAATAATGCTTGGCATTTGATACAGCGCCTTATCACGTCGTTGAGACGTCTCAAAGCGCTTCACAGAATATATTGTAAAGTGGGTTGACTGTATATTTCGTGGACGAAACGCAGCAGCAGCCAATTGCGCACAGCAGCGTCCCCACAAACAGTGTCGGATTTGCACACAGTTTCGCCTCCAAACAACAAAAACAATGAAATGAATATCTTTTTTTTTATTTGAGGAACTCTTGGCCAGGACACTGGGAGAAACTCCTTTCTCTTCTCGAACAGCGCCATGGGGTGACTATTTCAACTATTTTAATTCGGACCAGTAGTGTTGAGATTTTTAACCGCTTACCAGGTTTATTCTATCCCAGTTAACCTACTGACACCCAACTGTGAACCCCTCCTCCTCAAATTTTTTTAAATTAAATTGCAAACATATCTTCAGCACAAATGAAAGCATGGTGCACAGCCATAGGTGTCTACAGACTAAAACAGAATAAATCAATCAAGAAAAAAACACCAGACAACATTAGACACCGGTCAGCAATGGAGTGTGGAGAACTTTTATGTGGTTTTATTTAGCTCACTGTGTGTGGAAGTTAATTGCATTTGCCACGTCGTTAACCAGTCCCAATTTAAGTGAACGCTTAAACCAATTAACAACTGCAATCAGCGGGTGAATTAAATCACAACGTGTTCTGCTCCAGAATCTCAGGCTTTCGGTTTATTTTAGTGACACCACCAAGACGGCAAAGTGATTGATTCCTAATTTTTTTTAAAAAAAAAGAGAGAGGGGTGTGGGGAAAAGGCAAAACATTTTACCCAACAGTTTGGCAGCAGCTCCTGAGACCAGTCCATCTGAGCAGCTGAGAGCTGCGATGAAACTCTTTCCAATCCTCGAACCCACAGCGAGTGAAATAAACTCAGATGAAGACCTCGATGGGGAAACGCTCAGAGCGCAGTTGCGCATTAAGGCGCATTTGGAAAGGCAATGCGTCCAAATGACAAGGTTTGGGTACACCAACTGACTGCATTCAAGAGTGTGCAACGCTGGGCGTGCAATGTTTCATTGCAACAATTCGATTATGTTTGGTACAACACCCGAATTTATCTGCAACAGCTTTGAGTTTGATTGGAAATGCAATTGAGGTTTAAAGCCCTTTGCAAAAAAAAAACACACACACACACACACCCCACAGTCTCGCTTCTCACCTCGTTTGCAAATAACGGGTTTGCAAATACATTATATAACACATATATATATATATATAACCCGTTTGGGTGGGATGTTGCAAATGATTCAGGTTGTAATTCACGTTGCAATTCGCAGCAAATGACATCGAATTATTCTGCGCTGTTTTTTTTTTGAACAGGAGCCCGAATAAAAAATGATTTGGATTTTTTTCTTTTTCTTTTGTGTTTTTTTTTCTTGCATTCGTTGATAATGAATAATTCATTCGGGTTTTCGGCGTTTCTCGTGTCGTTCTGTCTGCAAATTATTTATTGCCTTCTTCCTGAGGCTGTTTTTTTTATTTATTGATCGGTGCTCAAGTCATTTTTTTTTCCCCAGAGGTGTGAAAGAATATTTGTCAGGACAATATGCAGTACATGTGGACATGATACTGTTTATATATATATATATATATATAAAAAAAAGATAAGATGTACCTTAAAACGCCCCCCAAAAAAGAACACGGATGGCATTGCATAACATTGCAGAGTTCAACACAACACAGAGGAGGAAAAGTGCACACTGTCGATTTATTGCTCTCTCCTCATTAAACTTCACCAAATGCCATCGCACCTTATTTCACTCCAGTAATAATATATGTTTTTTTTTATATATATATATATATATAAGCCAAGCCCGTCAGGGTAATGTCTGGGGTTAGGATAAGGATGAAGATGGAGCGTTTGTTCAGGGCAAACTGTGCTGTCTCACGCACAGCTTTATTTAACGTGACTCTGTTATCTCATCGAGTGAAAGAAGTCAAGTCGTTCTCAGCCCCAGAATCGTTTTCGGAATCAAAATACAGAATGAGGTGCAATTCCTTATTTTCGATGGTTCCGGGTTGGTTCATCTGATGTACAACCGAAGCTGTGTGTGTGTGTGTCTATGTGTGTGTATCTGTGTGTGTGTGTGTGTCTATGTGTGTGTGTGTGTGTCTATGTGTGTGTATCTATGTGTGTGTGTGTGTCTATGTGTGTGTGTGAGTGTCTATGTGTGTGTGTCTATGTGTATGTATCTGTGTGTGTGTGTGTCTATGTGTGTGTGTCTGTGTGTGTGTCTATGTGTGTGTGTGAATGTCTATGTGTGTGTGTCTATGTGTATGTATCTGTGTGTGTGTGTGTGTCTATGTGTGTGTGTGTCTGTGTGTGTGTCTATGTGTGTGTACCTATGTTTGTGCGTGTATCTCTGTGTGTGTGTGTCTATGTGTGTGTACCTATGTTTGTGTGTGTATCTGTGTGTGTGTGTGTCTGTGTGTGTGTGTGTGTGTGTGTGTGTCTATGTGTGTGTGTGTGAGGGTGCATTGCATTCTAAGCAATTTATTGGAATGAATTGACCACTTGCAGACACATTTATGAACTGGCAGTGCCGTGGTATTGGGGGTTAAAAGGTTTCACTGTGCAATGCTGTCCTTATTTTTTCCACTATATTAACGCACCTTAATATTTCTCACGGCTTCTTCCAAACTAATCCAACATTTATATACATATATATAAAAATATATATATAAGGTTTCTGAAAACCATTGAATTAGTCCCAAAGAATAGTTGCAATCATCACATGTGCAACAAAAAATTCCCACTCAAGTATCTGCACGCACCGTGTTATATATTTTTTTTTTGGGGGTGAACTTTCTTTTTAACTACGTTTATTGCGGCGTGTTTGTGTTTAACGAAAATTCGTTGTGATTTAGAGGTCTTCGATCAAGGTTTAAACTCGCACACAGTGGTAGTATCATCGCCTATTTGCAGGTGAGTGAACAGATATATTTAAGACCATAAACGATGGTGATTTGGGGTTTCTTGAAGCTGATGATAAAATCCTGCTGGTTTGGCAATGACATTTGAATCATTCATTTTTCCTCGAAACTCTCCTGATCAAATGGGTTTTATGGGCAGTTTTTTTTATTAATAAATATCATTGCATAACAAACCCCGCAGACAGGATTCAACACAGCACAGCACAAGGCGGAAAAGTGCACACACTCCCGTCTATGTATCGATGACTCTTTCTCACTCAACTTCACCCGAAATTGTGTTTCCACTCAAAATTCAATAGGTTTTGCTTTCGATAAACAGGACGATTGATGTCTGGGTCGAAAAATAGATCATTTCCAAGAGTTTTTTATATAAAAAGACAGCTGTCAACAGTCATTTCAATTAGATATTTTCTGTTATAGCCAATAAATACGAAAATCTATTTTTTTTATATATATATATATGAAAACGCAGGTAAAATTGCAACGACTTAATACAATTCGGAATAATCAGGTGCTGTGTGACTTTTTTCTTCTTCTAACCAAAACCTTCCTCTGAATTAGTTGTTTGTGGATAGATAGACGAGACGAAGCGTAAAGGAAAAAAGCATTTGGAAATGATATTGGGTTTGAAGGGAACATTTTAGAGGTAACTCGAGGTGAGGTGAGAGTGGTTTGAGTTTAGTGTCTCTTCCCTTAGTGTATGTCAGAGAATATTATGTATCTTCATATAGAAAATGTGTATAATATATTATGTATATATGTTGAACATGATCTGACAATTATTACTTATATTATTATTTATACATCATTTATTTATATTATAATATTATATTATTATTGTACTTATTATTATTACCTATTACTTGACTTTGTGATAGACTGTTTTACATCATTATTTGTGAATTGCACATGACACGAAGCCAGAAAGTAATATGTTTCTAATCTTACTTTTCAGAAGCAGCGATTTCCAATTCAAATGTGCAGAGCAGATTTTAAATGATTGAAATAATTTACTTCTTTTGATTTGTTTTAAGGCAACACTGAATTTAAAGCGTTTTTGTGTTTGCAATATTTCGATGAACCGAAATAGGTTTCGCCTCAAACTCCACGTATTCTGAATTTTCAAGAGAGCACAGAAATGGGACTGTCTTTTAAGGAAAATGTTCGTTGTTACACTGATGCCTTACGGTTTGCAAAAGGCAAATAAGTGGCTGTAAAACACACATCACAATCTTGAGACCATCGCAGAAAATCCATCACCCGCAAAATATACAGTCAATTCACTTTACAGTACATTCTGTGAAGAGCTTTGAGACGTCTCGAAGACGCGATCAGACGCTGTATCGAATGCAAAGAATATTATTACTTATTATTACCATTAAAATATATATATATACCGTGTTCTGGATGGTCAAAGATTCCTCGGGAATGCGGTACAAGGACTGGAGGTGGAATGACGTGGCGTTTCTGACTCTGATTTGAGTTATAATTTTTATATATGAATAATTTATTGTGTGCAGAGGTTTTGGGGTTAGGGCTTTGGGTGGTGGGGTTCGTTATTTAAAGGGGTTCGTTTGTTTTTTTTCTTATTAAATGAGTAGGAAATGGATTGTGGCTTTGGCTGGATGCTTGTGTCGTTACTGTATATATATATGAATATATATATAAACATGGTTAGCCTATCATCGATCAGTAATTTATCATTTCCAGTGCATTTTCAGTTGCAATTTGGGTTAGTCGTGAAAATCCAGTTTAAACCCCTTACATTTACAAAAAAACTCTGTGCAGAAGCACAGCCACAAACCTCGGGATTTGCAATGGACACAGTGCAGAGACTGTGCGATTGGGGGTTTCCTTGTGAACTTGCATCCCCAAATGCCCTTGTTTTTGTGTGTTTTCCAAGCAGAAATCCGCTGGAAAAGGTTGACTGGTGCCTTGACTCGACCATCCGAGTTCAGCAACAGGTCGATCCTCAATTAAGAAGGGATTAAAAGCACCGTTTCGGGCAAAGAGACGGGGGTTTGCAAATGCAAATAGCTTTACACACATCCAAGAACGTTTCTCAGCTGTTGATCGAAACCGACCCCTTCATTTAAAGTGATCAATGGTTTAGTTATTCCACTGGTTCGGAAATAACTGGCGAACGAAAAACACACACACACACAACACAACCACGACAAACCCATTCACCAGCAAATAAATAAATCCTTCTGATGATGTTGGAAATAAATGATCTCTCTCTATCCCTCTCTCTCTCTGTCTCTCTCTCTCTCTCTCTCTGCGGTGTGGATAAAATGCTCCCATCAGTTTCTGTGTTTCTTTAACAAAAAAAAATGCCACTGCTGCTTTTTGCCAGACATTGCCAGATCCAATTGCAAGTTTAATCGAAGTCGAGAGAAAGTGTGGCATTTAATTGCACACATGGGTTTAGGACAGAAGTCACGCTTTCACGTCTACATTTCTCTGAAACCACCTGAGCACCAATCCCTTTTTTTTTCAAATCAAGTTTTGCCCTCAAAGCTTTCTTCAATCCTTTAATAATAGCAATAATAATATTATTAATAATAATAATCCTTGCATTTGCAATACAGAGCTTATTGCAACGAGAATCGACTTTAATATTTTGTGTGTTTCATCCTATAACATGGGATGGTTCCCCCCCCCCCCCCCCCACACACACACACACACACAAATGCTTCATTACTCAACCTTTTTTTTTGGAAAAAAAAACTTGCCACTAAAGAAATATTTAATTTTATTGAAAAGAGTCGGAATATTTCTACTGTCGAAATATCATTCGAATAATTGCAATAGTCACCACTGAACGTTAAACGCCACGACTTTTTAGATGCATTTTAGGATTGGTGGGGGGGGGGTGGGGGGAAGTGGGGATGGAGGTAAAATGTGACTCACATCTCTGCCAAGTTAGGAAACACATTAGATTGGGTTTCATGACGATAAGCATCAATTTAATATAAAGTTGCATCAGTTAACGTAATTGTTCAGTTTGCAATTACAGCTCCATTTCTGCCCACATTGGGCGATCAGATGCAATGATATATATATATACGTTTAATATATATATATATTTTTAAAACTAGTGGGACCGAAACTCATCAGAGACGCTTTCAACCATCAGTTCTGTGTGTGTGTCTGTGTTTCTTCACGAGGCTGACAAAGAAGATGATAGTTTTGGCACTTTTGAATCATTGCCAACTCCTTTGATTACATCCCTCGTGAAGGTGAGATGGGGAAAGGAAGTGGTGCTCACAGCGAAGAGCTGATTTTAAACCCGAAAGGGTTGAATTCACATTCAACGGGCGATGATTGCAGGACATTTATTTACTCTGGAGATGCCTAACGCTTTCAACCGTCTTATCGAATTGCGCTTCAAAAAATTCACAGTTTTGCTTTAAATGCATTTAAAATAAATGCATTTAAAATGCATTTTTTTTAAAAAAAAACCAATGAATTAAAAACACGAGAGAGAGAATAATGAGTAAGTCCACATTTCCCAGTCGGTTGCAAATTGTTCCAACACTGTCCTGTTGTGAGGCTGAACTTGACGAGACGGTTTGAGGGGTTTTTGTTTTTGCACAGAGAGTGTACATTGAACCAAACAGGACATGGGGTGAATTGAACTCCAGGTCCTCAAAGAGCTTTTTCCAACCCAATTGTTGAATTGGAAGTTGGGTTTCCAAGTGACAAAGACAGACAGACAGACAGACAGACAGATAGTCAGACAGACAGATCCTGTGGTGCTTTGCTGTACTGTAATACTGTTCCCCTCAAAGTTTTCTAACTAAATTGCCCTCATTTTTTTCCCCCCTAATTGCAACATGTAAGAAAAAAGCGAAATGAACTGTGAAAATTATTATTATTATTATTATTAAAATCTGCATCCACAACGATAAATAGTCGTGTCTCCCTTTTCCCTGACCCGAAATCAAAGAAATAAACCTTTTTATCTTTTAAAAAAAATCAGTGAACTAACGTAACTTTTTGAAAAAAAATACCTAAAAAAAGTTTGATTGTGTGAACTTTTTTTATAAAAAAATTTTATTTAAAAAAAAGTTCACAATCAAACTTTATTTAAAGAAAAGTATTAATTAACAAGTGAGCGATTCTCAGTAAATCAGGTGCAAAAAAAAAACACGCACACAATTGGAGATGGTGATTTTTTGGGGGAGTCAATGCTGGCTTTCAAAGAGTTAATTTTTTTTGTGTGGGGGGGGGGGGGTTCGTGGGGGTGGGGGGGGGGGGGGTGAGGAATCCTTGAGAGATGACACACAGAAGGGGGTTTGCTGATTTAGCAGTTGCAATTGTTGACCTTGACATTAGGAGGAATTGCAATGGAAGGACTTGAAATGGTGTTAAAAGGAATGGACCCCAAAGATCTCCAATGTGGCAGTGCTCCATTCAGAAAACACCTGCGAGTTTGAAAACATGACCTGGGCAAACCTTTCCATTGTGGCCAATTGTGTCTGTCCATTCGCAGTTCATCCCTAACATCATCTGGGGGGCAATTGGGTGTGAGAGGAGGCAGTAATTAGGTAGAAATGGCACTTGTGCTCCCTTGTGTCTGTGACCCGCCTCGACCTCTCCAAGAGCATTTAAGATCATTAGTTAAATAATTAAAATGTACGTTGGGTACATATGTGAAAGGGAACCCTGTGCTGGAGAGAGAGAGAGAGAGAGTGAGTGAGTGTGTGTTCCTTCCAAGTTAACACCTCCAGTCTCCATCATGTTGCACAGTAGTTTTATTAAGTTAACCTTGTCGGCCTCGGCTCTGCAAGTCTGTATTATATTAGTATTCAAACCCAACCAAGAACACCACCTATACTTTAAAAGTTTGCTTCCCTTCTTTCAGGACTCATTCAATCCCTTTTTTAAAAAAAAAACACACACACGCAACTTTTACTTTATGTCACACATACACGAACGACATCAATTTACAATTAAATATTCCCATCTCAGAGACGTTAATTGGCTTGACTTTAAAAGATGACCAAGTCATCGCAATGAGAGGGGGGGGGTGGTTAGAAAGTAACCTCAAAGCAGTTTTCTGTTTGCAGGGCATTTTTTTTCTAAAAAAATATGTAAACAAAAGAAAGCACTTGGTTTAAGGTTGGAAACTCATTGCATCGCCTTTAAAAAATACTCCCAATCCTAAACACAATGTAAGCCACTGAGCTCCCAGTGAGCATTTGCGAATGGCGTAAAAATTATACATACACACACACTCATTTCAATCACATAACCTTCCCCCCCCCCAAGCAAAAGAAAAAGCTGCCTTAATAAAAAAAAATCTTACAATCAACTAACTCTGTATTTGCTCCATACAATGAGTGGGTTGATCTAATTCTGAAGGCTTAATGTCCCTTACGTCAATCTAATTTGCCTGTTAGCAATATATTTCTCTCTTGCCGCCCCCCCCCCCACCCCCTTCTTCCCATTAAAACTGAGAAATGTTAAACACCCACAACCTGGAGCTTTTAGGGTAGATACTTCAGTAGGAGCCTGAGATGAGAATCTTAGCTGAAAGTTGTCAGAATTTGAACCATACTTTGGTCTGAACCTTGATGGGTGGTTGGCCACGTTTGACCTCTTCCAATCACATGTCTGCCCAAGTATAGCTGTGTGGTATTGCCTGGATCTTTCCAGCTGTGTTAAGTATTGAAAAGCTGTTACTTCCCGCAGTGTCTTGGCACATTTTCTGCCAGTGCTCCCACTGACAAAGAGGGAGGTTTAGGCCTACTTAAAGGCCTCGCATCATTGTTTGGAGCTGTTCCTACGAGCCCATATATTCCCTTAATGAGACGGAGTCTTTCTTCCAGAGATTTAAGTTGATCGCTCTGCTTACCAGTGATTGCTCGAATGATCAGATAATAATTGCCTGCAAAACCTCCGTCCAATAACTGCTCGGCGACTGAAAATGTCACAGTAATTCAAAAGCACTTAGTTAGAATTTACTAAGAGGAGACTTCGAGACTACATCTGCACCCCCACATAAGTGCCTATCTCTCCTGTTCAGGTTTCTACAAAGTCACGTTTCCCTATAGAAGATGCATCACTTCCCCCTAACAACTCCCATTTGTAGGTTTCCCCCCCAAAATATATAATTTTCGTGAACTATATCATTTTGAACCTTAAAAGAAAAATCCAAATTATTCTCCCCACCCCTTCCCCACCCCCATCCCCCCATACAAATCCCAAGCATTTCTATATTTCTATACGCTTTCCCAGATAAAAATGGGATGGGGGGGGGAAAAGACAGAGAGAGTAGCTGGGAGTAACCCATAGAACAGTAATTGGTACACAATTCAGATCTCAAATAGCTGTTGTACTGTAGTGTAAACATTACTCGCATGTGTCGATTGATGGCAGTATAATTGTATTAGACTTGACAAATTACACTCAAACCTGGATACAATACTGGCCTGTACAGGTTTAACCATATTACTTTTTGTTATTGAAAAAACAACACACTTTTGTTTCATAAACCTGTGATACCTTTCATTTAGAGGTTACATCTTTCGGAGGCTGCAAATTCTTAATTTTAATATGGGTTTTCACACCCTGCCTCGCCTGACCCTTTCATTAGGAATAAAACAAAGTAAGAACAGACGGATCTGAATCGAGTAAGAAAGGCAACAGCATGAGCTTTCACGAAGGTTCATTTCAACGAATAAATATCATCAAATGATTAAATGGTTCCCAGCATCGCCACCACCTATAAAGATATAGAGGTGTATCATTGTTTTCAACTGTGTTCAACTATTGTCTGTCACTTTGACTTTTCATTGTAACCCGTCGATAGGGACCCTCCAGACATGGGAAGGGTTATGGAGGTGATACAATAATTGTCACATTAGAGACAAATTTAAGTATGTTCTGTGTTATGAATTATGTTCTCCTCCGAAAAAAGTAGACTATAAAGCTACTCAATGCGTGTTTTGATACCACAATTCGCTTTGGTATGAAAGGAACACATTTAAATGTTGTGGCCAGGGCAACAAGTCTGGCTTCTTATTCTTAATAAAAAAACATTTAAACCACTTATCTGATGCAGTTCTGCTATGAACAAGAGCAATTCTCCAGAAATAACCCAAAACGTGAAAGAAATGCCTTCTCTCCGTGTTGCCATTAATATACAGTCCACAGTTTTGCCTACAAAATACACAGTTAATCCACTTCACAGTATATCTATGAAGCGCTTTGAGATGTATGAAATTCAAGGATTATTATTATTATTAATAATAATAACATTTGCCTTTAGTTGCTGTACTGTGGCACAGTCATGCTAGTTGTATGTTTGCCTTCTGTATTGTCTTATGGGCAGTGTCTTGGAGTGCTTAACAGTCGCAGATTAAATTTGCTTTTAATAAGGTTTTCACCCTTATTCTGGTCACTGACTTCATGGCTGTTTGTGGGATGTTGTGTGTGCAAATTAGCCGCCAAATTCAAAATACACAGTCACTATACTTTACAGTAAATTCCTGTGAAGCGCTTTCGATACCCTCCTTATATGAAAGACCTATATCAAATACAAGATTTATTCTTATTGTTGTTTAAATAGATGTGTTAAATGTATTACGTTGCTTTAAAAGAATGAAAAAGTTACCAGGGTAAAACTCCCCATTTAAAACTTTCGAATAAACCAGGTACCTTCATCCTTACTATGTACTTTAATAGTCCAATCATTTTAATTTTCATTGTTTAATCTTTTTTTTAATAATAATAATCTTTGCATCTGATATCACGCCTTATCACATCGTTGAAATGTCTCAAAGCTAAAACATACACTGGAGTTCTTTGAGACATTTTGAAGTGATTAGGTGACATTTCAAAAAAGCAATTCCTTTTTATCAGCAGCTGTTTCGTTCAATAGGTCTATCCAAAGTGGACCAATGTTACTATCTAACCAGGACAAGTAGAAATAATGGAATTAAATGCTACGGGTGATTCAAACTATTTCAGGTCTGCAATAAAACGTTAGCATTCAAATTTTTATATATTTATTCGTCTTTAAACAAATGTTGCAACCACGAGGCGAGTACACAACAGTATATTTTTTTGGAAAATGCCTCTTTTGTCCCCGGAGTCTTAAAATCACAACAGACTTGCAAATAGAATTAAAGCCAAGTCAGTGTAATGGAGAGTCCTGTAGCTCAGTGGTTAGAGCACTCGCTTTGCAAGTGAGAGACCTGAGTTCAATTCCAGGCAGAGGGCGAAACCTTGGGCAAGTTTCCTTACTCCACACAGAGCCTAATAATAATCCCTCCAAAACCCAAAACAATAATAAATTGGTCATTTTCAATCCACGACTGTTTGTGGGACATTGCTGTGCGCAATTGGCTGCCGCGTTCGCCCACAAATACACAGTCAATTCACTTTACAGTGTGTTCTGTGAAGCGTTTTGAGACGTCGAGAAGACGTGAAAAAACGCTATATCAAATGCGAGGATTATTATTATTGTGAGACAGTTATTCTTAGATCCCTGTATTTTTTTTAAAAAAAAAGCATCATGAAGACAGACTACAGTAGGATCTCTCCAGATGGCGCAATAGTGTTGGTGACAGCAGGTCTGAAGATTCCCTCTGAGATGAGGAATACGTTTCATTAGCCTCGAAACGTAACCCAGAATCGGGGGTTAAGAGTTCAAGGCGTTGTCCCACGTGATCAGGGTCATAAACTTTGGATTACACAACAAGAAAAAAAACACAACACGGCCCAAGAGAAAGATTGATTTGTTCCCAGCGGATTGTAACAAAGTGTCTGAAAGATTTAATGCGAAATGGTATTAAAAAGAGTAGCTCACTCTGCGTTTTAATTAGCTTAACCTTTAGCGCGAAAAAATAACTAACGATGCAGACTTTGCATTGCGTGACGAAAGGGATTTGAAAGCAGTGCTATGGGATTTCTATTAATAAACCGACCTCAGAATAAAACCACTTCGCGCCGTAAGATTTTCCTGACAGTAGTTGCTTGCATGGAGGAGCTTCTTATTAAAGAATAAATAATTCCCAATAGTTGCAAAGGGAAAATAGTGGAGTCCTGTAGCTCTCAGTGACTCAAACTATTTCAGGTCTGCAATAAAACGTTAGCGCTCAAATTTTAATATATTTATTCGTCTTCAAACAAATGTTGCAACCACGAGGCGAGTACACAACAGTATATTTTTTTTGGGAAATGCCTCTTTTGTCCCCGGAGTGTTAAAATCACAACAGACTTGCAAATAGAATTAAAGCCAAGTCAGTGTAATGGAGAGTCCTGTAGCTCAGTGGTTAGAGCACTCGCTTTGCAAGCGAGAGACCTGAGTTCAATTCCAGGCAGAGGGTGAAACCTTGGGCAAGTTTCCTTACTCCACACAGAGCCTAATAATAATCCCTCCAAAACCAAAAACAATAATAAATTGGTCATTTTCAATCCACGACTGTTTGTGAGACATTGCGCAATTGGCTGCCGCGTTCGCCCACAAATATGTAGTCAATTCACTTTACAGTGTGTTCTGTGAAGCGCTTTGGGACGTCCTCCCGACGTGAAAAGCGCTATATCAAATGCAAGGATTATTATTATTATTATTAGTGGTTAGAGCAGTCGCTTTGCAAGTGAGAGGACCTGGGTTCGATTCCCGGCGGGGCGAAACCTTAGGCAACTTTCCTTACTCCACACACCTCTATTTACCTAGCAGTAAGTAGAAATCGGGTTGTTAATCAATCGTCGAATTTGCTTTCCCAGGGGTAATAATCCCTCCCGCACCCCCCACCCAAAAATGTGGTCACCCAATCCATGATTGTTTGTGGGACACTGCTGTGCACAAATGACTGCTGCGTTTCGTCCACAAAATATACAGGCAGTTAACTTCACAGTATATTCTGTGAAGCGCTTTGAGACGCCTCAACAACAACATGATATGGCAGGGCGAAATGATGGGCAAGTTTCCTGAGTCCACGCACCTCTGTTTACCTAGCAGTAAGTAGTAACCCGGTTGTTAATCGATTGGCGGATCGCTTTTCCGGGGCTAAGAATTCTTTGAAAAGAAAAAACTAAAAAGAATAATTGGTTCACTTAATCCAGGATTGTTTGTGGGACACATTGTGTGCAATTGGCTGCCGTGTTTCGCCCACAATACAGTTTATTCTGTGAAGTGCTTTGAGACGTTTCGAAGATGCTATATAAAAATGCAAGGATTATTATTATATATTATTATAAAGTATTATAGAATGTTCGGTTGATGCATGAAAGTGAGAATGAGGTTAAAACCAGTGATGGACACAGACACGTTGTAAATTTCATATTAAAGTATTGGAAATGCTACGGAAATCACTTAGGATCTGAAGATAAACAAATGGGAAGAAATTCCACCCGGGTCTAGATTTTCTCTATTTATGTAGCAATTCAGAGTGGCAACATTTTTAAACACGGCCTTAATTTCTTAAAAGCGCAGAAAAAACGCTTTAAAACGAAGACTGATTAAGGCAGCAATTTGCTAAATTGCTAAAATGCTAAAAAAATGAAGTAAAACCCAAGTGGAATTACTCCTGTTAAGTGTTCTTACGCAGGGTCTCACCTGAAATATGAACCCAATCTTTGCATTCAGATCCTGATCTACCTGCTACGTATTTTCAGCATTTTCTGATTGTATTTCCGATTTTACAGCGTCCAGTTTCTTCCATCCCTGTGCTGATTTCCGTGCTTACATCTTTCAATCTGAAAACGTCCGTGGCTGTGTTATTACCAGTAGGTGCGAAAAGCTTTTTGCACGAACAGGTACCATTTGACGTTGCTTTGCGGCACATTGTAAAAAAAAAACCATCAACGAGCTGAAAGACTATTATAAGGGAACTCTTGTGTTTTTGTTTGATGTCCATTTGGAGCTAAAATAAGGTATGTAGGACTCCATTGGTTGTGAAAAGCATACACGAAGTCTCATGACCTAGTTACAGAATAAATTGTGGACTAGAAAAATGTATTCCCTAAGTGAGAAAATCCTGAGTAATTAAGTCATAGATAAGTCATGAGTGAAACAAATTCTGTGTTTCACACCTCCCTATGCAGCATTCTTCTGACATAATCGGTTTGATGCGAATATACCAAAGTGCAATTATCAAATACAATTGGCACATTTTTTAACGGTTAGAATTGGAGCTACAAAGAGATTATTATAAGATAGGCAGAAATCAGAGAAACCTAGAACCATAGAAACGTACGACACAGCATGAGGCTATGTTGGCCTGTTTTTCATGTCAGTGCCACAGTATCATGAGATCTTTAACATCCATCTGGACAGGCAGCCGAGATCTCAGGTTAATGTTTCATCCAAAAGACGCCTAGCATTGCAGTGGAGTGTTAAGCTAGATTAAATGGGTTCCAAGTCTTGATGCAGGGATTGAACCCACAATCATGTGAGTCAGAGGCGAGAGTGCTACCAACTGAGCCAGGCACAAATTTGCCAAACACAAATCGCTTACAAAATAGTCATTGAGGTTTACAGTAAATCCTGTGAAGCTATGGAAGCTATGGAAGCTTCACAGGATTTACTGCAATGGGAGGATATTTGTTTATTTATCACCCCGCTCTGCTGTTCCATTCATTCTCTCATTAGCCCTTACCATTATTATCCCTCCTCTGGCTATCTTGGGAAATCTATCCTTTTGAAACATTATTTTCCCATTAGCATGAGGCTATTTTTGGCCTGTTATGCATGTCAGTGGCATAGTTCTGACTGTATTGTAAGCGATTTGTGTATGGCAAATTTGTGCCTGGCGCAGTTAGTAGGATTCTTGCCTCTGACTCACATGATTGTCGGCTCAAACCCCGCATCAAGACTTGGAACACATTTAGTCTATCTTAACACTCCAATGCAATGCTGGGGGTTTGCTGCATTGTCAGAGATGCCATCTTTTGGATGAATCTTTAACCAAAGGTCCCATCTGCTGTCTAGGCAGATGTTAAAGATCTCATGATACTGTTTGACAAAGGAAAGGAGGTTTCTCCTAGCGTTCAGGCCAACAATCCCCCAAATAAAATTGGTAACTCACTGCATGGCTGTTTATGAGACATTGCACCACCACCCTCTCTCTTCAAATGCTCTCTTCCTGCATCACTACCTGTTGCCTTCCCTCGACTGACTCCTCCTTGTACCACAAAATTGCTACCCCACCATCGGCGGCCGTGCTTTCAGCCATTAAACCCTGAAGCTGTGAAACTCTCTCCCTCAATCCCTTTGCCTTGCTCCCTCTCTCCCCATTTTCATCACGTTTGAAGACCTTGCTCTTAGACCGTGCCTACGGTCACCTTCACCCTCCCCAGGGCTCGGCATCGGGCTCTGCCACTGTTAGGTGCTCCGAGGCGCCGTCTTGTACGAAAGGTGCTATATAAATGCAAGCTGTTGTTATTATATCGAATGAAAGGATTGTTATTAAATAGAGAAGGAAAAAAAAAGACAGCTAAAGGGAAACTGGCATGGTTGTCATTTGATTATTAGGAATAACAAGTGACTAATGACATTACATTGATAATGTACATACTGAAGTACAAAAGGGAAAAGTCAGGATCTAATTTCAAAATACTATTGAACTATGTAAACTGCTCACAGTTCATCACAACATGTATTAGGATTCTAGACTGTTTGACCGAGGTCAGCGGGGTATAATAGCTGCTACAGAGATAACACTTTCAACTGCACACACAAAGAACAGACTGGTTTCATTAAAATTGATCACGGTAGTAACGTAGCTAAAGAAATCGAGTGAAATCGTGTGGTTGGAACAAGACGTGGTCCCTTTGAAAAAACGATTGACCTAATTGAAGTTGTTGAGACCATTAAGCAGATTCAGTGACTGATAGAAGGAAATTATTTCACCTACAAAAATATGCAGCCACACTTCACAGTAAATCGTGTCAAGTGTTTTGAGATGTCCTCCTGAAGTGAAAGGCGCTATATCAAATACGTGGATTTTTTTTTTATTAATATCGACTTCAATAAAGGGTTCAAATACTAAGGGATACGGATTAAAAGTTCAGAAGTTAGGAGTAAGGATGAATGTTAGGTGGAAGCTCTTTTATCCCCATGGTAATAACAGCAATAACGTTTTGAAGAGATTAATATAAATGGGGTTAAGAGGCTACTGTGTATATTTGGAAATTGAGGGATACAGTGAAATGGGTGAAGGGAACAGCCTGTTAAGCCTCTTAAGCCAATGTCCTTATTCTTAAAAAATCTATTGTGTTTATATAATAATCTTGGCATTTGCATTTCACATTGTGAAGACGTTTCAAAGAGCTTTGTAGGATTTACTGTAAAGTACAATAACCGTGTATTTTATAAGCAAAACCCAGCAGCCAATTTGTGCACAGCAATGTCCCACAAATAGCCGTGAAGTGAGTAACCAATTTTATTTGGTGGATTGTTGGCCAGGACACGGGGAAAAACTCCCTTCACGTTTTCGAATAACAGAATGGGATCTTCAACATCAACCTGAAAAGGCACATGGGACCTCGCTTTAGCATCTCATCTGAAGGATAGCACGTTCCAACAATGCAGCCAACATCCCCCGTAGCACTGCATTGGAGCGTCAGTCTACACTATGTAAGTTCAAAGTCCTGACATGGGCTTGAACCCACAAACTTCTGACCGATAGGCAAGAGAGCGACCAATTGATACCAGAAGAGCCCAAAAGAGCCTCTTGCCAAGTTGTTCATCTTTCACGTGGTAGACTTAACGGAGAGCTTCAATCTTTTTTGGTCTTCGCACAAGTGCACATTGGGTCACTAGCTTTGCGCCACAAGAGATGTTGCTGCTTCACCTACTGAATTCCTCAGAGTAAGCGATACTGTCACCAGAATGCATTAAATAAGATTCCCAAGGAAAACCTTTTATCACTTGGTCCACAAGGTATTGCCGGAGCATTCATCTGAATAGCGTAACAGTGAAGTGATAATCCCTTATGCGGTGAAAGCAATTTTGAGTCAATCTCTCTCATCAATTCTTACTGACCAGGATCCACTGGTTAAGTCTATTCAGGAGTCAGAAAGTATTTCAGAGAATTGTAAAGTAAAACGTGAGAGGCTCATCTTAAAATTGTATAGTGCATATCTGTGATTCCCCACTAGTCGATCATTCTGACATATCCCTTCCAGGCACATTATCTTGGCAACTAAAATGAATTTTAAGAGGTTCGTTCCCAATGACTTACAATTCAGGGGGTGGGGGGGGGGGGAGAGCAGATCCTAGTGCATTGCATTCTGCAGAATTTTGTGACACACTAACACTGTACAACCTCCAGAGCTGCGGAGGGGCACGTGGTTTGTGCTTTGGGGGTGGTCTTGGCGTAACAAGACCTGGGCACGTTGACCTTCAAAATAAGCCGTCACTGACACGACTAGCGAAGCCGTTTCAACAGAATAAATAACAATCGCATTTCAAGAGAAAAAGGACAATACTCACCGTGATATATTTGCAGTTCTTTTTTTAACTTAAATGATAGTTGATGTTTCCCCCTCCCACTCTCCCAAAAAATAAATAATAATAATAATAGTAATAATAATAATTTGGTCACTTCAATCCACGGCTGTCTGCGGGGGACGCTCCTGCTGTGCGCGATTGGCCGCCGGGTCTCGCCCACAAAATACAGTCAGTCACTACACTTTACGGCGTATTCCGTGAATCGCTTTGAGGCGTCTCGAAGACGTGATCAGACGCCATATCAAACGCAAGGATTATTATGATTATTACTGTTATCATCGTGATTATTATTATGATTACTATTGTTATTATTATGATTACTATTGCTATTATTGTTGTTATTATTATGATTATTATTGTTATATTATTATTGTTACTATTATGATTATTATGATTGTTATTATTATGATTGTTATGATTGTTATTATTATGATTGTTATGATTGTTATTTGTTATTATTATTGTTATTATTATGATTGTTATGATTGTTATTATTATTATGATTGTTATTATGATTATTATTATGATTATTATTGTGACTATTATGATTATTGCTGTTGTTATGATTGTTATGATTGTTATTATTGTTATTATGATTATTATTGTTACTATTATGATTATTGTTGTTATTATTATGATTGTTATTATTATTATTGTTATGATTGTTATTGATACCAATTCAGTTCGCAACAGTGTATCACCACAGGAGAGGAGAGCCACGTGACGTGCAGTGAGGGGGCGGGGCGAGAGGGAGAGAGAGTGACAGGGGGTGGTGGGTGACGGACCACGTGACGGTCCCACCCCCCCCCCCCTCGGCCGGGCACCTTATATGGGACAGAGCGAGCGAGAGCGGAAGACCACGTGACAAACACACGAGCAGAGTGGTTGGCTGGGCGGGGCGGGCGAGAGCGAGCGAGCACGTGGACAGCGCGCGCACGCACGCACGCACGCAAGACCACGTGACGAGCCAACGGCTTCCCCTCCCGCCATGAGGTAGTCGCTTAGCAACGAGACGCTGGCGGGTGGGTGAGTGAGCGAGTGAGTGAGTGAGAGGGAGAGAGACGGTGTCGGTGCAGACGCGGCGGTTGGATCCGCTCCTGTACAGTGCAGCACCGGACGGGGTTTTGCTCACGGGGACCGAGGCTTGAACCCGAAGCGATGGCGGCCCAGTCTCCCGCCGGCTTCGTGCCCTACGGCAGGCGGACGCCCAGGGAGGCCCGGGAGCGGCACGAGCTGAAGCAGCAGGCGGCCGAGTACTACCGCGGCAACCAGGTGGTGCAGGAGATGCAGAAGGTGCTGAACAGTATGTTCAGCCAGAAACCGGGGGATGTTTTCGGGCACTTGGTGGGTATTTTTTTTTTTTTTGCCGCCCCCACCCCCCCGCGCGCGCGTGTGTGTGTGTGTGGGGGGGGGGTATCGGGGGTCTGGGGAGGAGTGGGGAGAGAGAGAGGGGTGTGAGAAGTGGGGGGAGGCGGTCAAGGAGGGGCAGAGGGGAGGAGGAGGAGGGGCGGAGGGGAGGAGGAGGGGCAGAAGAGGAGGAGAGGGGCAGAAGAGAGGAGGTGGAGGGGCAGAGGGGAGGAGGGGCAGGGGGGAGGAGGGGCAGAGGGGAGGAGGGGCAGAGGGGAGGAGGAAATGTGGGGGTGGGGCAGGGGAGGGAGGAAGGGAGGGGGAGTGGGTGAAAGTGGGGGCAGGGAAGAGGAGGGGCCAGGGTAGAGGGAGGGGGAGGTGTTGGGGTGCAAAAAAAATTAAAAAGAAACAAAAAAAACACCCCCCCCCCCCCTCACACACACACACACACACACACACACACAGAAATGTCTGCAAATTAAAGGATATAATAATCTCTCACCGCAGGCAGGCGAGACCCTCGTCCACCCATCCAGGCGCGCTTCCGCAAACTCCCTGCTCGTCAGGGGTCTCCCGAACTCCTCCCTCCACAGGCTGCAGATCATCCAGAACTCTGCAGCCCGTGTCCTCTCCCGCACCGGGCTCCGCGACCCTCTCACCCCCATCCTCGCCCAACTCCACTGGCTTCCCATCACACAGAGGATACAGCTCAAGATCCTGGTCCTCATCTTCAGAGCCCTCCTCGGCCTTGCTCCTCCCTACCTCTGTGACCTCCTAAACCCCTGCCAACCTGTCCTCTCCTCCTGCTTCACCTCCCCCGCCTTTCTTGCCCCACCATTGATGGGCGGGCCCTCAGCATCTCTGGCCACACCCTCTGGAACTCCATCCCACAGCCCCTCCGCCCCTTTCAAGATCTTTCTCAAGACCATCCTCTTCGACTGTGTCTTTGGTCACCCTCCAACCCCCACCCTCCTCGCGCCCCCATCCCTCATGATCCTAACCACCAGGTTGGGTGCGGATCCCTGACTGTCCAGCGCCTCGGGACGTCCTCCTGATGTGTAAACGTAATTTGCTGTGTGGTGATGAGTGGGAGGGAGATGGTGGGTTCCAAAAAACAAACGAGAAAAAAAAACACCACCATGCGCCCACACACACAAATGTCTGCAAATTAAAGGATATACAACAAGATTCCATTTATAAAGCGCCTTTCACGTCAGGAGGAAAATGGTGAGGGGAGGGAAGGGAGGGAGCGAGGAGGGGGAAGAGAGTCGAGAGGGGAGCTGAAGGCTCGGTCAAAGAGAAAGGTCTTGAGACCGGCCTTGAAGGAGGAAAGGGAGGAGGCGGCGAAGGCACTGGGGGATGGAGTTCCAGAGCCGAGGGGCTGAGAGGCTGAAGGCCCGACCACCGATGGTAGGGCGGTTGGGGCGGGGGACGTGGAGCAGACCAGAGCCAGAGGAATGGAGGGTACGGGCAGGTAGGTAGGGGGATAGTAGGTCGGAGAGGTAGAAGGGAGCGAGGCCGTGAATGGCCTTGTAGGTGAGGATGAGGATCTTGAAATCAATCCTCTGGGGATATAAAGGATATAATAATAATCATTGCATTCTGTACTGTAAAATGGTTTTGACTGTGTGTTTTGTGGGCAAAATAAAATACTTGCTGGGAAAGGGTGGTTGATTCCAGAACACTGGAACCTTTTTTTAAATAGCAGCTGGATGCTTTGTGCTGGGAGGACTATGGGATACAGGTGTCTACTGGAGGGATGAGATCAGGTGGGTCAATCTCGTGAGTGCATGTCAGCTTGGCTCAGGGGATGGCACTGTAGACCTTACTTCAGTAGCTCTGTGCATTCAAAGTTGCACGATTCTTCACCTGGAGAGAGATTAAGGACTGGAACAGGTTCCCAGGAAGGGTGGTCAAGGCCAAGATCTCAGAACGAGTACTTCCAACCCAAAGGCCACTGGCTCCATGTATACCAGCATTTTATCTGTTTTGACATGATAAGGCCACGCACGATCCATTTCAAACCCACACGTTGGAACACAAGTTGATTCATCAAATCAATGTGGAAGTGGCCACATCTGAAAAGCAAAATAGCTGAAAAGACGCACATTTAAAAGCTTTGAAAAGAAGTTGCGCTTACGAATAGGCAATTGCCAATTGTACTGCCAGTTGCATTTTCAATATTTTGTTTATGGATTTAACAACAACTTGCATTTATATAGCGCACCTTAAGCAGAATAGCGTCCCAAAGTGCTTGACAGTGGCGGAGCATGATGCCGAGCTACTTAAGGCTACAACTGATTTTCAAAAGCATTTTAAATGGTATATTTGGATATCTGAAATAATTTATTTTGTTCTGCAGGGTGATTATTTCTCTGCATTGGCAAACCCACCTTCAATAACCAGGTTGGTTGGAAAAGAAGTGTTGGATGCAAACAGTCAAGCAACAGTGCAAGTCGAATTGCTATGTACCATTAGGAATTTTGAGAAGGTTTGGATCGATCTCTGAAAATAAGGGATTCAATTTGGGTTATAATCGGATACTTTTGCTGAGGCTGGTCACATTCATGTTTTTACAAGTAAATTCCACATTTAGCAATAATGTTTTAAAAAGAACAGTCACACACATTCTAATATAGAATATTTTGCTGTAAAATTGTGATATTGTCACAATAAACAATATCATGCCCCTGATGGAAAGCAGGGTTCAGAGTGCTTCCGACACCTATGTTGAAAAGTATTGCTGAACATATGATTTTTAGGAATCATGGTACAGTATTTGCATTGTTTGTCTACGAACTAGTTTATCAACAAATTAGTGCATTTTCATGACACTTGAACAAATAAATGATCCCCTGTTTTGTAAGTTTACATGCCATACCTTTCCAATAGGTCATAAGGCATGGAATACAATTTTATCAATGTAAATTATAAATATAATTCTATTATGAATAAAAATACTTATTTGAAGCAAAAAGCATCAATGTATTTAAGTGGCTAGAATAAGTGGAAGAAACTCTTTTGTCGTGTCAACGGATGCCTTCATGTCTATCTGAATCGTAAAGCAAGTAGAACCTCAGTCTAACAACTCGTTCAAAAAATAGATAATTATCTGGAGTAAATAATAAATATATAAATAGAATGTTGAACCTATTCCACACATTGATCTATTTGATGTCAATTTCTTTATTTGAGCTCTGAAATTGAATAATTCTGATCAAAATGTCCTGCCTTCGGCAATGTAAATATGAGCCTGTTGATGTCCAAATCTGGAAAAGGCTAAATTTTCTGTATATTTATGCTTAAAATTAGAGTGGGATTAGATATCTCATATGGGGAAAAAAAAATGAATGCAACCTTGATGGCTGAAATGGCCTGCTTCTGTGCTGTAACATTGTATAAAATATGTTCTGAAACTATTTGATTCATTTTACAGAGTATGCCTTTTATTCATTTTACAGAGTATATGTACCGCCACCTTGCCCAGTTTTTGCACTGCCCTTTCCCCAACATCATCCGACACTGGGGAAGCAAGTAATGAGAAAAAATATGAATCTGCTCGTATAGCCTTGGAATGGATTAATGATCCACTAAACTCCATGCTGACAGGAATTTTGCCAGATAACCAGGCACAAATAGACAAACAGTTGAGGTATAATCCTTTGAATCTATCTTTTCCAATTCTTCATTACTCCTTTAATTCACTATTTCTGCACCATAATAGATTTTTAATCAGTACAACAACAACAACAAGATTCCATTTATAGAGCGCCTTTCACGTCGGGAGAACGTCCCAAGGCACTGGACAGTTGGGTCAGGACCCGAGCATTGGGGGAAATGGTTAGGGTGAGGGGAGGGAAGGGAGGGAGCGAGGAGGGGGGAAATGGTGAGGGGAGGGAAGGGAGGGAGCGAGGAGGGGGGAAATGGTGAGGGGAGGGAAGGGAGGGAGCGAGGAGGGGGTAGAGAGTCGAGAGGGGAGCTGAAGGCACAATCAAAGAGAAAGGTCTTGAGATCGGCCTTGAAGGAGGAAAGGGAGGAAGCTGCGAAGGCACTGGGGGATAGAGTTCCAGAGCCTCGGGGCTGAGAGGCTGAAGGCCCGGCCACCAATGGTAGGGCGGTTGGGGCGGGGGATGTGGAGCAGACCGGAGCCAGAGGATCGGAGGGTACGGGCAGGTAGATAGGGGGATAGTAGGTCGGAGAGGTAGGAGGGAGCAAGGCCGTGAATGGTCTTGAAGGTGAGGATGAGGATCTTGAACTCGAAGGTGCCATAGGGAAGTCAGAAGAAACTTCTTTACCCAGAGAATGGTGGGAATGTGGAACTTGCTACAAGGAGTAGTTGAGGCAAATAGCATATATGCATTTAAGAGGAAGGTAGATAAGTACATGAGCGAGAAAGGAATAGAAGGTTATCCTGATAGGCTTAGATGAGGAAGGGCAGGAGGAGGCTCATGTGGAGCATAAACACCAGCATAGACCCATTGGGCAAATGGCCTGTTGTTGTGCTGTATATTCTATGTAATTCGCATTTTCTTTAAAAAAAATTAAAATCAATAGATTTTTCAACTTAGATATTATATGGTATGAAAAGTGTACCACTATAAGTCGGTGTTCTATATAAAAAACAATGATATAAGAACATAAGAAATGCAAGCAAAAAAAGAGCAAGGTCCACTTTGTTCGCCTTCCACCTTCCTGGCAGTCGCATGCACATATGTCCCAAACTACCTATATATTATTCCCATAATGTTATTTCCTAAAAGAAAACAATCTTATCTGTGTTTGAAATGATATGTCCTTTGCAAACATCTGTGGTCAGAGGAGAGAGTTTTTATACCATTAGGAACAATTAATGCTGTGTTTACATTACTTTTGTACTGAAATCTGGGTTCATCAGTACAATTCAGAACCGTATCTTGTGGAGCTACTTTTGGAGCATTTTGATCGATATAACTGCAGTCCACATACATCATTGGAAACCAATGCTCTCAAATTTAACATTATTGGATGCTCCAATGGTTTCATGCAAAAATACTAACATATGACTTATGTTACACAGTGAATACTTTAAACAAAAATTGGAAGAGTACGAAGAGCAAAAGAAAAATGAACCTGAGCCAGTGGTGGTAGAAGAGCATGATGTGACCCCAATTCCAGTTGTCAGTTCTTCATTAAGCAAGAAAAAGAAAGCTCTCAAGCGTTTGTATCAAAATTGAATATACCTTATTCTCAAAGAATGCAATTTTGGAAAATTAAAATTGTTCTTACTTATAATAATAATAATCCTTGCATTTGCTATAGCGATTTTCACGTCGAGAGGACGTCCCAAAGCGCTTCACAGAACACACTGTAAAGTGAATTGACTGTATATTTGTGGGCGAACGCGGCAGCCAATTGCACTCATTTTGCTGCAGTAGGCACTTCCCTGTTGTAGATCCGTTCTCCCAGCAGTTGAACTTATTCCACACCAAATTACAGTGTTGAAGCTTTCTGGAAGCAAAATTACTTAACACTACTTATTGCTGAAAACTTCGACTCACAATGTCAGCCCTCTGAAGAGCCATTCCAAGGCCTTTGGGTGAATTCCATGTGGATCAATAGATCCTTTTTATACAGGACCTTGATTTCCCTGTGCCATTAAGGAGTTATAAAAAGAAAATTGTAAAAATAAGCAGAAGTATCAGAAAGGCAAACAAAAACTTCTATTCCATTAGATTATCGGGCTATAGCAGGCTATTGTCTTCTTGTCATGTCTGCTGTTAAAAACTGACCAGTATGGAGGTGAAATGATACAAATTACTTAAAGATTCATTTGGCCCATGTGAACTTTATTTTGACTCTACGGGAACATGAAACTGAACAAATAAGGAAGAACTGATAAAAATTGAAATCATGCAAAATTAAAGGGTATCCCTACAATGTCCGTGCCATTTCATCTAAATGCCCAATCAGCTATTGACACTGAATCATCTGCAGATGAATCTCTCAATGTCAACTTTGAAAATAGGTGAACTGAGAAGCATAGTAAGTGTAAATGTCTGGAAAAATGTATTTGATGAAAATCAATTTCAAATGTAAATTTACATCATTTCAAATGTAAAAAGGATTTCTGTAATGAAATATGCTGAGCACCAGGTGTTAACATTTCAATGCCCATAAACTTTAATAATTTCATTGTGGGCAAATAAATTTTAAAAAAATTAATTCAAAATAGCCAAAGGAAAATGTCTTAAACTTGTGTTTTCGCCCACAAAATAAAAGTCACTACACTTTACAATTTATTCTGTGTAGTGCTTTGAGACATCTCAAAGACATGACAAGGCACTATATCAAACAAGGATTTTTATTAATATTTACTTGTTACTTCTCTTGATTTTAAAACGATAGTAGCAAAGCTCTCACCATTAAAATAATTTTCTTTCTAAAACTTAGTTTTACTTCAGAAATATGTTGGATTTTTTTTCAGAAATAGATCAACTTACGTTTATAACTTGTTGCTTTTTAGGCAAGAAGAGTGTTGCTGTGGAGAAGCCAATTACACCATTTGAGCCACCAGAACTGGTGCTCCCTGGTAGTGTGGCTTTTGGTGCAGTATCACTAGTCTTTGCAAAAACAGTGGCCAAACTCAAAAACATCCCCCTGTATATGTATATGTCCACAATGAATCAACAGGTACGAGGATAGTACATTTGTTAGAATTTAAATGTAATGTGTTGATTTGGTTAAAAAGTGTAAGTACTGTAATTTATGAATTGCATCAGTCACACACCACAACAACAACAACAAGATTCCATTTATAAAGCGCCTTTCACGTCAGGAGGACGTCCCAAGGCGCTGCACAGTTGGGTCATGATCTGAGCAGGGGGGAAATGGTTAGGGTGAGGGGAGGAAGGGAGGGAGCGAGGAGGGGGGGAAATGGTCAGGGTGAGGGGAGGGAAGGGAGGGAGCAAGGAGGGGGGAAATGTCAGGGTGAGGGGAGGGAAGGGAGGGAGCGAGGAGGGGGAAGAGAGTCGAGAGGGGAGCTGAAGGCTCGGTCAAAGAGAAAGGTTTTGAGACCGGCCTTGAAGGAGGAAAGGGAGGAGGCGGCGAAGGCACTGGGGGATGGAGTTCCAGAGCCTCGGGGCTGAGAGGCTGAAGGCCCGACCACCGATGGTAGGGCGATTGGGGCGGGGGACGTGGAGCAGACCGGTACGGAACAGAGGGTACGGGCAGGTAGGTAGGGGGATAGTAGGTTGGAGAGGTAGGAGGGAGCGAGGCCGTGAATGGCCTTGTAGGTGAGGATGAGGATCTTGAAATCAATCCTCTGGGGGATGGGGAGCAGTGGGGGCGAGCGAGGGCGAGGGTGGGAGTGATGTGGTCGCGGTGTCTGGTGTGGGACAGTACACGAGCTGCAGAGTTCTGAATGACCTGCAGTGTGGAGGGAGGTGCCAGGAAGGCCGGCGAGGAGAGAGTTCCCATAGTCCAGCCTTGAGGTGACAAAGGCGTGGACCAGCAACATTTAAGTCATGTAGCTGAACAGAAAAGAACAGCTTAATGTGTGTGGTTCATAAATTGATTTTCAGGTTCCAATGTTTGACTTGTATACCAGATTTCATGGTAATGTTTTGTAGCATACTTTGCATTACATTTTCTGGGTACAAGTAAAATGGTATTTTTCAGTGAAATATGTAGACAGTGACTGATAAGTACCCTTTGGTGACATATGTTCGACTGCAGATAGTCTCTACTGTTCGGTATCCGATATGACAATCGAAGTTTTTTAAAAAAGGCTTTGGATAAAACTATTGTGCTGAAGTTATGGGGGTAAGGGGAAGAGGGGACGGAAGGGGCTTTGCTCAATCCAGAAATTATTCAACAACAAAAAACAGATTTAGTGTATTTTTTTATATGTTTCAAGCACGACTTTCTAGAGCTCCAAATCTTTGTTCTTATTTAAGGAATCCCCAAAAGAAATGCGAATTCCGATTCCTATGATAAGTTTGTTTAATTGTGGGATATCATCTGGAGGAAAACTATGCTTAATCAAGGAAATGATAGGCGTTCCAAAACCTGGTCTCAGTTTTAAACAGGTAAATCATTATCACATTCTTATCACACGTCTTTACCTGGTTGTGAATAATCCTTTAGATAAATTGATCATTTACCTCACAGCTGTTTGTGGGACTGCTCATTAAAAACGGCAAATTGCATCTGTATAGTGTCAGGTTGGGAGGAAGTCCCAAAATGCTGGACAGTGAAGGGGTTTTCACCCAAGGGAGTTGGGATCCTCTGCTGCAAATGGTTTGCTTACAATCACCCTGTCTCAGTTGGTAACACTCTCACCTTCGAGTCAGAAGGTTGTAGGTTCATGCCCCATGTCAGGACTTTGAATTCATATAATCTAAGATGACCCTCCAATGTATTTTTAGAGGTGCTGTCCATTGGGTGAGATGTTAAACCAAGGGCTTGTCTACCAGTTCAGTTAGGCGTGAAAGATTCCAGAGCATTTCTCTTGAAAAGAGAAGGGATTTTCTCCCGGCGCTAAATAATTGCAAGGTCCTTTCCTCTATTCTGCACTGTTGCTCTTTCAGAAATAATTTAACGATTTAATCATTCTCCTGCAGGGTCTTAAAATGATGATCGATCTTCACCAAAAAATTCTAATGTTGTCAATACCACCACAAAGAAATTTGGTAAGAATATAGTAAATACAGTATGTAGCTGTAACATTTATCAGTCATCACAATACAATCAAGAAATCATATTCAGCTAAGAATAAATTGATTCTCACATTTATTTTGTGTTAAGATTAAAATAGAGGAAGCGTCTAGTATTTTTTTGATGGAGTTAAATCTTTCAGAGGTAACAGAAATTTTTAACTGAAATAATGTCTCTACACTATTTAGCGTGAAGTATTGTCTAGTGCTGGCTGTGTACTTAAAGCATGTGATCGACTGGAACAGCCTTTTGAAATAATCGAGGAAGCATGCACTGCACTTGAATTAACGCTAGGGGAAGACTTCCATTTGATTATCAATTGTGCTGCTCATGAACTGATGGATTATGTGAGTTAACTTTATGCTTCTCTACCATGCAATACATTTATGCAAGTTTAAAATTAAAAGAGAAAAAACTTCCCTTCTAATATTGTTATTCATGATCACTTTATTCAACACACACGTTCCAAAGTGAGTGCTTCCTAGTAAGAAATGATCCACTTTGAAAGCTTTCCTCAGACCAATAATGTGCCTCAATATTAAACCCCAGTCGCGTGCCCTGTGCTGAATGAATGTGACCTTGTTTTCACCAGTTGACTTTACTGTGTGCAAAAAGATTACTGCTGGTGCCTATGAAACCTATCACTACTTGAATGTAAAAAGAATAATTTGGTCACTCAGTCCACCACTATTTGTGGGACACCGCTGTGCGCAATTTGTTGCTGTGTTTCACCCACAAAACATTCAGTCAATTCATTTTACAGCATATTCTGTGAAGTACTGTGAGACGTCTCGAAGACGTGATAAGGTGCTATATCAAATGCAAGGATTGTTATAAGGATTATAGTTATCTGTGAAGTTTAACTTGTTGCGGCATTTTAGGGTTATCAATAAGCTTTTAGTTGCTAAAAAAGAGAATAAGTCTTTGTTGGCTTTTTATAATTTTATCTAAATTGCACACAATTAATTCCCATTTTTGAATGTAGCTTTTTAAATATTTTGTGCACTCAGTACGTGATGTCAAATGGGCTGCCTGTGTATAGCATGCATGCACAATGCAGAAATAATGGCCACTATACAATATTTGTAGTCGAAAAGATTGCTAAAAATCAAAAACACATTTGAAAAAAAGTTAAAATAAATGTTAATATTATCTATGATTTTTGTTAAAAAACAAAAACAGCAACTCTAGATTGAAGCATTAAAAACATACAATTTCTTTCTTTCTGGTTTTATGCTGTAGATATATGCCAAGTGTGATTCAGTTGACCTTGTACCTATTACCATTCTATACAATGACCTCAGCTATGGTTGAATTGAAGGTGAGAATTTTTTTTTAACTTTCTAGACCAAGGAGAAATATGAAATTATGAGTGGAGTACTAAAACATCCTGATGAAATGATGGAAGTGTATGAGAACCTGATTGCCAAATACCCATCAATTATTGGTTTGATAGATCCTTTACGAAAAGAGGTTAGTATTTGTGAATTCAAATTATTTAGACGAGTTGAACTTTGGTCAAATGAGAATTGAACGTGGATTAAATGAAACAGTTATTTATGAATGCTGTATATCTAAGCTTAAGAAATATTGTGGTCAATTCAAAGTGCAAAGAACCGTAAATTGAAAGTTTCTATTTAAAAATGTAATATAGGACCTATTGTGGCATATACTTTTTTCAATGTCAGTTTAAGATAAATTGCATGTTTTATAGAAATGCTCATTGCTACATATATGCAGTACAAAATCACATTTGTATAGCACCTTTCAGTCTGGAGGATGTCCCAAGGTACTGGCAAGTCAGGGATTTGGACCCGAGCTGGTGTTGGGATTGGGAAAGGTGGAGGGTAGGAGGGTGGCCGTAGGCACGGTCGAAGATACTGAATATGTTGAATGTATATCTTTTTAGAAATCTCCTTACAACTAAGTTTTTTTTTATTATTTTGCTTAGGATGTTGAACAGTGGATTTCACTGTGCAGTGCTTTTAGTTCCCAATGTTATCTCATAGCTGATGTAGCATCAAAATCAATGGTCAAGCTCACAGCAGAGCAAAATCTCAATGGAGTCAATTCCACTTGTTTGGTCTTGAAATACGCTAACCAATGCACACTAACTGACCTCACTGAAGTAACTAAAGTGATAGAAGGTGAGTGACAAAAATTGAGAATATTTGGTTTCCTATACAATTTAATTCAATTCAGAAAAATATTATGTTATGTGGATCGGTGTCAAAGTAATTAATAAACTTCATAAATTCTATTAGGGATGATAACCAGAAACTCAAGAGCATACTTACTTAACAGTAAGAAACTACTACTCAACAGCACTTATTAATATCTAATCTGATATTTAGTATTTTTTATTACGAATTAGTAATTATAATGTCTTAGCTTCTCGTTATTGCTGTTGGCTGTTTGTTATTATTGTCATAATTTATTCAATCTTTTTAGTTTTCTGCATATTGTGTAATAATCCAGATTAAAAAGTAAAAATACTCCCCCAAATATGACTAAATCTAGTAATAATTCATTATTGCAATTTTATGATACAGATCAAATCACAAACAATGAAGTTAATGGAGCTCTGATCCCTGAATATTGAACACATCATTCTGAAACCTTCTATTAAGTTTCCTCTTAACCTTCTCTGCTCCAAGGAGAATAATCCTAGTTTCTCTAACCTCTCCTGATAATTGAAGTCCCTCATTCCTGGTACCATCCTGGTAAATCTTTGCACCCTCTCCAATGCCTTGACATTCTTCCTAAAGTGTGGTACCCAGAACTGAACACAGTCTCTCGCTGAGGCCTAACCAGTGTTTATATAAAGGTTCATCATAACTTCCTGACTTTTGTATTCTATGATCTATTTACAAAGCGTATATCCCGTATGATTTTTAACAGCTTTATCTACCTGTCCTGCCTCCTTCAAAGATTTACTGATATGAACCCCCAGGTCTCTCTGTTCCTTCACCCCATTTAAGATTGTCCCATCAGCTTATATTGTCTCTCCTCATTCTTCCTCACAAAATGCATCACTTCGCATTTCTCCACATTAAATTTAATCTGCCACTTGTCTGCCCACTTTACCGGTCTGTTTATATCCTCTTGCAGTCTTCTGCTATCCTCACCGTTTACTACTTTTCCAGCTTAGTATCATCTGCAAACTTGGAAATTGTGCTCCCTATACCCAAGTCCAGGTCATTTATTAAGATCAATAAGGGCAGTGGGCCTAATATTGACCCCTGGTGGACACCACTGTCTTTCACATACAATAACATCTCGAAACGCTTTACAAAGAGGTACAAAGATCAAAGTGCTAGAGTGGCTGAAGCTCAAACCTAAAACCCACTTTTTGTTGCAGAGCAAGATCGTAGATTTATAATTGGCTGCACCGAGGGAGAGACCGCCGATGACAGTTTAGCTGACATTGTAAGCAACTGAGACGTCTAGAAGACGTGAAAAGCGCTATATCAAATGCAAGGATTATTATTATTATTATAATATAAAAGATCATCATGCCTCTCCATTCTAATGATGGTTATCTTATTTTTCTTTGCACCTTTAATCATCAGACACTTTGGGAGTTATGGAAAGTCCAGAAAACTAACAGTACTTGAGTTAAAGATTCGAACAGGGAACGGAACCTCAAATATATCAGTGGGACGAGCAAAAAACAGCTATATCAATTTACATCATTAATCATCAATGTATCATTTTAACCCCTTGGTGGGGAATAAGATCCCTCATGGAGATTAAGAATGAAGAAGGTCCTTCGAGGCGTCTCAAAGCGCTTCACAGACTATTCTGTAAAGTGAATTGACTGCATATTTGTGGGCGAAACGCGGCAGCCAATCCCTGCACAAGGGAGGTTTCTTTACCTGCGGTTTGAACTTTCTACAATATGTAAACCATATTGTACCAGATTGATCTATAAAAAAGAACCTGCCGTGTAACAATACGGTTTTCAAACAGAACTCCCATCACTAATTACAATTTAAAGTGATCATTATTAATTAGGTTTTCTCTTCAGTTTTATAACACCCTCCCCTCAACTAGCCCCCTCCCCCCCTAACGATTGTCAGTATTTATTCCTTTAGGCTGTTGCTCTAGGGGCTAGCCTCATCAAACTGGGAGGTCTACATCATGGCGAGCGGGTGGCAAAATACAACCGTCTGCTGGCTATAGAGGAAGAATTGGCCCACAGGGGAGCATTGGGTATGGGCTGCTTCATTTTATTCCCTTTCAGTCTGTAGAGAATGG
Source organism: Callorhinchus milii (assembly GCF_018977255.1). Taxonomy (NCBI): domain Eukaryota; kingdom Metazoa; phylum Chordata; class Chondrichthyes; order Chimaeriformes; family Callorhinchidae; genus Callorhinchus; species Callorhinchus milii. The sequence goes on from NW_024704748.1 coordinate 2,664,752, forward strand.
GAGACAAAGATTGTGGGAGGAGTAAGAAAAATTGCTCAGCTGGAGGGAATGAGAATCCTGAGAGTCAGCAAACCACACTCTGTCCAAAAGAAAAGAAAGCATCTGGCAAAAAACTGCACTGGTCCGCGTAACTGACAACTTAATGGTACTGGATGCACACATAAATACCAATTGGTTTCAATCAGCAGACTATATCAATGCTCATTTTATTATTGTCCTGCTGAATTTAGTACCTTCACATCAATACCCGTCTCCTAATTTGAACGCCAGCATTATTATAATTGAATTTGCAGTCCACACAGCTGTAAATGTTGAATGCATTAGATTTTCCGGTTGCAGCCAGTGTTCCGTGTGCCTAGTATTTGCTTACAATACTGTGTCAGCGAAGAGTAATTAAGACTGGCAGATCAAAAGTTCAGTAAATGCATAGCAAACTTTTGGGGGAATTCTTTGCTTATATCGTCCATTTAGAATCTGTACCTCAACGTTATTTGGTGTTAATTTGTTATTTTTTGCAGGTCGTGTATCCAAGCATCAATTTCCTGTCGTCGCCAAAGAGATTCCAGAACCTGAAGCTGAACCAGAAAGTTAAACGCAACTTCAGGAATTCTGTGCAGCTCTAAAGATAGCACAAAATTGTTCATTGAAAATGTTCTTTTACTTACAGTGAACAGGATGTAACAGTGGAAATATCCTTGTTCAAATTATAGACCTTTTCTTTTCAGATTTAATTTTAAAAAATTCAGATGAAGAAAGAAAGCTGGTTGTGGATAGTTACGTAATTCCATTCAAATGGTATCATAGTTTGGTTTACAGAAATTTAAGTAGCCCATTTTTTTGCTGTGGTAACCATTCTTTCATTATTAGAAGAGTAATTTATATGTATTTTGATTTGTTAAGCGATCATATGAACTCGAATAACTCCACGTAAATATGTGGTGAACAAAATCGTTTTGTAATTACTAATATTGTGTAATTTTAGGAATGGATATAATACCCCTATATTTTATAGTTAAACCAGTTAAGTAAAAATGAAAGAAATTGAATCAAAATGACAGATGCTAGATTTAATGGTAGTTGCTATTCTCTCATACCTTAGACTGTACTGATGGAAATGTCTCATTAATAAGTATGTTTTATATTTAGAGCAAAAATCACACTTCAAGTAAACTGGTCTCTGGACAGGTGTATTCAGCTCTCAGTTATGTTCTCATGCAGTGTACAACGAGCAAGAATAATTCTTTAATAAATATTCTTCAAAACAAAAACTGGAAATTAAGAGACTGAACTGCCATTATTTGTACAAAAGGAGCATTATATAAAATTTTATTTTGACAAGGTTATTAGCTAAATTAGAAAGGAATAACACGGTATTTGAATTAACACAATGTGACAACACATTCGGGTGATTGAGAGCAAAAGAAAATGGGATCTATCATGCTTTGATCACTAAAATAATTTCTCTTTTCACTACTTGTTTATAAGATACCTTTTTTTTTGCAATGGGAGTCTGTTGGATCCCAGTATGTCTATGAGATAACATCATTATTCTTTAATCGAAAATTAAAATGAATATGCAATTATTTTGCACAAAGACCTACAAAAAGCGGAACAAAGATTAACCCATTGCTCAAGCATAAAATCATTAATTCTGAGCATACCATACAATCGTTGTTTTGCACACAAATTCAAACGAAATATATTTAAGCATCTGATTCATTTATATACTTTTCTCATGGGATATTCTAATATATAGCAGGAGTTTATTAAGCATCATTTAATCTTAAAAACTGAAAGTGCACTGCAGTTGATTTTTAGCATTGTACATTGTTTAAATTTCTTGCAGTTTTCAGAAATAGATGCTCTATTCTTAAAATGTTAAACACAATCTCACAGTTGATATAGATATATAATGAAATACACGTAGAAACTTAGAAAAGATTCATCCAAGACAATAATTTGATTCCTCTAATTAGCCAATTTGGCCTTAAGTAATTGTTTTTCAACAGTTTGCTAAGTACCGTAATCCGCAATTTGCTGGTCACTATATTGTTGGCTGCCTGGAATCGGGGTGATTGGATTGAAAAGGATTTCTTCATTGGTACTTTTAGCTAAATCTCATCCTGCCTACAAAAAAAAAGGAAGGTGGTATTAGTTCAAAGAAGACAGAGGTCAAAATGGTGTCACTTTCTGTGTTCAGACATGGTTTTAACATATCTTAAAATATTCTAAAATAATTGTATAAACAAACATTGATTTTCCAATAGACATTTCTACAATGAGGTCTGAATACTGCAATATTAAAACCACCCTTCAAAGGCCACAGTGTCCTAGAAAGAGGATGTTTTCTGTGTGATATTTGACTATCAGCGAGTACTTATGCAGATCTTTGTGCTAGGAGATAGCTGGAATGAAGTGTGCAAAGAGAGTAGTTTGTTGTCTGTGGAAGAAACCGACTTGATGAATGAAAGATTTTTTTAATTCCATGATTTTTTACACTACGAATCGGGAATATAATTCAAGACAGAGAGTCTGGTCTCCTTAAATATCTAAACTCAACTTGCGTAGTTGCCAGGCTGCGTCCACACAGTTTCCCCTCAGAATTCAAATTGGTCTAACGAAACTACATCAGCTTCTTTTGAATCAGGAGGAGTGATTGTATAGCTTGCTCACTGACGAGATGCAGTGGGTTCTTTTCGTTTCAAGAAATCCATTATGTACAGATAGCAGCTCCAAATCATCCGGTGAGTTTTGGAAGCACAATAAAGGTTGTGCAACATATTCTGGCGAATTTTACACAGCTTAAAGGTCACTAACGTGCGACAACCAACTTGCAGTGAAAGTTTATGCAGATAAGAAATGGATGGTCCGGATATTTTATTCAAGATAATTATTTTCCTGTACTGCAAACAGTTCGATTTTGCAAATAGGTTCTGCAAATAGATTCGATTTTGTTATGGGTGGTGATTTCATCATAGCACAGCTTTTTCCAACTCTGTTCCACTCATTATTTTATAATCTCCCTTTCAGCAAAGACACAGCATTTATAAATGTACTGTTCTGGTGAACGCTCCTATTAATTGGTTTGCATAACATAAGATACTAGCTCCCCAAAACATACATGTGCAGTCTGAAAATGCTACCCCTCCTTGTCAGACAATAATACATTGTTAAAAGTCATTACCAAGAATCAATCTGTTAAAATGTGCCAATGTCAAGTACATTTAACAACACTGCGGCTAAATGGATTGGCAATATATTATTTGAGTATTAGGCTCTCACACTGAACATTATTGAACGGGAAATACTCTTAACATGACAAACTCTGGTAATCTTTCCTAAATGAAAATTATTCCCGATCATGGCTCAGATGATTTCCCCCCCATGTGGTGGGCTCAGAAGCAGGTCTCCTTTTGTGCACATCTAGTTGTGTGGCATCACATCAGAACAGGGTTGTTTTATTCTTCTCTCTCCCGCTCCTGACGGGAACATTTCTCTAGCTATTGGTGTGTAACAGCCTTTTGTTCCAATCCCAATTTAAAGGCTGCCAGTAGGAGGGAAGAAGGAAAACTGTGAGCGCCAAGTTGAAGTTGATTTCTAGCAAATGATTTTCGGATTTTGCCACGGGCAGAATTTTAATTCTCAGTGGGAATTCAACATGTAGTTTCAAGTGGCTTTCATGTCAAATTAAAAATAATTCACGTGACTTCATGCGACATATTTTCGCCCACAGTGATTTATTTCACTTCGCAGTGAATTTTGCGAAACGCTTTGAGACGTCTCGAAAATGTGACTAGGAGCTGTATCAAATGCAATGATGATTATTATTATTATTCCGTAGAAAAAAAATCGACCAAGTTGCAGAATTCAGTTTCCTCTGACTTCTACTTTTCCACAATCATGGTGTAGTTGAATTTTTTTCTCTCTCTCTCGTTAACGGATCCTATAGTAAAGCAACAGGGGGTTTTGTTGCGTACCTCCTTTCTCCAGGCAGAAACGGAGTGGGTGGGTGGGGGAGATCAAAATCTGCCTGGATGAAGAAACGGACTGCAGAGGGACTGGATTAGAGACACAACATCAGCAAAAGAAATGGGAGAATGCGAGCAGTAAAAAATAATGATCGGTGGGGTGGGGGTGGGGGTGGCGAGAGGAGGGAAACAGATGGAAAAAAGCAGAAACAAATGAAAAGCATCTATAGCATTCAGAATGGCAGCTGTCAGAAGACGCTACACAAGAGGGAGGTCACGTCCAGAGCGAAGCAGCGACGGAAGAAACTGAGCGAGGGCGTCTGCATTCAAGGAACTATACCGCAGAAAGAAATATCCTGAACAGATTGAGAGTAACAGGCGATAATCTGTACATGTTAAACTTGATACAGGAAACTGAGAGTAAAGCAAAACAGTGTCCCGAGTCCATGACTGGGAGCACTCCAGACATAATATCGTATTGCACTGGCTTACAAACAGTATCTTACGAAGTTGAGCTGTACCATGCTTTCAGTTCGAAAGATTAAATTTCCTTCAAGGTTAACAATGTTACACTGTAATTGGAATAGAGAATGATTTAAGATCATATTTCCTGCTATTCTGATAGCAAGTGCACTAACTTGCTAACAGATTCATCGGAACAAGGTGTTCCTCCCTACAAATCAACACTTTAAAGCAGATGGCAATTATAGAGATGCAAACAACCAGTAAACGATGAAAGGATACCTTTTCCTGGTGTGTACAGACAGCAGTCAAAGGTACAGCCAAACAAGAGAGAAAGGGAACTAAGAAAAGCCGTCAAACCTCAGCAAAGCCGTGTACAAAGCAGAATGGGGGAAAGATCACCTGGCAAAAGGGTGAATGAATGAGGCTAAATTACAGATGTTCAGAAATATAAATAAAAGCAAATGTGCATCAAACTCAGAATAATAGTCTCTTTTGCTGACTGTAAGGGTTGCATTTGAAATGAGTATAGGGCTGTCACATTACATAGTACAGAGCACAAAACTGTCTATAATTCAGAACAATTTGGCTCTAAATTGGTACTCTCATTCGAGAAAGGCCGAAAGGCTGGCTGGTGAGGGAAGTGGAAAACGTAACAACAGGGAACTTTTGCTCTACATCGAGGTGTCCTCACATTGAAATCCCTCCATGGCTTCGCCCTACTCCATCCCTGCGTCCTCCCGCAACTTACCGGCCACGCGCTCTCTGCTCAACTCACACTGCCCACTTTCACGCCAATGTGGGGGGAAGGGCAAATTTACAGCCATTCTGCCCTACTTAAGAAGATCACAACACCAACAACAATAAATTACATTTGTATTGCGCTTTTCACGTCAGGAGGACGTCCCAAGGCGCTGGACAGTCAGGGAACCGCACCTGAGCTGGTGGTTGGGATCAGGAGGGGTGGAGGGGGGGGAAGGGTAGGAGTAGGAGGGTGACCGAAGGCACGGTCAAAGAGGAAGGTCTTCAGACAGGTCTTGAAGGAGGCAAGGGAGGAGGTGAGGTGGACGGAATGTGGGATGAAGATTTGGTTTGGATGACGAGGGATCTCTGGAACTCCATCCTAGAATCCATCCACCTCGCCTCCCTTTTCCCACCTTTAAAACTTGCCAAAGGGCCTTATCTTTTCGACCTTACTTTCAGTCAGCTTTTCGAACTGAAGTCTGAAGTGCAGGTTAAATGCNAAAAATTAACAAGAAATCATCTCCTGAACTGTTAGCAAACTTACCCTTAAATGCAAGAATTATTATTTCTGTGGAACAATTCAGGAGATTACAACAAAATCATAAGAATACTAATCCTTGCATTTGTTGTAGCGCCTTAACACGTCATCGAGACGTCTCAAAGGGCTTCACAGAATATAATGTAAAGTGAATTAACTGTATATTTCGTGGCCGAAACTTGGCAGCCAATTGCGCACAGCAGTGTCCCACAAACAGTATCGGATTGAGTGACCAATGTATTATATTATTATATTTTTAGAACAAATTATTATCTCCGGAAAAGCGATCCGTCAATTGACTAACTACTGGTCACTGTAAGTACATTTATGTTTTTTTGCTACTATTTATGGCTCTTGGTGCTTTTTTAAAAAAACACACAACTGTTGTTTTGCCTGCTTTATATAGTCCAAATTGTGGATAAATATGTTGCTTAAGTCATTGCACTGAGAAAATGCAACTCATTTGGAGAATCAAACCTCAGCCATATATACTCACAGCAGGGAGTTTGCATTAGTGGATGGCAGCAATCCAGTTATTGATGGGTAGCCAAAATAGGCTGTAACAAATGCTTTCAAGTTATCATTCCTGATCAAAAAGGTTAGAACTAGACTATAATTCATCCACACAAAAAAAGAAAATCTAAGCATCACTGCTGCCTTGCAAGACAAAGCTGAGCTTGTTATGTTAAAAACCAAAAGCAATTGCAGTACGCATCCCATTGTATGCTTCGGCAAGTGTAAATCCTGCACACGCATGCACACAACACATGCACACACACACACACATGCACACAGAGCAATATTTTTGAAAAGATGCAACAGTCTGAATGTGGCTTTGTTACTGAGCCCGGCGCAATTCTATAATATGGGCAGTAATGACTCCTTTTATTCCTCCTCAAAACAATCACGTCATCAATAATTACATTGCAGCAATCGTGGTATTGCAGTACAGATCCTGCAGCTACACCCGATCACATCTTCGCTTATGCAGTGGGACCTGGAATATCTGCCCGCTGATTATCTCCCATCTGTTCATCCTTCTGACTTGGGCACCCGCAAGTGCAAAGAAATCTACCGAGTGAACCGGGCACAATCTGATTTTCAATCACCAGCACAGATTTCTGTTTGAGTGAATGTTAGAGTTTATCAAAAACTGGCTTTTAAAATCCACCTCCTGCCTTGCAAATCCCTCCCAAGGTCTCGCCCTCCCTATCCGTGCAATCTCTTCCCACCCATGCCAAATCCGCCTAATCCCCAAGACCTTCCTTTTTGATGGTGCTTACGGCCACCTCCCCCCTCCGTCCTCCCCCTGGCTCAGGGTTAGACTCCGCCATTGTCAAGCGCTCAGGGACGCTACCCTGAATGAAGGGCACTATAGAAATGCAACTTGTTGGTGTTGTTCCAAATCCACTGCGTCCCCACTCTCTGGAACTCTCTCCCAAAATCCTTTTGCCTTGATCCATCTCTCCATTGCTTCCAAAACCCTCCTAAAAATATCTCTTTGATAAACAAACTCTTCCCTCCCCTGCCAGCTCTCTGAAGTGTTTCAAGACGTTAATCTGACATGAAGGCGCTATTCGATAAATAGCAAGTTGCTAGAATGAGGAATGACCCATTTCCTATTTAATACCTGTAATAAGCTCTTCCCAGTCAGGAAAACCAGTCAGTTCCCCATTTGCTCCACAATCCATCCCACAATTCATCTTTGCTGCTATTCAGAATGAAAAATAAAGATCCCTTTGTGCTTGAGTTTAACCTTTAGAACATTTAATACAGTCAGCGGTTGAGAAGCTACAAAATAAGAAGGACTTTGTTCTGCACGTCATGAATAGTAGCTCAAAATAACAACCGTTAAATACGCATCCCAGGCTGCACAAGAAAGACAGAAGCTTGAGGGGCTGCAAATGTTGAACTAATTCTTACATTTGAAATAGAGCCTTATCAGGTCTTCGAAACGTCTCAAAGCATTTGGGGATTTAGTGTAAAGGGTATGTATAGGAGAATGCGGAGGCGAAATTGCACACAGCAATTGTTCCACAATCAACCATGAAATGAATGACAAATGGTTAGTCAAGGATGCTTGGGATCAACTTCCTTCTCTTTTCGAGTACTGCTGTGAGATGTTTGACGTCTACCTGAACAGGCAGACATGATCTTGATTTAACGTTTCTTCCGAACGATGGCACCTCTGACAATTCAACACGCCTCCCAGTGCTGCACTGGAGTATCGGGCCTGAATAGATAGGAACAAGCCGACAGGACTCAGACATTAATTTAAGCCTGACCCAACCTCACAACACAACAATTTTAAATATTGATTGATCCTTACGGGAAAATAAAACGTACTTTCAGCACCTGCATTTATTTCAATACAAAAACAATCTGGAATAGGAATACGTTCCCTACTGTAACGTCAAAGAGGAATTCTGTCGAGTTAAGACACTGGCAGTGGAGAAGGAGAATTAAATCCTTTAATTGCGCAAAATCATCAGATTAATCAGTCATCTCCATGTGGTCCTTTCTATCAATTGAGCCCTTAAGTGGCAGAAAGCAAATGTTTACCAAGGGCTGTAAGGACAACAAGTATATTGCCAACACCTTCCAGCTAGAATCACCGCAGGAAACACGGGGACTTATGTATTCTTCTGCTACATGAAACATTTCCTATCTCTGTTGGACGACTGGTGTGTTCCCCCATTCAAATTAGAGTCCAGCTGAGATAACTGCTTCCATCAAATCTTTTATACCGAGTTCTCCACAAAAACGTAGCTCACAAAAGGAGACAGCGCCAAGCAAGAACCAGTGGGAGGTGAGGCTTAAGAAAGCTTCAGGTTTTCTGTGCTGGATATTGGATAGTGATCAAGAATGAGAAACCTGGTGGGTTTGTCCTCTGCACCCCCCCCCCACCCCCCCGCACACACACACACACACAGACTGAGAGACATTTATGTGTGTTGGAAACGGGGCATTTCCGAGGTTATTCAAAAGCCTTGGAAAACATAATTGAAGCTTTCTGGCTTGCCTCTGAGTCGAAACAAGAGAGCTGGGGACCCAGTTCAAGCCAGAGCAGAAGCCCAGAGTCTGTAAACACAGCGCAAAACAATGACATTGTGAATCAAACAGGTTTTTTGTTGCTTCAGTTTTACTGCTGTTGCCACAGTCCAGCTCTCACTTTGTGCATGCCACAGGTGCATGTGTCGGACTACATGTACACGCACCAGCACAAAGCGTTTTTTCCACCCAATTGTCATATCATTTCTTCCGTCTTTCTTCTTGTTCTGAAACCGATTATCATAACCTTACCTCACCCCCCACCTCTACCCAATTCAGCCCTTCTCATACCATCTCCCTCCACAATGGGCTCTTGAACAGAGTAACCTTTCAAAGGTTGCTTTGCCCACAAAATACACTTTACAGTATATTCTGTGAAACCCTTTGAGTCATCTCAACGATGCAATAAGGCGCTATATCAAACACAACCATTATTATTACTCGAAACACTTCTGGATTGAGAATGAATTCGCTGAATATCCTCCACATGGTTTTGGCAGCTGGATTGCAGCGAGATTCAAATTATTCCAATTCTCTCTCCAAAAAATAAGAAAAAAGAAATAGTAATAAAAATTTGGTCACTCAATCCACGACTGTTTGTGGGACGCTGCGGTACGCAATTGGTTTCCGCTTTCACCCACAAAACATACAGTCAATTCACTTTAAAGCATATTCTGTGAAGCACTTCGAGACGTCTCGAAGACGTGATAAAGCGCTATAACAAATGCAAGGATTATTATTATAAATTGTGAGTGACAGTGCCAGAGAATGATTGCCTCTTATTCCAAATCCCTCCACCTTGACTGGGATTAGCTGAGCAAGCTGAGACCAGGGGCCGAAAAAAATAACTCGCAGAAACCTTACAAGCCCAGCTGACATGAAATAAAGACTCCACCGCAACAAAATGCTTTCTGTGACAATGGTTCTGTAGTTCCCAGCACCTGGTCACTTCCACCTCTGACCTAATAAGTGCTTTGTTTTTTTCGTCACCTGCTGACTCAGTGATGAAAAAGTAGGAAGCTCCAATCTACTAATTACTAGCCACAAGCAGGGATTTATATAAAGACACAAGGCTCCCCAAGTCTCCGCACAGAAACTTACCCTAATAAGCATTCATTATAATTTCAGGGGAATAAAACAGTCACTCAATTCAAAATGTTGTGAACACAGTCCTAGTAACAGTCATTTATTTGCAGGTCGCTGCAAATAACTGGGTTTATTGCCCGTGGTCTAATGTGCTCCTATTGTTTGACGTACGGTTTTCGTGGTGGGAAGGGGGAAAGGGAGGTAAGACAAGAGTTAACAAAAATTGGTGAGTAACAAAATAAGTGGATGTCCTAATACAGCACAGTACAGAAAGACCCACACAGTAGATTTAATGATTTACCCTACAATCGGAAGTCACGCTCAAATTTATGCTGGTACTTACAGATACCAAAAGGCTGATGTTCAGAAGTAAGCTTATCAATAATGATAATAGTATTAATAATAATTCTGGCATTCGATAGGGCGCCTTATCACGTCGTCGAGGCGTCTCAAAGCGTTTCACAGGATTAAACCGTAAAGTGCAGAGAGCGTGTATTTGTAGGCGAACTCAGAAGCCAATTTGGGCACAGCAATTTTTCTGCAAACAGACATGACTTTGTCTGGAGGTGGTGGGGGGGTGGGGGGGTGGGGGGGTGGCGGGGGGGAATTGTCGGCCAGAGCAAAACTCACCGATTGCATAAACTTTCAAGAATTTCAGCTTCAGCTATCGCTTCCCGTGCATTTGATCTGCGAGGAAGTGTACGCTTTCATGTATGTAAAGCATTTACTCAGCCCAGTAGGAGAGGTTTTTAAACCAGGTTTAACACCACGGGTTTTCCCACAGCACTTTACAATGCAGGACGGGTCAAATACTCACAAGGATTATTACCAATTATAGGCAAAAGTGTTTCCATGCCCTTGGGCTGTTGAACAAGTACAGTCAAGTTAGTAGTGGTGAGCTGTTGATAACGTTGATATTGGAGAACATTGGTCAGGCTCGACACAAGGTAAAGCTTTCAGGGTTTGGGAGGCAGGTTCTCTCCTGGCTGGCAAAATGAAGTGTAACTATATGGTTTGCCTTGCTTCAATAACAGATTCCTTAATAAAGATATTCAATGGCTATTGCATTTGCCTACAAATACAATGACTACACTTTACCCTAAATACTGCGAAGTGCGTTAAGACACTGACCACCTGATAAGGCGCCATATCAAACTGAAAGATTATAGTATTTATATACTATACATTGCACAGACACACTATATCAGATAGATCCCCTTGTATGGTTTGTATTTGAAAGTTTATTATAGTGCTACAATAATCTGCGGATTTCCCTCTAAGCCAGAAAAAACATAAACAATATATATATTAAATAACGTGGCAAAATATCAGTATACCTGAACTTTAGTGAGGAGCCCAATCTCTTTAAAGATCCTATACGTCGCAAAATAATAATAATTCTTGCATTTGATATATTGCCTTATGGCTTTGAGATGTCTCAAAGCTCTTCACAGAATATACTCTGAAGTGAATTGACTGTATATTTTGTGGGCGAAACATGGCAGCCAATTGCAGGAGGCTGCGTCCCACAAACAGTCATGGATTAAGTGACCAAATTATTATTATTTTTAATTTTTTTTTGAAGGAATCAGCCAATCGACTAACAACCAGGTTTGTACTTACTGCTAGGTAAACAGAGGCCCACCGAGTAAGGAAATTCGGCCAACGTTTCTCCCTGCCCAGGAATCGAACCCAGGTCCTCTCGCTCGCGAGGCGAGTGCTCTCACCACGAAGCTACTGGACTCTAAAATCATCATTTGCGATCAAATCTGTACGCTTAACTCCAGCAGTTCAATGGTTAACCGGGGAAAGTGAGAACCTGCTTATTTTAACAGCAAAGAGTTTATCCCGAAGTGTCATTTTTCAATCGGTTAATAAGCAGGCAGTGGGCTAAATGAGAAAGTGCACGTAACTCTTTTATATCATCTAACAACCGTGACAGGCTGGAACAGCAAAATGCAAGGTGCTTTTCAGTTTCAATTTAACATGCATTGTGCCTGCATTTTGCCCAGGTTTATTTCATTTCCTTCCCGGTTAAGGTAATTTGCGCCTCATTTGGTAGAATAAATTATAGAGGAGGATAAATCATTGGCACCTTCGCTGCTTTGGGGATAAAGTTAATAAGAACCTAATCTTTGGAGCCCAGACAGAAATCCGCACACCTTGACAAAAGACACATCCTGCAAACACTCACTTGCGCAAATCAAATTTGTTCCTGTTATTTGTCCACTGTACAACGGGCATTGTGGCTCGCAAACGGACTGTGAAATAAATTTAATCAGCAAGAACAGGATGCTGGTGTACAGCACGGCCCCACCTTACATGGTCTGGACTCGCTTTGCTCAGCAAATTTGCTCAGCAAAATCAGTTCAGCGGCTGGAACATCTGCTCACACGCTCACACTCATACATTGAACCCACTGTCCAATTTGTCTCTCGGGTTTCACGATTCCTCACACCATTCAAGAAATGATCACTTGTCCTTACAAAAGAGAGAGCGAGAGAGAAGGACAGACAGAGAGAGAGAGAGAGGAAGAGAGAGGCGGAGAGAGACTGCTACAATGGAATGCAAGAACATCAGTAATAGGACATGGATCAGGAAGCAATTTCCGTTCCTATTTGTACTGACTTAACCTCTTTTAACTCCCCTATAATCGTTGAGAGGCAAACACCTGTAAAAGCTAGATTTATTTCACAACAGTACAAGACATCAAAGCTTCAATTACCAATGACTGCAACCAACTGATCTCCCCCCACTAATTCACTTACTCACTTTTTTTTATGTTGATGAACTATCGGACATCCTAGTACTGTATGCGACAGAGGACAGAATTACTGTCACTTGAGTAGAAAAAACAAACACGCTGTTTTTTTCACAAAGGCTTATACGCTAAGACTGAAGTGTTCACCTTTAAGTTGGGGTTAATATGACACTTGAAGTCACAACAGGAGTCACCGAGTTCATTTCCTTTAGCTTCTGAGTTTCATTTTGAGTCAACTAAACTTTTACATATATTATATATACTATATATTATAAAGTATTATATATATATTTAAAAAAGTGTGGCATTTGGACATGGGTGATATAAATTATCAAGTCATAAATAGATAAATTCAATTATCAACACAAATTGGGTTTATCTATTTATCTATGAATCTGTTCAATTACATATATATATATAATATTGCCTTTACTTATCATGTTTCAAAAATGGAAAACAATCACACAGATGGAATTTGTTGCAAGTAAACTTTGATGTAAATTTAGCACCAATGCTTTTCTAGCATAGTGGAGATGTAATAATCTAAATGTCAGCAGGTAAATAATAATAATAATAATCTTTGCATTTGATTTAGTATCATTTCAAATATGTGAATTTCCATGTGTCGGTGACACACATGGAACTCTCAGTCTGGTTTGTATACTCTGCAGCACATGGATGGGTTTCCCAATGTCTCAGACACCCAGATGGCCAAAACAAAAATTGATGCAGCAACTCGGCACATCATTATGGGGTCTTAATAATGATAATAATCCTTGCATTTGATATAGCACCTTATCACTTATTCGAGACGTCTCAAAGCACTTCACAGAATATACTGTATGTTTTGTGGGCGAAACGCGGCAGCCAATTGCGCACAGCAGTGTTCCACAAACGGTCGTGGATTGAGTGGCCAAATTATTATTATTTACTTTTATTTCAAAAAGGGATTATTACACCCCAGAAAAGCGATCCGCCAATCGACTAACAACCAAGTTCCTACTTACTACTAGGTAAACAGAGGTGTGTGGAGTAAGGAAACTTGCCCAAAGTTTCACCCTGACCGGGAATCGAACCCAAGTCCACTCGTTTGCGAGGCGAGTGCTCTAACCACTGAGCGACAGGACTCCAGGGTCTTTAACGAATTTCCCAGGATTTTAATACTCCTACTCAGCAGACCATCTTGTTCGTGGTGCTGCAAGAACTAAGTTATTCTGAAATGGGCTGATTATTGATGAAGATGGAGCACCAGAATCATGTACCTAGTTCTCTTTTTTTCTTTACTTCATACATGCAGGTTCTACAAAAAAATTCAAGATATCTGAGTAAGTAACAGGACACAATGAGAATTACTCTACAAGTGCAGAGAAGGAATGCCTTCTCGGGCGGCATTTTCCCTGGCAAAAATTGCCGCAGGCTATTTTCCCCCCCCAAATGTGTGTTCAAAAGTATATTTAGAGACACAGAAAGCATGAATTGTTTAGCGGAAATTAACAGCGAGGAACAACAACGACAAGAACAACAAATGACATTTGTATATTGCCTTTGACGTCCCTGGAAAGGGCTGGACAGTCAGGGATTTGGACCCGAGCTGGGGGTTGGGATCAAGAGGGTTGCAGGGCGAGGAGGGTGAGGGTAGGAGGGTGATTGAAGGCACGGTCGAAGAGGAGGGTTTTGAGACAGGTCTTGAAGGAGGCAAGGGAGGGGGAGAGGCGGAGGGACTGTGGGAGCAGAGAGGCTGATCTAAAACAACAAATCTAAATGCACCGGAGGCTTCGATCAGAACTCACAGATTGTTAAGGCTTGAGCAGTCATCTCCTTCCTCTTGACTTGGACCTGAATTGGGAAGAGGCGTTTTGGGGTTCGCATTCTTGCTCAGCTCCCTCTTCAAATGGGTGCGATTAAACCCCTTTCTAATGAATTCGTTTCCCGTGTTTAAGGTGGGCATAGACTGGGACATCATTCCCATTGTTCCACGTGATGAACCTGAAATAAAATACATTCGTGACTCTCCACTTAGATTTTTACCGTTGGATGGGGGTTTACCGTTGCTTCAACTTTTAAACACAGTGCGCATACTTCAGTTAAACCAGTAAAACGCCCACAAAATATACCAGTCAATTCACTTGACAGTATATTCTGTGAAGTGCATCGAGATATCTTGAGGACGTGATGAGGCGCTATATCAAATGCAAGGATTATTATTATTATCACACTATTATCCCACTACGCCTCAGAGCACCTTCTCAAAAACTCCTGCCCAAATAGCTTTGAATGGCTTATGTAATAATATAATTATTATTTTTGAGACATCTCAATACACTTCACAGAATATACTGTAAATTGAGTTGACTGAATATTTTGTGGGCGAAACGCGGCAGCCAATTGCGCACAGCAACGTCCCACAAACAGCTGTGGATTAAAGTGACCAAATTATTATTATTATTTACTTTATTATTAAAAAGGGATCATTACACCTGGAAAAGCTATCCATCAATTGGTCCTATTGCTTGAGAGGTGAGAGCTTTAACAACTGAGCTACAAACTACTCTTCTGCCGTTATATTATACGGTCTGGAATGCCCTGCCCGAAAGGGTGATGGAAACAGATTCAATCACAACTTTCAAAAGGGAATTGGATAGTTACTTGAAAAAGAAAAATTTGCAAGGCTATAGGGAAAGAGCGTGGGAGTGGGACTGATTGGGTCACTCTTCCAAAGAGCTGGCACAGCCACGATGGGCCGAATAGCCTCTTTCTGTGCTGTAATATTCCATGATTCTAAGATTATCAGAATGAAAATGTTTAGCCCTCTTTTAAAAGTTACGAATTAGACTGCTTAGAATGGAGGAGAATTTCCGCCCAGGTCCAGATTTGCTCTATTTATGCAGCATTTCTGAGGGTCCACTATTTAGTAAATTGTTGAATTCAGTGGTTTGAGGTTGAACCCTGTTTTCCGTTGTTCTCAAAAAACAAACCTTATAGAAAAACAGCTTCAAAATGAAGGCTGTGTTTGAGAATTTTGCCGAAATCTTGTGGCTCTGAAACACTATATAAATAGAGTAAATCTAAAACCAGGTGGAATTTCCACCCCCTTTTTCCACGGTCAAAAATGTCTATTTTATAAAAGCTAACATGAACGATCTTCATTCAGAAATGGTTTCACATGAACTAAAATAGGCTTATTTCTATATTTACTGAGTCGACAACAACAGCTTGTGTTTATATAGCGCCCTGCACACAGGATGTACCTTGGAGCACTGTAAACAAGCGAATGGCATCTTTCACAACAACTTGGATTTATATTGCGCCCCTCACGCAGGGCAGAGTCTCAGAACGCTTGACAGTGGCAGAGCCTGACACCGAGCCAGTGGGGTGGTGGTGGGGGGGGGTTATTGTATGTATGGTCTTCAGGCGTGGACCTGAAGACGGTGGGAAGGAGAGGGCAAGGCGGAGGAATTGAGGGAGAGTGTTCCAGACTTTCGGGGCTCAGTGGCTGAAAGCGCGGCCACCGATGGTGACCTTTTAGAAGGGATCACTTGATACAACAAAAGATTGCTATTTTTTTTACAAAAAAGAGAGAAGGCACTGAGCAATGAGGAAGATTTTCCACATGTCGTGCAGACCCGCAGCAATTCCACACCAGACGGAAACCGAAGGACTTGCCGTGATTGACGTTATTCTCTGTCGATGCTTTCCTGACCCGCAGAATCCTCTCCAGTTCATTTTCCTCTGTGACCTCTTTAACAGTTGTCAACGTTCCAGCTTTACTCGATTTCTTCAGGAGAGAAGCAACAAATTATACACAAATACAGTTTAAAGTCAGAGCAATGGAAGCTGGCTCCTCGGATTATTTGCCTTCATAAACTTAATGTACACTTAAGAGTAGTTGCCGTTAAAGCAGGAAGGACTAACAACTATTTCAAGGTCAATAAATACGTGCAAGGAGTGAAATCCCACCTGGTCCTAGATTTACTCTATTTAAAGGTAGCTTTTCAAAGTATGCAGAGTTTGGCAACCATTTTTGATAGAGTCGATCGGAAAAAATTATATCCACTGGCAGGTGGTTCGGTAACCGGGGACATAGATTCAAGATAATTGGCAAAAGAATCAGGGGGGAGATGAGGAGACTTTTTTTTAATATACACACAGTTGCTGTCTGAAATGCACTGTCTGAAAGGGTAGTGGAAACAGATTCAACAACAACATTCAAAAGGGAATTGGATAGTTACTTGAAAAAGAAAAAACTTGCAAGGATATAGGGAAAGCTCAGGGAGTAGGGGGCAGGGGGGGGGGGAGTGGGACTGATTGGGTCGCTCTTCCAAACAGCCGGCACAGGCACGATGGGCCGAAATGGCCTCCTTCTGTGCTGTAATATTCTATGATTCTATGAATTGTTGGACCTCAGTTTTTACTTTCAAGCTTGTTTCCTGTCATCCTTAAAAACAAGAAATTAACATAAAACCGACTTCAAAACGGAAGACTCAATTTGAGAATTGGACAAAAGGAGTATATCTAGACCCGATAAGATTTGTACGCAGGAGTGTTTAAGGTGAATCGCCTCTTAAAACAGGTCACTGTTTGCACGTGACTTTCGGATGAAGAATGTTTTTGGCCAATATGATCTCACCCTTCCAGGATACCAACACTGTCATCTTACTGTTGTTGCAGCGTCTCATCATTTCTTAACTTATTCCAGTGCACTACCATCCTCCTGGTACCGCTTCCAATGATCAGTTACCCGAGCTACGTAAAGAAATATATCCTGGTTTCTGCACTAAAACTGCCTTTCACAGCTCGGACCTGCGACATCTTTTTCGGCTGTCTTGGAAGAGTTGACAAGGCTACATTTTTTTTTGTGAATGAGTAGATGATCGACAATTACCCCCAGTCAAAGCAAGCTAGTATTCCGTCAAAGGGGAACTTTTACATTAGGCTCCTGACATTCTCTCTGGATTAATTCAAAAACACCAACAGCAAAATCACAAACAATCAATACAGCTACATCACTTTGCTCCGATCCATGTTAACCTGACGGTTATTAATTTGTCAGAACAAAATTGTACAGTTGTTTCAGAGAGAGAAAAAGAGAGGAGAGAGAGAGACCCTTAAGCCTTACCAACATTCCTTTGAGCTCCTGTACAGCACTTTCCTGAGACTTGCGCATGAACACGGGAGGCTAAAAACAAACAAAGGGGAAGCAATTAACAGATCACCTGAAAAACTGCGGCAGCCTGGCTCAGTTGTTGGTAGCACTCTCGCCTCGGAATCAGAAGCTCGTGGGTTCAAGCCCCACGTCGGGTCTTTGAATTCACACAGTCTAGGCTGACACTCCAATGCAGTGCTGGGGTGTGTGCCACAGTGTAAGAGTTGCCGTCCTTCGGCATGAGATCTTAAACCTAGTCTGCCTGTTCGGGTGGGCTCTAAAGACACCCGTGGCACGATTCGGAAAGAGAAGGAAATTTCTCCCAATGTCCTGGCTGACAATCCCACAAGATAATATTCACTTATACGTCTGTCTGTGGGATGCTGCAATGTGCAAACGGACTGCCACATTTATCTGCAAGATACAGTCACCAGAATCCTGTGAAGAGCTTTGAAACGTTCTCTTGTTGTGAAAGACGTTATACCAAACCGAAGGATTGTTATTACTACTGTTACTTAGTGGGCTGAAAAGGATTGCCTCACTGAAATAATCTGACATTAGTTTTTTTTTAAGGAGAATAGCGATTGAATGAAAACAAAGCAATGTGCTTCAGTGCAAACCGTTTTCGGGAACTGAAATAATAGAACGAAATAGCATTTGCTGCAAAGAAAACGAGACAATAATGTGCTTACAAGTTATAACATTCAAACTGTTTGAAACCTTGAAGAGTCTCGACTGACTTATTTAATCTGATCTTCAGCACGTGCAAGTGATGAAGATCAGATTTAGGTCGGCCGAAAGGCATCTTTATAATAATAATAATCCTTGCATTGATAGAGCTTTATAATGCCTTCGAGACGTCTCAAAGTGCTTCACAGAATATACTGTAAAGTGAATTGACTGTATATTTTACGGTCAAAACTATACGGGCATCCAATTTCCTCTTTCTATGCCATACAATTCTATGACAATGAAGCGAAATCAAATTGAAATCCAATTAATGCTTTCAGACAGATGTTAATTCACTCCTGAACTGTTCGTACACTTCCACAGTGCGGGTTTCAGTTTAGAATAATGTGCAATGTAGTGAATCACGTTTGAAAAACGAATAATACTCCTTGCATTTGATTATTGCAAAAACTGGCTATTGCTTGGCTTAGTTTTGCAAACTAAAGGTAACAAGAAAAACCCATTGCTATTACCCTGTCCGTGTGCTTAACTTTCCTAAGGTTAACCCCCTTCTTAATTCGTTCCATCATTTCATCGACTGCTTGTTGCTTCAAGTCCTCCAAACTGCCTCCTGTGCATCAGGAAAGATTTAAAGCATGATTAATAACATGATAAAACTGTACAACTCCAATATTACAGGTATTCTGTACACATGCATTTTTTTTGCCCACCCATAACTGTAGATGCATGTACTGTACTAGAATGGCATCTGTGCCCGAGTTACTCTGTTAACTGGTTAATATGGTTGTTAAAATAGTGGGATCTCTGTGGTGCTGGGCTATCTGACAATTGATGATGTCTGGAAGGATGATGCAAGTCAGACTTGGGAGATATAAGTACCCTCATCCCCAGTAGCCAAAGCCCGAGTTGGTAGAAAATGTGAAGAGGCTGCGGACAGTTGAGTACTCGTCAGTGAGTTACAGAAGCAAGCTCTGGTTGGGGAAAGCCATCCTCAGCAAGTTAAGGGTTAACGAGTTTAATAATATCCCGGAAAAACTTTTCTTTACACAAATCAGATCCCACTTTTTGAAGATCGTCTGCTGAACAGTGCAGAACGGAGAGACGCTGGGAATCCAGGAGAGTGAGAACATTACTAAGTGGGGGAAAGGGAAAAACCTAAGCTAAAACTCATTAATCCACACTAAGAAGCAGATTACTGCCAAAGAGCAATGAGATCAACTGGCAGTGCAGACATTAATTAATATGCGGTGAATGTCTGCATGGAACATGAGCAGATGAAAGGGTTTACTGTCTGAGCGCTTAAATTGCCGCTAGTGGTCAAAGAGTGGGTGGGAGCTGATCGGCAAAGCCAAGCAGAAGCACTGTCCTTTCACCTCTGGGATCCGGGGTCAAATTCAGCCCAGACGGATGGGAAGAGGAGTAAAGGGAAAATAATGAATCCCATCTGATTACTGCAAGTGTCCTGAATGGAACAGGTTCAGATAGCGTCAACACAGCTCCAAGTGCGAACAAGGTTCACGCACACAACAGACTGGCCAGAGTGTGAATGTGACACACACTGACAATCTCAGGTTACCTATTAGGATTCTGATGTTCTCGACTGACCTTGTGTTTAAGGCAACAACAACAACTTGCATTTACACAGCCGGGAAGCGTCTTGGAGCGCTTAACACTGGCGGAGCCTGACACCGAACCTGGGGTGGGGGGGTGGTGAGGGGAGGGAGGAGGTGATGGTAAGGATTGGAAGGTCTTCAGTCGCGATCTAAAAGAAGGGGAAGGAGGGGTCAAGGCGAAGGACCTGGGGGAGAGGGTTCCAAAGCTTCGGGTGGCTGGAAGCGTAGTGGCTGGAAGTGCGGGTACCGATGGTGGAGCGGAGGGGATGAGGGGCAAAGCAGAAGGCCAGAGCCAACCGAGCGGACACAAGAGTAGAGAACACTTATTCTGAACCACACCCATGCTGTTATCAGTTTGGAAGAGCTCCTTACATTCAATTGGTCCCAATAATGGAATACTTTCCTTTTTCCAGGACAAACGTTATTCAGCCTTGATAATAAGGATAAATTAAAAGATTCCAGCATAACTTTATAAAATGCTTATTTATCGCCCTCTCCTCAGTCCCATTTTGCAACACGTACTACAGTGGTTCAGTCTGTGGTCCGAGGCACAGGGAGAGGAATGTTTAGGTGTTGTTTTTTCCCCCCACGCAAATGCAGATTTAGAAACATAGAAACAGCAGGAGGCCATTCAGCCCCTCGAGCCTGTTCCGCCATTCTAATAAGATCATGGCTGATCTGCACCTCGAGTCCAATTATCCGACCCTCTGGGATTTAATTTAAATCTTTAATTTAAGACTTAGAAATTTGCCTCTTTAATGCCGGCTTTTGCCGCTTTGCCTAAACTTGCTGACTTTCGGGGGCCGGGCTGTGCACATCGCTGAAGCCGAGGTAAATGCCTGCAGTTTAGTCCAACAGTTTTTTTCTTTCAGCCGACGGCTAGTTAACAAAGAAGGTGGGCCGAACTCGCCCTCTCATAAAGCGCGTCAAGAGAGCGAGCGTGGGGGCAAGACTGCATTGCAAAGGCAACAACTTCTCAGCTAATGCGTTTGTCAGCTGGTGACACAACGAGCCGTGAACTAGGTGCTTCACGAGCGCAATTGTTTTTAAACTATTTGAGCTCGGCCAGCTGTACACCGCGAGGTGTGAGCTCAGACGTCAATGGATAAGGTGACCTTTTGGGCGGTCCATGAAACGCAGTGTAAGTCCAAGCTGTTGTTGTTGTTGCAATTATCTTAGATTTAATGGAAAAAAGTTCAAATTAATTCCAGCATTGATGTTACTACATTTCCATTCATTCCCCTCCCTCCCTCGCTCTCTCTCCCTCCCAAACCAATGGTCCTTTATTTAAGGTCTTTTCAATGAAACTAACAATTACAGGGTTTCCATATTGTTGCTTACCCAATGTATTTGAAGAGTCCTTTTCAGTACCAGACACATTGTATGATCGGGAAGCCTGTTGCCTTTTATAAACCAACGCCATAAGATTTCTGTTGGAATGAATAATAATAATAATCATAATCATGATGATAATAAGGCTATGCATTTATACAGCAGCAAGCCAGAGGCAAATTACTCTACAAGAAAAACATACAGCACAGCACTGAACTTCTCCAAAGCACTTTAGCAACGATGTTGGTGCAGCCATAAGGTGGAAGACAAACAACACACACACAAACCCTAGCGGAAAATCTTCCAAGATGCCTATAAAAGTTGAGGTGAAGTTACAATTTACATAGAACGATATGCCATGGAAATGGACAATTTGGCCCAACCGGTGTTGTTACTCCATAGGAGCCCCCGCCCCATCTATTCACCTCTCCCACACGCCATTCGTGAATATTTTACAAGCAATTCCGAGTATAATGTCTCATATTAAGTGATAAGATGTAAAAACAGAATCTTCATTTAAGACAGGCAATCCGATTAATATTATTAGCATTGTTGATTACTTCAACATTTTAATGCAGTGTAAGCCTAACATACATTGCAAAATTGCACAAATTCATTGCTAAGAGTTGTAGTGGGTAGGTGAGGGGGGTGAAATACTACTTGTGAGAGTTATTACTTGAGTGGATTTGAAGTTGTGGTCGAAGGAGGTGGGAGCGGAGGTGGTGGTGGAGGAGGCGGAGGCTGTGGGTTGGCTGCGAGGTGGATTTGCTTCTGCAATTCGTCAACTGTAATAAGAGAAATGCCAAAGAAAATTCTCTGTTACTGTGGCAATAGTCACAATGCAAAGCGATCAGCAATCAACCGCCTCGGAGGGACACAGAAAAAGGGGTGAGCATCATCAACATCACTAAAGAACAGTTACGGGCAGAACATGTAATAATAATAATAATAATCCTTGCATTTGATACAGCGCCTTATCGCATCTTCAAGACGTCTCAAAGCACTTCACACGATATACTGTAAAGTGACTGTGTGTTTTTGTGGGCAAAACATGGCAGCCAATTGCGCACAGCAGCGTTCCCACAAACACCCGTAATTAAGTGACCAAATTATTATTAATTGTTTGAGGGGATTATTATCCCCGGAGAGTGATCCGCCATTCGATTAACAACCGGGTTCCTACTTACTGCTGGGGAAACAGGGTTTTTCTGTTGCAAGAGAATGACCTTTTCCTTTCCTTTAATATTTAAGAACGATTTCCGATAAAATACTTCTTGTGCTGAAGCAATGTAATAATAATTCTTGCAGTTAATATAATACCTTTCACAACCGGGGCTGGAAAGGGCAGTCAAAGTCTTGAGACAGACAATAAAAGTGTCTGTCTGAGGGAAGGGGGGAAAGAGAGTCGGAGGGACTCCGGGATGGAGTTGATACAATATGCATTTGATATGCAAGGATTTACACTAATAATCCTTGAATGCGACATAACGCCCTATCACGTCTTCGAACACTTTACAGAATATATTATAAAGTGAATTGACTGTATATTTTATGGGCGAAACACGGCAGCCAATTACATACAGCAGTGCCCACACAAACAGTCATGGATTGAGTGACCAATTTTTTTTCTTTCGGAAGGATTATTACCCCTGGAAAGTGATGACTGAAAGTGCAGTCAAAGTCTTGAGACAGACTATAAAGTGTGGAAGAGAGTCGAAAGGACTCCAGGATGGAGATGATACAATGCATGGATTGTTACGGTTATTGGAAGCTCTTTCTATGGCTTGAGTTTTTCACGCCGTATCACGTCTTCGAGACGTCTCAAAGTGCTTCAGAATATACTGCGAAGTGAATTGACTGTATATTTTGGGGGCGAAACGTGGCAGCCAATTGCGCACAGCAGCGTCCCACAAACAGTCGTGGATTCTATTCTTGGCTCTCTGCACTTTAGCTGCACTTAAACCACTTACTGGTATGTTTCAGATCGTTCCCTCTCTGCTCAGAGATTTTGCATTTTAACTCGAGTTCTTTCTTGTCTTCCTCCAAAAGGTCCAGCCTTTTCAGCAGAGCGATCATCTCCTTCTTCATTGGTAAGTTTTTTAACTGTTCTTCCTTATCCTCCATCTTACAGCAAAAAAAAAGCAAAGGTCTTATACACATTCACCGCTTAAGATCAACACTGTTCATCACTCAGTGACCAGACCAACAAATACTATATATTGTCTTTACTTACAACAAAGAAAATTTGGCATATAGTGTGAAGCCTATATATCTATAATAATATAATCCTTGTGCTTGATTTGGTGCCTTTCTTAATGCAAGAGATATTTCTTGTAGGGAGCACTTCACAGGATTACTGTAAAGTGTAGTGACTGTGTGTTTTTGTAGGCGAACCCACCAGCCAATTTGCACACAGAAAAACTCCCTTCTTTTGACATTGCGCTGGTGGAAGATGACTGTAAGGACCTTTGTGATGCTGTGAGGTGGAAGGAGGAGACTGACCATAACATTATTATGACAATAATAATAATCTTTGCATTTGATATAGTGCCCATCGTTGAGACTTCTCAAAGCAATTCACAGAATATACTGTAAAGAATAGTGATAGTGTATTTTGAGTTGATTGCTGTATGCTGGGGGCGGAGGGGTGGAAAGAGGAAATTAATTTTTATACGGGCGTTTTATACACCAAAAAAATTGCACTAACTTCCAAACAATTGGCAGAAGGATTATTGTTTTATGGCCTTGTTGTGCGGGCAGACAGTCACAGTTACCCTAGTCTTTGAAACAATCCTAACTTTCCCCATTAAACATTTGTTTGCCTTCATATTTATTCAATATTTTGACATTAATACAAGTAAATTAACTACAACATAAATAATTTCCAGTGAAAAGTTTAAAAACGAACGTCTTCAAACAAGCTTTCGTTAGACAACGTTGGGCAAGTTTCCTTACTCCACACGCCTCAGTTTACCTAGGAGTAAGTAGGTACCTGGTTGTTACTCGATCAGCAGATTACTTTTCTGGGAGTAATAATCCCTTAAAAATAAATAAATAAAAAAGAATAATTTGGTCACTCAATCCACGACTGTTTGTGGGACGCTGCTGTGTGCAATTGGCTGCCGCATTTCGCCCACAAAGTATACAGTCAATTCAATTAACAATATATTCTGTGAAGCGCTTTGAGACGTCTCGAAGACATGATAAGGCTCTGTATCAAATGCAAGGATTATTATTTATTATTATTTCATAGTGTTAAACTGCCAATAGAACATAGTGGCGCGGCTTTCACTAGTTCTTTTTGTTTCATTTTTGTATTTATTTTCAGCTTCCTTCGCAAGTCTCTCTCAGCAGAAGCTGCAGCAAGTTAGCGAAGCCATTTGGACTATATACCTGTACATTAAAACCTGATTCAGCAAAAGCTTGTACTTTCTGGTAATGAGTGATGGACTGCGGGCACTAAGGTGCAGCGATTATTGTCCCAAGTGCTCATCCTTCAGTGCTCATGTCTTCACACGGTTGTTTAACTAATATTAAATAATATAAGAACCGGTTCAAGAAAATTGTAGTCACCAGTTGAACCAAGTCATCCACATACCACTTTGAAGCTGCTCTATCAGAGACTCTCTATAGCTCATTCAATCGCGCAAGGAAATGTTCAGCAAAGTTTCTCCCAAAGGAGTAAATCAAAATCAAGATCAGAATATATAATGTGACTTGATCTACATTATGCAACCATTGGCTTTTCTTGGTATGACATTTCATTGGTCTCAATAGTTCTGAACTGTCCTGCTCAATTAATACTGTGAGCCCTCATCTCCGACCCCTCCATGACACCATCAGTGGCCATGCCATCAGCCGCTATGGGTCTCTGGAACTCCCTACCTCAATAACCTCCACCTCACCCCATCTCTATCTATCTTTACATCCCACCTTAAGACCCATCTCTTCGACCGCACCTCAGATCACCTCCCCTCCCCAGTCTCTCTTGCTCAGTGACTATCCTGTGTGAAGGGTGCTGGATAAATGCAAGTTGTTGTAATCCACAAGGCATTTAATTGTCTCTATCTATTTTTTACCCTCCATTCCAAGACAGATACTCGTGCACTTATCCAGCACTTCCAGGTTTTTAAAGACTATGTTACCTCCACACCCATTGTTAAGCAAAATAGTACCGAAACCAAAGCCCCAAAGAACCAAACTAGACCACTAACTGGGCTAACTGGATGGTTCCAGAGTTGGACAAAAAGCATACAAGAAGATCATGAAAGAGCGCAACTTTGTGTTTCAGATTTCCAAAATCTACAGTATTTTGAGTTTTATTTATGGTTAATTCACTGCCACGTCTCTTCTAGGAATGTCTATCTTGAAGACGTTTTGCTCTTCTCTTTAGATGCTGCCTGACTTGCTGAGTGTTCCCAGCAATCTCTGTTTTAGTTTAAGATCATAAGAGAGATTTGGGTGAAGAAGGTCTTTTAGCCGATTTGATCTCATCCTTTTAAAATATCCACCCTATTGTTTTCCCATCACAGCATTAAGATGTCTCTCCAGCGGTCTGGACTCAACCACCCTTCCTGGTAAATAAAACTTTTTCCAGTCCATAACTATCTTTTGTGTTAAAACAATTCTCCATCTTTCCAATAGCTACAGTGCTCAAAATCTATCCAATTTCCTCTTCAATTTCCCAAACCTTTTCTCTCCCAACACGTGCCATTGTAAAGAATATAATGACATAACTATAATAAAAATAATCCTTACATTTGATGTAGCGCCTTATCACATCATCGAAATGTCTTAAAGCACTTCACACAATATACTGTAAAATGAATTGACTGTATATTTTGTGAGCAAAACACGGCAGCTAATTGCGCACAGCAGCGTCCCACAAACAATCATCGATTGAGTGACCAAATTATTATTATTGTTATTTACTTATTTCGAAGGGATTATTACTCTCAGAAAGCAATTCGCCGATCGACCAAATAGGAATGTGGTTCACAAAATTCTTGGATAGGCAAGCTGACAAATGAGTTAGATTGTGTTCTATTCATTATTTTCTCCTTACCTCCTGTTTGTGTCGAATTCTTTCATTCTCGATGGTCCCAGTCAGAACAACAACCTCACGCAGTGCTTCCAAGAGCTGCTCACTCGGCACGATTTTTTCCATCAGGAACTGACTTTGCCTTTTAAGTTTCTTTTGCTCAACAAGCATCTGCAAGAGACAGGTGTACAACTTAACCAACATCTAGAATGATAACGATTTACATTTGTATAGCGCCTTTCTCGTCGGAAGGACGTCCCAAGGCACTGAATCGAAAATCGACTCAAGTGCAATAATTTTAAAAATCATCATCACACCCGTATCCCAGATCCCACCCACATTGAAACGGAATCCACACTGACTAGGAAGCTATGCTGAGATCTCGATCACAACCTGCCAACCTCACCACCGATTTAACTTCAGCGGAAAGTCATTCAACTAATGGGGTCTAGAGATGGCAGTTTCTCTCGCAGTCCAATACAAAAATTCCCAAACTGCCGCACTTATAAGATTTGATTTAGCAACTTATCGGGTCGTCAAAACATTTCTGAGCATTTTGTAGTGATTTACTGCAAAGGTGTAATGATTGTATATTTGTAGGCAAACGTGGCAGCCAAATTTACGCACAAATATCTTTGGTCTGCCGGGAATCTGACACATGCAGAAACCCATCACGATGCTTAAGGGTATCCAAAGCAAATTGAGAATTCCATGCATCCCACCTACACATAGAAATCCCTGAGATAGAATGATGGAATGCGCTTTCTCTCCTGGAGGGATGCATCCTGCTTACCTAATTCCAGAAAATATTAGGCGCAGGTTGGCAAGAGCCAAGGCTTGGGGGGGACCCCAGATTTTGCACTGGGTAACTGCTGGAGTCTAACCAGCTAAAACACATAGCTTGCCATTGATATCGCTGTCTGGCAGGCTTTCCGCCACTGTGCCCCTCTGGAATTCCATCCCGCAGTCCCTCCGCCTTGCCCGTTCCCTTGCTACCTTCAAGACTCATCTCAAGAGCCTCCTCTTCGATCGTGCTTTCATTCTCCCTGCTTCGCCTTCTATCCTCTACCCTCCCCGACTCTGACCCCCAGCTCGGGTCTGTCACTCTGTCTGTCCAGCGCCTTGGGACGTCCGACGTGAAAGAAGCTATACAAATGTAATTTCATTATTGTTGTTGTCTGTCCTGCTAGGATCACTCTAACTATTAGAGCTTTGGCTGCAGGGTTAGCCGGGGCTGAGTGGGATGACTCCCTGCCCCCAGTGACTGGTTTGCCCTACCAGGTCCTGCTAATGAACCAGGCTGGGCTGCGCTGTCATCAGCAGTGAGTGCCGTGGAAAACTACAGGCTCGCCTTTATCAGCAATCGGACTACCGAGACCGCCATAGAGGGCTGGTTCGATTCTGATATTCTGTTGCCAGGCATGTCACCTTGGAGCCAGCTCAACTCCAAGGAGACCTCGCTTACCTCCACCACAAAGAGGAAAGTCATGGAAAAATAATGAGTTTTTGGCAGTTTTCTGAAGATTTATCATTGACACAGTTATGACTGAAACACAATAAGGAAAGCTGAAGCTACTAATTCAGTAGAATCTTCTTGATGTATGGGTGGTTGCAGATTTTCATACCTCGTGTGCGAAGGACTCTGCCTTATTGCGAAGGTCTTTCTCCAGCTCCAAGCTTTGTTCCATGTCTTCATACTCCTCCACAGCCAATGCAGACACTAGGAAAGCCACAAATGCCCAAATGGCGTTCAGTTAATGTGTAGCCTTCCAAGAACTGGAAGCAATGTTGCAAAATTGAACAACAATAATAATCCTCAATGACATGATGATGCACTATATTAAATGAAAGATTTCTTCTTCTTCTTCTTATTATTATTATTATTATTAAATGATTGCACATGTTCTCGGATCAGCACGTTGGGATGTCCTCCTGACGTGAAAGGCGCTGTACAAATTTTGCATTGTATTGTATAATTACTCAAGCCAATTCGGGTAAACAAATAATAATACTTAATCAGGCACCGCTCGGCTGTCAGGGATAAATCTTGACAAAAGTATTCTATCCTCTTGCTAAAGAACAATGTACGATTTAAACAGACACATGCCGCCAGCAAACACAAGCACATTAGGATCCGAATTTAATCAGCAATGTATCTGCAGCAAATGTGTCACAAACACCATTTTCCCTTTAGCACGGCTCTCTCTGTTTGTATTTGCATCGATTTCTGTTTCATTAGTTATTACTGTTGTTTTTTTTGCTGAAATTAATGAATTTTTGGGTTTGCATCTTCTGCATCAGGTTGGGGAGAAATAATCCTTGCATTTTATATGGAATTATAATGAACACTGCAGCATAGAAACTTCCCAACTCATCTGCAACAATACTTATGTTCTACACAAAACCCCTCGCCTCCCATTCCCCACACCTACTCCCCTCTTCTCCTGCAAAAACACATCAAGTTTCCTCTTAAATACATCAATGTTCTCAGCTTCTAAACCACACCTCCCAGCAGTCAGTTCCACATTCTCACCATTCTCTGTGTAAAGAAGTTCCTCTTAAACTACCAGAAAAACAAAATTTTAGAAGGAACAGGGAAATACAGTCAATTCACATATTCTGTGAAGCACTTTGAGACGTCTCAATAAAGTGATAAGACGTTATGTCAAATGCAAGTATTATTGTCAATATTATTTCAGATCGGCTACTGGCTATTTTACATTTATGCCCACTTCTTTTAACTCACCAACAAGTGGAAACAGCTTATTAACATCCGTAATTAATTCCTATATAGTTACCACCTGCAGTCTCTTTACTGAGGCTCACGTATTTAAACATATTTCTATTGATAATTCCCACTCAAGTTATAACTACGTTTCGCCCACAAAATACACAATCACTACACTTTACCGTATATTCTGTGAAGCACTTTGCATCGTCTCGAAGACGTGATAAAATGCTATATCAAATACAAAGATTATTATTATTATTATTATTGCAGAGTCCTGACATAGCTAATTTGATTGCAGTTGGGCTCTGTTAAAAAATGCCACTTCTCTTTGATATTAGAGCAGTTCTGCACTTTCTATCTGTTTTCAAATGTTCCAATTTCACTGGCTTTGGGCACAATCGGCTACTTCTCCTACAGTGTTCGAAGAATTTTATGCTAAAAAGAAATGTTTTCACTTCCACTTTCCAATGCAGATCGCTCTGATATCATACAGAGGTACGATGAACTGACATACACTTCCATAATGATCTCAGCCCTGGTCTTTCGTTTCTTTTCTCTTTTAAAGGAACATTTTAAAAAAAAAACACTACAGGTAAAACGTGTTTACAAGCAACAACAAATTCACGTTGGGCGAATAGCTCAAGTGCTGTAACTTTAGTTAAAAGGTTTATTCGGATATTTCACTGATGGTCTTAATATAATAATAATAATAATCCTTGCATTTGATATAGTGCTTTTCACGTCAGGAGAACATTTCAAAGCAATTCACAGGTTTAACTATAAAGTGTAGTGACTGTGTATTTTGCACACAGCAATGTTCCCACAAACAGCCATGAAGTGAATGGCCAATTTATATCTGAAGGATTGTTGGCCATGACATCGGGAGAAACTCCTTTCTCTTTTTTAATAGGATCAAGGGATCTTTAACGTCCATCTGAACTAGCAAAGGGGGTCTTAGCTTAATATCCCATCCAAAGCACGGAACCTCTAACAGTACCCCCCCGCTCCCCCAGCTCTGTATTAGTGTGTCAGCCTAGACTGTGTGAGTTCAAGGTGCTGGGGCCTTGAGCCTCAAACCTTCTGACAACAACAACAATAACATTTTACAGCGCCTTTCACATCAAGAGGACGTCCTAAGGCACTGGACAGTCAGGGATGCGCGCCCGAGCTGGTTGGGATCAGGAGGAGTGGAGGTGCGTGGAGGTTAGAGGTAAGGAGGGTGACCAAAGGCACGGTCGCAGAGGAGGTTCTTGAGACAGGGGTCTTGAAGGAGGCAAGGGAGGGGGCGAAGCAGAGGGACTATTACAGTGACGCCACTGTTCTTTTGAGCAGGGTAGGTTTGTGAAAGGTAGATGGAAAGTAAAACCTTTATTGTATTTGGACAGAACTTCATTTTGTTCCACAGCTTTAGTAGTCAAAGCAGTATTTCTCTCTTTTTCCTCTTGTAGCTAGAGAACAACAAGAAAGAGATCAAATTTGCATTACACAAAATATCACATCGATACGACCTTCCTTGGCTTTACTCCACCAGACCTGACTAATCTCCTGCAGCCTTGCACTCTCCCACCTTCTTGGTCTGGTTTGTCGTTCATCTCTCACTCTACACTCTCGTCTGAAACATTTGTTTCTCTCACAAACAAAATAATCACACGACTTCACTATTCCTCTCCGCTTCCAAAAAATCCCGTCCCCACCTGTTCCACTGTGCTTTCAATCGTTAGCTAAATCTCTCACACTTCTTGCTCAGTGTCCCCCTCTTTCTATTGTTAAGCTGTTTCTTTCACACCAACAACAACAAGATTATATGTGTATAGCGCCTTTCACGTCGGGAGGACTTCCCAAGGCGCTGGACAGAGTACAGCATTTCAGACCCGAGCTGGGGTTGGTGGGGCGGTGGGAAGGGAGGGGAGGGGAAGGGAGGTGGCCGATGGCATGGTCGAAGAGGAGAGTCTTGAGGCGGGACTTGAAGGAGGCTAAGGAGGGGGCGAGGCGGAGTGACTGGGGGATGGAATTCCAGAGGTTGGGGGCAGAGTGGCTGAAGGCTCTCCTGTCAATGGTGGGGCGGGTGGGTCGGGGGACGTGGAGCAGGCCAGAGCTGGCTGAGCGGGGGGAACGGGCGGGCTGGTAGGGGGTTAGGAAATCACAGAGGTAGGGTTAAAGCAAGAGGACACGCGTTTATAGTTGCAATGAGCAATTTCAGGACAAACAACAGGAAGCTTTTTTTTTATCCGGAGAGTAATTAACAACTACCAGGAGCGGAGGCTGAGGGCAGGACACTGGAACTCGTTTAAAAAGCAGCTGTGATGGGATGATGGCATGTTGATTATTCTGGAAGAAAGAGACCAGATAGACCGAAAGGCCGTTTGATGGGATACTTTTTTGACCTCAGTTACTTACTTTTTCGTTCATGTCTTCCCAATGGCTTTTCAAATTTTCTAGTTGAAAAGAAAGTTCCTTCTTTTCCTCCAGGATGGACACCAGCTTGTCCCGAAGTTCTGTGTTTCAGAAATATACAAAGTTGTACCAAGTCTGTGGGTAAAAACTAGGCTTTTCATCTGCAAGGAAGTATACGGGGAAACCTCAGCTGTGTCTTGGGTCCATAAAGTTGGACCCAGCATCAACAAGAACATCCACAACTTGCACTCATTTAGCGCCTTCCACGCAGGGTAGCGTCTCAGAGTGCTTTACAGTGGCGGAGTATCATAATGGGACTATGAGAACAACAACAGCAGCAAATTACACATTATATAGCGCCCTTCACAACGGAAAGAGGTCCCAGTGCGTTGGACAAACAGGGGTTTTGGACCCAAGCTGGGAGTTGGGGTCAGGATGGGTGGAGGGCAGTGTGGGGTGGGGTAGGAGGGCGGCCAAAGGCACGGTCGAAGAAGAAGGTATTTTGACGGGACTTGAAGGAGGCAAGAGAGGGTGTGACTAACAGGTTTATTGGTCAACATTGATGTCACTTCTAGCTTCCCGTGTGCTCTAGCCAGCTTCCCACATGTGTCTACACGCAGGAAACTCAGTCCAACTCATTGGTCGGAGTGCACCACACTCCGGTAACCGCGAGTCCACAGGACTTATATTAGGAGCATTACAATAACGCCAAATTACATTTGTATAATTTGTATAAACTCCTTTCACGTCAGGCGAATGTCCCAAAGCGCATTGCAAAGCACATCGTCTTGTGTTCCTTGATTCAGGTTTATAATTGTATTAAACTCTATTGACTTCTCAAAGCCTCACCGCTGATCTGCTTTTGGCATTCCTCAGATACACATCTTGACTCCTTGTCCGATGACGTGTTCACATCAGAGTCCTCATCCGAAGTCAGGTCCAAAGGCACAACCTCTTTTCCCAGCTGCGCCATGTACATCGCGCTGATCCTTTTCAGATTCTTGTTGTCTTTGTTCAACTGAATATATATATATATAGAGAGAGAGAGAGAATTCCAACAGAGTGAGCACATTTTCACTAGACACACTGACAATCAGAACAGTCACCTAAAAAATACACAGTTGCTACACTCACAGAATGTCAGTTCAAAAATGCTTACTTTTTTTTAAAACAGTCCACGGTCAATCAATCCACGGCTGTTTGTGGGGACGCTGCTGTGCGCAATTGGCTACTGTGAGAAGTACACAGTTAATCTACTTTGCAATGTATTCTGTGAAAAGTTTTGAGATGCTTTCAACGACGTGATAAGGTGCTATATCAAATGCAAGGATTATTATTATCGTTATCACACTTCACAGCATAATCTATAGGCTTTGAGATGTCCTCCTGATGCTACATCAAATGTAAGGATTTTTATTATTAGATTCAGGGTTTTTCACTTCGGGGGGATGTCAGAGTGCTTTCCACCATAAAGTGTAGTGACTGTGTATTTTTTGGAGGTGATCTGTAAATGCTTTTGGTTTTCCTTTGCAAGAAACGATTCCTTGTTGTATGGCTACATTAAGACTCAATAATAATAACACTATAATAATAATAATCCTTGCATTTGATATAGCGCCTTAACACTTCTTCGAGATGGCTTAAAGCGGTTCACAGAATATGCTGTAAAGTGAATTGACTGTATATTTTATAGGCGAAATGCGGCAGCCAATTGCTCAGGGCAGTGTCTCACAAACAATTGTGGGTAATAATCCCATTTTTTAAGGGATTATTAACCACAGAAAACCGATCCGCAAATCGACTAACAGCCAGGTTCCTACCTACTGCCAACTGAACAGAGGTGTGTGGAGTAAGGAAACTTGCCCAACATTTCGCCCTGCCGGGAATCGAACCCAGGTCCTCTCGCTTGCGAGGCGAACTCTCTAACAACTGAGCTACAGGACTCCATGACTCAATGCAATTGGTGCTGAACTTCAAGCTTCAGCGCACTTGGGAAAATCTGAGCAATGAACTAATGCACTTATTAAAGTGCTCGGCACAATAACATTCCCATCAGAGCTCGCCACATATCATCCACTGTCGGATGTGGGAATCAGTTGATTTCTGGGTAGAAAATGATAGAAAAGCGCTCAAAACTAGGTTCGCGATCTACCGTGCAAACTCGCAGCAATGTTTGGTAATAATAATAATTCTTGCATTTGATATAGCGCCTTATCACATCTTCGAGACGTCTCAAAGCCCTTTACAGAATACACTGTAAAGTGAATTGGCTGTATATTCGTGGGCGAATTGCGCACAGCAGTGTCCCACAACAGTCGTGGATTGAGTGACCAAATTATTATTTGTTTATTTCATTTATTATTGTTGATTGATGAACGAGCCAAAACATCATCACAATGAAAGTAGAGTAGGAAATCTCACACTTTGTTTAAAGCTACAATTTGAAATTTCCTCTTTAACACAGTATTTTTCAACTGAAAACAGAACAAAGCTTTCACTTAAAAAAAATCACACGCTTGCCGTTCATAAATGAGATAAATTGTGATACTGCAGGAAAGGGGGAAGGCTGCCTAAATATTTGAACACAAATGATAAAATCTGTACAATCTGAATCGCCAGGGGAAGGAGAGTAGGGAAAGTCACTTCTCTTATTAGCAAATTTATTCTGATTTACAGTGATTTTCTACATTGACATTTTAGTTTTTTATGCGATAAAATTCTAAAAAAATCTAATTAAGCGCAATTGTCTATCCTCTACCCTTGAATTTCCGTGATCACAGTTTGAATTAATTCAAAATAATTATATTGTGTAGACATGTTAATAGGCTTTAATATATTATTACTAATCAAAGACCTAAGTTAACTCCTTGGGAAAGGACACAGCTAACACCTCAAACCAGCGTCACCAATGGCCTGATTTCTGCAACAGCCGAAGAAATTGCTCAGAAATGGCATACATTAGTGATAAAATTCAGCTTTGCATTTGCTCTAATCCATTTACTGATGAAGAAGCCAGAGGGTATTCATATGCAATCAACTAAACATGCCAGAGAGAGAAAAAAACACTCTGAAAATAATGCACATCTGATGAAAAAGACTATGTAAAATTATATTCTTTTTCATTCATCAGTGACTGGGACCAGAGGTCAGTGTTAATAAGTCAGAGTTCCATATTTCTTGTTTCATGCCAGCACCAGGAAAATCAATGTTTTCAAGAGGCAATTTACTTTCAATTTTCAGTAAAAGTCAAGTCTGTTCATGTATATTATATTCATATAAATAAATTCATATATATATGATCAAAATTCTGAGCACTGCATTTATATTGTGAAATTCCTAAGTCTTAGGGAATTGTGCCAAAGTTATTTTTTATTGTCCAGCTTTAGAATCGCACAGCATTTGAGAACAAAATCTCTAATAAAGCAACCGTGTCTGTCTTGTTTTTTAGAAACTATGATTTTTGGGGACTTTTGTAGGTCAAGATCAAGGATGCCAGTGTGGGGAGAAATGAAATACAATATCTTACAATGCAAAATCAAGCATTAGAGGTGTACAGAGTATCATTGAATTCGATGCATGTACAGCAATACCCCTATTGTGCTTGGTAATTAGTGTTGCATTCAGTCTCATGGTGAAATCCAACACTAAAGATCAGACGATGGAAGGCTTTGTTTTTATGTACCTGTAGCAATATTGAGGCTGTGTTATTTAAAGGGGAGAAATGCTACTACATGTCAACACAGTCAATGTCACCAGAGTTCAAAGCAGACAGGAATTTGTGCCCTCAGGAATAGACTGGAAACCTCCACTAAATTATANTTTTTGCTGTAAATTCATGTGGTACAAGTATCAAGAGACATCGCAATATAGCACAGTCCACTCTTCATCATGACAATGTACAAGCAACTCAATGGGATTCGAATAAACATTGTTATACTGGAGATGGAAAAGCGTTTGCAGGGAATTGAACAAAAACATTTGGATTTCTTGCCAAAAGGAAGTTAAGACACTTCCTGGATTTGATATCTGACAGTCAGTCAAGCAGATTGGCAACAGTCCTGGAAATTGAGGAGGGAATCAGAGAGGCAGAGCTGGGAATCATTGACACACATGTGAAAACTGATCCCAATTCTTGCAGACGATGGCATCATGGCAAAGCACATAGATAAGGCATAGGATAGTCTTTCCAATGCTGTTAAAAAAAATCACATGATTGTTTGAGGAGGAAACCAGGCAAGGCTGAATAGTAGAGATGCAAGAATGGACTTTCGGATGGATTACATTGGTGGTGGCTCAAGGAATATCGTTTCAAAACCTTTTCAGAGACTGGGTGATGAGGGAGAGTGCATGATTATCATGGTCTGTGGAAGGAGCGGGCTTGGTGACAATGTGCTGCTCCACTCCCAGAGGCTGTGATTGAAGCAGAAAGCCTCAATGCATTTAAAAGGAAACTCGATTCATTCACAAGGGAGAAGGGAATCGAGTGGTGGGAGGAAACTCATGCAGAGTATAAACACCAGCAAGGTCTAGTTGGTCCAAATGCCTGTCATGGTGCTGTAGATTCTATGCAATAATTAAATGACCCTTCAGCTTGGGTCATTCGGTACCACTCTTGTTTCTGGGGCAGAAGGTTGTGGGTTCAAGCCCCACGTTGGGACTTTAAGAGTTCATAGCCTAGCGTACAGAGAAGCGAAGCATTTGTTGGAGGCGTTGAATTTCATATCTCATATGCACGTCCAGTTATTTGGTGGTAACTGGCTGGGGTGGTCAATGACAACAACAATAACTTGCCACTAACCAGCACCCTTCATGCAGGGTCGATTAGCAGACACTGGTTAACGACAATGATAACGGTGACAGCAACACCAGAGGGAGGGTCGTTGTGTTGGAGTCAATGCAAGACATGTGCAGGGACATCAGAAGCATAAAACTCCCTTTACTCCAGAAGCTCAACTGATGTAACCCTTTCCAATTCTCACAGCTAGGGGTGTCAACTGGCACGCAGGAACAATTGTAAATTGAAATTATTTGGGGGCAAGTGCAAAGTCAAGCATTTGGTTCTAGTTTTGAACTAGTTCAGGGTCAGATGTACAGATACAGTGGTCGTCCAGTCATGTACTCCCTGTATTAATGGCATTTCGAAGAGAATGTCTGGCTGGGAGTGGCTGTACAACTCCCTGTGCTGGCTCCAGTCCAGGATGACATATCACTGATTGTTCCTTTCAATACGATTTTGTAACAAAGGGCAAAAATTTGGCAGATGAAATAGTCTCGGCTTTGATTTGAATTATACAGTGAATACAATCCTTACTCTACAAAGGTCGCCTCTTGTTCAATTGCAACTGCATTATATGCTATTTAATTCAATCCAAATGCTGGAATAAAAAAAAACAGACTTGTGTGTGAAGAGAACATCAAATCAATATTACAAATCAATATTAGAAATGCATTTGAGCTCCTTGAAAGTAACGCAAAGTTTCTCCAAGCTGATTTAGGGCTTCAGGGAGTTGAGTGACAATTTTCAACATTTTATGGGCTTTAGGGGAGCGATAACTACATGCACACATATCAGTGCCCAGCGGTTGGAATACGTTCTCCTTCAAAGTGATTCTGTTTGATAGAGAGCATTAGACGACAGAAGGCACTGTACCTTTGTGGCCAACACCTCTGCATTTTCGCGGCAACTCTTCTCAATCTCCAGGTGATTTTGCATAGCGCTAACTTCCTCGACCACCAATTGTGAAACTGGAATAAAAAGAATCCGCAATCAATTCACTTCCAAACCACCCTCTCCACCACCGCCCCAAGTTTAACAATTGGCTCAGCGTATTTTGAAATCACCTCATTCCAAGTATATTTTTCCAACTTTGCCGCAAAGAGTGACCGGAAAACATCCATAACCTTGACATTTACAGAGGTAATCATAAACTGTAGCAAACACAGGCCAACTGAAACCACTTAACTAATTAGCAGATGCTGTCACAGAGAAAACATGAATCAACACTGTTATTACAAGTGGCACATTTGAGTGGCATCTAATGATGAGCTTGATACTTGCATTATAATCACAACCACAGCATCCCATCAGAGACTAAAAGCCTCTGATGATGCTGAGCGCCAGTAACTCCCCCCCTGAAACCTTCACAGCTCCTGGCAATCTCCTTGGCAGGGCCCCCTTCTCAGTTAATGACATGTTAAGTATAATTACTGGTAGGCATTGTAAATAAACAGGATTGGAACTGAAATTGTACAAGTGCATAAGACAATCTGACACATTGAAAGTGGCAGGCTTAATTGAGAGTTTCTCTGACTGCTGCAGATCATTTAACAGCATTTCTCTCAGGACAGTGATTATAACTGTGGAGACGGGCAGCATAATGGTATCAGACAAATGTGAGCATTGCTGACAGTGTAGTGAATTAAA
Source organism: Callorhinchus milii (assembly GCF_018977255.1). Lineage (NCBI taxonomy): Eukaryota > Metazoa > Chordata > Chondrichthyes > Chimaeriformes > Callorhinchidae > Callorhinchus > Callorhinchus milii. The sequence goes on from NW_024704748.1 coordinate 2,702,730, forward strand.
TTGTATCTACTCTGTGAAGCGCCTTGATGAAAAGTACAAATGCCTTGGTGGTCTTATCATTATAACACAATGCTCATGTTGTCATCAACCTTGCCACTGTCAATTGAAAAGAAATGATTGTGTTGAGGCTTTCTATTGCTGACAGTGAATAGAACCAATTTTCAGAGATCTATGAAATCATGTAATTGGGTATAGAATGCAGCTGCTTCGCATACAAACTGCCCTTGGTAAACAGAAATTTCACACAATATGTGTTCATGCCTAAATACAAATCAAAACGCAACAGAAGCCAAGACAATTTAGAACTAATAAAATAGCTGCAACTCAGGTATAAGAGTTGGAGTTTGACCAAATAGCAGTTCTTCATTTCAAGTTAATGACAGACCAAGGTCGCTTTTTAATACCGATTTCCACTCACATCAACTTTAACCCCGCATAACCCTCTGCAGAAGACTGAACAAAAACGCCCTTCAGCAAGCCACGTCGCCCCACTGAGGTTTGCACGGTTGTATTCTTCTGGCTTAATTGCACTGCTTCAATTTATAAAATATTGGAAAGACATGCGGCTCAGTAACATCCTCGCCAATGGCCAATTCAAGTTCCTGCAGGAGCATTGCATATGGCAAGTGCTTTGTGGGTTTGAATGCGACCATACAGGTCTATATGCAGCTCAAGCTTCCTTATGGGAACACCCCAGCAAGGAGCAGACTGCCTCCTCTTCCCAAACTCCCAAAGAACATTGGGACCAAGTGATTTTATTCCTTTCAAAGGCATCACCTTCAATAGCTCAAGAGCTTCTTCGAACAAGCACTTTGAGACGTCCTGCCAAAGTGAAAGGGATGACATGAATGTAAATTGTACGGCTTTGTTATATTCAAGTCTTAAGATGTTTTTGTGATGCGTGTTATTCACATTTCCAAATCAGTACAGTTCAAAAACTTACTTGTAACAGAGGCAATCAAAATCGAAACAGGAATAGAAATCATGATGGGAGATTTACCATCAAGTTATCAACTGAGATGGAACCTCGCTTTAAGGTCTTATTATCCAAGGGAGACAGTGATTGTCATCTGTGAGGGCACAAACCTAATATGGGGCTTGAATCCACAGCCTTGTGACTCAGAGGTGAGAGTGCTACAAGCTGAGCCAGGCTGACACCTCACAACATGATGCTTAAAGCATCATGTGGAGTCCTGTAGCTCAGTGGTTAGAGCACTCGCTTTGCAAGCGAGAGACCTGAGTTCAATTCCAGGCAGAGGGCGAAACCTTGGGCAAGTTTCCTTACTCCACACAGAGCCTAATAACAATCCCTCCAAAACCAAAACCAATAATAAATTGGTCATTTTCAATCTACGACTGTTTGTGGGACATTGCTGTGCGCAATTGGCTGCCGCGTTCGCCCACAAATATACAGTCAATTCACTTTACAGTGTGTTCTGTGAAGCGCTTTGGGACGTCCTCCCGACGTGAAAAGCGCTATATCAAAATGCAAGGATTAAAGTGTAATTTTGTTGTAGATTTCCAGATGCTTTGTGTTTTTTTCAACTAGGGAACAAGTTATCTTTAATGGATAGCCAAATTTGCAGGACTCTGTCCTCTCTCACTTTCTGGTGCGAAACCAGGAACAACAACGATTTTCATTTGTGTAGCGCCTAGCGTGTCGGAGTGCTGAACTATGGCATAGTTTGACGAAACTCTGGGAGAAAGGACAGATGGCTGTAGTAGGTGCAGTAGAAGAGGAAAGTCTCGAGGTGTGATCTGAAGTCAGAAAAAGTGGGGGCGAGGCAGAGGGAGGGGTTCAAGCAGGGAGTTCCAGAGCTAAAGAGAAGGTGACTCTGCCGATACCATTAAGCCATTAGTCAACGAGAGTCTTGTTAAACCAAGTCTGGTCATCACAAATAGGAGAGCAACTTCCACTTTACAGACCCCCCCCCCCCTCAATGGAAAAACATTTCTGGTGGTGGTTCAGCCAAAGTGAAGTTATTTTGCAGCTTCGATAAACTGGAAACAAAATAATTTGTCAGTTTGCAAGCAACAGCACAATGTTTCTCTTTCCTATCTCTAGTCATTTGCTATTTTCCACCAGCAGTGTACCATAGCAACGGGAAGGTAAATACAGTAATGACTTCGGAGTATATAGCGAGAGGAGTCATACAACAATAGTCCTGCTTGTTAGTGGTGACTGAATCTGCATCTTGCAAATAGAGGAATATGCAGCAAAATGAATCCCTCTACAGAATCCTAAAACGTGACAGTACAGAAACAGACCACTTGGCTCATTAGGTCTGTCTGCGCTAGCATTTCTCATCACACGAGCCTCCTAATGTAATCCCACTCTCATACTCACTCCTCAAACCCTTTCATACTATTATTATTCAGTAAACTAGTTTCTAAATTGAACTGGCTGACCTTGCCTCGACATCCATTTTTCTAACCTCCCCTTTTAATTCCGTTAAGTTATCTTATAGTAGTTGTCCCCTCTCGCCACTGACTCTGACCAATGGAAATAATCTTATTGTTGTTCACCCTGTTGCAACCCTTCATAATCTCGAAGACCTCGATCAGGTCAAAATGTAACTATCTTGGCTTTGGTGAAACAGCTCCATTTTCTCACGTCTTTCCAGGGTATTCTACACCACTGTTCTACACAAAACAAATCAGGGTTTTTTTTTTGTCAGCCGGGTGTCTGACTCATGCGGAAACCCATCACCATGCTTAAGAGTATCCAAACCAAACAGAGTTATATGCATCCCACCTACACGTGGAAATTCCAGAGATATTAATTGGAAAGCAATATGCACTCTCTTCCTGGAGATTAATTAATTAATTAATTAATAATTAGTGCTTAACTAATTCCCGAACGTATTAGGCGCAGGTAGGCAAGAGCCGAGGCTTGACAAAAAAAAGCTAAACAAAAAATCAGCACTCAAAGGGATGAGAATAAGTAACTTTTGCATGCAGAGCTCAAGCACTGGAGTCGTTTAAATAACAACCTCATGCTGACATGAGTTGAATGAGTATTCTAGAAGAATGAGGTCAAATGAGCCAAAGGACCTTCTTCATCTAAACCAACCTTGTGATCTTGTGATATCAACTGACCTCTGTGAAACTCTTTGACTTTCTGTAAAGCTTCATGTTTGTCTTGAAGCAATCTTGCGTTCTGTTCAAAAAAAGAAAAGACAACGCCCATCAGAATTACGAACATTAACAACAACAAGATTACATTTGTATAGCGCCTTTCACGTCGGGAGGACGTCCCAAGGCGCTGGACAGTGTACAACATTTCAGACCCGAGCTGGGGTCAGGGGGGGAGAAGGGAGGGGAGGGGAAGGGGGGTGGCCGATGGCATGGTCGAAGAAGAGGCTCTTGAGGCGGGACTTGAAGGAGGCTAAGGAGGGGACGAGGCGGAGTGGTTGGGAGATGGAATTCCAAAGGTTGGGGGCAGAGTGGCTGAAGGCTCTCCCACCAATACAAAAGTGAACAGTGTTACGTGAAGATAATATTGACTATAATAATATATAATAATCCTTGCATTTGACATCATCGAGACATCTCAAAACATCTCAAACATCTCAGGGTATACTGTAAAGTGGATTGACTGTGTATTTTGCGGGAGAATGGGGAAGCTAATTTGCATACAGCAGTGTCCCACAACTGCCCTGGAGTGAAAGACCAAATTTATTTGGGGGATTTCTTGGCCAGGACACTGGGAGAGAAAAACTCCCTTCCCTTTTCGAATAGTGCCACAGGATCTTTAACGTCCACTTGAACAAGCAGACCGAGCCTCGGTTTAACATCTCATCCAAAGGATGGACACGGACTGTCTCCTTCACTAGACTGGGAGAAGGTCATCAGTTGACCGTGGTATGAAATTGTTAAAATTTCCCCAATGAAGATACTAGATCAACGAAAAAATTAATTTTCAAACCACAGTAAATTTCACTTATGTTGAAAATTCACTTCAGCAGTATTTTTGACCAGATTTATGATTTAATATTACGATGATTGATGACGGTGTAAATCATAGAATCACAGAATACTAGAATTATACTGCCCAAAAGGAGGCCTTTTGGCCCATCATATCTGTGCTGACTCTTTTAAACAAGCTATTCAAATCAATCCCACTCCATCACTCTCTCCCCAAAGTCCTGCAAACTTTTCCTCCACAAATAATTATCTAAAGAATGGAGTCCTCTGGAGTTTCTAAAAGTATCAGTGAAAAGCTAAATTGTATGTTCAAGTAAGATCCCATCTGTCTGTTCTTCAGGTGAATGTTTAAGATCCCATGAAACCGTTTGCAAAGAGAATTATGAAGAATCCTCCGGAAAATAAGCCTCATGACGTCTGCAAGATGGTGTTGAGCAAAGAAATAGCTGCCGCATTTACCTACAAAGAATCACGAACTACAGTTGAGATATCACAATGTAAGGCACTGCATAAATTCAAGTTATTCATTTCTTATTTCATTTTGTGGAGTCCTGTAGCTCAGTGGTTAGAGCACTCGCTTTGCAAGCGAGAGACCTGAGTTCAATTCCAGGCAGAGGGCGAAACCTTGGGCAAGTTTCCTTACTCCACACAGAGCCTAATAATAATCCCTCCAAAACCGAAAACAATAATAAATTGGTCATTTTCAATCCACGACTGTTTGTGGGACATTGCTGTGCGCGTTCGCCCACAAATATACAGTCAATTCACTTTACAGTGTGTTCTGTGAAGCACTTTCGGACGTCTTCCTGACGTGAAAAGCGCTATATCAAATGCAAGGATTATTATTATTATTATTCTTTTACATGTTAAATACACCTTTAATGAGGCAGAAGAGCATTAATGGGAATCGTTTGTATTGCAAACTGTAAATCAACTAGATCAAATAAAATAATCCAACAGTGTGCAAACTAAATGAATGTTTCCTTCTTTAATGATTATGTGTAGGGCAGAGAACAAATCGCGTATATCAAAACCGAATTGTTTTATATAGAACAATCTAAAGGAGAAGCTTTGCGGTCCACAACGGTACTGAAAGAGAAATTGAACAAGCCTCTGAGATCTCCAACAAAAAGAAATTTAGCAAAGCGTATTCTTACAAAACCTTGATCTCTTCATATGAACTATTCAGAACAAAGTGATTTATTTTAACAATCTCAGTGTTTAGCGATGCTAAGACAATCCTCACGGCTGCCTTCTGTTTGAAAGCTTGCAGCCAAATTACCATCCCTTCATTTAAAATTATTTAAAAAGATGGAAAGAAAAGTGCAATATTAAGATTTCACTTCGGGATCAGAGAAAGCAAATTCAAAAGGGCGAAGCATTTCAGTGTGAGCGTAATTTTCACAAAGGTTGTCCCTCAAATTCAAAGTATTTGGGTAAGAACTCCAGAAGATAACAAAAAATGGTAACAGTGATTTTTTTTTCAAGGATGTTTATACAGAAAAGACAAAGTGTGAAGAGAAAAAAAACCTTGGTAGCAATACAGCTGAGAGGTAATCTGTTTGCAGATAGCTTTCCGAAAAGATTGATATATTTGACAAACGTGTTGTCGATTCTTTTTTCATGGCAACAGCAGCGAAGGATAATTGCAAACAATCACGAAGATGATGAACTGCAATGTTTGCCGCTCGATGACGCTGATGAAACATTCTATTTAAACGCCGGCAAAATGAAAATCCACAACACAATTTCAACGTCTATCTCGATTTTGGTGCAATTTAAGCAAGAGAAGCCTTGTTAACTGAGTAGCTATGTTTGCCATAGGAAATGGCTTGCCCGAATAGAAAATAATTCCCTTTTCAAAGACTTGACAACACTATATAAGGTGCTATATCACATGCAAGGATTATTATTATCATTCACATTATTTATGAAATTAAGTGCATTTTTAATACGTATATTAAATAACAAGTATTTTACCATGAAAATACAGCTTAATTGCTTACCATCAATTATTGGTAGTAATACTACTGCTAATAAAGCTTGAATTTGATATAGTGCCTGATCTCATCGTAGGGGTGCCTCAAGGTTTTAACTGTGAAGTGTAGTGACTATGTACTTAAGGGTGAATGTGGTAGCCAATGTATGCACATCAATGTGTAGCTTTGTGCAAACTAAATGGTTACAGTATAGCCTACACTAAGGTATGCTTTCGGGTACGATAACAATAAATATTCGGCTCAACATACCCTGTAAAACTATTTGTTCTTCACAAGAGGAGGCACTTTATCCCATTTGATCTCCTCCTTCCAGAATAGCCATCCTCCCTTTATAATAATAATAATAATAATCCTTGCATTTGACATAGTGCCTTATCACATCTTTGAGACGTCCCAAACTGCTTCCGCAGAATATACTGTAGAAATGGATTGTATATTTTTGTGGGCAAAACACAAGCACCATTGAAGCATCAAGCTGTTTTTTTCAAATGGGTCCAGCATCCTAACCTCAACCACCTCTCCTTGCTAACCTGTCTTCAAAAAAATAAGGGATTTAAGATTTGTTCACAATTCTACACAATCTTAAAGTTTAGGGCGAGAATGGGCACCTAGACTAAGACCGTGTGGATTTTCACCCCGAGCTTATGAAACAAGAGATAAAGTTAGGAGTCAGAATTTTAAATGCAGCGGGTAGTTTATGGTAATAATAAATAATATTTTTGCCCATTTTTTAAGAGACGATTATTTTTTCAGGTTACGTCACATCAACCAACTTTAAAAATCTTACACACGTTTTATCCATAGAAAACTGTATGCGAGATTTAAAAAAATGCAATATTCAAATCCTCTGTGTACAATACAATTATAATAATAATAATCCTTGCATTTGATATAGCGCTTTTCACGTCGGGAGGACGTCCCAAAGCGCTTCACAGAACACACTGTAAAGTGAATTGACTGTATATTTGTGGGCGAACGCGGCAGCCAATTGCGCACCGCAATGTCCCACAAACAGTCGTAGATTGAAAATGACCAATTTATTATTGTTTTTGGTTTTGGAGGGATTATTATTAGGCTCTGTGTGGAGTAAGGAAACTTGCCCAAGGTTTCGCCCTGACCTGCCTGGAATTGAACTCAGGTCTCTCGCTTGCAAAGCGAGTGCTCTAACCACAGAGCTACAGGACTCAATTATCTCATTTAAATCACTGACGAACACTTACCTCATTCTTCACCTGCTCATTTTCCTTGATGAGTTCCTCATATTCGATAGTTGCTGAAACAATCGGAAATAAAGGACATTTTCATGATTATTACTGAGTCTCATCACACAGTGTGTAAAGCAGAGTGAATCAGGCCACGCTTCTGCTATTGTAACGCTGTAATTCATGCAAGGGGACTACAACAACAAATTACATTCGTACAGCGCCTTTCACATCAGGAGGATGCCCCAAGGCGCTGGACAGTCAGGGATCCACACCCGAGCTGCTGGTTGGGATCAGGAGAGGTGGAAGGTGGGGAGGGGAGGGGTAGGAGGGTGACCGAAGGCACGGTCGAAGAGGAGGGTCTTGAAACGGGTCTTGGAGGAGGCAAGGGAGGGGCTGAGTAGGGACTGTGGGATGGAGTTCCAGAGAATAGCTTAAGACGTCAGGTACCTTGATAACAAGGTGAGCCAGGGCAGACTTGATGGGCTGGATGCCCTCCATCTGTGCTGTATGTTCTGTTATTTCTATGCTTCTAACATCCAATGCGCGATTATGCACAGACATGAAATGTTAACAGTCGAAAGGTCTCAGAACTTTTACATCTACTCATTGAAATTCCTCCTTGGCCTTGCACCCCCATCTCACCCAAAATGCAACCTCCGACAACCCTATTGTCTCATCTATGTCCGCTCATCAAACACTGGACTGCTTCACGTTCCCCTGTCCTATCCGTTCCATGTCATCCACTTTAACTTGACTGTCAAATGCAGAAATACGTCAACCTGCCTCCTTTATAGCAGATACATTTGTCCAGTAAAAATGTTGAACTTTCTAAAATTAGATTTCAATTCAAAACATATCCTGGGTTCTTCTTTTTTGGTGGGGGGGGGCACGTCAAAGGAAATTTAAAAAAATACAATCGTTAAAATTGAGAGAAATTAGGAAATTATATACTTTTCATTGTTCCTGTAGATTAGTGCATATCCTCCAGTTTCACTGGCATTAAACACGGTTAACATCAGGTACACCTACAGGCAAAATGTAACACACCCTAAGCCTCAAACATTTTAATTCTACTGCACTAAAGGCAGAGTCCATTTCCCTCATTAACCATCCTTACAACCTATCAACAACAGCATTAATCCTTATCAACATTGTACCATATCATATCGTGTGTTTCATAGACTTGGACCCATTAAATACTGTTCGAGACCATGCCAAACATTTTTTTTCACATAGGTATCTTCAAGTCAATTGGGGTCTAGATTGACGTTATATATTGCACTTCAGACTGTGCAAAATTTGGCACATCTTAACCAAAAAGCTTTCATTGTGAAAACGTTTTTTGCTGTAAATTTGTTTGAGAACTTGAGAATTTTGCAAACTCAAAGAATGAAGTTTGGGGAGATATTTTATTGAACCCAGCTTGGGTCCCACACAATGAATCCTATACACTCCCCAAATTCTTACAACTAAAATATAATAATAATAATATTGGCATTTGACAGAATATATTGTAAAGTGAATTAACTGTATATTTTGTGGGTGAAACACGCCAGTCAATTGCACGCAGCAGTGGCCCACAAACAGTCGTGGATTGAGTGACCACTTTTTTTATTTTAATTTTTTTAAGGGATTATTACCCTCGAAAAGTCATCCTTCAATCAACTAACAACCAGGTTCCTACTTACAGCTCGGTAAACAGAGTTGAATTCTTAATTATAAATATAATTTATAGCATGAAGAAATCGAACATGTAATCAAGTCAAAGCAAAGAATACAACCAAATCCCCTTTGATCTGATCAGCGTTGACTTTGAAGTGGACCATGTCTTAATAGTTTCTTAAAGTATTTTAATTCAACACACAAAATTATTACAGACAGGGAGAGTGAGAGGGAGAGAGTTTTTAAAACGTTTAAGCTTAATAAGAGTGCGATGCATGGCGAATTTTTCTTAAAGAAATCCAACTTTTTAGAGGAAACAGACTCTGCGTTGTCCAGTTGCCACTAAAGCCACAATCTGGCAATTATTAACTTTAAAGAGAACTTTGCAAAGTACTTCAAGAGAAGCCCAGGTTTTATAGTATATAGATATATCTATATATATATATATACACACCCTGCCAGAGATCAGAGCTAAGGGGTGGTTGGGAGGGGAAAGGCAGGTAAATGTAAAATCTTTAGCCCATTAGATGGGACACTTTAGAAACTGTTGAGTGATTAACTTTCTGAACTCAGCAGTTTGTGACTCCAAAGTCTGCACGTACCTTCCTTTGACAACACGGCGATGTTTTTGATATGTTTTGCTTCCTCCAGAGGGTCCATTTCAGTCGGTTTCTTGTGGATCGGGCCGAGAAGGAATTCACCTGTTAGCACCCAGTCAGTCAGTCACTCACTCACTCTGTCTGTCTCTCTGTGTGTGTCTCTCTCTCTCTCTCTCTGCGCGCAGTGGCTGTTCTAACAGTAAAGTTAAAGCAAGTCACTAACTTAACTGGAACTCACTTAACTCTCACCCACTCACTCTTCTCGCAGCAGGTACAGCTTGCATCGTGAAACTTCAGGTCCAAGAACAAATGAGGAAGTCAGATAAGGCTAAATAAAAAAAGAAGCCTATTGTTTTATTACAAGGCAATAAAAGCACACACACACACAAGTTAGCTGATAGTGTAGCACTTCACCCATTGATGATGGTGTGGTCAAATCTACAGTAACATGCCTCAAAGTCACCACAATTCCCCCCTCCCTCCTATAAATACAGGCTAGGGAGAGCTTTCCATTTAAATTGTGCTCCTTTACTCAAGAGATTGAGGGATTTATGGTTGGAGGCAGGGGAGGGAGAGAGAGAGAGTCACTTTTGTCTGTATTATGTTGTGAGCATCAAAGAAACACCAAAGGCAAATTTCAGCAGATTTTAAACCTCAGCACTGCACTGACCTTCGATTTGACTCTTGCATTCGACATTTATGATAGAGGAAGTATGGGAGAGAGGGCATAGTTTAAGTGCAGAAGAGTTACCAATGGAGTGCAGAGTAGGACTGAACTATCTGGTAGCTCTTCCCAGGAACAAATGACCTTCCATTCGGTTATTAGTCCTGCTCATATAACGTTGGGAAACATAATAGTCCATTATGTAGAGGGGTCTCATTGTAGATTTAAGCCAGAATAGCTTGAAAGGTGTTGCTACATTCGTTTTTATTTGGCCGTGTTCAACCACATAATAGTAATATCAATCCTTGCATTTGATACAGCGCCTCATCACGGCTTTGAGATGTCCCAAAGTGCCTCACACCGTAAAGTGAACTCACTGTATATTTTTGTGGGCGAAACATGGCAGCCAATTGCACTAGATATTTACGATTTAGCTACAGAGCACTCCGAGACGCTACCATGGCCTTGCCCCCTCCTACCTCTCTGACCTGCTGACTCCCTACCAACCTGCCCGCTCCCTCCATTCAGCAGGCTGCAACCTGCTCCATGTCTCCCGCCTGACCCACCCTACCATCGGTGGCCGGGCTTTCAGCCTCTCTGCCCCCACACTCTGGAACTCCATCCCACGGTCCCTTCGCCTCGCTTCCTCCCTTGCCTCCTTCAAGGCCGGTCTCAAGACCCTTCTCTTCGACCGTGCCTTCAGTCTCCCTCCCGCCTCTCTGCCTTCTCTCACCCCTACACCACCCCTATCCCACGCTCGGGCCCTGACATCTGACTGTTCAGCGCTTTGGGACGTCCTCCCGACGTGAAAGGCGCTCTATAAATGTAACTGTTGTTGTTTTGTTGTATAAATGCAAATTGTCGTTGTCGAACTCCCCAAGGCATTCCCCAAGTCCTCTTAAAATTTCCAGGAACTTCCTTTTTAAAACTCTATGGCAACAGTAATTGATTCATACACAAAAATAATGTACAATCAAAAATCTTAATGCGATACTACGCTATTCCAAAAAGGTCACCTTCTTTGTTTCCTTTTACCAACAGGTAAGACTTGAGGAAGACTGCTCGTAGTCCTTAGATCCACTATTTGATTATCGTTACAAATGGTGTACAGAATGTAACCATTAATTGGATAAAAAAGGGAAATGAACTTTGTTTGATGACAACAGGTAAGGCATTGCCATTGGTATTGTTCAGTTACTAACACTGCAGATTACGTTTTGTGTTGTTCAACATTTTTCTAACTCCATATGGACTTTCTTCTTATTATAATTATTCTAGACTGGACTTGATTAGTTTATACACAATTGTACGCAGCTTCACTAATTCTGGGAAATAAATGCACTCAGTGGGGTGATCCATTCAAAGAAAAATAAATAAAAAAATAATAAAAATTTGGTCACACAATCCACGACTGTTTGTGGGACGTTGCTGTGCGCAATTGGCTGCCGCATTTCGCCCACAAAATAAACCATCACTACACTTTACAATATATTCTGCAAAGTGCTTTGAGACGTCATGAAGATGTTCCACTGTTTTGGGACGTCCTCCCGACGTGAACGGCGCCCTATAAATGTCATTTTGTTGTTATTGTTATTATTAAACAAGAACAACTTGACACAATATGGGGCCCTCAGAACATTCACTGTGAAATGCATATATGCTTTATGAAGTCAAGTTCATGCTAAATAGTTTGGTAAGTGGGTTTGGCTTAGTTGGTAGCACTCTCATCTCTGGGTCAGAAGGTTGTAGGTTTTAGCAGTGAAATCAGGAGGCAGTTTTTCACCCAAAGGAAATCTGGAACTCTCTCCCCCAAAAGGCTGTGGATGCTGATCCATTCACATCTTCAAGACTGAGGTGGATAAATATTTGTTAGGTCAGGGTATCAAGGGATATGGGATGAGGGCGGGTAATTGAACTTGAGTTACAGATCAGCCATGATCTTATAAAATGGTGGAACAGGCTCGAGAGGCTGAATGGCTTACTTCTGTTTCCGTGTTCGGACCCTTCACTAGAACCTGAGCTCCTCCATAAGATTGACATTGCAACACAGCACTATGGGACTGTTCTAAGATGAGATATTTATTGGGTGAATCTGATAGTTCAAGTTAATGATCCAATGATACCATTTCAAAAGCAAGAAAGTTGTTTTGGCCAATGATTCCTCCCATTGTCAAAGAAATGGTTTAGCTGGTCGCTAGATCCTGGGATGTCCTCCCGACGTCCAGTCCCTGCCTCCCCTCGTTCAAGGCACATCTCAAAACATTACATCTCATGAGCACACCTCTAGGTCATTGCTGACTTTACCAGCTTCCTGCACACATAATAATAATCCACCCATTTGATACAGCGCCTTATTACATTTGAAGGGATCACCCCACTGAGTCTTTGATACATCTCAAAGCGCTTCAGAGAATTACTGTACAGTGAATCGACTGTGTATTTTGTGGGCGGAATATGACAGCCAATTGCACACAGCAGCGTCCCAACAAACAGTGATTATAGGCTTCGTCATGAAATGGGTAAAGGAGATGTGTCACACACAGGATGTTCACTGTCTGCAGTCTCCGTTCCCACAGAGGAGAGCAAATCATTCCCCCACCCTCTCCCAACAACAACAACAAGATTACATTTGTATAGCGCCTTTCACGTCGGGAGTATGTCCCAAAGTGCTGGACAGTGTACAGCATTTCAGATCCGAGCTGGGGGGGAGGGCGGGTGGGTCGGGGAGAGGCCAGAGCCGGCTGAGCGGAGGGAACGGGGGTTGGTAGGGGGTTAGGAGGTCACAGAGGTAGGGTGGGGCGAGGCCATGGAGGGCTTTATAGGTGAGGACCAGGATCTTGAACTGGATCCTCTGAAGGATAGAGAGCCAGTGGAGTCAGGCGAGAGTGGGGGAGATGGGGTCATGTAGTTTGGTGCGGGAGAGGACACGGGCTGCAGAGATCTGGATTATCTGCAGCCTGTGGAGGGAGGAGTTGGGAAGGCGGACAAGTAGGGCGTTTGCATAGTCGAGCCTGGAGGTGATGAAGGCATGAACAAGAGTATCAGCGGCCTGAGGGATGAGGTAGTGGCGGAGTTGGGCGATGTTACGGAAGTGAGGGAAGGCAGAGCGGGTCATGGCTTGAATGTGGGTGAGAAAAGACAGTTGAGAGTCGACCAAGACCCCTAAGTTTCTGACTGGCTGGCGAGTTGTAATGTGCAGCCACGGAGGTTGATGCTGCCAGAGCCTGAGGTGTTGAGGCGCTGGCGCGAGCCAATCAGGAGCGCTTCAGTCTTGTTCACATTCAACTGTAGGAAATTTGCCCTGATCCAGGACTTGATGCAGCAGTGGTCCTGGAGTTGAGGGTGGAGGCAGAAAGATACATGGGGTCATGTCTGCGGATGATGTCACCAAGGGGGAGCATGTAGATATTAGAGAGAGCCAAGGACAGAGCCCAGGGGGATGCCAGATGTGACAGAGCGGGGGCTGGAGGAGAAACCGGAGGCAACAAAGTGGAGACGGTGAGAGAGATAGGAATCGAACCAGGCAAGGGCAGGTCCGTGAAGATTAAGTAAAGCAGAGAGGCAGTTTATGAGGATGGAGTGGTCGACAAGTGTCGAAGGCAGCAGAGAGGTTGAGGAGAACAAGGAGGCAGAGGGAGCCCGGATCACAGATATTCAAAATGTTATTAGTGGTCATTACATTTGAGTCCTGACTACATAAACTCATTGCTTGTCGGCCTCCCCAACTCCTCCCTCCACAGGCTGCAGATCATCCAGAACTCTGCAGCTCATGTCCTCTCTCGCACCAGGCTCCGCGACCCTATCAACCCCGTCCTCGCCCGACTCCACTGGCTTTCCATCACACAGAGGATACAGTTCAAGATCCTGGTCCTCATCTTCAAAGCCCTCCACGGTCTTGCTCCCCCCTATCTCGCCGACCTCCTAACCCCCTACCATCCTGTCCGCTCGCTCCGCTCAGTGGGCTCCAGCTTGCTTCACATCCCCCACCTCGCCCACTCTATCATTGACAGGCAGGCCTTCTGCCATTCTGCCACCCTCTGGAACTCCATCCAGCAGTCCCTCCGCCTTGCCCCCTCCTATAGCCTCCTTCAAGACCCATCTCAAGACTCTCCTCTTCAACCGTGCTTTCAATCACCCTGCTTCCTCCCCTGCCCTCCACCCTCCCCAATCCCGACCCCCAGCTCGGGTTCAAAACTCTGACTGCCCAGCGCCTTGGGATGTCCTCCCAACGTGGAAAGCGCTTTACAAATGTAATTTTGTTGTTTTTGTTGTTGTGAGCAGGTGGAAGGACAGTGTGAGTTCAGGGAGAACTGGTCAATCAGCCTTTCAAGAGCAATTGTAGATGAAGCCGAAGGTGTACTGCTCTTTCAACAACAACATTACATTTTGTATAGCGTTTTTCACGTCCGCACTGGACAATCAGTGTTTCGGACCCTGATTTCAGTGACTACAGGTCCAGAGGACACTCTCATGAGCAGACTTGAGCTCCAGTGAGGTGTGTTATAATGGGGTTGTCCTGTGTGCAGTAATCTGAAATGAAATTACAGAACTCAAACACGGAAATATGTCACCTGGAGGAACTTGTTCTGATACAATCTACGTTTGGAACTGTTTAAAAATTCTGGTTAGCAGAGGAATTCTCGCTAGGTTTCCAGGGCTGTATTCTCAAGGAATCCCTGTACATCAAACTCTCATGTCTTGCAAAGTAAATTCTGGATTTGTCACTTACAGTTGTAATATTATTCCTGACAATGTTATATGGCATCAATTTCTTTATTGCGTTTTCGTCATACAATAAACACAAATCACAAAGTCAGCGTGCTCTTGATAAATCTATGTAGCACATCAATGAAATAATAATAATCATTAGATTTGATACAATCCTTGCCAATAAGGTACACGATCCTTAAAACAGCAGATTGACTACGTAATTCTGGAATATTCTAGCACATTGGATTCCATATTTCAAACATAATTCACTTTTTAAAAACCACAGACAATTAGGGAAAGCTGAATATTGTACACAAGGCTGATCAATTCACTTAATTTTGGAACTACATCCAGTCACAAGCTGAAGAAATTGCAATTAGTATACGGTAATATACATAAAGCTTAAATGCAGACAGGTCCACAGAACAAAGATATATTGTAGAGCATTTAAAGTGTCATTAAACAGTTTCACATTTTGACTGACGTAGGGAAAAGGCAATATCAAATCATCTTCACACAAACAGAATATCACATTGAAATGTTTTTGCACTAAAACGAATATCTCATGTTACAATAATCAATATGCTTACGTAGTAACTCTTCCTAATCAGTTGGGAAACAAATTGCAACCTTGTAGAGCCTTTAATGAAGTCCAAACATTAGTTGTATTGTAATTTAAGTTGCTCACACGACCACTACAAGAGCACAACACACACAAGTCCAATGAAATTGTAACCGAACAAGTCAGTTCAACATTTTTTAATGAAAGTCAGCTTTTAAAGATGAGGATCAATGGTTTAAAAGAGTGTTTTTAGACAACAAAGGCAAAGAGTATGAGGAATGTAAATGTAGAATTTTTTAAATTATATATGTACTTAAAATTGTAATTCATTTTAAAGGAACACAAGTAGAATGCGTTACCAAACGTAACAGATCAATATCAATTTTAATCTGATTTTTCATCCAGCACAGAAATAAAATGCAGGAAAATAATCAATTAGTTTGTTATAGAAAGTAATTTTCTCTTGGTTTCCTATTTTTAATTGTAATTGAATAGAACAGATCAATCTGCTATGTATTTAGGATATTCTGGCATAATCAGCAAATCCAGTTAATCACTAACTTTGATTTAATTTAAATTATTTGATATAAATTACAATTAACAACAGAATTACAGCCATAACCCGAAAAACACGACTAGAATATGCACGTTGTAAATGTAGGTAAGCAGAGCTCAAATTCAATAAGTATGTTCCATAGTTGAGATGAGCTCTAATTATATAAACATCAAGTGCTTGATTTCTTCCTATATTGCTGATAAAATACCAAAGTAGCAACTCAACACAAAATTGACCACATTTTCCATATACAAAAATATCCTAAGTTATACAGAATTTCCATAAAGTCAAATTGTGTTGGGTTGACAGTATGTAAATAGTTACAATAAATCCCTTAATAGCCAGCCAGGCTGCCTCTGTTTGGGACATCAGATTGAGATTAAGTTGCATGATACACTTTAGGATCAGTTGAAGGGATTGGTTTCATCTTCAATGGATACCAATCTGCATTATTCATTAATTTAATTATGTTTTACAAACACACGAGGAAAGAGAATGTAAACAAATTAACTTCCCATCAACTACCACGGTAAACATATTTCTGCAAGTTGTAATATGCTTTCAGTACCAACAGATTAGGCTTTCATTTCGGGAGCAGTTGGGATTTGTGGATTCCACACACTTATTTCATTATAATACTTTCATCTTCAAATTCTTACAATAAAAATGCAGACATGGGCTAACATCTGCTGGAGTGTGCACAGAATGCTCCACTGAAAGAACCTACTTCTATGAAGTTTGGGGAGTGGGGAAATAACTCTCAAGTGAATTGGAAACTTTATTGATGCTTGGCAGCAGAATCTCTTGGGTAAAACTCTGCCACCGTACTTTGAGTAATGCGTTTCAACAGCTCCTTGGGGAAAATTCGGAGCAACTGCCATCCAATATCCAAGGTTTCAAAAATGGTTCGATTATCATATGGACCTAAATAGAACAAAGCAGATCATCAACATCAATCTTTTGCTCATCCGAATTTGTTCTTCATAGCTTTTTTAAAAAATGTGTGTTAAACAGTTAAGCAATGTGCAACTAAAATCAACATTTAATTGAAAACAGCTATAAAGACCGTATAAGATCTCGTAACATTGAAAAGCAAATTAATCTCTCCACATGAGAAACTCATTCAGGTTTGTAGAGTTATTTTACATACCCTGTGCAATAAAATTCCTCTCAAACTTCTGCAGAAATTCTAAGTACAGAAGGTCATCCGCTGTGAGAGCTTCTTCACCAACTACAGCTTTCATTGCTTGGACATCTTTGCCAATGGCATAACAAGCATACTGTGGATACAGAAAATTCCAGCAATCACTCAGTAATATGTAACTCAGTTGAATTTACAAACAAAAGCACTTATAAAACACTTTATATAAAAGTTCTCATGTTATTTGATTTTGCTCACAATCGTTCACACATTTCACTTTCATATACAAAACCTCAAATTACAAGCAGTTGTGCTGGTCACCTCACACACGCTGAGAACTTGGTCCTGACTGGTTGAACCTATTTGACTTAAGAGTCTTAGAGCATGAAGAGGAGAGATTTTCACTAAACATTCTGGTTCCCAATTCTAAGTCCCGAGCAGTGAAACATTAGTCCTGTAATTTATTGGACTAATGGTCAATTCACTTTCCAGTACATTGTCAATGGACTCCTGTAGCTCAGTGGTAAGAACACTCATCTTTCAAGCAAGAGACTTGGGTTCGATTCCTGGCAGGGTGAAATGTTGAGCAAGTTTCCTTACTCCACACCCCTCTGTTTACCTAGCAGGGACGCTGCTGTGCGCAATTGGCTGCTGAGTTTTGCCCACAAAATATACAGTCAATTCATTTTATAGTATATTCGGTGAAGCGCTTTGAGACATCTGAAAGACTTGATAAGGCGCTATATCAAATGAAAGGTTTATTACTGTTATTCTGTGAAGCGCTTTGAGACATCTCGTAGATGTGTTAAGGCGCTATATCAAATGCAAGGATTATAATAATTATTATTATAGAGAGAATGCTGCTATAGTCTCACTTGTTGAATAGAAATGGGCTCAGCCAGCCCCAGAATTTTCTCTTCAGGTAAAATAGCTGACTCCCAGGTCATTAGGTCGCCACTATCACATCCTGCTTTGCACATGCGGAGCAAACAGGAAGCAAATTTGGCGGAAACAGATGGTTGCGTGGATTTGCAGTGAAACCAGTTATTGCCCCTCTCTATCAAGCTTTATGCATCCAAACACATCATAACAAGGCCCCACTGTATTTAGTGTTAGATTTTGTCAAACTTTCAAGGAGGCCAATAGAGAATTTGTAAATCTTACCAGCTGATTGGATACTTCGGCATGATCTTTACGAGTCATGCCCTCTCCTATGGCAGACTTCATTAATCGAGACAGAGAAGGCAGCACATTAATAGGAGGATAGATCTGCAACACAGTAGTTCAGAAGACTTTGTTAATTTACTGCATTGCCTCTCAGATGATCAGGTGGAGCAGGTAATGTTTCTGGATTTAACAAGAGGTGCGTTTTAATTAGGACAATCAGTATCATCAGTGCTCGAGAAAAATGTCCGCTAAAGTGTTGAAATCTGTTTAAAGCATGGCTGGAAAAGGGCATTTCAAATCAGACCTCAACAATTGCTATGGTTTTCTTTCAATTGCCCTTCAGTTATAACGTGGACAATACGGTAAACTGTATGCAATATGGAGTGATCTTTACTGAGTGACTTCCCTGGTATTTTGATATTTGGGAATACTGCTTTGGTTATCCACCACTTCTGTGGCCCACATTAGACATTAAGCTATGTAGCTACAAACTGATGGCTTTCCAGACCGGTGGCAAGTGTCTGGCTCTTGGGCTATTAAAGGGATCGTTGGAGATGCACTGTTTAATTCTGAAGAAATTTATTTTGATACAAGACTCTGTTCACAATATGTCTCTCTCCAACTTAGCCATTTTGCAGAATGCCAAAACTCACTCAAATTGTGAACTCTCACCCACAACTGAAATTTTTAATTTGTGCCAGAATTTGTATTGTAAGCACTGGAATCTGCCACTGAAGTCCCATTAGTGGCAGATTCCAGCGAGTGAATGAATTTCTATTTTTTGGTATCCTAATTCTACTGATCAGAATACGAAAACCCATAAGAAAATGGTCTCACGCGTACAAAATAGTTAGGAGCGGATTAAAAGGTTTTAGTTCCAAAAGTTCGATGGAGTCAAGTTGCAAGTTACCAGTAGTAGGTGCTATTATTGATCATAATTCAAATGTTTTGTGAGGTCTAACTCTGCTGGTATTGATCCTTCGTCCATTCACTTTGCACTAGATGTATCTACAATTTATATTAACAAAACTGTAAATACGAAGGCCTCTTTTCATAGATAGCTTCCAACAATCTTGAGTTAATCATACCTGTCTATTGTGTAGCTGACGATCAACGTAGATTTGCCCTTCTGTGATGTAGCCAGTTAAATCAGGGATAGGGTGAGTGATATCTAAAGTGAGAAAAAACAAGGCAGATTTTTCAACAGCTCGAGAAATTTTTTTAAAAAATGGTTACTACATATACACTCCCACTTGATCTCAATTTAAAGGAAAATGTATATTTTCTCACATTAAGTGCAACATATTGAGATAGGAGTTCATTCTACACTTGTTTGTGAAAACTTTACTAACCATCGTTGGGCATGGTAAGGATAGGAATCTGCGTGATGGAGCCACTTCTGCCTTCAATACGCCCAGCTCTTTCATAGATTGTCGCCAAATCTGTGTACATGTAACCAGGGAAACCACGACGGCCAGGTACTTCCTCTCGGGCGGCTGAAACCTTTGATATTATAAAGAGAAAACTTACTTCGTTATAAACAAAATACACTGAACAAAATGACAGAATTCCTTTAAGATCTGCTGAATGCATAAACAGAACGGACAACGAAAGGAGAACAAAGTTACCAATTCTAACTGGTTGACATCCAAAGAAATTCCCGTCAAGTCTCTTTTTTAACGTACTACTTCAGTCTAAAGGAAAACTATTCATTTCAATAACCCCGTGTAAGCTTAGATAATAAGTCTTCTTTTAATATAAAAAAAGACATTTCATACCACTTCAGGAATCTTTGAAATACTCCGAACTCCAGTGAGCCCAAAGGGTTGGGAAAAAAGCAGTACGTGTTGCACTACTTCACCATTAGTAGTTTATCAAAACCGAAGGCAGACACTGTATTGCATCAAGGTCAACACATTTTCAAGCTCAATGCTAACTATTTTAGCTTAGGTTGAGATGCAATTTAGTAGATTGCTTCAAGATAACAAATGGAACATTTGTTCTTTGTAAAACAGCCGTCAGTAAGAAATAGATAGAAATACTTTTAATAAAGAAGCCTCCCTACTTCAGTCTAAAAGAAAACTATTCGTTTCAATAACCTCTTGTAATCTTAGATGGTCAATGCTAGATGAAATAGTTTATCATACTAAAATTGCTCTTTTTTTAAAAAAAGCTATGTGCTGTTTTAAGGCTGAAAAAGAAACACCCAACAAAGGCAAACAAATACAATAAATTAGATGTAGATATCACAATCAGAGTAAGCACTTCAAACATCTTGGAAAATTCTCTAATTGTTCTTTGTATGGATTTACTATGTGTAAACTCAAGGGATTGTGAGTGCTATCTACACTACAGCAGTAACATTTTCAAAGGACTGTAATGTCCTCCAGTTATAGTGAGTGCTGTTTTTTTTTACACTGTCACGCAATTCCACACTAAATTTGTACTAAGCCTCTTCCATATTCTACAGCAGGTTACAGGTTAGGAAGAACTTCAAAACCCAGTAAGTCCATTTAAGGCAAATGCACAGGATTTCATAACTCATGAGATTCCCTTCCTGCACCCTTCAACTTCCATTTCACTAAAGTTGATACAAGAAAAGGTTTATTTTAAAAATATTAAGTAATCTCACATTTCAAGAAAATAATGCAATGAATTAATATTCGAAGAAGGGCAGCAATTTTAAGACCGCAATAAGATATCCTCAGGACTAAAAGGCCTATATGCGGATTTTCAATTTATATTAATATCCTTCAGCTTTAATCAATTACCTTCAGGGATCAGATATTTCAAGTTTTTATTATTATCTTTGCCTACGGTTGGTTGCCTATCAGCAAATTGAGTGATTTAGTGGAGCCCATGATAGACAAATTGTATATTCAAGTGTCATAAGCACATCAAATGACTTCCTGTCATTGTATATTTTATGATTCAATTTCCCTGAGCTATGTTTATGAACAGCTTCAAATGCTCAACAAAAAGATTTAAAATTAGGTTAAACATCACCACCCGTGTCTAAATTGAACATTTCATACATTGTTCCAGCAACCCGGGTCCCTGTAAGAAATTACTGATGCACATACCTCTCTCAGAGCCTCAGCATAAGAACTCATGTCTGTTAGAATAACCAACACATGCTTTTCACATTGATATGCAAGGTATTCTGCACAAGTGAGAGCGAGACGAGGAGTAATGATACGTTCAATACTGTAATATGGAGAAACAACTCATTCAGTATTCAGTTTAATATAGTACCAGAAATTCATGTATTTCAACCCAGTTTATACAACAATTAAGAGAAAAAATCACATCCACGCTTTATTTAGCTGAGAGCTTTTTACCCATCTGGAAGCTTAAGCAAATCACACACTTTATTACGGTTGAAATGAATTTTCCAATGAAAAGAATCTTCCAATGGGTGAAAAAAAAATCAAAGCAGTATAATAATAATCCTTGCATTTGTTATAGGGCCTGATCACATCTTCTAGACATCTCAAAGCTCTTCACAGAATGTACTGTAAAGTGAAATTACTGTAGGCAAATTTTGTAGGCAAAACACGGCCGCCAATTACACTCAGCAGTGTCCAACGAACATGCATGGATTGAGTGACCGCATTTTTCTTCAAAAAAAGGGTTATTATCCCCGGAAAAGCGATCCACCAATCGACTAACCTAGGTAAACAGAGGCGTGTGGAGTAAAGAAACTTGCCCAACATTTCGCCCTGCCCGGGAATCCAACCCGCGTCATCTCACTTGTGAAGCGAGTGTTGTAATCAATGAACTACTTATAGAAGTGTTGAATGTTATTATATTAAGTTACTTACGTCGGATCATTTGCAAGATTCAGGAACAGACAGACATTATCCATAGAACCATTTTCTTCAAAGTCAGACTTAAAGAACCTTGCAGTTTCCATGTTAACCTGTTGTACATTGTAAAAATGGAATAGTCAACCAAAACCTTGAAACAACTAACAACTGCTATTCTCAAATTTTCACAAGATCACGCCATGGACTAGATACTTGAGTCCAAGTGGAATTCATAATAATGATAGTTAGGCAGAAGAATCGAGATAGAATTTCAATCCTACATTTTCAGAAAACCAGTGAGAGAGGAGGTGACAATAGAGAGGTGAGAACTGACTCTTAATAATAATAATAATCCTTGCATT
Organism: Callorhinchus milii; assembly: GCF_018977255.1. Classification (NCBI taxonomy): domain Eukaryota; kingdom Metazoa; phylum Chordata; class Chondrichthyes; order Chimaeriformes; family Callorhinchidae; genus Callorhinchus; species Callorhinchus milii. The sequence goes on from NW_024704748.1 coordinate 2,725,094, forward strand.
TGATATAGCGCTTTTCACGTCGGGAGGACGTCCCAAAGCGCTTCACAGAACACTGTAAAGTGAAATGACTACATTTGTGGGCGAACGCGGCAGCCAATTGCGCACAGCAATGTCCCACAAACAGTCGTGGATTGAAAATGACCGATTTATTATTGTTTTGTTTTGGAGGGATTATTATTAGGCTCTGTGTGGAGTAAGGAAACTTGCCCAAGGTTTCGCCCTCTGCCTGGAATTGAACTCAGATCTCTCACTTGCAAAGCGAGTGCTCTAACCACTGAGCTACAGGACTCCACTCTTGGTATGGGAGAGGATGAATTTCACATTACATTGAAACATCTGAACTGAAAGTATCCCTTAATGGAAAATTTAAGAAACAGTTAAGACATTTTCAACAAACTTCCAACTACATCAAACTACATTATTGTAACCGGACTCCTCACAAATTTTGTTTTTATAAATGTATGCAGTGTACTTGATATGTAGCGGTCTAATGTAACCTAGTGTAAATTAATCCAGATGAAACTGAATTACCGAATTCTTAACACAAGATGTATTTGGGATATAAAATGTTGAAATTCTGGCCTTCTCAAAGAGGAAAGAAGAGCCACTTTATGGATACGGTATTAACACCTTGGCCTCGTTTGTCATTCCACTAGTCGAAGCCTTCTCCTCTCTTATATAACTGTTAGGATTTCTACAATCAGATCAATATAGTCTCATTCAACCACTTTCCTGCATTTTTAATTGCTGCTCTTTCTATCTGGATTACAAGCTCCATTCTGGTTCATTTTACTGCATTGAAGACAATGTAAACCAAATCCTTCCCTTCACATGACATTCCACTGACCTTCAGAGCACAGGGAATTGTGGACCACCAACAGCTTCGACCAGAGCTATATCTGCCACTGTACCCTTCCATCGTTAATAGCAACACACTTAATTGGCACACCAATTAACAAGATCTACAACCACAGTCCCCTCCCAGTTCCCTTTTTCAATTCACTTACACCCATAGCGGCAAACACAATGGCAAAATTCTCTTCACTGTAATCCATGACATCTTTAGATTTTTTAACCAGACCAGCTTGACGGCAGATTTGGGCAGCAATCTGAAAAAAAATAGAACACATTCGCTTTGTAGTCTGTGCTTCACCCTGTTCTCACTTTTCAAGCTTAAGTGAGTTTCTGATTAGAAAGGCTCCATGCTATGTTAAAACGTTAAACACACATTGGTTTGATGAAAACCTTTAAGCTAACTGAAATAACCTTTTGTTAAACCACGTCTGTCAAAAAATCTATGGGAATCATGTGTATTCACACACCCATTAACGATGAACTAGCTCATTTTAAACAAGGTGAAATATGTATTATATACCACCAGCTTTCAGTGAAGCTGGAAAGGAGACAGATAAAAGCCTTTGAGATAGGTATCAAAAAGATGAATCTTGTTGACAATCTTGTTTTATAAGGGGAAAAAAATCAAAACTGCAGATGTGTCACAGTAACATTATTATATTTTAAGCTTTAGACAAATCCATCTCAAGTAGATAGAAGAGTTATCCCTTGGTAGATCAACCCTGAACTCAATTGTGAAAGGGAGACACGAATTTTCATGAAAATCACAGACTCCAATGTACTTTCTCATACCAACTATTTAATGCCCTCTCTAAATGATTTGACTTTTTGGAGGTTACAAATGATACAGTTAAATATTTCATCACATCCATTGCCCATTTATCAATTAGGAATTTCTAACCTAAATAAAAAATGCATTTTAACAACATATTAGGTAATTGATACATCAGCATTACCCGTCTTGTAAATTAGATGATGTAGAAAAATGTCATATTATACCCAAGTCCATTTTCAAATATACTGAAATAAGTCTACTTTTACTGAAGAAAATTTACAACATTTCTATTTCACACACAAATTTTCAAGCAGAGTAAGCAGCTAGCTGAGGTTCTATTTGATTGGCATTTGCAGATGTTAAGTTTACAGCTAATAACTTATATTGTTTTCTTTTAGATCTAATAGTGGTGCTACACTGTTGCAAACTGGATTTATAATAATAATCCTTGTATTTGATATAGTACCTTAACATGTCTTCGAGATGTCTCAAAGCACTTCACAGAATATACTGTAAAGTGAATTGATGTATATTTTTTGGGTGAAACATAGCAGCCAATTGCACACAGCAGTGTCCCACAAACAGTCATGGATTAAGTGACCAAACTTTTTTTGTTTGTTTTTTTGGAGGGATTACCCCGGAAAAGCGATCTACCAATCGACTTAACAACCGATTTCCTACTTGCTACTATGTAAATAGAGGCATGTGGATTAAGAAAACTTGCCCAATGTTTCGCTCTGCCAGGAATCCAACCCAAGTCCTCTCGCTGGCGAGGCGAGTCTAATCACTGAGCTACAGGACTTCAGAAAATTTCAAATCATACCCAAGTCACATTTTCAAATATGCTGAAATAGGTCTACTTTTACTGAAAGCAAAATTTACAACATTTCAATTTCACAAGCATAGTTATCGATTTGTTGAGGTTCTATTCGATTGGCATTTACAGATGCTTAGTTTATAGCTAATAATTTACATTTTGTTTTCTTTTAGATCTAAGAGGACGGAAATAATTTAGTTAAAACTCCAGTGATATGAGCACTTCAGCCATCAATCAGAAGTTTACAAATGGAATACAAACTCCAAAATCAATCAATCATCAAGATGTATGTAGTAAATAAGAAGCCGTTGCCTCTTTTTAATCACAGTTGTAAAAGGTACAGCAAAGGTTCAATTGGATGATACGAAGAATAAAAAGCTGAATCAGTAATAAGAATGAAGAAATTGAAGATCAGAAAGCCAGAAAGAATGGATAATGATAATAATTTAGATACAATGTGGTATAACTGACCACAGCAGAATTAAATTAGAATTGGGAGCTCTAATGAGGAAGCTATAAGCAATGGACAGCGCGTCAAATTGTCCTGTAAGTATTTTATGTTCACACTATGTTGTCCCTTCTTGGAAGTTGGTTTCATTCAGCAGGTTGACTGTCCAACTAGAGATAATAGCTTCTTGAATTTTATCTCAACCAACTGACCACCTGAAAGAACTCAACATACCAGCTGGCGTGCATTGATATTTTCAATCAATCCGCCTTGATAGCATCGATCACGATTCTACACTTTTTTTGTTGCTCATATGCACCACCATATTCCAAGACAAAATTAATTATTATTGCACACAACACTCATGCTTTTCCCCATCATACATCAATTTCCAATTGAATCAACTATGTGGGTCAATGAAATACTAGTAACATCCTGTACAAAATAATGCAACCAATAAACGCAAAATACAGATCAATTAAATTGGATAGCTAGAGTTTTGTTTTGCCTGCAAAATGAGCTTGTTAACACAATTCATCTCAGAACAAGATATCTAGCGAGGTTTCTATCTTTTTTTGAAGCACTTCTCGAAGGCATTTATCCATCACCTTGACCATTATATTCCCAGTGAAATATTCAGCAACAGTCAAGCTTACTTCTTATTGCGATAGTTATGAATCACTTAGTTTACCAACCTCATTGTGTGGCAACCCTGCAGCAGAAAATATGGGAATTTTTTGTCCTCTGGCAATACTATTCATGCCATCTATCGCTGAAATTCCTGTCTGGATCATCTCCTCTGGATAGATACGACACTGTGGATTTATGGGCTGACCTAAGATCCAATATGTCAAGCAAACAAAGACTAAATTAACGAACAGTATTATGTGATGAAATTAATATATTCAACAATTAGTTAATCTTAGTTCAAGGTCCAAATCAAGTGCAAAAGGATTTGCACAATTTACCTACAGCAGCCTATTAGTTACTAAATTCCCATTTTGAAGTAATCTGACAAGTTAAGATTTTTGCAGTGGTTATATCCTGAAATTCCAGGATTTTATCAATTATGGATAAAAACTAAACAATACAATTATATGATTAGACTCATCATTTTTTTTGTTTCTGGAAAAGGCATTGATCAGGTTTTCTATTTCCCCAAATTCAGGAAAAGAAATTTCTTTTACAATATAATAATTCTTGCATTTGATATACCCCTTATCGCGTTTCAAGACGTCTCAAAAGCAGGACACACCATAAAGAGTAGTGACTGTATTTTTTGGACGAAACGCAGCAGCCAATTGTGCACAGCCGTGTCCCATAAAAAGTTGTGGATAGTGTGACTCATTGTTTAAATTTTTTTTTAAAAAAGGGCTTATTACCCCAGGAAAAAGCAATCTGCCAATCGACTAACAAACTAATGATTAACTAACTCATTTAAACATCAATTTTTAAAACATTATTTTGCGCTACTAAACAGCTTCCAGTTTGTAAGGTCACTATAGAGGTCACTTCCTGCACAGGAAGTGAAATCTGTTGGCGACTTAACGACCATTTTTGTAGTTGAAAAAGATCCAAAAGAATAAAGGAAAAATAAATGTCAATATTATGTGTTGATTTTTTTTAATCAACCCTGCATGAAAGACGTTTTATATATGTATATATAAACACAATATATAATATATATAATATATAAAAAAGTAAGCTGTTGCTTGGCTGTTAATGACTTCTGAAATGATCTAGCAAGCACATTACTTTCTTTAAGAGTAATTAATGAAAATATATTACAGTATAAAGATACTGTAATTTTATCGGAAAATCAGCAACATTTCAGATGAGGGTTAAAATTCAATTGACACAAAACACAAATCACATTTTGTTTGAGGTTACCAATAGCTCACCCATAATATCCAAATAATCTTCAGCCAGTACTGTAGGTCCTCTGTCAATTGGTTTCCCTGAACCATTGAAGACTCTACCTGTAAAGGAACATTGCTTTTTGCTTGATTACTCATCACCAAAATTAAAAATTATTTAAAGTCTGTTTCACTTACTTACCGATCAATCCAGCAAGACTGTTGAACTCCTTTTCCCAAGGACAAAAAAAAGCTTGTATCTAATTGATGTATCTAGCTTGCAAGCAATTTTGTGTTGCGTTTGCAAACAATTACACAAAGAAACCATTCTTCAAAGACTAAGACAGTTTATTGCAAATTGAATTCAGATTGTAAAAAAAAAGCCAAGCTGTTAAATTCTCATAGCCTGGACATTCTGCAGTGAAGTTTAAAATCATTAAAATAGTTAGTTTAAAAATGTAAAGTTCCAGAATCTTTCCCCTTGGAACCCTTGTTTTTTTTTAATGTCCTTGATCTAAACATGCAGACATGATAAACTGAGAAGCAGTGAGTGTTGAGCATAGTTTTCCCTATTACCTATGAAATTACTTTAAAGAGGCTGCAGTCTCCCATTAATTACCTAAGAGGGATTTGAACAAAGACTACAGCCAACTGATGACATACAGCAAGCTAATGGCCACTTGAACACAAAAAGATGCACAGCTAAAAGCTTCCTTTTAATAACTTTAGCTTATGTGTGCAACAGAAAATGGCGAATCCACTACTGCCTAAACTTTTAGTAACCTTTGGTACCCTACAAGCAATATTTCACTATTACAACCTGAAACCACACAACAGAGGTAGAAATATTCCTCATTATGTTAGATTCCACTGGTTTTGAAGTTACAATACATTTCTGAACAATGTGGTGAATGAAAGAAAAGCTTCAAACACTGTGGTTCATTTCTGCTATGGTCAACATGACAGTATTGTAATTTTATGTTTAAATTGCCGTTCAACTATTAATTTCTTGCAGATTCAAGACAGTGCACACTGTCTCACATGGCAATTAATCTTTAATTAGGCAGTTTCAAAATAGATGTGAAAAACACTGCACAGAAATGTGTTTTCACTGCTTAAAGTTTAATCTCCTTACAGGGCTTTTAAACTATTATAGAAATAGAACCAGGACATTTAAAATATTAAGGTCCTGTAGTACAGACATATTGAAAAAAGAACAAAGCACCTGGAATTGATTCTAACCTAAATATTTCTTTGCAAAAGATTGAGATTTTGGCAAAACAACATTAAAATTCATTGCTTTTTAAAAAATCTTAAGTAATCAATTCCATGATTGATTTTAAAAGAAGGTTTCTGGCAGGCCAGCTTTATACAGATAACAGGATCTACTTACCGAGCATGTCCTCAGACACAGGTGTACGAAGAATATCACCTGTAAATTCACAGGCTGTTTTCTTGGCATCAATACCTGATGTTCCCTCAAACACCTGTGCAAGAGAAGTGATGAAAGTACAATTCAAAGATCCCTGTTTCTATTTTTTTTAAAAAAGAGTAATACACAATATATAATTAATTGGAAGCATGGAAACAAAAACAACAGACCATCCTTCACTCTGTTAATTTGTTTTCTGGAGGGAGATTGTACTTTCTATGGGAGGTTTAATTAGATAGTACAAAAATTACATTAAATCTGAATGGTGAATTGCTGAAAATTCAATTGATGTAGTTTGTCCATTAAAGAAATATCAATGAAGCTAACAACAGTTTGCACTTATGTGCCTTTCACAAACCAAATGTCTCACCAGTGATTTACATAGGTGGTGTGGATCACAGAGCAAGTCAAGAAAAGAGGGAAAGAGTACGAGAATGATGACTAAATGTACAGCAAGAGATTTTTTTTAAGGGTTTTGGCAATAGAAAGCTTGAATACAATCAAGTTATATATTTTAGATTCATTCCAACCATCATAAATAATGCAGCTACAGTAAACTTGAGAATTCATTCTAACATTACATAATTTCAAGATAAATACCTACCTGTACTACAGCCTTATTGCCGCTAACTTCCAGAACTTGTCCACTTCTGATGGAGCCATCAGGTAGAGTCAGATGCACAATCTCTGCATATTTAGGAAACTGATCATGAAGAACAAAACAATTAGAAACAATATAATACCCCCTATTCTAAGACAAATTACAATAACAAATTCAATTCATACTACACATTGCATAAGTTAATATGCAATTGTAGGTTAAATGAGAGATCAAGATTCTCAAATCATTTATTGTTGATTAATCATCTTTTGGCCGCAATAACTTCCGTAAGGTATTGTAACAGTACTGATTTTTGTAAATTGCAATGCTCAGCATTACTGGATCATTCTAAGCTTATCCAACCACATTTCCTTTTAGTCCAAGTCCAACATAAGAATGTTTAATTGAAAAATTAAATTTCAATAGTTCATTATTTCCAATATTTGCAATTGCCGTGGTCAGCATATGAGTCATCTTTAATAGTTTTACATCGTTGGATAGCATCAAAATACATGTAAATGTCAGCGTAAATGATTAAACAGACTTCAGTGCTAATTATGAGTTATCTTTATTAAGTAGTCTATTGACACCCTCTTTAGCTCTCGTGGTTCATTTGTTGGGTTTCAATTGCCACTTTTTGCCCAAAGTTCCACCTAAACTTAGCCTGTAAAACAATATTTTCTTAAAATGTATCTTTATTTAGTAGAATTGTGGAAAATTGTTAACAATTCAATCTTAACATGGAAGCCATTTCTCCACAGTTCTTAAAATGAACCAGCTTCCAAATTAAGACCCAATTTAATAATTTTCCACTATCCTGCACCATTTTACATTAAGACAAAACAGGTTTAGAGATTAAAATAGAATTCCAGGCAATAGGTGAGTTTAACATTAACATTCAGTTTTTACAGTGACAATACCTTTACTTGGTCCAAAATCACTAGTGGTCCATTAACCCCAGACACAGTTCTGTATGCTGCAAAAAGAACACAAGATAAAATATTTGATCACAAAATTCTTACAATTTTCCAGAAAATGTGGTGTACATTTTATGGAGTTAAATATAGATCAGAATCAAAAGGAGTTTCAGAAGCTATTTTACATTGTTCATTATTCGTCATTTACTGGTTTTAGTTTCTATACCAGCATGGCTGGACAAAGATCATAGACGGGTAACAAATAGGTTACGTGAAAATTAAGATGTTTAATATTTATATTGAAAATGAATGTGTAATAATTGATACAATCACTCAAATCATTGGTGATCTTACCAAATATCACCGTGATACACACAGGTGGTCAACTGTCACCGAGTCTCATTCAATTGTTAAAACAGAAAAAAAAACTAATTTGTTGCAGGATGTCAGTTTGCTAAGTTTCCAAGGAAGTGAGAAAAATGGCCTATTAATATGTAACTGCAACATTCAGCAGTATTCCATCCATCATGTGATGGAGCAAATAAAGAGGCACACACAAGGCTATTACCTTGCCCTTTTCATTTACATGGGAAAATATTACCCATGCAGACAGAGGAGACAATTTGACTAGGTTTGACATTTGTTTCTGATCAGCCTTCTCTCACATCTGTGGTGGCTGAAGTAAGGACTGCATTGTTTCGATAGGCCTCTATCACGCTTTGCTTTTTGTATAATCCGTCAATCTCTTCACCAATATCAAAGCTGCAAGGAAATTAGAACAGACCAGCTCTACTGCACTGCACTAAAGCTTAGCGGGGTGCATCCACTATGCAACTAATTAGGCTGCAGCCAACAGAATAAACCTGTCAATGTTCGCTTGCTGTTTCCCACACACACCTGCATTTCATCCACTAATAAGCAAACATCAGGAGAGGAAAGGCAGATTGTTCAAGCATGAAAACCGTATAACAGTGTTGCAAAATCAACTACAGTATTTCTTTTTTCAGTTAAGAAGTTCCAGAACTTAACACATAACTATTTGGGGGCACAGCAAACCATTCAGTTACTTGTGGAATTGTACTATCATTAAATTAGGTGTAAATAAGTTCTGCAGAACATTTAATACAATTAACAGATCATTTTTAAAGACTTCTGCTTGGTCAATTATCTTAAACAGATCCTTTGTTTTTATAACATTCCCCATGATCTGCTTTTGACATTTTCTAAAACAGTACAAGTTTGCCACCGCACAATAAGACCCCAGTGCAACTACTCAATTCTATAATGGACAATTAAACTGACTGTCAACAATACGGAGGAAAAAAGGTTAACCAGGTATGGTGGCACCATGTCTAGAAATAAACAATCTGAAGTCACTGAATAGTGCATTTGGTCAACTTAATTATATAAGAGGAACTATTTATAAATTGGTTGGCGTAGGAATTACACTTTTGCTGCAATTTTAAGGTTTTGCATTTACTCAATATTTCACTGTGCAACATTGATTTCTATTAAAAACAGTTTGGAACATGGCATTTAATTCTGTGAAAGACCAGAATATATAATTTTCAAGTAGGTTATTAAGTGGGATCAGCTTGGTATAAAGTATCCACTTTAATGCTATGTTTATGTAAAGAAACCATTTTGTTTTGCTTCAAAATTACACTTAGATTCGATCTCTTTCTTTGCACAATTTAATTCAGTACTTTTTATCCATAATCCATCTGGAAGCACCGTTTCAATTATAAATAAAAACTCACTCCACCCCTTCTCCACTTGAGCTCAAGTACACAACCCCCTGTTTAACATGCAGCTCCTGAACAGGTCACAAGGCCGCCTGTTCAGCTGCCAGCAGCTTTTGTGTACAAAGATGTTAATTGGTTCTAATCCGTTCATAGAAGCTGTTTTGGTAGCCTGACCCAGCACCCTGAAGGACACCTTGGTGTGAAATACTAAGGGCTCATTCAAGTAAGAGTGAAAGGAAGCAGTGTGCATTCCAACACATTTGATTTAAAAGGCTGGAGGGTACAGCATCCTTCTAAACTGAATAAATCTTCCAAGCTGTGGTAACAGTGAAATATGCTCCCTTCAGACATACACTCTGCAAAAATAGCCTTGCTTGGTTGAGCTGCAAAACATTCTTTGCAAAGAAATAACTTTAATCCTGTTCAGACAGGAAAAAGTTGCATTTAATTTAAAACAGAATTAAACACCAGTCTTATTAATATTGGGTCAATATGTTATTAATATTGGGTCAATAGGTTATTATTAGGTCAGTACACTTCGCTCACATGCCAGCTACAAAACATGCAACAGCACAAAATCAGTATAGAGTGAAGAATGATCATAAAACAGCACAAGAAAATTGGTCCTCTTCCAAGATATCTTCCCATCCACCCACTAAAAATCCTGAACAACTAGCTCTATGATGCAAATCTCCCCCCCCCCCACACACACTCTCTCCTAACACATCCTCCCCCACCCCACTTCGTAAGCATTTCACACTCTTTTGGAGACTAATCAGGAATTTGTCCTTCTGTGCATCAACTCTGTAGGATTTGGGAACTTTAAGGTTAATCAGTTAGCCAATTAACCATCCTCATTTAGTGTTAACCTCCAAAGAAATGCTACACATACAGTAAATGCAGTACAGTAAACTGGACGAATTATTGAACCTGCTGATTTCAAATTTGTTTTTCAATCGATCAACCATCTTTGCGTAATACTCTTTTGGTGAAATTCACAATCATGCTGTGATACTGTAGTTTATCGTATCTAGAACAAATTTAAAGTTTAGCCATGCATTTCCCTTATTTTGCAACTAGGATTTCTCAATATCTTGTACTCCAGCAATGATTATTAATACGATGCCACTCCATCTCTTTGCCTAGAATTTGTAGAAGTAGAATGACTAAACTGAAGTTAGCTGTACAAGCCACGTGCAAGGAAAAGCACTAGGACCCAAAGATTTCTCCTAAAGTGTACTGCTAATATATGGGTAATTAACACAGTATTGTACCCAATGTCGAATGCAAAAATGCAAGTTCAGAATTGCTGTGTGGAACATTGTACCACCCGCTGCTGAAGAAATAAATTAGGAAATTAACTCCACAAGGTAGCAGTTGCAAACATTCAATGCCAGCTAACTAGGAAGGACATCGACTGAACAGAATCTGAATGGCTTTGTTCTGTATCCCTCAAGAATATTACACTTTTTTTAAAAAAAAGTTTAAAATAAGTTGCATTTGGTCTAGCCTAAGAGAGTCAAAATTGCAGTTTAAAATTTCCAAATTACACTTCATTTCAGAAAGGGGGAGGAGGAAGACCCACAACTACCCAGTTTAGCATATTTAAGAAACCATTTGCCAACATGAAAATTTACTTTTCACAAAGCACTAATTTTTAGCATCATCAAAAATTAAACTTCAATGAACATGTTCTAAAGTACAAAGTTAAAGTTTCAGATATTCAAGTTAAAAGGAGGCATTTACATTTTAAAATGCAGTTTCAACCACTCACCAGTTTCTAAACATTTTTAAACATGTTTTTAAATTAAGTTTTATTTAATCAAAACCAAGGATTTCCTACTCTGGAAAGACATTTGGCAATTCCCATCTGTGCCACTGCTGCCTCACTCTTTTATTAAGAAGAAAAAAAAGTATTAGCTTCCTGTAAGAGTTTAATAAAATTAGATGCCAATTCTTCAAGCTTACTTCTGAAGCTGAATGTTAGAATTTTTCCGGATCCTGCCATATAAAACATTTTACATCCATTAGTACATCTGAATTCATTCATTTAAAATCAAATGCAGGTCCAACAATTTGCATTCATATGTCTTTCATAAAAAAATCTTAAACCACCTGACAAACACTGGTGGACAGATTTTGAAATTTAGCTCCAATGACTAATATTGTCATTCACTAATTAGTTATAATAAATAACCAATTTGTAATGGGCAATTATTTTTGGGGTTCTCATGGTCTGAAATGTCTACTCATAACTTTACTCCTTGTAACTTAATGTTGAGCATCAATTGCAATAGTTACACAGTTCATATAACCTTTAATCCTAGGGAACATTATTCAAAGTTCGCCACAGTTGTATTGAAACTGGATCTAATTTATTCTCTCTTTGGCAATTTCAAAATCCTTTAAGTGGAGATTTAGGTAGACATTTTGGATAATTTTCTTTCTCTTTCCCTTTAATCTTGGAGCTACTGCAAAAGTAGCATTTTGACCCTTTGGAACGCCATCCCACAGTCCCTTTGTCTTGCTCCCGCCCTTGCCTCCTTCAAAGCACGTCTCAAGACCCTCCTCTTCGAACGTGCATTCGGCCACCTTCCCAGCCCTCCACCCGCTCTGACACCAACCCCCAGTTCGGATCCAATTCCCTGACTGTCCAGAGCTTTGGGCCGTCCTCCCAATGTAAAAGGCGCTCTACAAAAGTAATTTGTTGGTGTGCCAGAAAACATAAAGAAATATTGCAAGTATCAATGCAAACACTGACAATTTCAAGTTTATCGAGCGGTTCTGTCTACTTCAAGGAAGTACAAAACACTTCTGAAAACATCACATTCGTAAAACGATGTTTGAAATAGATGTGTTTGAAAAAACGTATGCAGTCAGTCGCGGTGACATGAAGCCTCCTATGATTTCAGTTGATCCATCTGTGCCCCAATCCAAATTCTTCATATAATAAATATCAACTTGGGCTACTCAACCTTTAACCAACACAGCTAAACACTGCTACAATGCGGTCATATGGCTCCAATAACTTAGACATAGCACTATGATAGCACCAGAATGGACAACTGCTGACATTGTGTAAAAACAATGGCAGTGTTCAACATTGTTGACTCCCAACAATTTGGTCCTCTCTAGTCCAAAGATACTGAAACCAACTGTAACATCCTGCACTATATTTTGAAAAAAGATCTACTTTGGTATAGGAGGATGGATACCCATTATAGAACAATTACACTCTTGCCTTTTCCATTTTACCATTAACCGTACTGTATCCCATATATCAAATAGGCAAATCAAAACTAAGGACTTTTCACACATGCCAAAACAGAATGAAATGCGATAAAAGGCAACCCTAAATAATTACTCAGTTGTGGCAGTAAGCAAAATCCAATCTTTCTGCAGTATTTGTGCATTACAATAGGCAATGAAAATATGATGAATCAATACAGGTAAATCTACTATCAAGCACAAGCGCATATAACAGAAGTATATGCTAGCCTTTGATAATTAATACTGTGCACTTGAATAAAAAGGTTGCATTAAAGGAATACGGACAATTCATTTTACACTACCATGATAGATATGTATATTATGCTTTCCCATAAAACATTTTTTTTAGACACTGACATTCTAAGAGTAAATTGAATTTTATTGCATCTTTAACAGGTCTGCATGCACTGTAATAGGATGCTCTTTGTCACAGCAGTCTTGATTATTGATATTTAATACCATGAATATGAGCCATTACAAACAATTCACCTTTAACTGATATTGTTTACTTGTCTGTATATCTGAAAGCATGTCACAATACTACTTATAGCTCCAGTATCAATTTCCATGCCATTCAACAAGAAAATGTTTAAGAAACTCTACAGTTATGTGGTGCAAATATACACTTTCATTTTCATGGCAAATGGGCACCAAAAATTAGATGGCCCTGACACAGCTCAACAACCATTTTTGTTTGTTGTACTGTGCGTTTTTGTAAAACATCTTCAGAGCAGTGAACTCAAACAAGTTTCAACATATTGGCAGCAAAGAAATCGTATTTGTTATATGACACTTGAAACATTTCTCTTCGACCATCCGACAACAACAAAAAATTACATTTTTATAGCACCTTTTACGTCAGGAGAACATTCCAAAGTGATCCACACCTGAACTGGTGGTTGGGATCTGGAGGGTAGGGGTAGGAGTGGGATGGAGTTCCAGAGGGTGGGGGCAGAGTGGCTGAAGGCCTGCCCGCCAAAGGTAGGGTGGGCATGGCGGGGAAATAAAGCAGGCTGGAGACCGCTGAGTGGATGGATTTTCGATCTGTTTCTTCATTAAGACCAGAGTTCTGGTCTCAACTACATTTTTTGTTACCCTGTTCCAGTTCTTATTCAACCCCTGTATAAAGAAATACTTCCTGGTGTCTTCCCTGAAATTGCTCTTATGTAACCCTGAATCCGTAACCTCTAGTTCTGTTGCCTTGGTGCATCTGAAAGCAATGTTCAGAGTTTACGTTCTCAATCCAGTTTAAAATCTCAAATTGGATACAGGTCCTATTTGAGTTGTGGCTTCTCAAGGCCCTAGTATATCTAATGGTTGCACCTAGCTCATTCCTCCAACATCGTTGTTGCTCTCCTCTTGTGCAGTGATCAGAGTCTGATTCCATAGTTCTACTAAAGATGTAGCCTCACTAGAGCACTGTATAGTCTGAGAATGATTTTCAGGGATCTGAAACTCAATTGATTTAGCAATGTAGCCCAACATCCCATTTGCCTTGTTCATTGCTGCTAGTTTTGACATGTTGAGTAATGAGTCAAATAAACACCCTAGGTCTTTCTCTGCTTCCCCTTTGGCAAATCCCTAAGTAACACGTGTCTGCTGAGTTTATTTCCTATTTGTTCATCTTACATTTATCTGTATTGCACTTCATCTGTCAAGAGGCCGAGTCTGATTCCATAGTTCTGTCTACTTCGCTGTCATCTGCAAATGTAATTACCTTGGACTTCATCTGTGAATCCAAATCATTACTGTAATCAAAACTAGCTTCTAGATCAAAAATGCCTCATGTACATCCATATCTAATCATTCTTGACTAGCAATGGATCCCAAATAACTAACATCCCTTCTTGAGCACTAGATTTCTCTCACAACCACTTATTCCCAGTCACAGGTTCTTATTGCACAGGGCATTAAGAACCCCAATTGAAGTTGAAAAAAACAGAAGTGAAGATTGCTAAAATTAGATTTCATTTATTTAAAGGGATTAGAAGCACAGTACAACAACAACAGAAATTACATTTGTATAGTACCTTTCACGTCGGGAGGACGTCCCAAGGCGCTGAACAGACACAGAGTTATGGACCCGAGCTGGAGGTCGGGGAGGGTGGAAACAGGGAGATCGAAAACAGTCGAAGAGGGGGGGTCTTGAGATGGGCCTTGAAGTTGGCAAGGGAGGAGGTGAGGCGAATGGACAGCAGGATGGAGTTCCAGAGGGTCGGGGCAGAGTGGCAGAAAGCCTGCTTGCTAATAGTGGGTGAGCGAGGCGGGGAGGTGAAGCAGGCTGGAGTCCGCTAAGCAGAGGGAGGGATTAGGAATGGTATGGGGTTAGGAAGTCAGAGAGGTAGGGGGGAGCAAGACCATGGAGGGCTTTGAAGGTGAGGACCAGGATCTTGAACTGTATCCTCTTGTGCAACGGGAAGCCAGCTGGGCAAGGATAGAGGTGATAGGGTCGTGGAGCCTAGTGTGGGAGAGAACACAGGCTGCAGAGTTCTAATCCCCCACATCCAGTCCCTCACCAGCACTGCTTTCTTCCACCTCCAACGCATCGCTCGTCTCTGCCAATACCTCACTCCAAAAGCCGCTGAAACCCTGATCCATGCCTTTGTCACCTCTCAGCTGGACTATTCTAACGTCCACCTCGCCAGTCTCCCATCCACTACCATCCATAAAATCCGGATCATTCAAAGCTCTGCCTATCCCAGAGAAGATCGATTTCAAGATGTATTCAAGATCTCCCTTGTATTCAAGTCCCTGCACTCCTCTGCACCCCCCTACCTCTCTGACCTCCTTTCTCCTCAAAACAGTACCGGTTGCCTTCGTTCCTCTGGGTCTGGCCTCCTCCTCGTCCCACGAGTCCTCCGCTCCACCCTCGGCGGCCGTGCCTTCAGCCACTTCAGCCCAGGACCTGGAACTCTCTTCCTCACTCCCTTCGCCTCGCACCCTCCCTTCCTATTTTCAGGTCTCTGCTGAAGACCTTTCTTTTCGAGCAGGCCTTTGGTCACCTTCCTCTCGCTCCCTTGGCTCAGAACCGGGATTCGTTACTGTAAAGCTCTCTGGGACACCATCCGGCGTGGAGGGTGCTATATAAATCCAAATTGTTGTTGTTGCTGGTGGATGATCTGCAGCCTGTGGAGGGAGGAGTTGGGGAGGCCAACAAGCAATGAGTTTGCATAGTCGAGCCTCGATGTAATGAAAACATCTATGAGGATTTCGGCGGCCTGTGGTGTGAGACAATTGAGGAGTCAGTCGATGTTGCGGAGGTGGGAGAATGCAGAGCGGGTTATGACTCAGATGTGGGGTAGAAAGGATAGTTGAGGGTCAAACAAGACCCCAAGGTTCAGGATTGGCTTAGCAAGGTGAAGTGCGCAATCATGGATGGTGATGCTGTCAGCGCCTGAGGTGAAGAGGTGCTGATGGGAGCTAATCAGGAGAGCTTTGGTCTTGTTGACGTTCAACTGAAGAAAGTTATCTCTCATCCAGGACTTGATGTCCGACAGACATTCTATCAGGACAGCAGTGGTCCTGCAGTCAAGGGTGGAGGCAGAGTGGTAGAGTTGGGTGTCATCTGCATACATGTGGAAGTTAACCATGTCTGCGGATGATGTCACCAAGAGGGAGCATATAGGTATTGAAGAGGAGGGGACCAAGGACACAGCCCTGAGGAACGCTGCACAAGACAGTACAGGGGTTAGAAGCTATTTGTGGAGATGATGTGGAGGCAGTGTGAGAGGTACGATCTGAACTAGTCAAGGACAGAGCCATAAAGGTTGAGGTGGAAGAGGATAGAGTCGTCGATGGTGTCCAAAGCAGCAGAGAGGCCAAGGAGGATGAGGAGGCAAGAGGGAGCCCTGGTCGCAGATGGACAGAATGTCATTTGTCACTGTGACCAGGGCCGTTTCTGTGCTGTGGGTGGCACAGAAACCACTAGGCATTTCACAATAAAATCTGCTAAATCATGCAGCTCAAAACTCAACAACTGTTAAGAATGATTTTTTTTTAAGTTCTCAAGAGAGCTACAGAATTGGTTCCACCTGGAAACTGGCACACATAGTCCAAATTCAGCATACAATTGTAATATGTTGAGCTCTCTCCCAATGAGTCATGGCAACAGAGATAAGTCAGGTGGAAAGAAGGAGAAATTAACATGTTAAAGCATAAAAGTACTCTGGTTTACAGTAAAAGCAATTTCTTTCAATGCCTAAAGGAATGTAATAGCAAAACATTTAACAGAATTTTACATGCTTTAACAACAGAAAAGCACAATTGTTAAAATTACTTCTCAGAGAATAATGGTTGTTCCCAGAACTTAGAAGATGGAATGTGTTAGAGGTTTAGTCAATTCATGCCAATTCAGATATTTTGTATTTAAATTAAGCAAAGTCCATTAAATTTAAGGTTCAGCAAATGTCTTAATTTCTTTCCTTGTCTTCAGTGCATCTCTAAATAGTAATCCTTGCATTTGATATAGCGTCTTATCACATCTTCGACGCGTCTCAATGCGCTTCACAGAATATACTGTGAAGTGAATTGACTATATTTTGTGGGTGAAACGCAGAAATCAATTGCACACAGCAGTGTCCCACAAACAGTCATGGCTTAAGTGACCAAATTATTATGATTTTATCTTTTTGGAGGAATTATTACCCCCGGAAAGCGAGCTATCAATCGACTAACAACTGGGTTCCTATTTACTGCTTGGTAGAGGCGTGTGGAGTAAGGAAACGTGCCCTAAGCTTTGCCCTGCCTGGGAATCGAACCCAGGTCCTCTTGCTCACCCTATGAAATAAGTGAATGAAAAGAACAGAAATGTAAAGCAAGCACTAAAGACATTAGCTTCTTGCAAAATAGCCATAGAAGAGTTTTGAAAGTCACATTGTGTAAATCTTCCAAACAATGAAACTTTACTGCAATCCTAAAGCGTTAAATTGTTTTAATGCTGACAAAAGCAAGACTGATTGAATAATGATTTCACAATGTTCTCATTTCCCCTTATCAACCATGACTACTTTTGAAATTTATAGTCTGAAAGTCACAATAGGGTTGTTGTTTTGGTTAGCTCACTATGTACAACTGTGCAATTCGTTAAGTGGTTTTCAAAATATTTTGGGTCAAAAAAATGATTTTTAAGCTATAATTTTTTTTTCCAAATGCATGTACAGGGTGACCTAAAAGTCGTGAGACCATGACAATGTCTAATAAGTCTTAAAGAAATTATGATATACACATATATATTTTAGAAACAAAAACAGAAGTTGGGAACACTCAGCAGGTCTGAGTGTTTTGAGCAGCTTTTGTGTTTTGTATATATTTTAGATAAGAGGGTAGTTATCACAACTGCATTTCATAGACAATAATGTAAGAACATAAGAATTTGCTAGGCCAAAGAAGACATAGGTCGATGTAGTTCGTCTTCCACCATCCTGGCAATTGCCACCATCCTGGCAGTTGCTTGACATGTTGCATCCCAAACTATATACTGGTTCCTGAAGTATTATTATTGAGCAGAAATCTATCTAATTTGTTCTTGAAACAAACAGCATTTTCTCCTGCCACAAGAGAGCCTGTTCCATATGTTGACAACTCGCTCACTGAAGTAGTATTTCCACAGATTTGGTCTGAATTTACCCCTCCTTCAATTCGCAGGCTGTATCCTCTGGTTCTACTTTTCAGTACAAGATGTGCCCAGTTATTAATCTCACGGATATGAAATGCCACAAAAAAAGCAAGCAGTCGACACCACAGTCAATGCGGTTTTATATCCTGAGCACTACCTCTTATTTGACAACAAAATTTACCTTGCATGACAAGTCAGTATCCTTCATCAAATTCTCCTTCCCCCAAACTAATGAAGCAATCAATGTTAATAACCTGGCCAATATAAAAAAAACTCATATTCCAAAGTGGAATCCCGAAATCGATAGGGCCCAATAGGTGATTCTGTCATATGCATGAGATATAACCTGGACCCATAATTAACACCAAAAAATTAAAACCATTTAAAAACAACTTTGTATTTAATACAGAACCCATAACATAGCAACATCTCAAAGTACTTTACTAAAACAACAACAAGATTGCATTTATAGAGCACCTTTCACGTCGGGAGGACGTCCCAAGGTGCTGGACAGTTGGGTCGGGACCCGAGCAGGGGCGAAATGGTCAGGGGGAGGGAACGAGGAGGGGGTAGAGAGTCGAGAGGTGAAGACACTTTACAGTGTATTCTGTGAAGTGCTTCGTGACATCTCAAGTGATAAGGTGCTAAATCGAAAACAAGGATTATTATTAAAATTGTCTACGAAAGGTTGAAAGCATTTAATTTGTAACAAACTGAGCAGTCGTCAGAACACAACACTACTGGACCTCATTTATACAAAGGTCCAGGTATTTGAGTAATTTGTTTATTCATGAGATGCACTGGCGGGAGTAAAGCATTCAAATTCACAGAGTGCCACCTGTATGAAAAGTACCAACTCAGTTTCCCAAACTTTTATCAGACTTTACCACATTGGTTTCTCTTGACTGTATTGCTGACTTTCCTTACCGAACTTGGTTACCAAAACTGGGGCAGAAAAATATAAACAAAGCTTTCAATGATCATGAGAATATGCTCTATCCAGTTGGAATAGGATCAGTCCGAATTGGCCCAAGAACTCCTTGCTTTATGGAAGTCCAGATGAGATTGCAGATCAAAAAGTAGAAAAGTATGCAAAACTGAACAAGTCCACCAAATTAAGTCTCTGATGCATTCACATCTTTCTGGGACCCAAGCCCAAAACAAGCAACTATGAAGAAATGTTTTTTTTTCTTAATAGATAAAACCAACACCTTCTGCTTCACAACCATTATTGTGATAGCTTGTGCAAAGAAAACTATCCAAGGTCACGTATTCAGATGTTTATATGGCAATGTTTATATATTACAAGTTGTTGTGTACATATTTAATATATAGTAACTGTATATTCTGCTGTTTGGAAAGCTGCCAATGGAGGCACCTGAACTGACTGAATATGTATTTCACCATGAAATTAGTGAATACCTTTAGATATTTTCCACATGAATCAATGGTCAAATTTAGTTTATCACAGCATCAGATCCTCTCAGTGTTTGGACGATATAGCTTAGCATCAATCATATGGGTATTTAAACTGCTGGTGACTGCACAAAGTGTCAGTGAATATTACAATATAAGCATCAACCACTAACCTGTCACTTTAGAGTAGGCACCTGTTATCATGAGACCGGTTGCTTACTTAAACAACTTTTTAAGAATGAAAACACCAAATCCTATGTTGGGCTGATAACAAACTCAATAATACTCTACCATGTTCAACAGATATTTTTTTAAAAAACCTTTACAACAAAACCTTTTTACAATCCCTAGAATAGACAGACTTAAAAATTAATAATGATCATCCTTGCAATCAACACAGCATTGTCCCACGGACATCCAGGAAACAAATGACCAATTTTATCGAGGAGTTTGTTGGCCAGGACACCAAGTGAAACCCCATATATCTTTTTGAATAGGGCTACGAGATCCTTATCATTCACCTGAACATGCTGATTAACGGCTCATTTGAAGGACAGCACAATGTTCCCCTGCCCAACACTAGACTGGCATGTCAACCTAGACTGTATAGATTTAACGTCTCAATGTGGGGCTTGAACCCACAACTTCTGATTCAGAGACGCTACCAATTGAGCCAGGCTGACATCTTAAAAGCCCACACCGCCTGGTTTCTTGATGAGTCCATAGCTAACGTTTAGCTCCCAGCCCATGCATCCGCGCTCGCATTTCAACTGCAAACCTTGTTCGAAGAAGTCAAAGGGAAATTTGAATCTTTGGCACTGGGCCAGATCATCATTTGAGAATAAAAAAACAGGTTATACAACATTGAAGCTGATTTCTCCCCTAAAATCTCCCCCCCCCTCTCCAGTTTCGTCCCATCACTAGTTTAATTCAATTTTAAACCACGTAAGGCAAAAGCAACACCTCTTTCTCCCCCCCCCCCCCTCTCTCTCTCTGCTGCTATTTTTCACCTCTATAAAATTTAAAGGTCTTGTGTCGCATCTGTCACATGATAGAGTCACATGAATGGCTGGAGATTGGCTGTGCGCCTCTCCCTCTCTCTCAATCACTCACACACACACACAAACCCAGTCTCTGGATCAAATTCCCGGAATATTCCAGATCAAAAGAGCGGACAGAGCCGAATCTCCAGTCCAGGTGCCCCCGACGAGAATCAACTGACTGATCCGTCTCCCTTTATTTATTTATTTATTTATTTTGGGGCAGTGGCTCGAGGAATTAATTGAAATGCGCATAAACACACACATATGTACTCACACACATACACATATATATATACACACACACATATACATAAACACACACATATACATACACACACATACATACACATATATACACACACACATACATATATACACACATATACACACTACATATACATCCACACACATGTATATACACAAACATAGATATATTACACACACTATATATACAAACACACATATATACTGAGACACACACACCTATATGCACTTAGACAGAGACACATCTACACACATACATAGACATACACACACACACATATACACACACATACATAGACATACACACACATATATACACACACACACCCGAACCATATACATTTCAGAGAGACAGACAGACAGAGAGGGTAAGAAAACAAGACCAAAACCAAACCCAGAAAAAAAACATCTCATGGTTTTTCTTGTCTTTTATACACACACACACATATATATATATATATAGAGAGAGAGATTAACAAAATAAAGACTCCAAAAATAAAATGGCACAAATAAAATACGATGAGAATGACGATCCCGCGGGTCTTTTATTGTATTTTATTTTAATTTAATTGTTTATTTATGGGCTGCGCTTCTTCACCCCCCGAAAACCACCCCCCAAAATGAAAGGAAGCGCCCGCTGGAAGGGCAGAAGAGAGTCTCGATATCCTCTCTCTCGGGCTCGGGAAGCGGGAAGGTCCCTGACCGACCCCCCGGAGGAGGAGAGAGGGGGAAACCTGCCGGAGCTCGAGCTTTTCCTCAGGGCCCGGGGGGTGGGGAGGGGGGGGGTGGGGGGGAGAGTGAGGTGAATCGTTAATAAAACCACAGTAATAATCCCCCCCTCTCCCTCCCTCCCTCCCACCCACCCATCGAGTACATACTGAGCCTGGGCTGCGACAGGTAATTTCTGGTCACCGCCTGGGCCTGTTCCCGGGCCGCGGCGAAGTGAGGTCCGTTGGCGGCCGCCGTTCTCTCCATCATCACCGACATCTTGGTCGCTCCGGCTCGCGCTGCCTCGTGTCATGTGACCCAACCCCCCCTCCCAAACTCGCGCGCGCACGCACGGCCGGACGCGGCGTGCGGCTCCACGTCCTGCGTCACCGCCGCAGAGCTGGACGTCTTGCCTCGCGAGCCCCGCTGACGTAGAGGGAGCGGTGGGGGGGGGCGGGATTGGAGTGCGCGTGCGCACTTGGAGCCCTTTCCTGCTCCCATGCACACTGCCACTGCTTGATGATAATAATAATAATAATAATCCTTGCATTTGATATAATAATAATCCTTGCATTTGATATAATAATAATCCTTGCATTTGATATAATAATGATTCTTGCATTTGATAATAATAATCCTTGCATTTGATATCATAATAATCCTTGCATTTGATATAATAATGATCCTTGCATTTGATAATAATAATAATAATCCTTGCATTTGATGATAATAATAATAAATAATGATCCTTGCATTTCATAATAATAATAATAAATAATGATCCTTGTATTTGATATAATAATGATCCTCGCATTTGATAATAATAATCCTTGCATTTGATATAATAATGATCCTTGCATTTGATAATAATAATCCTTGCATTTGATATAATAATAATCCTTGCATTTGATATAATAATGATCCTTGCATTTGATAATAATAATCCTTGCATTTGATATCATAATAATCCTTGCATTTGATATAATAATGATCCTTGCATTTGATAATAATAATAATAATCCTTGCATTTGATATAATAATGATCCTTGCATTTGATGATAATAATAATAAATAATGATCCTTGCATTTGATAATAAT
This sequence comes from Callorhinchus milii, assembly GCF_018977255.1. Classification (NCBI taxonomy): domain Eukaryota; kingdom Metazoa; phylum Chordata; class Chondrichthyes; order Chimaeriformes; family Callorhinchidae; genus Callorhinchus; species Callorhinchus milii. Next base: position 2,747,953 of record NW_024704748.1, read on the forward strand.
AATAATAAATAACGATCCTTGTATTTGATATAATAATGATCCTCGCATTTGATGATAATAATAAAGAATAATAACCCTTACATTTGGTATAATAATAATCCTTCATTTGATATAAAAATAATAATCCATTTATTGGATACATTAATAAGAATAATAATCTGTGCGTTTGATGTAATGATAATAATAATCCTCGCATTTGATATCGCATTGTATCACGTCTTCGAGACGTCTCAAAGCGCTTCACGGAATATACTGTAAAGTGAAATTGACTGTATATTTGTGGGCGAAACTCGGCTGCCGATTACGCACAGCGGTGCCCCACAAACAGTCATGGATTAAAATACCCAATTATTTTTATTTATTCATTTTTTGAAGGTATCATTTCACTCTTTGAGAATAATCATAATCCTTGCATTTGGCCCGCTTTCTCTCCATAGCCCTGCAATCTTGTCCTCCCCAAATACCTATCTACTTCTCTCTTAAAAGTTGTTATTGAATCAGCTTCCACTACCCTTTCAGGTAATGCATTCCAGATCCCAACAACTCGCTGGGTGAAAAATGTTCCCTAACCTCCCCTCTGTTTCTTTTAACAACTATCTTAAATCGGTGTGCTCAGGTTACTGACCCACATGACAGTGGAAACAGTTTTTCCCGGTTCAACCTATCAAATCCTCTCATGATCTTGAAAACCTCTATTAAATCCCCTCTTAATCTTCTTTGCTCTGTGGAGAATAATCCTAGTTTCGCTAACCTCTCCTCATAACTAAAGTCCTTCATTCCTGGTACCATCATGGTAAACCTCCTTTTCACCCTCTCCAATGCCCTAACATCTTTCCTGAAGTGTGGTGCCCAGAACTGAACGCAACTGAGGCCTAAGCAGCATTTTATAAATATTCAACATAACAACAACAACAACAAAATTACATTTATAGAGCGCCTTTCACGTCGGGAGGATACCTCCTGACTTTTGAATTATATGCCTCTATTTATAAAGCCGAGGATTCCGTATGCTTTTTGAACAGCTTTATCCACCTGTCCTGCACCTTCAGCGATTTGCTTACTTGGACCCCCAGGTCTCTCTGTTCATTTGCCCCCTTTATGATTGTACCATCTAGCTTATACTGCCTCTCCTCATTCTTCCTACAAAAATACAACACTTCGCATTTCTCCACATTAAACCCCATCTGCCATGTTTCTGCCCATTTTACCAGTTTTACCAATCTGTCTAAGTAGCGCGCTTTAACGTGTAAATAAAAAGTCCACCAAAGAAACAAGACAGTTTTGCTTGTTTTAAATAAAAGACAATAATTAAGGTTTATTGCAATTATCAGGGTGCATATTTGAGAGCTGCACAGTACTCCAGCAGTAATCTATCCAGCCAAGGGTGTGCGCTACCCAGATGCTAAATTGTTCAGGGTGGAAAGTGAGTGGCATGACTGGAAGAGGGCAAATGCATCCTTTATGTCCCAAGTATTTAATAAAAAGCTAGAAGGGAGAATTGAACAAAGTTCAGAAACGCCTTAAAAACAAGGTTGTGATTTGCTGTGGGTTTGTTGTCACAGAAACCAGTCCTGTAGAAATGCCAATACCTTTCACTTGGAGGGAAAGAAAACAATTACTGCACTACATTGTGTACCTACTTATCGGTAAACACCCAGAAGTTTTGTGGTCCTGATTTATTCCTTCTGATTTTAATTGTTTGAAGTGGGGGAAAGATATAGCATTCTCACAAAAAACACAAGAATGTTTCTGAAGTGCAAAAATAGAACTACGTGGCAGTTAACTTATTTTTGGTCAGCCAATGGTCTGACACACACAGAAATCCTTTGCATGTTTAAGAAAAAAACAGTTCCAGCTACCAAGCACTCAGAGAAGCTGAGTTTCCGTTTGCCAGTTCTGCACCGCCCAACCTTGTTGTCAATGGACAGTGGAGTCCTGTAGCTCAGTGGTTAGAGCACTCGCTTTGCAAGCGAGAGACCTGAGTTCAATTCCAGGCAGAGGGCGAAACCTTGGGCAAGTTTCCTTACTCCACACAGAGCCTAATAATAATCCCTCCAAAACAAAAAAACAAAAACAAAAAAAAATCGGTCATTTTCAATCTACGACTGTTTGTGGGACATTGCTGTGCGCAATTGGCTGCCGTGTTCGCCCACAAATATACAGTCAATTCACTTTACAGTGTGTTCTGTGAAGCGCTTTGGGATGTCCTCCCGACGTGAAAAGCGCTATATCAAATACAAGGATTATTATTATTAGTATTATTAATGCCCAGAGAACACAGGTGTGTACTGGCAGAAACCAAGGCATTAGGGCTTGGGCATACAACCAGCAGTTTCACAAGACAAGAAGACGAGAGAACAGTCACTAAAATAACAGCCTCTAGTCCTCCAAAGTTCTTCAATCTAAAGATATGGATAGAATCTCTTGAGTGAGAGGGAAGTATACAGATAGTTCATTGTAATCCATGCTACATTTCTAAATGCCTATCACATTCCTGTGGAAATCATCTAGAACAACAACAACCTGCATTTATATAGCGCAGTGCTTACCACTCATCTATCACTTATTTGGAAATATCTATACTCTTCTGCTTCAGGAAAAATATATGGCACATTAACTCTGTTTGGTCTGTCTGATGTATTTGTTTTAAGAAGGAACTAGTCATCTGATTTTGAATTGCTGTGGTGATCATTACTGTATTTTATTATCTTTAACAGAACTTTGAGACATCTCCATTTGAAATGGAGTCCTGTAGCACGCTCACCTCTCAAGCAAGAGAACCCGGGTTCAATTTCCGGGTGGCGCAAAACCTTAGGCAGCTTTCCTTACTCCACACGCCTCCGTTTACCTAATGACTTCTTTGATTTGGAACCTTGTTTCTGTTGACGAACTTCAGTAAGTAGGAACCCAGTTGTTAGTTGATTGGCAGATTGCTTTCCAGGGGTAATAATTCCTAAAAAAAATGTAATCACTCAATCCACAACTGTTTGTGGGATAATGCTGTGCACAACTGTAAGTGGGATACTACTGTGCACAGTTGGCTGCCTCATCTCACCCACGGTCAATCTACTTATATATTGCGAATCACTTTGAGACATCTCAAAGGTACTATAACAAATGCAAGTATTCCATCTTTGGTAAATTTAAAATCACAAAGGTACTGACATCAGCATTGCTTAGGTGTGTGGGATTCAATAACTCCTGTGGATTTCATTGTCTGTGGTCAATAGGAGGAATAATTCTATGTAACCAATGGTACATGAATGTCTTTAACAGCTCATGGAATTGAATATTTCATCTTATTAAGGGATTTGTTGACTTCAAAGAAACTTGCACCTTCAAAGCACTTTCAAAACTGGCGCAGGTGCTAGGCAGCCAAGGTCAGTTGTGTGTGTTGTAAACAAGGAATGGATTTGTGGTTTCAAGGGCTATTTTGATGGAACACATTGAATTACCTTCTTCGCGGATTATCAATAGATCGAATTCAATGTTAGCTTGTAGCTGTCGCTGCTCTCATGCTGTAAACAAAATGACCTTAAACAAAAAAGAATGCAGAAATAGCTGAGAGGCAAAATGAGGAAATTAAGGTCATTTTTGAGTTTGGGGAAGTTGCTGTAACAACACTCTTTTTACAGATTGGATTGAAAGCAATTTATAGACTTGACATTATCATTGAGATGAAAATGAAAGTGACAGCAGTGATGGAAGTCTGCCACCATATTAAGTCAATTTCATTTCAAATTTCACAGATGAGGTCAAGATTCAAGTAACAGTTAAATACAATGGTCAACTAATAGAAATCGAGGTAGATACAAGTATTCCAATTATACTCATTTCAGAGGATGTTTAGAGATGTAAAGATCAACAACAACAACAACTTGGATTTATATAGCACCCTCCATGTCGGACAGCATCTCAGAGCGCTTTAAATCAGATTCAATGTGAAAAGTAATAAAACCTTGCAGGAAGTTTACAAATCTTAAGACCAAGCAATGAGGCTCAGGGATCTGACTATTGATCTAACATTTGTCAGTTGTTTAGTCTAAAGGCCCTTCATTTTTTAGCTGAAACCAAATGAATATTATCTCCCTTCAATGGAAAAGGTTCATTAGTGTTCATTCAGAAATTTGAGATTGTGCAACTACTTTAATCTCATCTCCCTCTGACAGATAGAGAACTACTTTACAATTCCATACAAATTTACGTTCATATAGAGTCTTTCATATTAGGAGGAGTTAATGAAAGTGACTTGCTCTGTCAAAGAGCCAGCACAGACTCGATGGGCCGAATCCTGGTTTGGCACCCGAGCTGAGGATAAGAGCTGAGGAGGAGTGAGGAGAGGAGAAATGATCAAAAGCATGGTCAAAGATGTAGGTCTTAACACGGACTTTGAACAAGAGAGTGGATTTTGCAACAACATCAACAGTGCCCTTCAGGCAGGTAGAATCTCGGAGCGCTCAGATACATGTGGGAATAAAGAGTATGCCTAGAAAGGCTCAGGGTTATCAGGAATGGCCTACCTAGAAGAGGGATTGAAGCAGAATCCACTGTAGCTATCAGGCTTGAACCCACAACCTTCTGCCTCAGAGGCTAAAGTGCTACCAACTGAGCCGGACTGATACATAATATTTAAGGTCACTTCTAATTGTGAAAACATTTTAAATTCAGTCTTGATTTGGAACCTGGTTTCTGTTGACAAAGTTCAGAAACCCAGCTTCCAAATTAAGATTAAGTTTAAGATTAACCCAAAATGTTACATTTTACGACAAAACTAGCCTTTTACAAACTGGGTGGAATAATAACAATGATATATATTGCACTTGATATAGCGCCCTATCACGTCTTCCAGATGTATAGAAGTCTATTGCTACACAATGAGTCATTGGTCTATTATTCATAATTGGTAAACTTCTGTACGTGAATTCTCCTGCACAACAAGAACTTGGAGTGTGCTGATAGTTGCAGCAGACAGCTATTTCTGGCACAAAATCAGACCAACAGGGAAAGAAAAAATCAAATAATTTTGAAGCATTGGACTTGAAGGGGATTACTTCATTGGGAGGGTAAACACATCCTTTCAATAGATAGTTTTATATAGTCAGTTAATATGAGGTATTTGTGGAGTGGAGCATCGTAGAAAATATCAGCCCTTCCCCCCTTATATGAAGTGCTTCATGTAAGTGGCAGATTATAATTTGACAACACTAAAGACTATGACTATGGAGTGAGGCAAGCATTCCATTGATCCAATGTGGTCATCTAGCAAGTAAGTCAGTGCAGCAGGAGCAAAGCTACTCCATCACACAAAGGATTGTATTGTAACTTGCTGACATTAATTCTTATGTACACCTCCCGCACTGGGCTCTGGAATCATATGGTTGACTCCAGAGTCACTCAGAATCTGATTTGCTATCTGAATGAGTCATCGTTTCACCTACACAGTCACTACACTTTACAGGAAATCCTGTGAAGCACTTTGAGACATCCTTCAGATGTGAAGGGCACTTTGCATCAAATGCAAAGATATTATTATTTTTTAGTTTATCTTTGAAATCAAGATAACTGCTAATAAAGCACTTAGGCAATTGATGTATTTAACAAACAGGCTACTGTCATTTCTGATGAACCGCGTCTAAATGTACTACTGGGGTAAGTTTAAAAAGTTCATGGTTGCACCATCTGCAGTTACACTAATCTGAGAACCTGGATTTGTAATCACACCTATGATACCAAAATATCTAAACACGCTTTCCAGCAACTATTGCCAAGTGTAGTGACCGTCAAGTAGCTTGGGTCAGGCCTCATTAAGGCAATCTCAACGCAGTTATACATGTACAAAGTCATGCTTGACTATGGGAGGCCATATGACATAGTTTACCTGGACTTCCAAAAGGTGTTTGACAATGTATTACTTTCTTCACATACTAATGTTACTGGGTGTCATGGACAAATTGCAGACATGGATTCAAAAGTGGCTGAAGGGAAAGAGACAGGGAGTGGTTATTAGGAAAGCTAAGTGAAAAGTAACAATAATAACGTGATTTTATATCACAGTCCCTTCATTCAAGAAGATTCTTGGAGTGCCAATCATTTGTGGTACTCAGGGAGCCTGAACAGGGACTTCTACTGTTCTTTATAAAATATTAACAACAACAAAATTATATTTGTATAGTGCCTTCACGTCGGGAGGAAGTGCCAAGGTAATAACCTGGTTTCACAAACAGAACACAAGATAGTTAAGTTTGCAGAGGACACCAGGGTGGGCAGAGGATGCAGCAATACTTTTACAAAGAGAACTGGAAAGAATATGCACATGGGCTAAGGGGCAAACAATGTTCAATACAACTAAGAACAAGGCACTGCATTTAGGAACTAAAAATCAGAGCCGTGTATATTAATCCTTGCATTTGATTTAGGCTATGATGTCAAAATGTCCCAAAACGTGTGTAAAGTGCAGTCACTATAAATAAATGTGGCAGCCATTTGTGCAGAACAAGGTGCCACAAACAGCCTCAAGGAATGACCAGTTTTATCTGGGGGATTGTCAACCCTGACACCCTTTATCTTCTGTTCCAAATAGTGTTGTAGGATATTTAACATCCAACAGCTTCTTTAACGATTCATTTGAAGTTTAATATGCATAAGGTAACCGTTTAAAAATGTAACATGGTGGCTGCAGTTATAATACCAGACGGTGTGCAAGGTTATAAGTGGCTCAGAGTCTGTATTCCATTTTAAATCTAAGGTATGGTCTTAAAAATGTAGATGAAAATCAGAACTCATGGTGTCTTCTTGAAGATATTGAAGTGACTGAAACTAGGAACCTGATTTATGTGAAAAAGACTTGTATCTTCTTGATAATGCATAACAGCAGTTTTTTTGGAATAATAATAATCCTTGCATTTCGCGTAACGCTTTATCAAGTCTTTGAGATGTTTCAAAACACTTCACATAATATACTGTAAAGTGAATTGACTGTATATTTTGCGGGCAAAACGTGTTAGGTGATTGCACACAGCAGAGTCCCACAAACAGTCGTGGATTGAGTGACCACATATTTTAAATTCTGAAGGGATTATTAGCCCCAGAAAACAATCCGCCAATCAACTAACAACCGAGTTCCTACTACTGCTAGGTAAACAGAGGTGTGTGGAGTAAAGAAGCTTGCCTAATGTTTCACCCTAAACTAAAATCACTGCAGCACCTACAGTCAGTCACTGAATACTGATGCTAGTCCAATTAGTAACTTTGATTACACAGCATTTTCAGAGTGTGATAAAGATATCCTCAGTGTCAGTTAACTGAAATGTTAAATCTGATCGCCACATAAATAGGGCGCTGACAAGTTCTGAGCTTTCAAAAGACATGTTTGCTCTGTTCAAGTGCCCACAAAGAAATCTGAGTTGAAAATGAGTGGAATGAAACGTCCCTCTTCAGCTGGTGTGAGCGACTCAACTAATCAAACCCGAACCCTGGAGAAGCGATCGGCAATACTTTAATTTGCAGTTTGTATCAGCCGAACAGAAGGTTATGGAACTGCTATAGTTCAAGATCAGTGAAATAGATTATCTGGAGCCAAGCAAATTTACAATGCAATACAATTTACATTTAGATAGCACCTTTGATGTTAGGAGCACATCTCAAATTGCTCTCCAATGCTGGATGGCCACCCAAGCTGGGGATGGGAGTTGCGAGGGATGGAGAGAGGAATGATGATCGAAAGCATGAAAGTTTAAGCTTAATTTGAAATTCATACTACACACAGAGAGCTGACACCAATCAGTTAATACCTATTACCTTCCTCTTCAATCAAAGAAGCAATGCTACGGGCATTATACATAATGGTGTGAATGAATATGCTATAGATAGATAAGTTACCTGGTCCGGATGGGATGCATCCTAAGTTACTGCGAGAAGTAAAGGTGGAAATAATGGAGGCTCTGGCCACAATCTTTCAAGCCCCCTTGGTCACCGGGATGGTGGCAGAGAACTGGAGGGTTGGAAATGTTACTCCCCTGTACAAAAAGGGACAGAAGGATAAACCCAGGAACTACAGGCCAGTCAGCCTAACGTCAGTAGTGGGGAAACTTCTAGAGACTATAAACCGGGACAGAATGCATTTTCACTTTGAAAAATATGGGTTAATAAAGGACAGCCAACACGGGTTTGTTAAAGGCAAATCATGTCTAACAAACCTGATAGTTTTTGATGAAGTAACGGAGAGGGTGGATGAAGGTAGTGCAGTTGATGTAGTTTATATAGATTTTCAAAAGGTGTTTGATAAAGTGCCACATGAGAGACTTGAAAGCTAAATAGAAGCCCATGGTATTGAAGGGACAGTGGCAGCGGATACAGAACTGGCTGTGAGACAGAAAGCAGGGAGCGGTGGTAAATGGTTGTTTTTCTGACTGGAGGGAAGTGTGCAGTGGTGTCCCCCAGGGGTCAGTACTGGGACCACTGCTGTTTTTCATCCATATAAATGACCTGGACTTGGGTACATGGGGTACAATTTCCAAGCTAGGAAAAGTAGTAAACAGTGAAGAGGATAGTAGCAGACTGCAAAGGGACATTGACAGATTGGTAAAATGGGCAGACACGTGGCAGATGAAGTTTAATGTGGAGAAATGTGAAGTGATGCATTTTGTCAGGAAGAATGAGGAGAGGCACTATAAGCTGATGGTAGAATCTTAAATGGGGTGAACGAATAGAGAGATTTGGGGGTTCATATCAGTAAATCTTTGAATTTTGGCAGGGCAGGTAGTTAAAGCTGTTAAAAAGCATATGGGATACTAGGCTTTATAAATAGAGCATAGAATACAAAAGTCAGGAAGTTATGATGAACCTTTATAAAACACTGGTTAGGCCTCAGCGAGAGACTGTGTTCAGTTCTGGGCACCACACTTTAAGAAGGATGTCAAGGCATTGGAGAAGGAGCAAAGGATATTTACCAGGAATGAGGCAATTCAGTTATAAGGAGAGGATAAGAAGCTCGGATTATTCTCCTTGGAGCAGAGAAGGTTAAGAGGAGACTTAATAGAAGTTTTCAAAATTATGAGGGATTCGATAGGGTGAGCAAGGAGAAACTATTTCCACTGGCGGGTGGGTTGGTAACCCGAGGACACCGATTTAAAATAGTTGTTAAAAGAAGCAGAGGGGAGGGGAGAAGAATTTTTGTTCACACAGCGAGTTGTTCGGATCTGGAATGCATTACCTGAAAGTGTGGTGGAAGCCAATTCGATAACAACTTTTAAGAGAGAAGTAGATAATTATTTTGGGAGGACAAGTTTGCAGGGCTATGGGGAAAAAGCGGGGGAGTGTGATTGATTTGGAAGCTCTTTCCAAAGAGCCGGCACAGACACGATGAGCCGAATGGCCTACTTCTGTGCTGTATAATTCTATGATTCTATGATTCCATAGAGATACCATTCAAATCCCCAGCCTTTATTACTGAAACCCTTGGGAATTTACAAAAGATATTACACAAGATGAGTAATCTCGCCCAGCGCGGTTAAAAGGATAGCTAATGTGAGAAGTGGAATTCACAAACTTTGTCCAGTAATCTTTTCTCAGAATCAGAGCTGGAAGTGCTTGATACTGAAACTCAGTGCTTAAAATTGGAGTGTTCACAATATTCCCAATATTAACTCTCACATTAACGATCACGGAGACGTATTTTTTAAAAATACCGCACTCCTTAAAAATAGTTGTCATCATTTTGGAAAACATAAGGAAGCAAAGGTTTAAAATGGGCACTCACCTGTTTTGTCTCATGCGAGCTTGATAAAGACGATTAACCTTGTGATGATGGGTGTGAGCAAGTATCATTGCTTATTTTCTCTGAGCAATTAAATGAAAACTATTTCTAAGTACCCTAAAATCCGGAGTTGTACTGTATTAAATCAGATCCTAAGGAAATTGAACTTAATATTCTGTCCTTCAGCTGAGACTTCAGGTGGATGTGAAAGATCCCATGGCACTATTCGAAAAGAGAACTGGATTTCTCCCAGTGTCCTGGCCCATAACCCCCCGGATAAAATTGTTCAGTCACTTCATGGGTGTTTGTGGGACACTGCTGTGCGCAAAAGGCTGCCATGTTTCACTCACAAAATACACAGTCAATCCACTTTACAGTATATGTTGTGAAGCACATCTCAACCACATGAAAGGCGCTTTGTCAAATGCAAGGGTTATTATTATCAAAATTAATAATAATCCTTGCATTTTTGTATTCTTTTTTGCATTTTGACTCAACACCTTTTTTTTTATTTGGGGAGGACGTCTGAAAGCATTTCACAGGATACAGTGCAAAGTGTAGTGACTGTGTATTTTGCAGGCGAATTGGCCCATTTGCTCCAATATTGGCGTTCTGTGTTGAAATGCGACGCCCTTTGAAGGTTCTTTCTGTGAAAACCTATTGCATTGAATTCAAAATAACTCCAGTTTGACTCATTGCATCGGTGTCGTTTTGATCATAAAATGTCTGAAGGGTAGAATTATTTTGAACAGCATTCACAACTGTGGATTCAAGAAACGCAGACCTTCCTGTTACAAGGCTCGGGTTTCGTGAAGCAAGAGAAAATGATTAATATAATCGCCCCTTTAAAAAAAAGGTCCACTAATTAGAAAGTAGATGTTAAGTTTATTGTCAACTGGTTGTAAAATCGTGGTCCTCTAACGTGTGTGTGTGTGTGTGTGTGGAGGGGAGGGAAGGGAAACCACTTATATTATTATTAAATTATAAATTCGAGGATCATTGCAATTGTATTGCACGAAAAACATCTGCAGCAAAATAATAGTTAGGAATCTCTTTCTGGGAAGATGTGCTCGCACTGTGTAGACCAGGAGGGAAGCAGGCGATGTGTTAAACCCTCCAGCAGATCTGCATTGGGAAGCAGACCCCAAGGCTAAAGCCCTGTGGCCAACTTTATTTTATTTCGTTCCAAAAACAGCCACATATTTAGAGCTCTGAGCAAGTCACTTTGCTGGGACACGATTGCTGTTACACATTCGTTTGCACGTGGATTCATTTTAATCGGTAACGAAATTGCATAACTTGACTTTTTTTTCAAAAAAAAACCACAACAATGCCACTTAAATGGTCACTGAGAGCATTTTTTTTTCGATGCAATGAAACTTTTGTAAGAAGGGAAGTAAAATGAAGCCTAAACTGCCGGCGACTCGGTGAACAAGGTTTTTATATACCACAAAAACGCTCTGTTTCCCACACCGAGTGAGGACGATTGATCCCCAAAACATTTCCATCAATAAAAAAAAATGAAGCTAACAAAAACTCACTGTATCACTAATACAAATCGCCGGTCACCGTGTGTAACGGTACTGCCAAAGTGAAACGGAAAAATCCTCGGTAACACTGCCATTCTCCTACAAAAGACGCAGTCACTACACTTCACAACAAACCCAGTGAAGCGCTTTTGAGGCGCCCTCCCACCGTGGGAAGGCGCTGCTCAACAAATGCAAGGGTTATTATGGTTATGTTTTATTATGGTTGATATGATTATTATTATTAGGTGTTATCGATTAAAGACTGAAGAGCCCAGAATGCAAGTCCTACTCCAAATTATTTCTTAAATAAGTCAATATTTTGTGGGTAGAAATTCCAAAGCATCTGCTACACACCAAGGCAAGTCACCTGAGCTAAATTGGAAACGAGATATAAAAATGTTCACAATGCCCTTTTCAGTTGCTTTTCATCACATTTTGATAAATAGTTTTGGAAAAGTAAGTGATTTTTTTTTACACACACACACACACACACACAAAAAAAAGAAAGGAGAGGATCGTCAATAGCTTTGAACACAGGGATCCAAGTGAGAGAAAGAAAATCAGTAAACACACTCTGAGTTTAATTCATGTCATGGAAACCTTCAACTTTTTGTTGGGGGGTGTTGGGGGGGTGGGGTGGGGGGTGGGGTGGGGGAGACATTCGTTACGGATTTAATCACTGGTTTACTGCAATGAATCTTTGAAACAGGTCAACTACATTTGGAGTCAATCAGATCACGGATGGACTAATTAAATCGATTGAACTGCAGGATAGGACATGTATTAACGTTAACGTTGAGAGCAATTGACTGGACATCAAGTCAAGGCTGGAAATAAGTTACGATGTGATTTATGAATTATTCGATCGGTGGCTATTTTCTTTTCTTTTCCTGGTGAACGTCACTATGAAATACGTCGAGAAGTTTCAGTTTCGCGTCTTCCCACCCAAATTTGCCACCAATCAGTAAAATCTGGGACAAGTTTGAAATGAAACGATTAAAAAAAAACGAGAGAGAGAGAGAGAAAGAAAAAAAAATTGAGAATCAATCTGTACAATCAATACAATGTGGGGCGATGCCCAGATCTGCGGTTCACAGTAACACATTAATCATCCTTTCGAGTGAAAGCGACCCAAAAAAAAAAAGTGAGCGAAGTCGATACAAATATTAAAAAAAAATCTGAATTTGAAACCAAGTGAGACATAGGGAGATTGGGACACGACTCACCTCTGGCAAATAGCTCGACAACGCCATACACTCCCATCACCCACGACTGCACAAGTCGTTCTTCCTCACACTGAAATTGTGCTCCAATTCATTCAAAATTTAAAATAAAACAAAAACACTCTGTGTCACTCTTTGCCACAGTCATCCAGAAAGCAGGTGCTGAGCCCAGGACAGAGATGGGAGCGAGGAAGAACCTATGGCTTAACTGCAATGCAGTTTCGTGTATTGTTTGCTCCTTTAATTCGTTTTCCTGAAGTAAAGCAAAACCTTTCTGTGCTCTCTTCTTCTGCAGCGCTTTGACGCGCTATTTGCTTGATCTGCAGCTCGTGTGATATTAACGACTAAAAGAAAATGACACCTCGCATTTCATTATAGCGCCTTCCACATCGAGAGGACGCTTTCAAAAACATTTCGTGTGGAGTGGAGTGACTGTGTGTCTTAAAGGTAATAACTGCGGGGTTTTTTTTAAATTAGACCCCCCCCCCCACCCACTCACCACCAACCCCCCCCCCCCCCCACACACACACACAAATGCAATCACCAGGATCCTTTCAATCTGATGCTATTTTAGAAGAGTTGACGAAAGAGAGAGAGAGAGAGAGAGAGAAAGAGCGAATGGGAAATCTCCCGTGAAATGAGTGGAAAATTTAACAGGTGGTCGAATATTTTTTTTTAATGCATTATTATTTTTTTTAACTAAATCATTCGTGCATGGTTTGGATAGCAGCAGCTGTGAAGGTGTAGCTTTAAAGGTTGCTGTGTCGCACTTACATACATACAACAGACACACACGTACATCAGATGAAACCACTGATGCTCAGTGTAAACGTCTGTAACTGTGAAGGCGGTGGTGGTGACTGGGCAACAATTCTCACTATTCTCGTAGTCAATTCGAGAGCCCTCGTTTTGCCTCTAAAGTCACTGAATTTGCTCACAGGATGGTTTAAGTGCGTGCACTTTACGTCGACTTGACAGAGATGTGGATGATACTCATTGGGGGGGGGGGGGGGAGAAAAAATAGCCCTGGGACACAAGCCGTTTATGCATAAAAAAAATTCTTATTTGCTTTTTCCGGATCCCTTTATAAATGCTTCGCCTTAAATGTCACGGTGGCAAAAGTAAACGTCATGTCGTTAGTAGCAGCGACTTTCCCTGGGAATCTTATGGCAGATTTTGATGCTAATCAAAGGCAACTGCAAAAAAACTCACCGCCTTTTTACAAAATTGATATTGCAAACTATTATTGTAATTGTACAGAATTACGGAAAGCCACTTAAGTACTACGAGACTGCCTGAGTATTGCAAAGACGATCGTGGCTGTATATTGCTCATTCCAAAAAAAAAAGATAATTTGTTCACTCAATCCACGACTGTTTTTTTTTCTCTCTCTCTCTCTCTCTCCCCCCCCCGAATGATGACTCGAACAGGTGAATTGGCTGCCGGGTTTCGCCTACAAAATATACAGTCAATTCACTTTATTCCGTGAAGCGCTCTGAGACGTCTCCACGACGTGAAAAGGCGCTGTATCAAATGCAAGGATACTAGTATTATTATTATTATTATTATTATTATACTATTACCACATTTCAAGAGAACATTCATACATAGCAGTTTGCACTCACATCTTTCTTATTTTTACTTTGAAGTAAATATTGAATTGCACGGATGATTATGTGGCAATATTCCCACATTCCAGTCTTCAAACACAACCATTCTACCCATTAGTTCAATCATGGGGCAATAAAATAAGACAGTAATTTCCATCCTGCAGTTCGGAGCAATGAACCAAATGTACACTAAATGAATTGGTACTTTTTTTAAGAAAAATAATTAAACACGGATTTAAATTACGGTGGAAATTATGCAAATGATCAACGGAATAATATAATTAATCATCCTGATGGGTTCATCCCCTGGAACACACACACACACACACACACACACAGCTCAGGTCTGTGTCTCTGGTCTATTCGCTCACACACTCACTGTATATTTGATGTATTAATGTCAGGACGTGTGAAAGCTCACGATTCACTGGAAAAGGATACTTAAAATCCGAATTAAAGAATAGATACGGATTTTTTTTAAAAAAAACACAGCCGTTTAACATTTTGGGCTCACATATATTTTCCACTTTCACCACGTACAAAAAGAGAACAGACGACAGAGTTACAGAGAAAGTTAGTAGTAAGGACTCTTCAATCGATTTCTATTAAATACAATCACCGCCTTTCCATAAACCATTAATCTATTAATTAATTACGGACGTTAATCAATAATTTACAATAAAATACGGTTTCAGGTTTCTTTTTAACCTCTTTTCAAGTATTTATACTAGAATAAAAGCTGTACATCAGAACAAACAGCGCACTTTCAAAGGGTCCCCCCCCCCCCCCCCCCCCCACCCCCCCACCTTGTTATTTAGAATTTGGTGGCACATGTTTAAAATATACACATTTTATACAATAAAATACCAGACACTGAGCAACTTTCGTCCATGACATTTATAACAGGGTTAGGTTAGGCACAATCAACATGAAATACCCTGTGTTGTTGTTGTTGTTGTGGTGGTGGTGGTGGGAACCCGAACTTTATTCCAAGTGTCTATCGTTTCGTTGACTTACCTAAGCTGTGATTGAAAAATACAACAGGGATCTAAAGGTCCACCTTTCCTGGGGAGGGGGGGGGGGGGAAGGTTACCCTCGAAGTTTATGACCTCACTTAACTTGTGGTAAGCTCTGTCTTACTTAGTTTTAGGTGTATTGTGGATGTCCTCCCGACGTGAAAGGCGCTTTACGCATGTAACTGTGTTGTTAGCGATGATAACAGTCCATGTATTTGACGCGACAACATCACCCATCCTGTATTGCTGGGTTTTATTGCTTGTGTCCCTTTACTCACAACCAAACACATCACTGCCAGGCCCCCATTTTTTTTTTTTTTGAGGAGGGGTAAATTGGCTTGAACTTGGCATGTTGGGGATCAGAAACGTTTCTCTGGCTAACATTAACATGCATTTTTTGCTTTGAATTTATTCAGCTTACAACCAACCAACCAACCAACGTTATGCAGGTTTGGAGGTTTCCAACTACACATATATATATATATTTCTTTTTTGTGGGTGTGAAAATCCAGCTTAGGTGAGTCAACCGAGAGAAGATGAAGATCTCACGACAATGACCATCAGTCCATGAGTTTCTTGTCCATCCCTTCCCTTTTGCTGTTCCTGGAATAGGGCTCGAAAGCGGAAGAGCTCAGGTATCGAGCCGAGAGCTCCTGCAAGTTCCCTGTCAATGGCCCCGTCACCGTCAGAGGCGACGAGAGCCTGTTGGCCACGCTCCCCAGCAGGGAGGGGACGGGTAGACTGAAGACGTTGTGTGCGGGGTGGGAGCTGGTTACAGTCGGGGTTCCCACTGTGAGTGACGAGGCGCTCAGGGTGGTCCCGATGCCCACCACGGGGCCGCGCAGGGCCGAGCCCAGGTTGTTGGGGGCGCAGGGTAGGAGTCCCGACAGCCCCGGGGGAGAGAGCAGCCTTCCTTGCTCCAACAGCCGCAACACACTGCAGGTCGCCGCCGTCTCCGAGGCCGTCGATCGCACATCGGAATCCTTCCCCTGGTCTTTCTTTTGCTTCGTGCGTCGGTTTTGAAACCAGACTTTCACCTGTGGGGTTTTTTTTTTTAGTAACACCGCGTCAGTACATGCCATTCATTTGTACCCACGTATACAATTTGCACCCAGTAATAACATTTTTTTTTACCATTTGTACCATTTATACTATTCACCATTTGTATCATTTACCACTTGTACCATTTACACCATTTACCATTTGTACTTATTTATACCATTTGTATACCTATTTATACCATTTGTACTTATTTATGTACCTATTTATACCATTTGTACTTATTTATGTATACCATTTGTATACCTATGTATACCATTTGTATACCTATTTATACCATTTGTATACCTATTTATGTAACATTTATACCATTTGTACCTATTTACACCATTTATACCTATTTATATCATTTGCATCTATTTATACCATTTACACCTATTTCAGGATTTATTGCTCTGCAGGATAAATAGAATTACTGAACTTTTTGGGGGGAGGGAAACAAACTCCCCCCCTCCCCCCCCACAATTAACCTCGCAAAACGAAACAAAACATTCTTCAATGATTGAAGAGTTCACTGCGCTTTGGGCAAATCGCTCGAAAGGTGAATATTACAACCCAATAGATTTTTCAATCCCCCAAAACGCACTGTTTTTACTTAATCTGCAGGTTCGAGCTGATGCCAGTCACCAAAAATGTAAATACAAACACGAAGAAAACGCTGATGTTAAAATATAAGGCCTCTCTCTCTCTCTATGTCTATGGCGTATATCTATTACATACACAAGAAATGTATGCAATAGACACACAATTATCAATCACGTTAGCTTCGTGGGGAAATCTTGTTTTCCACCAGGATATTGTCTCTTTCAGTCATAATTCTTGAAATATTAAAGTGCAGAAATGGTCAAGAGAGCTGCTGCCAACGTTAGATATTTTACTCAGGAAATTAAAGGTTTTTTTCTGGCGCTGCACGTTATTAAAACGACACTCATGACAAAGCGTTGCAAAAATATTGTGGTTTTACTGATAGTACCATCTGGCCTATCGTTAAAAAAAAGAAGCCTAAAGAACCAGAATGATTTTTTTGCAGGAATTTAATAAAAAAATACAACTTCTTTTTAAAAAAAAGTCCAATGTTATATTTCTATATCACTGATTGACCATCTTTCTTGAAGGACATTTCGCTCTTCCACTTAATTATACAACTTTGGAACTATTGAACATCAACGTGACGTTGCATTGGGTGTAATATTAATACCCAATTCACGACACAACCCTACAAACGTGTTGTAGAAAGGGACTTGGGGTGAAACGGTAAAATCCTAAATATTGGGACTATAACCATCACATTTTCACCATTAAATGGGAGACAGCGGCAGGGAAAAGTGCCAACACCTTCCAGTTGTTTCTCCTTTTTTTCTTCAATATACAACAAATAATCTTTATCGATGCTCAGGGGGGCATTGCAGTTGGAAGACTGAATGCTCCCCTCCCCCTAGAAATTCATGCGCTTTCATTCATTCATTAGAGGCGGCGTAAAAGTGTCCAATCTATTCCCATTAGCCCAGACAGTCTCTGTTGATACGAGAGATTAAAACAAGAAAGGAAAATGGAATTTAAAATCAAATAGGAAGTCCAATAAGTGAAGAAATGGCAGATCAAATAGCACATGGGATGATCTATTTGGGTGTGAACTTTGGTCAGGATCCAAACCTCTTTTGGGGGGTCAACTCCCCACTTTCTCCCCCCCCCCCCCCACCTCCTCCCCTCTCATCGTTAACCCAGCGTAACCGTTCAGGTGCTGTCGGTTTGATCCATCGTTTAGCTGTGTATCTACCCAATCCTCCACAAACCTTGCAATACCAACACACACACACACACACACACAGAGAAGTGTGTGCGGAACATTTTATGAAATAAAAAAAAACCTTTTAAATTTTTTTTAATTAAAAGAAAGTCAGATTCACAAAAAGTGCCGAACTAAGTACGCATTATGGGGACATTTAAAGGGCAGATGAACAAGTGGTGGACAGCAGGTACCAGGACCTCAGAAATGACCTTGCATATATATATATATACACACACACACACTGAACATATATCTACCTGAGTTTCCGACAAGTTGAGCTGTCGAGCTAACTCTGTCCTCTCACGTCCCACCACGTATTGACAGCGTTGGAACTCCATTTCCAATCGATATAGCTGCTCAGCTGTGAAAGATGTTCTAGTGCGTTTGGGTCGATCCAAATCCAACCCTTTGGGTAGAATGATTTCTCGTATGGATCCCTTGGCATCTGCGGGGTCAAATACAGTTGTCCAGTTACTTTGTATCCATGCAACTTTTTTTTTGGGGGGGTGGGGGGAAGAAATGGGGGAGGGTCAGTCCGGTCAGTGTGTGTGTGTCTGACACTTGCGGAAATCCATCATTGTGCTTAAGAGTATCCCAACCAAATTGAGAATTTGACACATCTCTCCTGCACTTGGAAATGCCAGAGGCAGATTGTTGGGATGGTGTGCACACTCTCTCCCTGGAGGGGATGCCTTGTGGGTACCTAATTCCGGAAAGTATGAGGCGCAGGTGGGCAAGAGCCAAGGCTTGGGGACCCCAGAGCATCCACACAACTAAACCACCCAAACATTCAGTGGTCAATAGACGCAGCCAATGCAATCCAACTGCACGGGTACAGCAGTTGGTTGATTTTACCATTTGCGGATTAAATCCACAAGGCATTATATCATGAAATAACACGGGATGTGTGTCTAAAGACCCGCTGTGTGAAATTAGTTGACGACCAGTAAGGTTTTAATGGACTTGCAACCACGACACACTCAGAAACACATCACAGCCAACCTGATTGCATGCAGCAACACTGGGAATATTGGGGCGAGGGGGGAAACTAGTAAATATTTTCGAAATATTCGGTTTTTTTTTCTAGATTCCAATTTTGTCTGATAGTCAACATTAATCAGCACTCTTCCTGGGTTCTATTTGACCAGTGTGTTCAGTTAGATTTCCTAATTTCTATTTATATAAAACATAACCGAATCAGTACTACTTTTACGACAATCAAAGTGTCATCGCTTGTCCAGTAAAATGTCAAAAAATTATCTTTTAACTCAAACCCTCCCCCTATCGAGGCCAAATGATAACCAAGCTGAATGTTGCTCTCCCTAAAAGCATCATTTATTATTCATTTCGTGTTTCGGTCTCGTTTAATACTTTTTTTTTGAAGTCCAGTACGAGAGAAAAAAAAAGCTTTCAGTTTCAAACCTTAAAGACAATGTTTGACACCCAATCTAAGATGATGAGCGCCCACGATCTGATTCAAAAGAAAATAAATTGAACGTGAAACCTGCTCTATTTGCTCTTGGGGCGGGTGGGAGGAAAACTGCCTTGAAACCAGGATTGCATTGCCCAAGGGTGCTTTGAGAATTTGAGGGCAAATGAAAGGCAACGACAACACAAAAAAAAAATGCTTGGACTTTCAAGGCAAATTTCTGCTTAAAACTGCAATTGGCAAACGTCTTCAGTTTTATCCAGAATCGTGGCATTTTTTTTAACGTTGCATCTTCTGTTTGGACCTGACGTTCCTCGTGAGGGTCAATCGGCCACAGAGGGATTAACCATCATTTTTTGCACCACGTATTACTTGACTGTATTATACATGTTGACGTGACGACGACTTTTATTCCCTTTCAATGACCAAACGTTAAATGAGACCAAATTACTCCTTCTCTTCCCCCTCCGCGTTGTTTTTTTATTAAAAAAAAATCAACTCACTTGTTTTATCAATCACCTGGAAACCACACATCATCAACAACAACAACAAAAAAACTCACACCTATTTCAATTAACTTTATTTATGAAATACACAGTCTCTCTCTCTCTCTCTCTCTCTCTCTCTCTCGACCGAATGAATGAATGAATATAAATCCACAAGCCGCACACATAAGCAAAGCCGGGAAGATGTGCAATGAGATAACACGTTTCAGAAGAAATTAAACAAGAGAAAACATCCAGTTAAAAAAGGTGTTTTTTTAAAAAAAAACAAGACTGTGAATGAAAACTACTCCAGACACAAACTAAACTTTGGGGGTGGTGGTGGGGGGGGAGAATTAGAATTGCTCGCTATGAAATGGCTGATGTAGGGAAATCTTATTTCTCCAATAACTTCTATTCCCACGTTCGCTTCCCAGTGAGTTGGGTTAACATCAAGTTGGGGTGTAGTGCAATCTCAGAAATTAACGCGAGTGAATCAGACCTAATTACTGAAAAGCAATGCGGTGGGTATTTATATTTGCGATTATTATGGATTATTGCGTTTACGATTCCAACAGCCGACAGACGTGGGGCTTCAGCAAAACATATCCCGGACAGAATTCCTAAAATTAAGACTGTGAGAAGAAGGCAATTGATGCGCCTCTTTACAGCACTCCAGACAGAAGGGTCTTGGTTTAAAATAAAATACAACGCGATGACCCCTCACCTCGCTAACAGCACACGCCTCAGTCGCTTTCAGTAATGTGTTAGTTTTATAACCCCAGTTGGTCGCAAGTTTTTTTTAAAAAAAAAACAAGTGTGACCTGAAATGCTCCAAAATATGTTGCTATCTGCCAAGCACCGAGTTTGTACCAATCGCCCCCCCCCCCACCTCCCCTTTCAGTGCACATCATATACGTTTGGTGTTTTCCTTTGTTGTGAATTGTGCAGTTTATTTTATCGCACTGACCAGCGAATATATTGTCATTGTATAGATAGATAGATGCGCAAATTAGTACAGTATCCATACAAGTCATCACATCGATTTTACGATACCAATAAAACAACAAGAGTAAAAGAAAACAAAAACCATCGAGACGTTGACCGCTGTATCAGTTCTGTCGGGGTTTTTAAGTGCAATTTCCTTGCCTGGGTAACAGGCTATTTTTTTTTAGAGAAAAAAATATAAAAGGTAAAATGGCAAAACGTCAAAGCTGCAACTTTTTCTTCCGTTGGAAGCAACTTAATTCAATGAAAAGGTTGGCGTGCGGGAGATATTTGCACTCAGACAGAGACAGACACACACACACACACAGTTGCAAAACATCTTATGTTCAAACCTACAACCGATCGCTTTAACTACAGAATGAGAATTCCCTGAATCAGGAAACAGGAACCTTTCATTTCACTGAGAATTACAGAATTTGCTGAGTCTGAAGAAGAGGAAATAGACAATAATTTTTTTTGGGGGGTGAGGGGTTGAGGGGAAAGAGAGGAATATAATTATATAATTTTTTTTTTAAAAAAGCCTCGTTTTTTTGTTATTGTTGGCAATCACCCGATTGACTCGTTTCGGTGTATTTCCCATTCTTCACACTGCTCGCTCGCTCGTTCGTGTAGTGAATCGCTTTTGCGAGCGGATCAGTGAGCAAAATGGGCCATAAAATAAAATAAATCAAGGGACACATCGACAGTAAATAAACGCACCGATACACACGTTTCGGAGGAATGCTAAGAAAAAAAAGTTTGCACTAATCGACACACTGGTGAGTTTCCCTCCGGATTATTATCACTTGCTGGGGGTTTTTTTTTTGTCCTTAATCGTCTCCCAGCATTTATTTAGAGATGTTGTAAAAATGACAATTTAATGCAATATTGTGTGTGTGTTGGGGAGGAATAAATAGCGTTGAAAAAAAAATAGAGTGTTAAAAAGAAACAGTGCTCAATTGGAAGTTCAATCTGAGTGAGCTGAGCTGGAAGGCGTTTGCAGATAAATCAGTGCTGTTTATTTGAAAAGAAAAATAATATAAGAGAGTGAGAGAGAGAGAAAAAAAGCCACACACACACACACACACACACACGCACAAAAAAAACCCCCAACCAACCACTCACCCCCCACCCCACCACCTCCCCCCCAAAAAAAACCCCCAAACAAATAACGCACTCACCTCGTACAAGAATTCTTCTGCAATAGTCCGGGTCTGTGGCGTTGGCTTTGGTTTTATTGCAGTCCTCGGGAGCCGCGGAGACGGTGAAGGTCTCTCGCTGCTGTTCCTGCATCAACGGATTCCGGTGGTTCCCGTGAGAGTCCCTGACACCGGGCACCGACTCTTTGCCTTCCCGGAGCCCGTTCTTTAACCCGGTGCTCGACTCGGCTTCCATTAGTGGCTCTCGGTTGCATCTGACATCCATCGAGCGAATGAATGAGTTGAGGGTTTGGTTCAGGAGGAGAGAGAGAATTATTATTATTATTTCTCTCTCTCTCTCTCTCTTTGCAAGGGCAGGATGATTTTTTTTTGGGGGGGGTCGGGGGTGGTTGCTGTAGGAAGGAAGGAAGGAAGGAAGGAGGGGTGATGGTGGTGGTGGTGGGGGCGGTGGGAGAAGAGAGCCGAGTATTGCACAAAATATATATATATATAGATTTTTTTTTTCTTTTGCTCTGCAGTTGCTTTGGCTTTTCGTTCTGTGGATGAAATGTCTGTCGACCCTAAAGCCGGGTTGCAGGTTGCAGTCCTGCTCGATCCGAAGGCCCGTCCTGTTCTGCTTGTCCAAAAAAGCTTCAGATAACACCCCCCCCCCCAACCCCTCACCACCACCACCACCCCCCCAATGATCAACACTGGGGCTACATAGCCTTTCAAACCTCTCAGCCTCTCAGCAGATTCAGTGCGAGGTCACCACAGAGCTCCCACAACCAGACACTCGCCGTTTCACTTGATTATGGGTAATTTTACAGCCCCCGACATTGACGTTACCCTCATGAATATAACACTGAGTTGTTTTGGATAATATACCCCAGGTCTTAATAGCTGGTTTCTCTCCTTGTCTTCAATCAAGTCGAGAGGAGCTGCTAAACACAGTCCACTGATTGGTCTAAGAATGCAACATATTTATATATATATACACACGCACACACAGAGATATATATATATATATACATACATACATAGAGGGAGAGAGTTTCAGGAAAGTTCTGGGCGAATTGGTGCCAGATTCACACCGTGAACAGCCATCTCTCTAAAGCCTTGGACTGCTTTTGAGAAGGAGTTTCCTGGACTGAATGTTGAGAGGAAAGAGGGAGAGAGAGAGATGAAAGAAAGGAAGAGAGAGAGAGAGAGGGGTGGGGGTGAGAGAGCCAGTTTGGGAGCTTATTTTGGTGTGGGGGGGGTGTTGGGGGTGGGTGTTGAGGTTTGCGGGTTGAGAGAGAGAGAGAGAGAGAAGGGGAGGGGGAGAGAATCTTTTCAAAATATATCCACAGGACAACAACCCAGTCCGGAAAATCCTAACTAAAGATTCACTAAATGGGGAGTGGGTGAGTGAGTGGGTGGGTGGGGAAGGAGGGAGGGTTGGGGGTGGGAGGGGGGGGGGGTGGGGAGGAAAGAGTTTCACCTCAGTTATTTCATTGTCAGAGCAACAATATACCTGGTCTCCAGTCTGGAGAATAATCCAATAAAACCGAGGATTTAAGTCCACAATGAACCAATTCAAGTGAATGACTGTGGCTGCTCAAAGCACGACCCTGTATCCCTGCCCACCAGCCTCAGCAGAGCACAGACTCTCCCCCCATTCATTCTTTTATGGGAAATGAAGGGAAGGAAGGAGGGGAGGGAGGGGAGGGGGAGAAAAGGAGTGAAAGATGGCAATTATCTAATTGAGCTATTAACAAACAATTCTGCGAGTGTGGCAGCGTTGGTAGTGTTTGGCAGGACGGGGTGCAAAGGCCACATGTCGCTCTAAACCTATTCAATGGGGATCTGGGATCCCTTTTTTTTATATACAATATATATATATATTTTTTTAAAAAAAAATTCCCTCACCCTTTCTCCCCCTCCAAATAAAAAGCAAACTCATATGGTGAGTTGCCCGACTGACTGACACCACAGCGAGATTTAAGGAGACGAGACATTTCCTCGTCGTTTTTTTTTCGAAAAATTAACCAAAATTCATCCCATTGATTTCACAATCTGTTTTAACAACAGGGAAAAATGTGTGTGTGTGTGTGTGTGTGTGAGAGAGAGTATATGGTCGATCCTACCTCCACTGGTAGGAGTTTTGAACACGACTTTGCCTGTTAATCGCACTTTTCTTTCTGTAATCTAACTTTTTTTTCATTGGGTTCACCCATCTTCGAGGAATTTATTATAATAAATTGATGGCAATAGAAATGTTTGTTGCCAGCCAGCACTGGATTTTTAAAAAAAAACATATGTAACTGGCATCATTGCGGTTATAAAGGTGCACCTGAAGCTATTTATTTATTTGAAATAAAAATGGGTTTGTGATTTCAAAGAGTAAAGTCAAGTAAAGTAAAGTAGCTAAACGTTTTGTTTTTAACCCTCCAAAGTTGTGAAGTGCGGAACATGTGCACAAATTGAGTTGCAAAATGAGACTACACACACCTTATTTCTGGAGAGAAGATAGTATCTCTATGTATATATATATATATATATATATATATATACATATATAAAACGGGAATCGAAAATCTGCTCTTGTTCTCTTTTCTCTTTCGTTGCGTCTTTTGTAGTGAATTTTGTCTCCAAAAGGTAAAGTTGTAACAGAGTATTTTTTAAAAAAATAAAAAGTATACACACGCGCATAATCAAACTATTCCCTTCAGGGACATTGTGGAACCGATTTACTTTCATGATGCAGCGATGGACGAAAGGAAATAATACTTATTTGAAGTTTTATATATTATATACAGTATATATATATATTATATAAATGATAGTCTTCCCTCTTTTATCTTTGAATTTGTAGCAAACAAACCTCTGGGGGGGGGGGGGGGGGGGGGGGGGGGTCAATGCAAGATACTGTCCAGAAGGCAAATGCAATGAACCTCCCAACATTATTTTTTTAATTTGTAAGTTGTTGAGCAATTATTTGAGTGTAACTCGGTAACATCCCACCCAACCATGTCAAGATGCTGTTTGAAATAGTTTCGCCCACAAAACGTACTTCACACAAATTCACTCGATTCACTCAAACGTTGACTAATTTTCCTCTCTCCATAGATGCTGCCTGAGCTGCCACTTCTGTGTTGGTATCACTGGACACACTATACTCTGCGAAGCGCTTTGAGACGTCTCGACGACGTGATAAGGCGCTGTATCAAATGCAAGGATTATTATTATTATTATTATTATTATACCTTCACACATTATGGCAATTGGGATGTGACTGGCGTCAAGTTTGCACCGAGAGAACTTGTGCAAATGTGTGCAATTTCCCCCACGAAATATATCTTCTGCAACAATGCGCCGTTCGCTGTTAATTTAACGATTCCCCCCCCCCACACACATTTGCCACACGAGCGCAAGGCAATCGTTCAAGAAGAATGTGATTTTATTTTGTTTCGGTTGTAACTTGGCTTAAATTGCAGCCCCTCCACCACCTTTCCACTCCCAGGGCTGTGCCAAAAATTGGCTGGGGAATTCGCCTACGAATGCACAGTCACTACACCAATATTCTCTTGTGTAACGTGGATTTAAAGGACAAGTAAATTTGTCACAAAGTATTTTAATATACATACACACACACACACACACCCGCGCACAATTAAACAATTTCCTTCAAGAGGATTTGGGAACCGCTATATTCTCAACAATGATAATATTTGCCATTTCAGAACTGTTTCACTCGTCGTTAAAAATCCCGTGAAAAGCCTTCGAATAATAAGGCTCTGTGGTCAAATCTTCAGAGCCACTATATGGAGGCGAATGAAGCCCAAGTGGAAGCAGAAAAGGTGGTGGAAAAACCCCAGGAATTGTCCCTGATCTGAACTAAAGTGAACAGAAACCTACAAATACACAAAATGCATCATCTGAATATATAATATATATATATATATTTATATAAACACACACATGCAATAAAAATGCTAAATTATTTTTGCTTCGAGGCAATATTCTCACTGATCTTGATCATATTCTGCCGGGGGGGGGGACGGACCCAATTCCTAAATTAACTCTAACCTTGGCACCAAAAATACAAGTTCTTTTCATCAGCTTTTCCCCCCATCGGAGTGAGTGTGTGTTGGGTCCAAGACAACACTTGTGCCCTTATCCTCAGCACCACTTGTGTTGTGCCTCAATCTCAAGGGTGCTTAATGATTACTTTGCATTAAACCCACTGAACTGCAAACATTGCACCGTTTCTGCCCCCCCCCCCCCCCCCAAAAAAAAAGCCCAGAGATAGCCATCAAGAGGCAAAAACTGACTGCACAGCCCAGACCCGACTCAGGCTTTCGTTCTCACAAATTACCTTAATTGTGGCTTAATCATCTCTCTCTCTCTCTCTCTCTCTCTTTCTTTCTCTCTCTCTCTCTCTCGACTCTATGGTTGCCCGAAGGCGAGGCAGTAAAGGCAACTAGTGAGTCGTTCTGGGCAACTTGTTTTGACATCTCTCCCATTGAGAAGGGGGGAGTGAGCGAGACATCACTGTTCACTCAGCGCTCTCAGGCGGCTGCACACACACACACACACACACACACACACACGCGGAGTCAACCATCTCCTTATCGATAAGTTGTGGTGGAAAAAAATAATTCGAATGAAGCTGAAAATTTATGAGGTTTATTCCACTCATATCTAGCATTAATGTCACACTAACTAACTAACTAACTAACTGACTGACTGACTGACTGACTAAATAAATAAATAAATAAATAAATAAATCACTAACTCACTAACTCACTAACTCAATAACTCAATAACTAAATAAATAACCCACTAACCCACTAACTAGATAATAACTAACTAACTAACTAACTAATAACTAATAACTAACCAAATAAATAAGTAACTCAATAAATAAAGAACTCAATAACTCAATAACTAACTAACTAGATAATAACTAACTAATAACTAACTAACTAACTAACTAACTAACTAACTAAATAAATAAATAAATAAATAAATAACTCAATAACTCAATAACTCAATAACTCAATAAATAACTGGTATTTCCTAAGTCTAGTTTGGTGAGCTGCAGGTTTGCACTCTCGGGAACTGACGCCACGATTTGCAAAAGTGTTGCCAAGCCATAAATTGTCAGACCCAATATTGCACAATTCAACACCTGAAAGACAGTTGATCAATTCTAGTGATTTCCTCCCTCCCGCCCCATCCACATCCTGTCAAACGCAATTGCAACCGTGGAAACTCGAAGTGCCAAGTGATTTCCAGGCGAAATCCACAATCGGCGCACATTATTCGGTAATAACAGCAATAACCTACTCATTGGGAGATATCACAGCCTTGCCAACTGTAATGCAGAGAACATTACCGATTCCCATCCCAAAAGAAAAAAACTATTTTTTCTACTTGTGTGTGTGTGTGTCTGTGTGTTTTTTTTGTTAATCCACAGAGAGAAAAGCAGGACGACTTGATTCATCTCTGATCGGGATGGACTTCATCTCCCAGAGTCAGTACTAAAAAGGAAGCTTTGGTTCTTGTTGACTAAAGCAGCAGACGCCCAGTGGGGTTGAAATCTTTGGACCAGGGTCCATTGGCAATCAATCACCTTGAAAAGTTCTCCAAGCGCCCAGTTCTCCTGCAGCTCAGGGGGTCGCTAAGCGAGAGGACACGGGTTCTATTCCCGGGCAGGGCGAAACGTTGGGCGAGTTTCCTTACGCCTCGCACGCCTTTGTTTACTTAGCAGTAAATAGGACACCCGGTTTCTTAGTTAATTTGTTGGGTGGGTGGCTTTTCCGGAGGTAATGATCCCTTCAAAATAAATAAATAATAATAATTCGGTCCCTCAATCCACGACTGTTTGTGGGGACTCTGCTGCTGTGCGCAATTGGCTGCCGTGTTACACCCACAAAACGTACATGCAGTCGATTCACTTTACAGTATATTCTGTGAAGCGCTGTGAGACGTCTGGAAGACGTGATAAGACGCTGTATCAAATGCAAGGATTATTATAGTTCCTTTCCTCTCCAGTTGGTTACAGAATCAAGAATTGCCTACAAAATATACAGTCACTAGACTTTGCAGTAAAATCCTGTGAAAGACTTTGAGATGTTCTCCTTACGTAAAATGCACCATATCAAATGCAGGCGTTATTGTAACTAGGCAAGAACATGGTTTTGCTTCTATAATAATATAATAATAATTCTTGCATTTGATATAGCATTTGACGCCTCCAAGCGCTTCACAGAATACACTGTAAAGCGTAGTGACTGTGTATTTTGTGGGCGAAACATTAGCATGTATCCAATATTATAAAACTGGCTTTTGCACAAGAAAAATGGAGCAGATATTCTTCACTCTGCTAATGTTGAAGACTACATATGAATGTGAGGGATATCAAGGTTAAGTGCTATGAGATGCTGCCTGGTGTGAAGGGTGCTGTAAAAAATGCAAGTTGTTATTATTGAATTAACTTTATAATAGTTGTATTTGATATAGATAGCATCTTTCACATTGAGAGGCAGTGTTAAAGCACTTCTCAGGATTTTACCGTAAATATATGATTGTAGGCAAACACGATAGCCAATTTCCATACAATAATGACTCCACAAAGAGTCATGAGGTCAACGAATAATTTCAGCAGTTTGGTCAAGTGCCAGGCCAACCAAACAACCCAAAAACTATATGATATAATACATAGGTAGTCAATATAGTACATAGATAGTTTGGGACATATGTGCCTGCGACCACCAGGAAGGTGGCAGGCGAACTCGGTGGATCTTGGTCTTTTTTCATCGAGCATTTCTTATGTTCTTATGTAAATTAAGACCAGGTAAAATTTTGGGACTCCAGCTCCTGAATTTCTGGGTTTACTGGTGTACTATGGTCCTTACAGTACACCAGTTAAACCAGAACAATACTTTCAGCTGCAATGAGACAGTAGAACAGTTTGATTTAGCACCTTATCACTTTGTTAAGGTTCACTCCGTAACATCGCCCGACTACCTCATCCCTCAGGCCGCTGAAACTCTTGATCATGCCTTCATCACCTCCAGGCTCAACTATGCAAACTCCCTGCTTGTCGGCCTTCCCAACTCCTCCCTCCACAGGCTGCGGATAATCCAGAACTCTGCAGCCCGTGTCCTCTCCCGCACCAAACTTCGTGACTCCATCTCCCCCACTCTCGGCCGACTCCACTGGCTCCCTATCCTTCAGAGGATCCTGTTCACGATCCTGGTCCTCACCTACAAAGCCCTCCATGGCCTCGCCCCACCCTACCTCTGTGACCTCCTAACCCCCTACCAACCTGCCCGTTCCCTCCGCTCAGCCGGCTCTGGCCTGCTCCACGTCCCCTGACCCACCCACCCCACGATTGGCGGGAGAGCCTTCAGCCACTCTGCCTCCAACCTCTGGAATTCCATTCCCCAGTCACTCCGCCTCGCCCCCTCCTTAGCCTCCTTCAAGTCCCTTTGACCATACCATCGGCCACTCACCTTCCCCTCCCCTCTCCTCCCTTCACCCCCCCCCCCCAGCCCCAGCTTGGGTCTGAAATGCTGTACACTGTCCAGCGCCTTGGAACGTCCTCCTGACGTGAAAGGCACTAAACAAATGTAATCTTGTTGTTCTTGTTGTTGTTGAGATCTTTACAGGGTTTTTCCTATAAAGTGTAGGACCTGTGTATTTGTTGGCAAACAATTTGCATACTGCAGTATCCCACGAACAGCCGTGGAGTGAGTGACCAATCTTATTTGGGGGATTGTTGGTCAGGACACCGGGAGAAACTATTTTCTCTTTTTAAATAGTGACAACGGGATCTTTAACATCCACCCAAACAAGCAGAAGGGACCTCGGTTTAAAGGCACGTCTGAAGTACGGCACCTTTGAAAAATGCAGTATTTTCCAGCGCTGCATTAGAAAGGTCAGCTTAGACCGGGTCTCAATTCAAAGTCAGCTCTCCACTCAAAGTCCTGACATGTGGTTCAAACCCACAACCTTCTGGGGCAATAGTGCTACCAACTGAGGCAAGCTGAAAGCCTTCATGGGATTCTGATTCTTTCTGTGTTTTGTAACATAAACATTATTTTGAACAGTAACAAGTGATATTCCAGTTTATTAAATTGTAGGCACAACAAATTGTGATGTATTTACATCTGTAGTATCATAGTAGTTAGAAGTTTGGAGTATAATAATGTACCAGGTGTTGAAAGAAGCACAGGATGAATCCCTCTTTAACCATCATATGCAGAAGATATCAATGAATATGAAGCTGACTTTTCACATCTAAGATAAGAACCTATATAAAAAAAAACAAATCCTGAATAGTTAAGGTACTGACTTTGCACTGTGAGTCAAGAAGGAGAATAAGAAAGACGCCAAAATGACTCAGCTATGATTAAAAGACAAATAAATATCAGAGGGAGGGA
This sequence comes from Callorhinchus milii, assembly GCF_018977255.1. Taxonomy (NCBI): domain Eukaryota; kingdom Metazoa; phylum Chordata; class Chondrichthyes; order Chimaeriformes; family Callorhinchidae; genus Callorhinchus; species Callorhinchus milii. The sequence goes on from NW_024704748.1 coordinate 2,778,405, forward strand.
ATGGGAATGAAGCTGGTGGAAGGGGAAATGTAAAAACAAGCAAACCACGTTAACTCACTTAACAAAAGGTTTTGAATTTAGTTTTAATTGTAGTTTGTAGCGCTAGGGTTCATATTATAATAATAGTAATTAACCTCACATTTGATACAGCACCTTATCACATTGTCAAAAAAGACTCAAAGCTCTTCACAGAATATCACTGTAAAGCCCAAGATCACAAGATTGGTTCAGGTGAAGAAACAACGGCAACAATTTGAATTTATGCCGCCTTCGCAAGGGGTAGTGTCCCGGAGTTCTTAAGAAAGTCCTTTGGCCCTTCCATAATAACTCATCCTTCCATAATACCCATCCTCCCATCAAGCATCAATTTTGTTTTAAATGAGTCCATGATCCTATCCTAACCACCATTCTGGTGACCTGTTTCAGTCATTAATTACCCAATGGGTAAAGAAATGTGTTTCGGTATCTGTCCTGAAATCACCCTTTGCAAACTCTAGATCTCTATCCTCTTGTTATTATTATTATTATAATAATAATAATAATAATAATAATAATACTTGCATTTGATATAGCGCTTTTCATGTTGGGAGGACGTCCCAAAGCGCTTCATAGAACACACTGTAAAGTGAATTGACTACATATTTGTGGGTGAACGCGGCAGCCAATCGCGCACAGCAATGAACACAAACAGTCGTAGATTGAAAATGACCAATTTATTATTGTTTTTGGTTTTGGAGGGATTATTATTAGGCTCTGTGTGGAGTAAGGAAACTTGCCCAAGGTTTTGCCCTCTGCCTGGAATTGAACTCAGGTCTCTCGCTTGCAAAGCGAGTGCTCTAACCACTGAGCTACAGGACTCCACGAGTTCTGCTATCTCAGTGAATCCTAAAGTATTGTTCTGGGTTTAGTTTTTCAATTCCATTTAAACTTTTATATACTTCTTTAAGTCCCCTTGTGAGACATCTCCTTTCAAGACAAAGATCCAGTGGCTGTATATTTTGTGGGGGAAGGCGGCAGCCAATTAATAATAAAAATAATCCTTGCATTCGATATAGCGCCTCATCACATCTTCTAGACATCCCAGAGCACTTCACGTAATATACTGTAAAGTGAATCAACGGTATATTTTGTGGGCGAAATGCAGCAGCCAATTGCACACAACAGCGTCCCACAAATAGTCGCAGATTCGGTGACCAAATTATTATTATTATATATTTTGAAGGTATTATTACTCCTGGAAAAGCGATCCGCCAATCGACCAAACCAGGTTCCTACTTACTGCTAGGTAAATGGAGGTTTGTGGAGTAAGGAAATCCGCCCAACGTTTCGCCCTCCTGGGAATCAAACCAGGTCCTCTCGCTAGCGAGGCGAGTGCTCTATCCACTGAACTACAGGACACAACACGACTGTCGAGTAAGCCCCTTCTTGGCTAGCATTCTTGCCCATCCGCGAGAATGGGTTGTCCAAGGGGCCCCCCTTGGGAGTGAATGACAGAAGCCATCAGCGGTATTGGGGCAACACATGAGGCGCTGTGTGGAGCCCACAGAACAGTTCGAGTCCAGGCTAAGTAAGAAGAAAATGGAAAAGGTTCAACGATCGGGAACATTCTACCACTTAACACCAGATCACCTTTACATTTTAAAGCCTTACATTAACATTAAGAATTTAAGTGACATTCAGATACTGATGAGAAGCATCTTATAAAAGCATTTAATGCAGAAGCTCTGCTCTGTCTGAGGTTAGGACGGCAATGTATTAACAGTCAACTTCAGTGCTGCCCTCTTGCTCCACTCTCAAAGCAGACGCCAGGAATAAAACAGGGCAATCGGGTGAAAAGTCCAGAAGTCCAGAAGTGTCTCTACAGAAACTCTAAGCTGATGCACATTCAGTTGTTTTCTGAGTGAGTTAACTAGTACAGTATTACAAACAAACATACAAAATTGGATTTGTGCAGCGCCTTTCACATCGTGAGGACATCCCACATCACACGCAGTCACTCCACTTTACAGTATATTCTGTGAAGCGCTTTGACGTGATAAGGCGCTGTATCAAATGCAAGCATGACATGATTGTAAGCGAATGACCAATTCTGTATGAGGGAATTTTTGGTCTGAAAATAACAGGGAATTTTAATAGGAATAACAGTTACTTTGATACTGTTGCAGCGGTATACTGCAGTGCCCTCTGCTGGAAATTAAAGACTTACCAATGCATGTCATCAATAAATAAGAGGTTAGCACCTTTTTATGGAGAAGAAACATTTCAATTATTCAATAATAAGAATAATCCTTACATTTGCGATAGCGCCTTTCCCGTCAGGAGGATGTCTCAATGTGCTTCACAGGACTTACTGTAAAGTTTAGTGATTTTGTTTGGTAGGAGGATTGCAGGAGGATATCTACATTGTAGGAGGATATCTACAATGCAATATTCACTGCAATGCAAAGCAACTTTGAGACGTCTCGAAGACGTGATAAGGCGCTATATCAAATGCAAGGATTATTATTATTATATAACTCTTTTTGTTAAGCGCTTTGAGACATTTTAACACGATTATTTATTTACGACAAATCATCAACCCTTTTGGAAAGATGTCAATCAACCCATGTCCCATCTGGATTGTGAATCGGGTAGTTGTTCAATGATCCTGTGTCATTATTTCAAAGAAGAGTTGGGAGTTTGCCTGTTGTTCTGGGTAATATCTCGCTCTCAACCAAAATAGTGAACCCCGATTACATACTTTTTACAAAGCAAACAAAATGAAACCTCAAATTCTCCCCATTTGACTTATTATTCATAATAATCCTTACAATAGACATAGCGCCTTTCATATTAGGAGGACGTCAGAGAATACTTTATTGTAAGTGTATTGTAAAGTGCTTTGGGAAGTCCTCCCGAGAGCAGTGAGTGTATTTTTTTAGGCAAAGGAACAGCCAATTTGCACCCAGCAATGTCCCAGAAACAGACATGAAGTGAATGACCAATTTGATCTGGGGGTTTATTGGCTAGAACCCCAGCAGAAACTCTTCTCTTTTTGAATAGTGCCACAGGATATTTATTGTTCATCTGAATAGGCAGGTGAGACCTTAGTTTAATGCTTTATATAGTGGTAAAAATGAGATAAAGAAAAAAAATCATGCAACACTCAATTTTCTTATCAAACTTACTGTGCAAGGTTTCAGAGTTTGATAAGAGCAACAGTGCTCTGAATTTCCAAGCATTGATCAGAAGCAGTGTTTTCTGTGAATTACAAGTGTGTTGTTAAGATCTGGGTGTAAATATCGACTGCAGCTCAACGCTGATTAACCAGAGGAACAGAAATCATTTTCCCCAGACAATTACATTACATTTCCATCAGGTGGCAGTAAGTGCATAGACCTATTATAAATGGCTATTTTCTCTTGCATTAAATCAACAGACAGATTTGCCAGAGCGCACAATATCAGCATCAATTAACAAAGTGCATTTTAAAAAGCATCTTTCACCCTAAAAAGTCTCAAAACATAGTGATGGATATGGGGATGGGAAATATGAGTTGCAAAGAGTTGGTCCAAAAGCACGGTCAAAGAGATATGTTTTTGAGGGGTATCTGAAGCCAGAGAGAGAGGTAGCAAAGTGAATTAGTTTTGGAAGAACGTTCTGGAGAACGGGCGGTGGAATAAAGGGAGTGGGGAGCAAGCAACAGGCCAGAGTGGGAAGAGTGGGAAACATGGAGGTGGAGTATATTCTGTCGATGGGGTGGGAGCGAAACCGCGGAAGGATATGAAGACCAGACCAAGAAGTTAAAAGACTAGATGCTGGGAGCAAATGGAGCTTGGTGCTTGTGAGGATAATCGGTGTGTGGAACTTTGTGTGGGAGAGAACCTGAGCTCCAGATACGCAACATGCATTAAAATGGATCTAATTCAGAACCCAGTGAAGTGTCGGTCACATAAACCTGGAAGTTATGTGGGCAAACAAGCAACTCAGTAAGCTTAGAAGCACCACACTCAAGAGCTTTCAAAGCCTTAAATTGCATTTAAGAAAACAGGACAAGAGTAGTTGGCCTAAAATAGAGCAATAATAAACCACAAATCCATTCAGCCACAAACTCCAAATCATGCATTAAAAGACGTTGAAAAGATAATTGAATATAAGCATTAGAGAGAAAGCACGGTCAGTCACAAAGCAAAGTGAAATTCTGATGATAGCTGGTGTTAGCACATGGATTAATATTGGGCCATCAACTTGCTGGAGAAACTGGAGCACATAATAATGTGTTGCTCCTGCAAAAACTGGGATCTGTAAACCTGCTGTGTTTCGCCATACTTACTCCCAATTAACGACAACTTGAATTTACACATTGTCATTCGAATAAAAGAAATATTGTAAAGCACTTACAAAGCGATTGGAGAACACCAAGAGAAAAATAGGAAGAGGAATTTACAGATGATTCAGTGCCCTGTCAAAGAGAGAGCTTCTTAAGTTGATTTTTGAAAGTGGTGAGAGAGAGAGAGAGAGAGAGAGAGAGTTAGCAAGAATTGGATTTGGAAGAGAGTTGCATAGAATAGGCCCACATTGATGTGCTGTTCAGATTGATTCAATCCATTAGTGCTTTGGTGTCATTTTCTACTTTAATAAACGAATCCTACACTTCATATAACACCTATTGCATCTCAAAGGGCCTCACAAGCAATTACTGTAAAGTGCAGTGAATATTTTTGGACAATCGCGGCAGCCAATTTGAACACATGAATGTTCCCCCCCCCCCCACCCTAAATAGCCACAATGTGAATGGCCAATTTTGACTGGCGAACCGGTGGCCAGGACACTGGGTGTCCAGTGAATTGGAGAGTCAGTCTAGACAAGGAGCTCAAAGTCCCGATGTAAGGCATGATCCCACAACCTTCTGATTCAGAGTTGAGAGTGCTACCAACTGAGCGAGGTAACTAGGCCAACTGGGAGTGCTGCCAACTATTGGTAATTAGGCTGACACCAAATTACCAATAGTAATTACTCCGTGGAACCATTTTATTAAAGGTAAATAATTTCAATCAACCTATGTTGATTGAAGCTTCCGAGTTCAGTCATCCTGGCGAGCCTCGCAAGCAAGAGACCTGGGTTTGATTTCCGGTCAGGGCAAAATGTTGGGCAAGTTTCCTTACTCCCACACGTCTTTGTTTACTGAGCAGTAAGTAGGAACCCGGTTGTTAGTCAATAGGGCGGATCACTTTTCTGGGGGTAATAATTCCTTCAAAAAAAAATTAATAACAATAAATTGGTCACTTCAATCCACGACTGTTTGTGGGATACTGCTGTGTGCAATTTGGCTGCCGCGTTTCACCCACAAAATATACAGTCAATTCACTTTACAATATATTCTGTGAAGGGCTTTGAGACGTCTCAAAGACGTGATAAGGCGCTATATCAAATGCAAGGGTTAAAATTATTATTCACAGAGCCAAATTTATTTACAGTACTGAAAAATAGACTGTTATAAACTCAAAGCAACAACACTGAAGTCTCAATGATAACAGCTGTGATTTCATTTTTTCCTAAATGCCTTAATTTGCTGGAAGAACATGGTAAGAAAGCTAGCAAACGAGAGTCATCTTCTATGATTTTAAAGGCAGCAGGAATTGGCTTTGAAATGACTGGCAATAATTCTCATGAAAGAACTGGTATGATACCCCAGGCATTGTTTTGGAAAGAATTTAGCTGCTTCGAAAAATGACGCACAAAATGAAATGTAGCCACAAGGGCGATCTCACACAGCGTGCTGTCAAAAGCATCGTTTTATTGAAGGTGATGTTTGACAATTGCTCACAATTACTAACTTCATGTGATTTACAATGGGCGTTTAATGCATTCAGAGTACCTGTGGGAATTATCGAGCAGAATTAAAGGCTTTCATTCCAAGCATAAATACATCAAACCAAATTTTGTGAAAATAATGGGACTAAGACCTTTTTTTTGTTTGCCAAAGGCTACCAAATCACAGATATTGAGAGACAGAAGATTTTTTTGCATTTTTTTATACAATAAATAATATCACATCATACATGCTGTCATTTTAATAATTAAACAGTGTACATTGACGTTGATGATGTAAGAGCATTTTAAACACAGATGATTCACAATGGGGCACAATGGAACAACTTGTTCCTGGATAATGAGTTACCTTCGAGGTGAAATAATGCCGTGTAAGAATAAAAGAATATAAATAATAATCCTTGCATTTGATACAGCACCTTTCACGTCGCACTTTACAGTAAATCCCTTCATAGGATTTACTGTAAAGTACAGTGGCTGTCCATTTACTGGACACACGTTGATAAATATGGCAGCTAATCTACACTGGGGTTGAAAGAGACCTGAAAGACAAGTTGTGATAGAGTTGGAAGGTAGAGTTGTGACACAGGTGAACAGATCTCCGGAGATGAAAATATGTACAAAACATAAATGATGTAAATTAAGGTAAAAGCTGTAATGTGGAGAGTTAAGGAGAACAAAAGTGTTCATTTTACGTTCTTTACATTTCCTGTGAGATATCAGTGTCTGTTTTGAGGAATTTGGTAGCAGCTTCCAGCCCAGGAATATTGTTGGAGATTTTTCTTCCAAGTCCAAAATGATGTCATTCTAACAGGTACATCGAGCCCGTAGTCAACAACAAAGACTATGTCTTGTGTTGTTGTGTGAACTCCACAGAACTTTGGAAATATATTCTGTGGAGGAAATATCTACAGAATTCAATCCACTTGACAGTGTGTCCTGTGAAGCGCTTTCAGACGTCTCAATGACATGATAAGGTGCTATAATCACATGCAATCTTTGTATTTGATATAGCGCTTTTCACGTCTTCTTAACGTCTCAAAGCGCTTCACAGAATAGACTGTAAAGTGAGTTGACCGTATATTTATGGGCGAAACGAGGCAGCCAATTGCGCACAGCAGTGTCCCACAAACAGTCGTGGATTGAAAATGACCAATATATTATTGTTTTTTTTCTTGTGGGATCATTATCAGGCGTATGGAGTAAGGAAACTTGGCCAAGGTTTCACCCTGCCGGGAATGAGACCCAGGTTTCTCGCTTGCAACGCGAGTGCTCTCAGTATGCTCTGTTTCCTCTTCCTTGCTGCCAAATGTTGACTTCTCACTGTGTTCCCACTGGCCTGACTCGATGAATTCCATTCCTCTTTGAGGTGGACAGTGAGCGGATCTCTGATAGTGTGTATCCCCAGGGTAGAGGAGGAGTAAAGGAATACGGACTTGCCTGCTCACCCCTCCAATCACCCCAGGGACACATTACTGCTACATCTTGCCACACAACCTTGTGAAGGTGCTTCCCTGGGCAGCCACACTTCCTGCTCTCTTTTCATCTCTCGTTGTGTCAATTTGGCTGCCATGTTCACCTCCAAAATACACACAGTCACACCACTATATCCCAGTATATCCCGTGTAGCTCTTTGAGGCGTATCCACGACATGGTAAAGCTCCATATGAAATGCTAGGATTATTTTTTAATCATTATTACTCCTGACATCAAAGTAGCTTTATTACTGTAATGTTTCATGGTAAACAAGCTGAAAGGACAGTCAGTGCAAAGAACCAGTTTAAGGCTTTCAAGTCAAAAAAAATTGAAATACTTCCTCCCTGTTGCTTCATGCTTGTCCATGGCAACAAGTTTCAAACCAATGATTATGTCTGTAACATGAATAGGATACACATTATTGAAACCCCTGTGGCAATGGGAAATGAACTGTGTGCGTTGTCATTGATGTAACTCACTCATGGTGGCAGTTCCATAAGCCACTGTCCCCTGACATCTATCCTCCATTCTTTCGATAACAGATTATATGAAATTAGAATTCACATGGCACCAGTGTAACTCTTGAGCATCACCAAAACTAACTACACTTACTGTTCACCACTCCTGAATGGCTCGCGCCAGCGCCTCTAAACCTTGGGCGCTGGCAGTATCAGCCTCCACGGCTGTACATTCAACCTCACCGAGCCAGTCAGGAACCTGGGTGTCCTGTTTGACCTTGAACTGTCCTTTCTCCCCCACATCCGCGCCATGACCGGCACCGCCTACTACCACCTCCGCAACATTGCCAGACTCCGCCACTGTCTCACCCCTCAGGCTGCCCAAACCCTCACCCACACATTCGTCACATAAAGGCTCGATTACAGAAATTCCCCCCTCATCGGCCTTCCCAACCCTTCCCTTCACAAGCTGCAGATCATCCAAAACTCTGCAGCTCGTGTGCTCTCACGCACCAGACTCCATGACCCCATCACTCCCACCCTCGCCCGACTCCACTGGCTCCCAATCCCCCAGAGGAATCGAGTTCAAGATCCTTGTCCTCACTTTCAAGACCATCCATGGCCTTGCCCCCTCCTACATCTCTAACCTGATGGCTCCCTACCAACCTGCCCGCTCCCTCCATTCAGCGGGCTCCGGCCTGCTCCATGTCTCCCGCCCGACCCGCCCTACCATCAGTGGCCGGGCTTTCAGCCTCTCTGCCCCCACACTCTGGAACTCCAACCCACGGTCCCTTTGCTTCGCCTCTCCCTTGCCTCCTTCAAGGCCGGTCTCAAGATCCTCCTCTTCATTCGTGCCCTCGCTCGCCCTCCCACCTCACTGCCTTCCCTCACCCCTACCCCACCCTTCCCCCAGGCTCGGGTCCTGACCCCTGACTGTCCAGGATCTTGGGACGTCCTCCTGACATGAAAGGCGCTCTATAAATGTAATTTTGTTGTTGTTGTTAGTCAATTGGATGATCGCTTTTCTGGGGATAATAATCCCTTAAAAAAAATGTTGTCACTCAATCCACGACTGTTTGTGGGACACTGCTGTGCGCAATTGGCTGCCGTGTTTCACCCACAAAATATACAGTCAATTTACTTTACAGTGTATTCTGTGAAGCACTTTGAGACGTCTCGAAGACATGATAAGGCGCTATATTAAATTCAAGCATTATTATTATAATGTAGTTAGCAGATAAGTCAGTCTACCTTAGTGAGATACTTCTCTTTCTCTATCTTTGCTCTAAGGCAGCATCCAAATTGTACAGATAATTACACATTGCTCGTAAAATTACTGCTAAGTATGTTTGTTTTCCCCTTGGAGAGTTCACAGGAATAATTTGCTGATTGCTGATGTCCCTACCCCAAGCTTTGTAATCAGTTTATTTGAGTGAAGCACTCAAGTCTCAAGCTGCAGCTTGCATCATCTCAGGCAAATAGGACTTTTTCTCAAGAGCGAGGACATTCTACTGAATGCAAGCTGATCCCTCCAACTTTTTTGTTTCTAGGCTTCATGTGTAGGTGTCGACCTGGCTCAGTTGATAGGTTGTGGGTTCAAATCCCATTTCAGGACTTTGAGCTCATAGTCCAGGCTGATATTCCAATGCAGCTATGGGGGGGAGGCGCCTCATTAGCTGACACATCAGATAAAATGTTAAACTGAGGTTTCCGTCTGCCTGTTCACTGGGAGAAACGCTCTCACTCTTTCTGAATAGGCCCATGGGATCTTCAATCTTTAATGAATATTTTTTGGAAACAACGATAATAATAAACATATTCTTCCGTGACATGTTAGCACACTGTAGAGATGTCTCAAAGCGAATACACTGTAAAGTGTAGGGACTGTGTATTTTATGGGTGAAATGTGCAAAACATATTCCTTGTCCTCCTTAAAGATCCGAAGGCACTGTTGGGAAAGAGAAGGGAGTTTATCCCAGGGTCTTGGCCAACAATCCTCAGATAAAAAAATTGGTCATTCACTTTGTGGGTATTTGTCTGCTCACCTACAATACACAGTCACTGGGCTTTGCAGTAAATTTCTATATCCAAAGAGCACTTACGATAATTCTATGCCACTCATATAGAGAAAGGTCTTAAATACTCCCCAGTTTTTGAATATTATTGTGCAAAACTGCAATACATCAGGTCGGCTATAATATTCAGAGATATCTAGTCAGCAAAATTTGGTTTGCAACTTTGATTTTGGGTCTATACAACATAATGCCTCACAGCGCCAGTCAACTCAATTGCAGAAAAATAGCTTTTATCTGAAATCCCCCGAGATTCATCATTTTAGATTGTGTAACCTGAAGCAGCAATAAACCCAAACCCCAAATGATACCAAGTAGCGAGAGAGAAGAGAGTGCATTTCAGAGTCAAGATAACACTTCAAAGAGAGAGATGAGTAACATCAGAGACAATAAAGGCATTTAGTGGAAAGCAAGGTTGGTTAATTAAATTAGCAATCATTAAATAAGAAGAGACAAAAAGGGCTTGAAAGAAAACTACAACTATTTTCAGGACATACTGCTTATCTGACGCACTATGCATATTCAGCGATCTATATTCTACTCAGTCACTCATTCTAATGGACTGAAAAATTGCCAAGAATTGAAATCTTTTCTGGAATTGCTGAATTATTATAGGAATTTTATGGAAAATTTGTGTTTTAACAGCATTCTGCTCTGCTTTCACTAAAAGAAACACTAATTTACAATGACTTACATTGCATTGTGCCTTTCACGTCAGGAGTGTATCTCAAAGTGCTTCATAGGATATACTGTAAAATTTAATGATAGTGGATTTTGTAGGTGAGTGTGGCAGCCAATTTGAACACAGCAATGTTCCACAAATAGCCATGAAATGAATGACCAATTTTATCTGAGGGATTGTTGGCCAGATTACTGGGAGAAACAGCTTTCTCTTTTCGAGTCGTGCCATGGAATCATTAATGTCCACCTGGACGGGCAAAGGGGGCCTCTTTGATGTTTAACCCCTGATCCTAAGGACGGCACCTTCTACAATGTAATACTCCCCCAGGACTGCGTTGGAGCACAAGCCTACACTATGTAAATTCAAAGTCCCGATGTGAAGGGTGCTGTATAAACAAATGCAAGTTGTTGTTGAGATTGCAGTAGTGGAACACTTTCAGCCTTAATTTGCGGTCAGAAAAGCCAACAAGTTTTTTTTGAAGGGAAGCAGAAATTGGCTCTGAACACAACTTGCATTAACATTCATTAAATAAATATGAACATGATAATGCAGTATGATACCATTGTTTCCAGCTGCTTCGTCTTGTACATTGCATTCAAGATGAAGCAGAATGAGATGTCCACCTAAAATGTTTTCACAGCGGACTGTCAAGAGCATTATTTTCCCAAAGGAGCTGTTTTGAGAAATATTCTTATTTATCCAATTCATAGGATTGTGAAGGATTGCTGATGCATCTGAAATGCCCGTGGCAACAATTAGGGCAAAAATTAAAGGTCATTGTGAAGAAGAATTTGCATTTTATAGCATCGTAATTTCTTTTTAAAAAAATGTCATTTTTAAAAATTTTTTTGAAGGGTAATAATCCCTTCAAAATAATAATAATTATCTCACTCAATCCACGACTGTTTGTCTGACACTGCTGTGTGCAAGTGGCTGATGCGTTTCATCCACAAAATATACAGTCAATTCACTTTACAGTATATTCCGCGAAGTGCTTTGATACGTCTTAAAGACCCGATGAGGCGCTATATCAAATGCAAGGTGTATTTTTATCCACCGGAAATGCAGCACCCCTTACTGAGTATTACACTGAAGCATCAGCCTGGACTAGTGAGCTCATGTCCCCAGAAGTGTCTTAAACCCATAACCTTCTGATTCAGAGAAAAGAACGCTAATACTAATGGAGTCAGGCTGATGCAATATTAACAGGGGGGCAACTTAGCAACCAGATTTGTACATTTTGCCTTGGAAACCCATTGCAAAACATTGAAAAAAAAAGAAACAGACCATCATTTGTTGTGGTGTGTTTTTTCGGGGGGGTGGGGTGGGGTGGCTGGGACAAAACGAATGATTGTGAAGAGATAAGGTGTGGAATTAAATTGACTGACTCCTCACCAGCAATAAATAAATAGTGATTGGGTGCACCAAGTCTGAAAGCCACTCTGTCAGAGCACTTCTGCTCAGATTTCTTTTCACCAGCCTGCATTAAAGCTCTATAAATCAATATTAATTTCTAGTAAATGTTGCTATTAAGGCTGCTTCTCGCTCTCTCTCCCCCCCCCCAACCCCCAACCCCAACCCAACCTCTCACCCTCACTCCCTCCCTCCCTCCCTCCAGCTTTGGAGAGCTGAAAGCCCAGCTAATTTACCAGCCTCCTTAAGTTTCCCCCCAAGTGTTTTGATATGCGTTCAATGGTTGGTTTATATTAAGCCAAGGCAGACCACGTCTCCATTTGCACTGCTACTTAAAGAGACTGAAAGAGATAGTAGGGCTGCTACTGTCATTGCCCACTTCTCCCACTTGGCCACAACAGAAGGATGTCTTCCCAAGATGTACCAAGTCCTGCTGTCAAATGCAAGCGACGTTGTGTTAAAGTCCTGCGAGCGATTTTCCCTCACTTGTTCCTGGTTTCCCTGCTGGTGACGTACGCTGTGGTGGGAGCGTTCATCTTCCAGCAACTGGAGAGTGGGATCAAGGAAACGGAGGATTATGATCAGTTCCTCAATAGGTTGTGGAATATTACCCTGACCTCAGAGAGTTCAAAAGGTAAGGAAGGGGTTTGCTTTGCGTCTTCCTGCAAAGAAAATAAATGTCCCCCCACTATCTCCACCCCTCTTGAAAGTAATCTTTTTTTTCCCCACACACACAGAGTCGTTCAAAGCAAAGATTCTCTTGAAATAATGTCAATGTGCTCTTCGCTTGCTGGCAAGACTGGTACAGTACAGTCTGCATTGCTGTGTGGCGCTCCCAATGATAAGTCTTCCCTGTATGTGTTTTTGTGTATCTGTAGGTCTGCGTGTGTTATTGTGTGTGTCTACGTTATTGTGTGTGTGTGTTGTGTGTGTGTTATTATATGTGTCTGTGATACTATGTGTGTGTGTGTTATTGTGTGTGTCTGTGATACTATGTGTGTGTGTCATTGTGTGTGTCTGTGATATTATGTGTCTGTGATATGTGTGTCTGTGTTATTGTGTGTGTGTCTGACTCCAGGCTTGCAATCAGAGGGGACCTGTTGCTATTCAAACAAAATACCATTCGCTCCTGCGAAAATGCTCTTGCTTCCCTCCCTTTACAATGATATACAAACGAGAGAGAGAGAGAGAGGCTTTAATCCAAGCAGCTTGCTGTCTGTCTTAGTTAGACACGGTCATTTGCAGTCAAAATCTATTTACTTACTTGTTTATTCATTAATTTATTTACAGGGAATAAGACTGCAAAGATGTTCTTCAAGGAGAGAGTGAAGATGGAGATGGAAAATTTCCAGTCACACTGGTTAATTCGTAAAAGTAACTGGACCTTTCTGGGCTCCTTGTTTTTTTCCTGTACAGTGTTCACAACAGTGGGTAAGTCAACTTTCCAGTCATTGCTACGGTTCACAGACTCGATAAACAGCTCGGATGAATTCAGTCAAGTTTCCAGGCATGTTCAGATACAGTTCAGATATAAAAGTCCTATATATATATAGATATATAGACAACGTGTTAAAAGATTCCAACTGCACTTTCAGGACACCCCACCCCCCTCCCCAGCCTCCCTGCCCTTAAAATGAAATGTGATTATTGTGTTTTATTTAGATTCTAAATTCCTGTTTGAAATGACTTTACTTACCTAACATGGCATTAGCAGTACATTTTGGAAAATGTGGTCTTCCGCCTTCAAAAATATTTACGTTTGCCTGTGTGTGTTGTGGTCTCACAAAAGGACGCAGATATCAACCCTCCCCCTCCCCCCCACCCTCGGGGAAGAAGAGCATAAAACTTGGATAACTTATGTTTTTAATAATAATGATGATCCCTGCGTTTACTTTAGCGCTTTATCATATCGTTCAGACGTCTCAAAGCGCGTCACAAGTTTGCATTGTAAAGGATTTTGTGGGCGAAACAAGTTGTTGGTGGGAAAGAGCAAAGCGTCGTTGCCACTGGTGTCAGCAAAGCCAGAAAACAATCTGTAGGCGAGTGTTTGGATGGTTTCTGACAGCAGAATAGCATATGCACACCATGAAGCTAAGCTTATATTATGAGCAGTTTGACAATTCTTTGGCAATTCATTATTTGCAGCGTCTGTTTCCAATGCAGGAAACAGGTCGGTGGATTTGTTGTGAAGCACAAATTAAAGCGCACGGATAAGCGGCCGTTGTTCCTCCTGAGAGTCTGACGCTTTTGATGTAGCGCCTTATCACGTCGGTGTGACGCCTCAAAGAGCTTCACTGCATGTACTGTAAAGTGGATTGATTGTGTGTTTTGTGGGCGTACTGCAGCAGCCAGTTGCACAGAGCAGTATCCCACAAACAGCCATGGAATGAATGACCAATTTTATTTGGGGGATTTGTTGGCCAGGACACCGGGAGAAACTCCCTTCTCTTTTTGAACAGTGCTGTGGGATCTTCTCCTTTCTGTTTTTGAACAGTGTGAAGTTCTGTAGCTCAGTGGTTAGAGCACTCGCCTCACAAGTGAGAGGACCTGAGTTTGATTTCCGGGCAGAGCAAAATGTTGGGCGGGTTTCCTTACTTCACACACCTCTGTTTACCTAGCAGTAAATAGGAACCTGGTTGTTAGTAGATCGGTCGATTGCTTTTCTGAGGGTAATAAGCTCTTAAAAATAAATAAATAAACAATAATTTGGTCACTCAATCCACGACTGTTTGTGGGACGCTCCTGTGCGCAATCAGCTGCCCCGTTTCACCCACAAAAAATACGATCAATTCACTCTACAGTATATTCTGTGAGGCGCTTCGAGACCTCTTGAAGGAGTGATAAGGCCAATGCAAGGATTATTATTATTATTATCTTTAATTTCCACCTGAACTGTCAGTTTAACCTCTCGTCGGAAGGATTATGTCTGTTCTTATACGTATGCCTAACTCGCCACTCTGGATATCTCGTCACCGAACCATTTTCCCTTGGATAGATGAGATAGCAGGAGCTTACTGCATATTATAAGTGTGTTTTTACGTCAAATTTCCCTCCACTTGTGCTTGCCCTTGTGTGAATGAGTTTCTATGTGGGTGTTGAGTGATCCTTTACAGGAGCAGTTCTTTGTGAGATAAGCCTTTTCTTGCTTACCTTTCAAACTCCATAAAGGTTCTCGTGTGACATGGAAGGTTCATAAACTCATTAAGTCATCCATATGAATTTAGACTGTCAGACTCATTAACTGGAATAAGATCTAAACGCCGAATTAAAATGTTGGGTTTGGTTGGTGTGCCTCAACAACTGTCCCATACAACAACAAAATGCTTTTATTTTGGATCTGAATATACTTTCCCGATGACAATATTCATGTGTAAGTTCACTGGTGAGAGCTTTGGGAGAAAATCAGGCAAATGGAGATCGTAGCATAGTGGTTACCGTGCTTGCCTTGTAAGCGAAAGGACCCGGGTTCGATTCCCGGCAGGGTGAAACCTTAGGCAAGTTTCCTTCCTCTACACGCCTCGGTTTACCTGGTAGCAAGTAACAACCAGTTTCCCTTGGTTGTTAGTCGATTGGTGGATCGCTTGCCGGGCTAATAATTCCTCAAAAAAAAAATTGGTCACTCAATCCATGTCTGTTTGCATATTCTGTGAAGTGCTTTGAGATGTCTTGAAGATACGATAAGGTGCTATATCAAATTAAGGATTATTATTATATTATTATAAAGCAGAAATCCTACAATTCTACAATGTGAAGCTCTTTTAACTTTTACGCTGGCATTTTATTTCAGTTTTTAAAACAATCTTTATGGAGATGATTCTGCTTATCATTCTTTTTTTGGTAGAACTCCCATCATAAGATATTGTGCACTGCCAAATATAAGCAAATCTACCTATGAGATGTAGAATTCTCAGCTTGGTTTGGATATTTGTAAGCATGGTGATGACTTTCCACATATGTCCTACACGCGGCTGAACAAAAGGGGATAATTATACCCCATTCCCCATATTTCTGAAAATGAATAAAACACCAAATGTATTTCTACATAGCTACGTGATGTCACATGAACTTACCAACTGGCAATCCCAAGTCACTCAACATTGTACTCCCACCAAAACCAAACCACACTTAATAATAATAATATAATAATAATCCTTGCATTTAAACGATCTGAGATGCTACCCTGCGTGGAGGGCACTACATATGTGCAAGTTGTTGTTGTTGTTGTTGATAACATGGCTTCAAGGCACCTCAAAGTGCTTCACAGAATATCCTGTAAGATATAATGACTGTATATTTTGTGGTCAAAATGCGGCAGCCGGTTGCACACAGCAGTTTCCCAGAAAGTCGTGGATTGAGTGAGCATATTATTATTATTATTATTGTTAAGGGATTATTACCCCCGGAAAGTGATCTGCGAATCGACTAACAACTGTAGAATAATGCCTGACAAGGAGACAAATCCCTATCATCTTATCAGATAAAAAATGCGGCAGATAGAAACATAGAAAATCTGCAGCGGAGAAGGAGGAGATTTAGCTCATTGACTCTGCACCGGCTCACAGAGCAATGAGATCATTCATTCCCTCTGCCCCACCTTATCCCCATATTCATTCAAGCTCCTCTCTTTCATATGGACGCTAATAAGCTTTACACAGTTCCGTGTTTCCAAAGGTGGCGATTCAAAATTCTACACTGAAGCATGTTCACTGCAGGAACAGATGGTCAATTCAGTGAGACTGTCAGTTACTACTTTCATTTAATTAGAAGTACTCGGAGCAGGCCTGAAACTCCACCTATTCTTGGCCTGAAACATTTAAGATAATAATAATAATCCTTGCATTTGATATAGTGCCTTATCACGTCTTCGAGACATCTCAAAGCGCTTCAAGGAATATAGTGGAAAGTGAATGGACTGTGTATTTTGTGGGAGAAAGATCGTACAAAATTATGGAAAATCCTTAAAACTTGGGCTCATTTTGAAAGTCGGTGGAAATTCATTTTTCAAATTGAAAGTGAGATTTAAGACGTTTACACAAGTCTGTGAGATCTTGACTCTCAAGGCAAAATGATCTCAGCAATTTCAGGCCAATGCTATTTTATAAAACATGTTCAACTACCTTATTAGAGCAAGTTGTTAGAAAAACCGTACAGAATCTCGAGGCAGGTGGAGTGTTATAAAAGATGTTTTGATTGAATAATACTCCAATGCATCTCAGAGACTCGGCAAACTAGGATCATCAATTTTAATGAGTCTCCCAACAAATGTGTGAACTGTTTAGATAAATTCTCATACCAGACGTGCTATGTTACTAAATTTACTTTGCCATGTTTTTGACCAAGAATTCCACATATCTTGCAGCTGCTGCTCACAGTCCAATAAAATACCTAAAAATAGGTCATTGTATAGACTGAAGGAAAAGATTGCTATTTTTAACCGAATGATGTACGATAGACAAAATTGTATTTAATGGAAGCTCCCATATCATTCTGTAATCTTAGATATATCCTGTAACAGAAAAAACGCATTCACCATTCCATAAAGTTATTGCAAACAGAAAACCCTCTGTTTATTTGTCTTTAACACAAATTCTGTCTATAAAGCAACAGCTGCTACTTGGCAATAACTATCCATTGAGTGCATTGAGGCATTGTAAAGCTCTTTCCTTATCAATGGCCTTTTTTGAGACAAATTGATAATATAATAATAATATAATAATCCTTGCATTTGATACAGCACCTCATTATGTCGTTGAGATGTCTTAAAGGGTTTCACAGGATACAGTGTAAAGTGAATCGACTGTACATTTTTGTGGGCGAAACGTGGCAACCAATTGCGCACAGGAGCGTCCCACAAACAGTGGTGGATTGAGTGAACAAATTATTATTTTTTTGAAGGGATTATTAACCCCAGATCCACCAATCGACTAACAATAAATAATTAAGACAAATGTACAGCATTTCAATGTGCCCAATTCGGGAGGGGGCGGGTGGGGAAGGGGAAGATTTACCTGGAATATTCCTCATGAATTCCTGAAGGCAGTCAAGTAAGCTCCACTATAGGTTTGAGCCACCGCCCTTTAAGCAATGCAACTTGATTAAATAATCTCTACGATTGGACTACGATCCAGAATATAGGTTGCCAACATATTAATTCATAGCTGTAATATAGGATACGAGAGGTTTATATTAAAAAAAGTCAAATGCTTTCAATTGTAATGTGGTCAAAGCATTAGTTGAGGGGCATTCTCCTGAATGCAATTCCAATACAAAAAGCACTATCACTCAGGATCGACTGACTTGAGAATACTGCCATTGGATTGTACTGTCTTCTTTAACTGCATTCCTTCACAGTTCCCAATGTACCAATCAATATTGACATCGGTGGGTGTCACACTTGATATCTGTCCTCAGCAGCAATTCTGCCATTATTGTCCTTTTTTTTAATAAGAAAGCGTATTTAAAGACTTCTTCAAGTTGGGTGTCAGCTTGGCTCAGTTGGCAGCATTCTCAAGCTTTGAGTCAGAAGGATTTGAGCTCAGGCCCCGTGGTCGGGACTTGGAGCTCACAGTCTCGGCTGACATTCCAGGGCCAGGCTGGG
The DNA here is from genome assembly GCF_018977255.1 of Callorhinchus milii. NCBI lineage: Eukaryota > Metazoa > Chordata > Chondrichthyes > Chimaeriformes > Callorhinchidae > Callorhinchus > Callorhinchus milii. The sequence continues at coordinate 2,796,915 of NW_024704748.1, forward strand.
GGGTAACACAGAAACAGAAGGAGGTTATTCAGCCCCTCGAGACTGTTCTGCCATTCTGTAAGTTCATGGCTGATCTGTACCTCAAGTCCAGTTAACCGTCCTTATCTCATATCCCTTGATACCCTGACCTAACACATATCTATCCACCTCAGTCTTGAAGATGTGAATGGATCAGCATCCACAGCCTTTTGGGGGAGAGAGTTCCAGATTTCCACAAGCCTTTGGGTGCAAAACTGCCTCCTGATTTCACTCCTAAATGGCCTGGCTCTAATTTTAAGATTATGTCCCCTTATTCTGGATTTTCCCACCAGAGGAAATAGTTTCTCTGTATCTTCCCTATCTAATCCCTTTATTATTTTAGAAACCTCAGTCAGATTAGCCCTCAACCTTCCAAACACTTTGTGAAATAAACTTGGTCACTTCACTTTGTGGCTGTTTGTGGGGCATTGCTGTGTGCAAATTGGCTGGTGTGTTTGTCTACAAAATACACTGAACTCTGCAGTCAATCCTATGAAATGTTGAGACATTTTGATGTGAAAAGCCGTATAAAATATAAGGATTATTATTATTATCATGAATTTGTCCTCATCAAAGTGAAGGGTGTCAGTTCTGGAAATGGGACCAACCCACTTCATAGCAAGTCGTAAAACGAAGATCTTAAAATTTTACGGCAAAGTAGTCTTACTGGTTCTGTGCTTATGTGGAAGCAAAGCTAGGAATTCAAACACGGGGGAGGAGGGAAAGAGAGAGATGTAATGAAATCTGTAACTTTATTAGTATGATTTCAGTAGTTTCGCCCACAAAATACAGTCACTCCACTTTACAGTATGAACTATATCCTGTGCAGCGCTTTGAGACGTCTCGACGACGTGATAAGGTGCTGTATCAATTGCAAGGATTATTAATAAGACAGGGCTCCTAAGCCTTCTGAGAAAACTTTTTAAAAAAAATGGTAATATATTGGCTACACAGCTGTAACTTATATAAATATTTTTCCGGTGTTATATACACAGGGTAGAAATGTTTGAAGATGTCTGACTCACTCACTCACTAGTTTCGTGGTGCTGTACAGACCGGGCGAAGAGGAGGGTTCTTGGGATTGGCATTGAAAGAGAATGGCAGGGAGTGAGGTGAAGGGACTGGGGGATGGAGTTCGAAAGGGTGGGGGCAGAAAGGCTGAAGGCTCAACCCGCCGATGGTGGAGCGGGCAGGGCGGGGAACATAGAGCAGGCCAGTGTCCGCTGAGCGGAGGGAGTGGACAGGTCGGTATGGATACACTGGGGTCGGGATTCCTTTCTGTTCTTATCTCCCGAGGTGCTGATGATCCTTATCAAAAACAACAACTTGCACTTATATAGCTACCTTCACGTGGGGTAGCATTTCGCAGCTCTATCATCTCTGTGAGTCGCTTCGATACATCAATCCTCGTGAAAGGGGGATATGTAAATCGGATTTGGTTGAGAATAGGATATTTTGGACAAATCCAGCAATAGCAAAAAAAATCTCATTTTAAGCAGAACAGTGGGCCCGAAATTCCACGTAATCTTAGACGCTAAGACCATTTGATTTAAAATCTTAAGATAATGCAAAATTATGGAAAATTCTTAAACTGAGTCTTAATTTGGAAGCCGTTAATTTTTAAGGACTGCGGAAACCCGTTTCAAATTGATAAATGAATTCAACAATGTTTCACAATCTGACGTGATCTCAAGTGGTCTTACAGGCTAAGACTAGGTGGAATTTCAGGCCAAAAGTGATTCTTCTACATTTACTCCACAAGCCTCTGCTTGCCTAATAGTAAGCAGGGTCCCAGTTGTTAGTCGATTGGTGGATTGCTTTCCGGGGTTAATAAATTTAGTCACTCAATCCACAACTGCTTGCCAATTGGCTGCCGCATTTCACCCGCAAAATACACAGTTCAGTCACTTTACAAAATATTCTGTGAAGCACTTTGAGACGTCTCAATGACGTGATAAGGCTATATCAAATGCAAGGATTACTATTATTACTTGGACTGAATTTATTTAAGGGATGCCAAGTGTGTTACACGTGCAACTTTAAAGTAACTAAAGTAAGTAAGTCATCTCGTTAGCGGGATTCTGTGTCTTCAGATCATTCAACTGAAATCACCAGCCTGATCTCCCACTCTGTCGTGTTTAAACTTAGATTTAGACTCTAATCATCTGTGCATCTTGGGTGGACATGGCAAGAATTTGGACAAAGTCTGACAAACAGCCATGTAGTGAACATCTTTTTTGATTACTGGCCAGGATACTGGGAGAAACTCTGATTCCTTTTTCCAAAATGTTGCCACGAGAGCTAACATCCGCCTGTACAGTAGTTCAGTTTACTGTACCTGGGTTGGCATCTCTGACAATGCAATCCTTTCTCTTTTCCCGCACCCCCCCTCCCTCCCTCATCACAATGGAGTGCCCATCAACATGAATGCCCTTTTTCAATGAAGCTGTCATATCAGTCTTGTAACTTGTTCATTTTAGTAATGATAGGAACCGGATGAACCTCACAAAATGTGTTTTTATATCAAAATGTGCATCTGCTCGTTCTGTAATTCTGAAATCAGTACCAATTTGCACAAACTGACCAGTTGTCTTATTCCACTGACTGAATAGAGGAGAGTAATTGAACATTCTGGGATTTACTGATTGGAGGCCAAATTGTCCAGGGAAAACAGTAGTTTGTTCAGTAACTTCATGAAACATTGATGATACTTTCTACATGTAAACTGAACTAACGCTTCGCAAGCCAATCTGAAATGTAATGAACTCTTTTATTGGTGCCAATTTTAATAAATAAAGCTAAAAGAACACATCCTTGTCAAAGTTTAATTGCCATAGAAAAAGGATTGCATTATTTTGCCATGTTGTTTATTTAAATTCCTGATAATCAAGGTAGCTCTCTAATTAATACCTGAAGATTCACGTACCCAAGATACTAATTGAGCCAGGTTAGTTTGCCTCAAAAGATTGTAAGGTCAAGTTCCACGTCAGGTCTTTGAGCTCATGATGTAGGCTGGAAAGTCCACTGTAGTGCGGAGGGAACACTGCTTGCTGGAGGTCCTGTCCTTCGGATGAGACGTCCCACTAAGGTCCCATCTAGCGGTTCAGATGGACGTTAAAAGATCCAATTGCACTATTCGAAAAGGGAAGAGGTTTTCTCTCAGTGTCTTCCAACAGCCCCCACCCCCCCCCAGATAAAATAAGTCGTTCACTTCACCTCCCACAGAAGTTATTGGAAAATAATTGTGTATTTTGCCGCAGTCAATCTAGACACAGCAATGTCCCACAAGCAGCCATGGCACAAATGACCAATTTTATCTGGAGGATTGTTGGCCTGGGCGCCGGGAAAAATTCTCCTGGTGAATAGTACCACAGAATCTTCAACATACACCTGAACAGGCAGAGGGGATCTCGATTTAACGACTCACCCGAAGGATGGCACTGGCATGTCAGCCTAGACTGTCTACCATTACAGCATCGAGGTGTGGTTTAAATTAGTCTGAGTTACATGTTCTGGCATCAATCGCCCTTCGAGGCAATCTTTTCCCGTCATTACTTACTCCCCTACAAAATACACAGTCAATTCCCTTTACAGTATATTCTCGAAGACATGATAAGGCGCTGCATCAAATGCAAGGATTATTATTATTTACTCTCTCACCACCAGTACCACCAGAAAATACCCTCCTGTTCTTCTAAGAGCCATACAAATTTCTGGTCATTTTGTCTGTTTGATATCTCTTTGTAATTTCAGGCTACGGTCACATCTACCCGATAACCACGGCGGGGAAGATAGTCTGTATGTTCTACGCCATGTTTGGGATCCCTGTCATGCTGCTGGTCATCACGGACGTTGGCGACATGTTGGCCGCTCTGCTCTCCAGAGCGTACAACAAAATCAGAAAGCTGCTGTTGAAGAACGCAGTCACTCCGCCACCGTCAGCCACGCCCTCAAGGTGGTCATCCTTCAAACAGAGCCTGACCTCCCAGCGGTCCACCTCCTCGTTCAAGAAGGGCCCACACGTCATCCTGACCCCCATGGGCCCCGTTAACATCACCAAAGTACTCAACACCCAGTCCTCTGTGAAGAGTAAATCCGAGCGCTTGCGGCACACAGAGATATTCGAGAAGATAATCATGAAGGAGAACTTCAACTCCGAAGTTTTCCGGGAAAACAGGCGGGACAGGAGCAAGTCGTGTCCGCAACTGGATGTAAAGTCACTGGAAGACAACAGCGGGTTTCAAAGCCTGGGGTGCGAGCTGGAGAAGCTTGACGTGCCCATCATCCTGATCTTGGTCATCGTTATCACATACATTCTCTTTAGCGCTGCGATGCTCTCTATTTGGGAGAATTGGGACTATCTGGATTCCTTCTACTTCTACTTCATCACCATCACCACCATCGGCTTTGGAGACTTTGTCCCCGAGCATCCTAACTTCTTCATGATAACGTCAGTGTTAATCATCACGGGCATGACAATCATGTCCATGGCTTTCAAACTGGCTCAGAACAGGATAGTTCACTGCTACAAGGAAGCCATGAAATGGATCCACAGCAGCAAACGAATTAAGTACAAAGTCATCTAAGGTTTTCAGGCAATTTCATTCAGAAAATCATTCAGTGAAGAGTTTTGCAATGTTAAAAAAAATGCAAGAGCGATGTTACATAATGATCTCCTAATGCTACTGCACTCACGATTGGATCTTACTCAGAATTTGCATCAAAGGTGGCCGTTTTTAGCATAGCAATTCCAGGGAGAGTGCGCACTCCATTCCAGATGCAGGAAGATTTCCGTGCATAGGCGGCAAAGATACGTGGAAGTCTTGGTCTGTTTTGGATGCTCTTAAGCATGATGTTGGGCTTCCGCATGTGTCAGACCAAAAAAAAAATTGCTTGAGAATGTCAGTACTTCATATATTAAACCACTCAAGTATCCAGATTGAGTTGAATTAAGCTATTTAGCATTAATGTACTTTACCAACATAGCTTTGGCGGCAAACTTAATCTCTTACCAACGTGTTCATGTCACACCTTTACGCAGAGATACTGTAAACATCTGTGGCTGGATTCGGATCCTGCATTTTACTGACTTGTCATCGAAAATTTGATCTTTTTTGTAAGTGAAAATTAATAATCTTTAGTCGTGAGGCATATTATGATGCTAATACTGTACATAAGGTCACACAATCAGTAGATTATTATAGGGACCAATAATTTTGTTTTGTCTTATGTTGCACAATAAAATCAACTTTCAAAACACCGGAGACGTTATGTGGTGTGCCAACAGTATCCTGTCTGATCAGCAGGGCAAGGGTTTATAAACGATAAAATTGGCACCTTTTATTATGGTGGGGGAGATGGGGAGGTGGGGGCAGGGGGTAAATTATTTACCAAACATTTCCACCGGATTTGTGCCAGGTTATTGTACAAAAAAAGGTTCCAACTTTAATGTCGGGCAGACCAATGCTTATAAATAAAAACCCCACGCCATAAGAGTCAAATAACTCCCGAAAGCGAACACTGTTTTTTATACACAGTTGGATTGTTACGTATAGTCATTGTGGTATAAACACACGGCACAGACTGGTTGGGCCAAATGACCTGCTTCTGCGCTGTACAGTCTGTGTAAATCTATAGGTGCGGTACAAGAGGTAGGTTTTTAAGGTGTAAGAGCTTCCAATTTATAATGGCACAGGAGGTTGACAATGTCTTTTTGATGCGTGTGTTAATTGTCACCAGCGTGAGGAAAACATCCAACTCAGTCGTGTTTTGTGGGCGAATCAGCTGTGGTTTTGTAGCGACCAGACAATAGCATAATTAAATGTTGTTGTAGATCATGAAATAAGATGGGCTTAGAACTGGATTCCAGTAGTTCACATTCAGCAAACACCTGCAACAGAATATCCAGTCTAGGGGTTGGCGGAAGGAGGAGAGATGTCTCAAGTTCTGAATTTATTGAAAATATACATTCATTTGCACCAGGTGGCAGTAAAGAGTAAATTAAATCTGCCAGAAAAAGAATTTATATAAGCACTTATAATAATCACAACCTGCATTTATACAGTGCCCTTCACGCGAGATAGCGTCTCAGAGTTGGACAATGGTTCAAAGAGGTAAGTTTTCAAGTGGGATTTAAAGAAAGATAAATGATCCTTACGTTGGATACAACAAAATTACATTTGTATAGCGACTTTCACGTCGGGAAGACATCCCAGTGCTGGATATAACGTCTTAGTGCGCCGTTGAGACGTTTCAAAGCGCATCACAGGATTTTTACTGTGTAATGCAGTGACTGTGTATTTGTATGCAAAGCCAGTTTCATGGGAAAATGTTTAAAGTGCTTCACAATCATAAAAAATAAGGGCACTTTTTTTTATTGTGTCCCAGATTCGACAGAACTATACAAGTGTGTTTCAAGGTTAGCATAATAACAATTAAAAGTTCCTTCTATGTCAGGTGAGGTTCTCCTTATTTCTGAGATGATTTGCTCTCGGTTTCTCATCAGCAAGGTAAAATTGGGAACAAAGTAATGAGGGGAGAAAGGGGAGTGATAGAAATATACAGACACAAGAGAAAAACTAATGAGTGAAGTAATAGAGAAACCGACACAGATTGTCAGGAATTTACCAAATTCTCATCAGTGTGACACACACAAATTTGGCACATAATTCCTAGTCTTGACACTGCTCAAGCTAAATCAAATCCTATTCTGCCTTTAGCAAGCATTATTCACATAGTTGGTTTGACGAAAAAAACTAATGCTATGTTCGCTCCAGTACAAGAGATAGATCAAGCAGAGAGCACAAAAAATCAATGCTTGTCATGATTTCCCACCCCAGGGAATATCAATTTGACCCACACCCACACTATATGTATATATTTTTGGCTAACCTGGAATTTGACACATGCAGAAACGCCTTGCCATGTGTAACCGTCTCCGATTCCAGCTGTTGAGAACTCACAGAAGCAGAGTAATCCGTTTGCCTTTTCTGAAGTGCATAAGCCCAGGAAACGCAGCTGTGTGTGGGTTGGGCCAGGATCCCTCTTCATCCGTTTAGGTTACCGCTGAAATTCGCTCGCCTTCAAAATAGAAAGTCACTACACTTTTCGGCATGTGCATCCTGTGAAGCACTCCCAGACCCCGTATGGCGCGAAGGGCACTATATGAATGCAAGTTGTTGTGAAACGCTTCGAGATGTCTTCCTGATGTGAAAGGCGCTACAACAAATGCAAGAATCATTATTATGAATTAAACTCGATAAGGCAAGATCAATTGCGTGACAGGGTCAATCGTCAATCGCAGATTATTATTATTCTTCCCGGCCCATTTCTAGTTCTGCGAAAATAATCCCCAGCGTGAATATAGTAAAAATACAGCAATTGGGATCATGAAAAACCTGGGTTACGCAGCATTAAGCGGAGTGGAGAGGAACACAGTCATCAAATGTTTGTCCCTAATGGGAAAGAAATCACAGTGAATGAAGAATGAGGAGAGGATGGAGATTCCCATGCTAAATTCAATGCCTCTAAACACATCCAGATCATCCAATTGTTCCATTGTCTGCTGTTTTTTTGCCTTCACATCAAAGTAATCCACTGTCACGTGTAGCAAGAGAATTCCATCCAGTTTCCTTGGAAACTTCTCGAATTGTATTGGGTTATATACCAACTGAATGGACCTCTGGTTCAGCCCCACCTCGGGACTTTGAACTGACACCCCCAGTGCAGTGGGTGTGCTGCATTGCTGGAGGTGCTGTCCTTCGGATGAGATGTCAAGCTGCGGTTTCATCCACGCCTGTTCAGATGGACGTTGAAAATCCCACGGCACTACTCGAAAAGAGAAGGCAGTTTCTCACTCCCTGTGTCCTGCCTGGCCAACAATCCCCGAAATAAAAATTTGGTCATTCACTTCACGGCTGCTTGTGGGACACACCGCTGTTGCGCGAGCTGTCTGCCGCGTTTGCCAACAAACACACAGGCACTACACTTTCCAGTAAAATCCTGTGAAGCGATTTAAGACGCCTGGGCGATGTGACGAGGCACCGTATGAAATGCAAGGACTGTTATATGTGAAAATGCAAATAGTACAAAGCTTGTGAGCAGTAAATGCACCTGAAAGGAAATCTCTCCTCTTAATCAGATAGCTGCAAGACAAAATGGAATAGGTTTTATTCCCTGTCAGCGGTAAGAGGAGAATTCTTTTTAAAGAATCGAAAACAATGACCAAAAGAGAATTGATTCATAAATAATATGAATGGTGTTGTTCGTAGCCTGGTAACTAAATGTATAAATAACCCATTATATTCAAGTACAGGAAGCACATTTCTTTGATAAAGGTTTTTGCACGAGGATATGTGATATAAAGTTACATTTGAACACAGGCTGCATCCATTTATGAATGATAGTCTGATACGAACTTGTCTTTATCAATCAATATGTCGGACAGTAAACATAATAAATTATCCTCACATTTAATATAGGAAGGCGTCTCAAAGAGCTTCTCAGGCCTAAAATGTAATGACTCTTTTTGTAGGCGAACGCAGTAGCCAATTTGCACAGACCAATGTCTCACACACAGCCATGGAGTGAATGATCAATTTTATTTTGGGGGGACTGTTAATATTAATTAATAATAATCCTTGCATTTTATATAGCGCTTTTCACGTCCTCAAAATGTCTCAAAGAGCTTCACAGAATAGACTGTAAAGTGAATTGATGGTATATTTTGTGGGCGAAACGCAGCAGCCGATTGCTCACAGCAGTGTCCCACAAACAGTCGTGGATTGAAGTGACCAATTTATTATTGTTTTATTTTATTGAGGGAATATTATCCCTGACTTTTGTCCAGGACACTGGGAAAAGCTCCCTTCTCTTTTCGAATAGTGCCATGGGATCTTTGACGTCCACCTGAATAGGCAGACAGGACTTCAGTTTAATATCTCGTCCGAAAGGCAGCAGCTGACATTGCAGCACATCCCCAGGATTGCACTGGAGTGTTAGCCTGGACTATACAAGTTCAAAGTCCCAACACAGGGCTTGATCCCACTACCTTCTGACTCAGAGGTGAGAGTGCTACCGACTGAGCTGGGTTGGCAGACTGACAGCTATTTCCCTCGGCAACGCGAGTGCTTTCATTTATACACCTCACATTACTTAAACATTAAACTGCATAAGTAGCTCATTTGCAGCCCGCGATGCCATTTAGGAGGTTGCCTGTTACTGCATAAGATCTTCTAAATAACTTACTATTGGAATTGTCCTGGGACTGAACATCATATAACAATCGTTCCATGTGCATTGCAAGCCCCTTTAATGTCAAAAAGTCCCAAAGCTCTTTATAGTAAATACATTATCAAGCGTAATCAGTAATGGAGCCATAACTGTGCCATTAAAGAAAGGTCCATTTCAGATAAGCTCTGGTGAACGTCCACTTATTAAGTTACCCACTCAATCTCCGGTGCTTGTCAGAGGCTCAGAGCTCATTCACAAGCGGAAGGCCAGAAACAGAAATAAAGTGGTTGAAGTACATCATGGCAAGTTGTTACTTGAATGAATGATTTCAAATAAGATTGTTCTATGAGTTTCTAAACACAGAGCGAAAACTAGTGGATTTTAGTGGGTCATTGCTGTTATGCAGATCAAAGTTACTGTAATACTTTCACACACAGACCTGCTTCCAATTCCTAGGATTACTGTGTTCTAATGACAAGGCTGGCAGGTCATTTTGCCTGAATGACCACAAAGTACAATGACGGAATGGCACATGTCCATCACCCATCATGTTGGCCATTAAGAATGTCACGAGTGTTAGGAATTGACATGACAACAGTGTGTGCTCGAGCCAAGGTTTCGGCTTCCGATTACTGTCCAGAAAGGGCCAGCTGGAAGGTACGTGTGGGCGGACATCAGGTGAATATCGTATCAAGCTCAATACTCCCACTCACCTTCCCTCCCTCTCTCCTCCTCACCCAACCACCCACACGATCAAAATCGGCAGCCAACACTCTCTGTCAAAGCTCGCACAGGAATAATGAATATTTGAGCAAAGTATTGGAGGGTGACCAGGGCTCATGGAACCACCCCCAAGCAAAGAGGAGTCAAACACCTTTGGAGAAGAGAAATTTGAAGGAAAATAAAACCGCAAACTCCCTTGAAGAAAGATATAGGAGCGTCAAAACTGATCTTATCACATACTGCAATTTGACCCTTTTCATCTCTAAAGCAATGAACATTACATTTGCAGTTAGTTCCTTCACTTTTACCTGTTTTTAAACATGCAGGCACTGGCCTGCTCCATGTCCCCCGCCCTGCTTGCTCCACTATCAGCGGTCAGACCTTCAGCCTCTCTGCTCCCACCCTCTGGAACTCCATCCCACAGTCCCTCCGCCTCGCTCCCTCCCTTGCCTCCTTCATGGCCCATCTCAAGACCTTCCTTTTTGACCATGCCTTTGATCACCTTCCGTCCTCCACCCCTCTCTGATCCTAATTCACAGCTCGGGTGAAAACCCCTCATTGACCAGAGCCTTGGAATGTCCTCCCAACGTGAAAGGTGCAATACAAGCGTAATTTTGAGGTTGTTGTTATTCAGCACAGTCTTAACAACAACAACAACAACAAAATTACATTTGCATTGCACCTTTCACGTTGGGAGAATGTCCCAAGGTCCTGGAATTCACCTTAAATTTTAAGGTGAAGTTTATGAGGAATTTGGGACCTCAAAACCCTGCCTCCATTAAAGCTAAATGTGACGGGATAAGAGAGAGATAGAAACATAGTCCTGTTTCTTAAAAAAATTGTAATTGATCCGTACGAGTTTCGACCCAGTGCTCTCTTCCCTTTACTGTCTATTACATTGAGGGGCGAGGGAGCAGAAGGGAGTTTAATCAAACTCAATTGTTTAAAAAAATTAATATTTTCATTGCATGTTTCGAATGGATTTTTACAAATTGTTTTAAATGAAGTATGTTTGAGAGATAACAAGATTAAAGGAAGGTTAAAGGAAGAGAAGATGATTGAAACTGATAGGAAACTAAGAGATTTATTTCACTTCAACTTGGAAACGATCGGTTAGTGGCACAGAAATGATTCGAAGTGTTTCTGTTGAAAAGTAATTCCAAATGATATGCTGCTCAGATACTTCTGTTTCACATTTTGCCCAGAATTAGGCCATTCTCACTTTCCCGAGGAAGTAGGATGCAAATAACCAAAAGAGCCACCAGAGGACAGCCTTGCACAAACGTCCAGATTTTGAAGGACCAATGTAATAACAGCACAAAACAAATCTAGATTTATATATATATATATCGTTCATGTCGGGAGGACGTTGCAAAGCACTTAACAGCACCAGTTTAGTGACCGAGTATCTTGTAGGCAAACTTGGCAGCCAACCCATGCACAACAATGTCCGAAAGACAGCCATGAAGCAAATTACCAGTCTTATTTGGATGATTGTTCTGCCAGGACACCCGGGAGAGAGAAACTCCCTTCTCTTTTCAAAGAATGCCATTAGATGTTTAACAGCCATCTGAACAGGCAGACTGGTCCTCGTTTTTTTGTCTCATCCAAAGGACTGCACCTCTGACAATGCAACACATCCCCAGCACTGCAATTGGAGTGTCAGCCCAGGCTGTGTGTGTTCAAAATCCTGATGTGGGGCTTGAACCCATAACCTCTATTCTCAGAGGTGAGCGCACTAACAACTGAGCCAGAGTGACGTATACATTGAATACAACTGGCATTTTATAGCCCGTCAATTCAATCGGGAGAGAAGAAAAATACACGCATGTTGACAAGCAAACAAAGTCACTACTGCTGTTACAGAATAAGATCTGGAGTGAAATACTGTATATTAGGAAATGGAAAAGAGACTGATCAAATGTTATGCAGTTTCATCCACAGATTGACTCACTTGCCTTTAAACTTGTATCAATTGGAAAGTGCTTTTTTTTAAATATAAGCAATAAATAATCCTTGGATTTGACAGAGCGCCTTATTGTGTCGTTGATAAAGTGTAGTGAGCCTACAGTTTGTAAGCAAATGAGGCAGCCAATTTGCGTAACAGCAATATCACACAGGCAGCCATGAAGTGAAGGACACAATTTTTAACTGGGGTGGGTGGGGTGGGGGGTGGTGGTGGTGGTGGTTGTTAGCCAGGGCACCGAGAGAGACAAACTCCCTTCTCTTTTCGAATAGCGCCGTGGGATCTTCCGGTCATTTTTTTGTGGAATTATTGCTGTGGCCAAATTGCTGTTGCGTCCGCCTGCAAAACACACTACACTTTACAGTTAAATCCTCAGCAGCAAATTGAAACATCCTGCTGATGTGAAAGAATGATTCTTAACGTTTAAAGCGTGGGAGCACGGGGACAGGGCTGGGGTGGGGGGAGGTTGGGGAGGGGAGTTGAAGAGGGTGGGTGGTTGGGATGGGCGATGGGGTGGGGGTGGGGGTTGAAGATGAACGAAAAAGCAATCGAAGAGGCTAGTCTTAAGGTGGTCTTTGAGAAGGGAGGGAGGAAGCGACGGTTTGTGTGTGTGTACGTTGGGGGGGGGGGTAACGAAAAAATTTTCAGCAAGCCTGTGATTCCAACCCACACAGCCGCACTAACACACAGCCAACCAACCGTTCAACACCTGAACAAGCAGAGAGCTACGTCAACATGCAAGAAAGCATCTTGAAATGTTAAGATCCACAACGTCACCGAGGAAACTAAGTCACTAGGACCTGCCCATGGACTGTCTGTCTGACTGGATGGGTCTCTCTCGCAGTTTGAGATAAAGGCAAAGAGAGAAGCCACTTTCCAAACGCCAGCCTGTGCATTGAAAGTTCAGAGGTGAGTTTGGTTGGCTGTGAGTCAATACTTGCATCTGGTCTGGTAATGTACAGTACAGTGAGAGGTTAATAGTTTTAACCCCCACCACCAACCACCAACCACCACCCACCCACGCAAACCGATTTAAACCCACTTTGGTTAAATGGCAATGGGGAGATGATAGGAAATAGACAAGTGTTATATGCAGCAGATATACAGTAAGTTAAGTGAGGTGTGGAGACTTGGAAGCTTTGCAAATCACTAGACTTAAGCTTTTCACACACACACACACACACAAAACCAACCCACCCACCAAGTGGCTACAAGTGCTGGTTGCATTTTGTCTTTGCATCCTGTCTTTGCATCTCTCTCTTTGCATTTTGCCTTTGCAATAAGCAGGAACATCTCTGGCTGGAGGAAAGAAGGAGCTGGTGGAGCACTGAAGGATGGGAGCATTGGAGAGATTAAGGGAGTTCAGCTTTCTGCGTTGGCTGAGGGAAGGGCGACAGTCTCGCAAGCTGATCCTGGTGATAGTGTTCATAGCTTTGCTGCTGGACAACATGTTGCTGACTGTGGTGGGTAAGTGCAACCTCGACCCTCTCCCTCCCTACCTGCAGCTTGAAGGGGTTTCAAGGTGATGAGGAATCAGACAGAGAGTCAGAGTAAGAGAGAGAGAGACTGTGTGTGTGTGTGGGGGTGAGACAGAGACACAGAGAGAGAGAGAGAGGACAGAGTCATTCACTGAAAGATTCATTTGCAGTGTTTTTCACTAGTTTTATTTATATTCAGAAGGAAGGAGAGGAAGAGAGAGGGGGAGAGTGTGTGTGTGTGTGTGTGTGTGTGAAAGAGAGGTAGAAGAAAAGAGATGGGGTGGGAGAGAGAGTTAGAGATTAAGAGAGGGGGAGAGGGGGACAGAGGAATTCACTGAAAGATTCATTTGCAATATTGTTTTCCACTTTTTTTAATTTATATTCAGAGGGAGAGACACAGAGAGACAGAAAGAGAAAGAGAGGGGGTCAAAATAATTCACTGAAAGATTCAATGGCACTATTTTTCATCGTTAAATATGTATTTCTATTCAGAGGGAGAGAGGAGGGCAGTCACATTGGCTCTTATTGTTATTTAGTAGTAATAGTATTATTATTGTAAATAAACCCCATCTTAAAAAATCAACGCGAAAAATGTACTAGACCCACATTTTGAATTGAAAGAAGTTGTAATAATAATCATTATTTGCTTAGAAAAGTACTCGAGTGCAAATGGGTTGTTAATATTAATAAGTTAGGGCACCCAAGGAGCAACATAGGTTTCTTTTTTGTTAGACAAATTGGAGAGGGTTTACAGTGGAGCCAGACAGAGGCGACCCACTGTGTCTGAAGGGAATGGTGTGAATTGTATAATAATAATAATAATCCTTGAATTTGATATAGCTTTTCACATCTTCGAGACGTCTCAAAGCCCTTCACAGGATATACTGTAAAGTGAATTGTATATTTTGTGGGCGAAACGCAGCAGCCAATTACACACAGCAGTTTCCCACAAACAGTCGTGGATTGAGTGACCAAATTATTATTGTCTTTATTCTTGAGGGATTATTACCAGGGGTATGTGTGGAGTAAGGAAACTTGCCCAAGGTTTTGCCCTGCCGGGAATCAAAACCAAGTCTCTCGCTTGTGAGGCAAGTGCTCTAACCACTGAGCTACATCCCATTTTCCTCGAGATTAGCTGTGATTAGCTGCTCTACTCTCCCTTCTCTGATATAACCCCCAAAACCTCTGGTGCTTTACACCTATCTGGTCACAGACGTGTATATATACTGTGCACTTGGTTGGCATTGTATCACAGGCTATAGTTTAGGCAAGCTGGGGTGTTAAATAAGAGCCCAATCACCCATAACCTACCTTCAAGGTTGTTCATTTGCAACCCCAACAGTTTTGTAGTTTGCAAATCGCTCCAACATTGGGGGGATCTTCACTTGCCGGGGGGTACAATACACAGGTAGCGAACAGTATTTTGTCTCAAGGCAAAATTTGTTACTGACAGAAGACAAATACCAAACCAGCCCCTCTAGGGATTGGGAATAGTGTACCAAATTGGACATTGACTCGGACACCCTGAGTGATGGGTTTAGTGTTAGGAAAACATGTAATCCTTGGGACCCTTACTCCATCCAATTAATAGAGGTGACTGTTTAGGATTGTAAAAGCTGTAAATCTTGGTTTTAGGATTATACAGTAAATCTTGCATAACTCTGATCTGTCGAAATCATATGATCGCACGAGTCGTACATTTGCTCAAGTCCTGTTGAATTTCCTGTTATTTATAAGTTTCTCATAAGTCATATCTTGCATGATATAATAATAATAATCCTTGCATTTAATATAGCGCCTTATCACGTCTACAAGACGTCTCAAAGTGCATCACAGAATATACTGTATAAATAATAATAATAATAATAATCCTTGCATTTGATATAGCGCTTTTCACGTCGGGTATTATAAAGTGTAGTTAGTGACTGTGTATTTTGTTGGCAAAATGCGGCAGCTAATTACAGTACAGTTTGTGGGACAAACAGTTGTGGATTGTTAATTTCATAAATCATATTCAAAGTGCGGTCCCAACTGATAGGATTTATGTGAGGTTTACTGTACAAACACTCTTGAGGATTTCGGTTATACAGTCTTGTGGCATAGGATTCTAGAGAGAGGTTGCTTTAGGAATATGGAAAGTGTAAACTTTGCTAAGAGTTTGTAAATACTGTACTAGGCTTGCTTTAGGTTTGATAGAAAATGTAACCTTGTTTGTGGGATAACAGTAACTATAAACCTGAGTTTATAAACTTGATTTTAGGATTGTTTTCACCCACAAAATATACGGTCAATTCACTTTACAGTATATTCTGTGAAGCGCTTTGCGAGGTCTCGAAGACGTGATAAGGCGCTATATGAAATCCAAGGATTATTATTATTGCCTTCGAAACCATATTCCAACTAAGCTAAAAATTTTCATTTCTTCAACAACAATAATTTACACCCATCCCGCAGGGTAGCGTACCAGAGCGCATTCTAATATTATAGACCAACCCATTTGAATGGCCCATTGTTGAGATAGGAGCAAAAAGAGGAAGAAAGAGAGAGAGAGAGAGCAGGGAGGTGCGGGAGGTGGGGAAAATATTTGCACAGCTCAGTGAAAATATGAGGATCGGTGCATTTTTTAATTGCCTTTGTGTATCAGGTGGAGGAGGATAATACTGATTATCCCCCACCACCACAAGCTTGGGATATTGTGAGTGGATGAAATTCATGCCTGGATAATGTTTGCATGGTGTGTGGCTTGGTGGAAGGGACACGAAATTTGCAATGAATGTGGGCTTCTGACGTGAGCTATCGGAGTCAAATTCCACCTGGCTTTAGATTTGCCCTGCGTCAGTGCACCCACGAATTGGCAAATTGCTGAATTCAGTCCTCAGCTTTGAATTCAGTTTCCTAAAATAGTACATCAAATAACTTACGGCTTCAACATTCAGTCTGGTAATAATTTGCCCAGTTTTGGATGCTGTAAAATGCCACATAAATAGAGTAAATCTATCCGCAGGTGGAATTTCTCCTCAGCATATGCTTTGCAAATTATTGTGTCCCAGTGCCTTGGGATTTCCTCCCGATGTGAAAGACACTATATGAATACAATTTGTTGTTAATGAAAATAGCTGTTTGATGAGCTATATAGATGCAGCCCCATATCCAATACACACTCATTACTCCAACACTAGCTGAGAATACAAGATAGGGTGTGGTAGTTAAATAATAGGCGAACACAGAAACTTGCTGTAAGCACTGTGATCAGTTTGCCTGACTTGTGTTATTCAGCTCATTGATTCCTAGAACGCCATCAATCTAACCAAAGCCAAGAAGTCGACCCGTTTTCATTGATGAATTTCCTTTGAGGACGTTTTATTGGAATAAGCCCCAGAACTCCATTGTTTTTGACGTAGCTCACATATGCTGCGAAAAAACAAGTTCTTTGTAAATATAGTGCATGACTGGTGAACAATTGGAGCTAATTAATAAACAGCATTTACTGTTGCAATACGACCATGTCATGGAGACCCTAAAGCCAACCGATCGAAGCTCGCTCTCTATGTTTTGAACCGATAGTTGGGCAGGTACCACTGCCAGGTACCATAGACATGTACAGAGGAACTCGATGCTCTCTGATGCAGTACGTAACTGCCCCCACACTCTGGACTCTATCCCGCAATACCTCCGCCTCACCCCCTCTTTCGCCTCTTTCAAGTCCTGTTTAAAGACCTTCCTCTTTGACCGTGCCTTTTTTTTTTGGTCAGCCGGCTGTTTGACACCTGCGAATGTGTACACTTGTCATTAATGATGATCAGTGTATACTGTCAGTCCAGCACTGATCGGCTGTGGTCGATGACAGTAACAGTAACCAACCATGTATCCCACCTACACATGGAAATCCCAGAGATAGATTGTTGGGATGGAATGCGCTCTCTCTCTCTTCTGGAGGAATGCAACCTGCTTTTCCTGAGAGTATTAGGCGCAGGTTGACAAGAACCAACGCTTGGGGACACCAGGGTGTGCATATGTGCGTTGTACAATCCTTCCCTTAATGCCGATGATAAGTGTTTTCTGTCAGTCCAGCACTTATCGGCTGTGATCGATGACAGTAACAGCAGCATTTAAAGGTTTCAACCCGTTTTAGTTGAGGTTCAATTGGCGAAGCTATGTTTTATGCAAACGGGTTGCGCTTATCTGCTTTTAGACTATCATGGGTTGACAGTCTAAAATGTATTTTAAATACATTTGTAAAATGTAAAATGATTTAAGGAAATCCCGATCTGATGAATTTTACTGTCAAATTGTGTACTTAAGCTGGTTGATAATGCAGCAGGATTGAACCAATGCTGTGTAGACACGGCTTGACTCATACGATCGTGCAGTGCTTTTGGGGACATGTACTTACAATGGTCCAGCCATCAGTAAGCAGTCAGTTGATCACGTGTCTTTCGGTGATGGATCAGTGTAATTAAAAATACAATTACTGTGTTTGTCTTTGCAGTGCCCATCATTCCAAGTTACTTACACACAGATGAATATGGACCACCTACACAGAATCCAACCCAAAATTCGCTCTCCACGGCCAGGTTTCAACACATATTTTCCTACTACGATAACTCGACGATGGTGACCGGGAGTGAACCGGCCACGACAACAGGTGAAGCGATCGGTTACAATGCCACGCACCCCCCGGTGGTCAATGACACAGGGCCCGGCGAATCCAATGGGAGTTGTATGGCAAAGGACGCGAGCTTGCTGAATGAAAACATTCCCGTTGGATTACTGTTCGCTTCGAAGGCAACTGTGCAGCTGTTAACAAACCCATTCATAGGGCCACTGACCAACAGGTGAGTAAGTCCTCTGCCTCCAGAATGCACAGTCACAACACTTTGCAGTATAATCCTATGACATGCTATGAGATGTCTCGACGACGTGTTAAGATGCATGTCAAACGTAAGGATTACTATTATTAACAATAATTTATTATTAATAATAATAATTAATAATAATAGTTTCGCCCACAAAATATAGTCAGTTCGCTTTACTGTGAAGCACTTTGCGATGTCTCGAAGATGTGATAAACTATATCAAATGCAAGGATTATCACTATATTATTAATTAGCAATGAGGCTCAAGGCATTAATGCAGGAACCAACAAAGAATAGCTGCCAACCAGTTTGGGTTCTGAGCGGTGTAGGGTATGTTAAAGGATTTCTCGGTTCAGAGAAAGCTCTAATACTCAGGGAATGACCGTCCATATGTAAATATTCCATCTGAGTAATACAATGCAGAAGATAAACAATCTGAACACACACATTCACTCTGCTAATCGCTTGGGAGATTGGATACAGTTGGCTGCGTGTGTAGCTATCCTCTGCTGACTCCTGACACTGCTCATAAGGTTCTACGCAATGTTTAACCTACATAGGTGCAGATAGTAAGGTGTAGAGCTATTGTAAACCCTGAGGTCTCCACAGCAGGTCCTCCGTACTGGGGAAGCTTTTCTTGCCTGTAGATTGTAGCAAAATAAAATCAACAGAACAAATTAAAAACGGATTAAAAATATCCTCATCAAAGGAACTGTGGCTCAGAAATATTTGCAATATCCATACATGTAAAGCTGGGAATCCTCACAATCAATACAAAATGACATTTGTATCGCACCTTTCGCGTTGGGAGGACGTCCCAAGGTACTGGACAGTCAGGGCTTTGGACCCACACATATACAACTAAGAATTTATCCACACCCAGATCAGAATACCCCACACATACACAGCCGAGGATACCCCAACACATACACAAATAAAAATACCCATATAAATAATAGATAATGCCCACACAATAATATTTTAGAGTTCCTGACAGTTAGTTATATGTACACGTACAGTGTTTTCTCTTTCAACTCTTGCATCCTTTGCAGTTTGGTATCACTACAGTAAACTGCTAAACCATGAATAGTTATATTTAAAACATCTTCAAAACATGTTATTTCAAAGATCCATATAATCAAATAATATGGGGTAAATAGTTGGGTCATCTATGGATACATTTCAAACGACGACAGATGAAAGAGTGGAATTTTTATGACTTTACACTTAACAACAAGGTTAATGGCTGCTAAATCTTTTGATGCTTAACTAAATCAAAGCACAGCACGAATCTGTATCAAACATCTGCCTGATGCAGGTAGCACCTACCCCCACAAAAAAACCTGACTCCTTTATGTGTGTGCGCATTTCTCTGTGTGTGTATTCGTGTTGTGTGTGTGTGTGTGTTTGTGTATGCACAGGCCTGCTAGTTCAGGAGAGGGCGAGAGGACTTTTTACTTTAAACAGGAGACGTTATTGGAACAAGAAATACAGCCTCATTTAGTAACATTGGGGCATTCTACGTTCCCACAAAATACAGTTAACCCACTTGACGATTATTCTGTGAAGGGCTTTGAGGGTCTCATCGACATGACAAGGCACTCTTATCAAAATGCGAGGATTATTATCCTTCTTCTTCAAAGGCAAATCCATTCATTCAAGAGGTTTGAGAGAAAGAAGCTGGGCAAGATTTCAGGACCCGTGTATCCGAATCAGGCGCTGAGCTTGATTTTATTTGCGGAAAATACAATGAGGGTGTATTGACTTTCAAACACAGAATATACAATGAAATGACATGTTTGACTTGCATCGTGAGCACACAGATTTAGCAGGATTCGAGTTGGAAGTTAGTTTTTTTCTCCCCCACAGAACAGTGGATATGTGAGGACACTTTTGATTCTGTTCATTCTCTAGACGTGAAGATCTGTTTGGGAGCGGGATTGATTGGAAGTTCTAGAGAGAGGTTTTAGAGGGAGAATTAAGACATGGCACAGCTGGGCTGTGGGTGCATGATGTTATCTGTTGAAGGAAGACATCCATGATGAAATGGAGGAATACCCTGAAGTTGTATTTTTGTTATCTGTGTAGAACAGGGAGCTTATAAGGATAACTTTCCCTCAGGCGACAGAGTGGATACGTCATTATACAACGAGGCACAAATAATAACAGCAACAATCCTTGCATTTGGCTTGGCACCTTTCATATTAGGACGACATCTCAAAGCTCTCACAGGGTGTATTGCGAAATATTATGACTGTTATGTTCGGACATATTGTGCGTCATCTGTGGAATGTCACAGTTTGAGTGTTAAAGACCTTTTCTTCTATCCTTAAGAGTATGAATGAATTGGCTGTGAGGAGATACTCTCGTTAAGAGTGTGACTATGACTATGTATAAGTCATGTTAGACAAAGCAAATGCATAAACATATGTGTGTTGTGTGTATATGTGAACGTATGGATTAACAGGATGTTTATACACAGAATCGAGAGGGTGAATATGTTTGTGCATACACATGTGGATAAGTAAAAATATGTGATAACAGAAGAGAAAGTGAATGAATGTGTTTAGATGGATGAGTGCACTGCAGATTCATATCTATATTGGTGCAGTCTCACTTGGCAGAATGGTCTCCTTCAGTGCTGTAAAATTCTATGATTTTATAATATTATATAAACTATTGTGCAACTAACCAGCAGTCCCTGAATAGCACCAGCAGTATTTAGAAAACTCGGTTCAGTCACTATTTGCCTTTGATAAAAAGTGTTCTACTTTAATACCTTTCACCGTGTTCTATTAAATGACCCCGTTCAGTACTTTTCCCACAAACATTCACATTCCCCTGGTTTGATTTCAAAGCTGTTGTCATTTGATATGCAAGGTTTGACAACAAAAGCTGAAATCAGATTAAATCGATTGTATGATTATACATAAATGCCCATAGGACAGTATGGCTGGTGAAGAGAGACAGAAAGTTCAGAAACCAGGGACACGATTGATTTTCAATTTCGGGTGGTTGACTGACGTCATGTCCTTTGTCTCGTTTGTGGCTGCATCTTTGGGTGAGAACTCTTCATGTTATCAACAAACTGAATAGTTTATTTTGCTCACAGGATAGGATATCAGATCCCAATGTTTGCAGGATTTATCATCATGTTTATATCAACAATCAGTAAGTATGTCATGTGTTGAAATTATTTTTTTCTGTTTCTCTCTTAAAAAAAAATGTTTTTCTTTGTTGCACCAGATTGTTTAAAGTCTCGGATAAACATTGTGCATTTCCTATATTAAAAAAAACTTGCTATTTATTTCAATCCACTATTCAATTTGATCAATGATGACTTTCGTTCTCTTAGCATGAATGTTTCCTTTTGCAACGATCGAATTGAATCGAATGTGTTCATTACTGTGTGGTATAACACGTCTCTGTTTACCTGGCAGTAAGTAGGAACCTGATTGTTAGTCGATTGGCGGATCGCTTTCCACGGAGTAATAAACCCTTAAAAAAAACCTAAATAATAATTATTTGGTCACTCAAGCCACGACTGGTTGTGGGACACTGCTGTGCGCAATTGGCTGCCACGTTTCTCCATGATATGGACAGTCAATTCTCTTTACAGTATATTCTTGCCTCCTTCAAGGCCGGTCTCAAGATCCTTCTCTTCGACCATGCCTTTGGTCTCCCTCCCGCCTTCCTGCCTTCCCTCACCACTCCCCCATTCTCGGGCCCCGACACCTTCAGCGCTTTGGGACGTCCTCCGAACGTGAAAAGCGCTATATCAAATGCGCGGATTAGTATTATTAATTATGACTATAAACTGTAAACCACATTTGACATTGTTTGGATGACAATCACATGCCTTTTATCTCAACAGTGTTTGCTTTCTCCAAGAGCTATATGCTTCTATTCTTGGCCAGATCTCTGCAGGGGGTAGGTTCTTCCTGCTCGTCTGTGGCAGGTAAGAAAAAAAATCAGGCAGCGAAGATAATTTTTACAGACTGTTTGGAGCAGCTAAATATCCAACATTCACGCTATTTATTCAGAATCGTAATCATAACTGGTGTCTGCTTTGTCACCCACAGGTATGGGGATGCTGGCCAGTGCTTACACCAATGATGAAGAAAGGGGAAACGCTATGGGCATTGCGTTAGGAGGTCTCGCAATGGGAGTCTTAAGTCAGTCTGGAATACCCAACCACACAGCATACAATCCGGCTGTTTCCTAAATGAGTCCAGCGTCCTAGCCTCACCCACTTTCCCCGTTCCAGCCATTAGCTGCTCTCTGTATAAAGACATACTTACTGAGATTGCCCTGAATAAACCTGAATTTGCGCTCGCCTGGCAAGGGGGAGGACCTGGGTTTGATTCCCGGGCAGGATGAAACCTGAGGCACTTTGCTTGCTCCGCACACTTTTATTTCCCTACCAGTAATTTGGAACCTGGTTGTTGGTCGATTGGTGGATCGCTTTTCTGGGGGTAATGATCCCTTTGGAAAAATAATGTGGTCACTCAATCCATGATTGTTCGTTGTGTGCAATTGGCTTGCCACAATAAGGTGCCATATCAAATGCAAAGATTATGATATTATAACTTGGTACAAACTATTCTAGTTAGCTAATTAGTGTTGGGTGGGGCAGTGTCTACACTCGCCAGCTTGATGGGGGAGCCTCGAATTAACTGAAAGCTTTGCAACAACTCCATTTGAGTCTGATTTTTATTACAGATCTTTACTTAAATGCCCGTTGCGATTAATCTCGGGAATCACAATGGATTTCAGGAGAGAAAAATTTCCAGCTGAACACACCACAAACAACACTAAGTTATCTCAGATAATTGAGTGGTTAATTGCAGGTTGTGTTTCTCCTTGGTAAAATAAACTAATGCTGGGAATGATAATTACTTGTAGTCTCTAATTGCGTAAACGCTTTGTAAAAACTTTTGTTTTCAGTTGTGTGGAGGTGAAAGACGTTGGTAGATTTTGGCAGCAAATTACATTTTTATGTAAAACAAAATTGAATAAGCTACAAAATTTGTTAAAAAAAACATTTGGGATGGTTAATATTATACTAGTCAGGAGAAGCATATGAACGCTTTGAAATTAATTTATTTTTCGCGACCAATCCCACTATCGGGGACTCCAAATTAAATGCAGAGTAGAAGGGAAACAAGCTTGATGTGTGCATGAAGGAGAAGGGAATAGAGGGGCAGGAAAGAGAGGATCATGTGGAATATAAGCACTGACAAGCACTAGTTGGCTGAATGGCCTGTTTCTGTGCTGTACCAATCTACGCAAACCAGTACTAACAATTCTGCTTAGTCTACACCTCACTATCCAACATCACAGGACCTCACATGGTCTAAGCTGACATTCCAATACAGTGCCAGGGATATGCTGCATTGTCGGAGGTGCTGTCTTTCGGAGGAGACATTAAACCGAGGTCCCGTCTGCCTGTTCAGGTGGATGTTAAACATCCCACTACTCAAAAAGAGAAGGGAGTTTCTCCCGGTGTCCTGGCCAACAATACCCCAAATAAAATTGGCCATTTGTTTCATGGCTGTTTTGGGGGACGTTGCTGTGTGCAACTGGGCTGCCAGGTTCACTGACAAATACACAGTCACTACGTTTCACAGTAAATCCTGTGAAGTGCTTTCTGACATGATAAGGTGTTATACCAAATGCAATTATTATTGCTATTAAGAACATAAGAATTTGCCAGGTGAAAGAAGACCAAGGTCCATCTAGTTCGCCTTCCACCATCCTGGCAGTCGCTTGACATGTCATGTCCCAAATTATATACTGAATCCCAAGATATTATTTTCTCACAGAAATTTATCTCATTTGTTCTTGAAACAAACAACATTTTCTGCTTCCACTCTCCCTAGGGAGTCTGTTCCATAAATTTACTACTCATTCACTGAAGTAATGTTTATTATTATTGTCAAAGTACAGTAGAAGCCAACCTTTTAGATCCAGTGATTAGCTTCCCTCTTTCCGTTGGTTTGAACGTTCACCCTCTCTTTTAACCGCAAGTATTTTGTACTGATTATCAAAGTTCCTCCTTTACAGTTGGGCCCCCCTTTGGAAGTGTGATGTATCAGTTTGTGGGCAAAACGGCCCCATTCCTGATTCTGTCAGTGCTGGCTCTGCTGGATGGAGGTGAGCCATAGCGAACGTGATGTTTGATTTTTGCCAAGCATTTGGAATGGACTTGTGCAAGGATAATGATGTTTTTTTTGTTGTTTGTTTGTTTTTTTCAGCTCTTCAGCTCTTTATTTTGCAGCCTTCCAAGTCGCAGCCAGAAGTAAGCATGATTTTCTAATTTATTTCCCTGACGTTAGAAAGCTTTTAAATATGAGCGTTTATTGCTTCAAACTTTTTTTTTGAAAAACAACTTTATTCCTTTTATATCTCTCATTTGATCTTTTCCAGAGTCAGAAGGGGAGTTCATTATTTGATCTTTTACGTGACCCTTACATACTGGTTGCTGCAGGTACTGTCTTTGCATACAGATTGGCCTTAGCCACGTATTATAATGGGGAATGGGAGGGAAGTTGGTCTTGTAACTGTCAAAGCAAAACAAGGCTGACATCGACAGAGCCTCTAATAGGTTTGTTGAGGACAAGGAGGTTAAAGTAATGAACTGACACTCTAGCCTGCAAGCAAACTCTTATAACGCCTTCATACAAGTGAAAGTCTAGTCCAGCTCTCTTCTGAGAAGGTCATAATTCCACAGTTAGATACATAAAAAGAACAATATTAATGGATGTACATACATTCCAGACTGATGCCCAACTATATAGGATTAATCCACCCCCAATGCGCGATGTGAATTGACACTGAAAGTAGTTAATATGTTGCCTTCAAAAAGAGAAGGAAGTTTCTCCCCAAGTTCTGGCCAACTATCCCCCAATATAATTAGTCATTTATAATAATTCCTTCCAAAAATAATAATAAAAATAATTTGTTCACTTAATCCACGACTGTTTGTGGGACACTGCTGTGCGCAATTGGCTGCTAGGTTTCACCCACAAAACATACATCAATTTACTTTACAGTGTATTCTGTGAAGTGCTTTGAGATGTCTAAAAGATGTGATAAGGCGCTATATCAAATGCAAGGATTATTATTATAATTCATTTCCAAGGCGGTTTGTGGACAGTGTAGTGCATAAATTAGCTGCTACTTTCGCCCACAGCACAGTCACTACATTTTACAAATGTGTGCAGGAGAACTTTCTGGAACAATACGTTTCCAGCCCAACAAGGAAGGAAACAGTCCTGGATTTAGTTCTGGGAAATGAAGTGGGGCAAGTGGAGTAGGTTCAGTAGGAGAGCATCTGGACAACAGTGATCACAATATCATTAGGTTTAGAATAGTTATGGAAAAGGACAACAATGAATCAAAGTTAAAAATTGGAAACGGGCTAATTTCAGTGAGCTAAAAAGGGACCTGGCCAAGATAGATTGGAAAGAAAGATTGGCAGGTAAGACAGCAAACGAGCAATGGGAAGCCTTCAAGGAGGAGATAGTTCGGGGACAGAGCAAATACATTCCCACAAAGGGGGAAAGGTAGGACAGTCAAACCTCGCTGGATGACTCAGGAAATTGGGATTAAAATAAAACAGAAAAAGGAGGCTTATGACAAATATCAGGTCCAAAATACACCGGATAATCAAATGGAATATAGGAAGTACAGAGGAGAAGTGAAAAGGGAAATAAGAAGGGCGAAGAGATTGTACGAGAAAAGATTAGTAGGAAACATAAAAGGGAACCCTAAGGTATTTTATAAACATATCAAGAGTAAAAGGTTAGTCAAAAGTAGGGTGGGTCCAATTAGGGACCCTAGTGGAAATCTTGTTGAGGCAGAGGGCTGATGTACTAAATAAGTACTTTGTAACTGTCTTCACAAAAGACGATGCAACCAATGCCACAATATCGCAGGCGTGTGAAGAGAAATTGGATATGATAAAAAGCAACGGAGATGAGGTACTAAAAAGGCTGTCGGTGCTCAACATAGATAAGTCACCTGGTCCAGTTGGGATGCATTCCAGGTTACTGAGGGAAGTAAGGGTGGAAATAGCGGAGGCTCTGGCCACAATCTTTCAATCCTCTTTGGACACTGGAGTGGTACCAGTGGACTGGAAAGTTGCAAACGTTACTCCCCTGTACAAAAAGGGGCAGAAGGATAAACCTGAGAACTACAGACCAATCAGCCTAACATCAGTAGTAAGGAAACTTCTGGAGACGATAATCCGGGACATTATAAATGCTCACTTAGAAAAATATGGTTTAATAAAAGACAGTCAACACAGATTTGTTAAAGGCAGGTCATGCCTGACAAACCTAATAGAATTTTTTAATGAAGTGACTGAGAGGGTGGATGTAGGTAGTACAGTAGACGTAGTTTATCTAGATTTTCAATCGAAAGGCATTTGATAAAGTGCCACATAAGAGACTTGTAAACAAAATAGAAGCCCACGGTATTAAAGGGACTGTGGCAACATGGATCCAGAACTGGCTAGGAGACAGAAAGCAGAGTGGTAGTAAACAGTTGCTTTTCTGACTGGAGGGAGGTGTGTAGTGGTGTCCCTCAGGAGTTGGTATTGGGACCACTTCTCTTTCTGATCTATAAATCTCTGAAGGTAGCAGGACAGGTAGATAAAGCTGTTAAAAAAGCATACGGGATGCAAGTAGTTTTACCAGGATGGTACCAGGAATGAAGGACCTTAGTTATGAGGAGAGGTTAGCGAAACTAGGATTATTCTCCCCAAAGCAGAGAAGATTAAGAGGGGATTTAATAGAGGCTTTCAAGATCATGAGAGGATTTTATAGGTTGAACCGGGAAAAATTGTTTCCACTGGCATGTGGGTCAGTAACCTGAGGACACTGATTTAAGTTAGTTGTTAAAAGAACAGAGCGGAGGTTAGGAAAAGAAATTCACCCAGCGAGTTGTTGGGATCTGGAATGCATTACCTGAAAGGCTAGTGGAAGCCGATTCAATCGCAACTTTTAAGAGAGAAGTAGATGAGTATTTGGGGAGGACAAGATTGCAGGGCTATGGAGAGAAAGCGGGCCAGTGAGATTGAGTTGGATTGCTCTTTTTGGACCCAGCGCAGACAAGATGGGCCGAATGGCCTCTTTCTGTGCTGTATGTTTCTATGATTCTACAGTATAACCCGTAAATCACTTTGAGATGTCCTCCTGACATGACGGGTACTATGCAAATTGTAAGGATTATTATTATTATTATAATGTTATTACAACAACAACTTGCACTTATATAGTGCCCTCCATGCAGGGTAGAGCCTCAGAGCGCTCAACAGCTATTACAGTTTAAATCACTCTGTAAAGGTAATTTATAAGTAGTTTTCAGTGATGGGTCAGTCAGACCAATAACACTGCCACTTTACATATGAATGGATGTTACTTTTCTTAGTATATTTGGAGTTCCTAAAATAGCTACCGTTCATAGGAGGTTGATATTTTGTTCACCAGGTATTTTGCCAATTAATTAATATTGTTACTAATATTTTACGGCATATGGATTTTTAGTGAAGTAAGGACAGTGTACATCATGTTAGAAACTGGTCACTGTATTAACTGCAGGGTACACAACTCATATACGCAACATATAATAATGCAGAACACTATATGGGGAAGTGTACAGATATCTTTACTGTGCAAAGGCCACTTTCTAAACATTAATAGGTCCAATAACCTTTAAAATGGTAATTCACTGCAGATCTTCAAGCGTTCCATGAAAGATTACTCTTGTGCAATAACATGTTGATAACATCTTGGTAAACGCAACACAGTTGACGTGTTTGGCGTTTCATTAAAACTTGTTGAAAATTGAAGACAGTTGTTTGTTTAAGTGATTTAACCTTTCAATAACAAATATTAAATGAGAGGAAGAGAAGTGATGTGTGTCATTCTGCCACAGCAGAGTTTGAACAATGTTATCCCTGCCAGTGGCCTTTGTGCTGAAGGAGATATCGTTCCAAGAGACTACAGCCTATGCAAAATTCAATCCCATTGACTAAAATGGCTGATGATTATTAATATTAATGATCATGGTCCAGTTAGAAGGTTGTGGGTTCAAAACCCACGTCCTCACTTTGATCTCACAGACCAGAGTGACGCTCCAATGGAGTACCAGGAGCGCACTGCCATATCCTTCGGATGAGATGTTAAACCAAGGTCCTCTCTGCCTGCTCAGGTTGACGTTAAGGATCCTATGCACTATTTGTAAAGAGAAGGGAGTTTCCCCATATGTCCTGTCCAACAATTCCACAAATAAAATAGGTCACTCACTTCACCACTGTTTGTGGGACATTACTGTGTGCAAATTAGCTACCGCACCTGCCTACAAAGCACAGTCATTACACTTTACTGTGCATCCTATGAAGGGCTTTGAGACTTCCTCATGAAGTAGCGGGCACTCTATTCAAATGTAAAGGATATTTCTCAATAACCTGGTGCTGTTTTCATATAAGGAACCATATGTTTTGCGAACATGGGCATTGCGATGTTGGAACCAGCCCTGCCCATCTGGATGATGGAAACCATGTGCTCCCCCAAATGGCAGTTGGGTAGGTATCCGTACAACTGCTTTGCATTTTTAATAGAATCAGGAATCTCAGAACTGTTTTACGCTGGCATTTCCTTACTTTACACATCTCCGCTTACCTAGCAGTTAGTAAGAACCCGGTTGTTAGTCGATTGGTGGATCACTTTTCCAGGGGTAATAATCCCTTATAAATTAAAAATAAAAATTATAATTTAGTCACTCAATCCACGACTGTTTGTGGGACACTGCTGTGCGCAATTGGCTGCCATGTTTCACCCACAAAATATACAGTCAATTCACTTTACTGTATGTTCTGTGAAGCACTTTGAGACGTCTGAAAGATATGATAAAGGTAATATCAAATGCAAGGATTATTATTATTATTAACAACTCAATATAACTGGAGTAGCACCTCCTTGCTTTGATATTCCAGACCTCTTGTATAAATGCTGAACATCTCATTTGCCCTATTGATCGCTTTCTCCACCTACAAACTAGATTTTAATGATCTATTGACTTGACTCCCTAGACCTCATAGTAGGTTATGCTTTCCGCATAACTTTGTGTAATTTATCTCTAAACTCTTGAACCATGAGAATGCAAGCTTCATGCTTTGCTTTAAGGGGAGCATCTCAAGCAAATATGAGATCCATCATCTTAAATAATGGACTAAAGAACAGAAATTTTACACTGTTCCTACAGGCTTTGACTGAGTGTGTATGCATGAGTCCTGTAGCTAAGCGGTTGGAGCACTCGCCTCGCAAACAGAGGACCCAGGTTTGATTCTCGGGTGGGGTGAAACCTTGGGCAAGTTTCCTTACCCCACACACCTCTGTTTACCTAGCAGTAAATAGAAACACCGGTTATTTGTTGATTGGCAGATCGCTTTCTGGGGGTAATAATCCCTACAAAAAAAATGTGAATAATAATTTAGTCACTCAACCCACGACTATTTGTGGGACACTGCTGTGCGTATTTGACTGCCACATTTGGCCAACAAATAAACAGTTACTGCACTTCGCGATTCTGTGAATTGCTTTGAGGTGTCTCGAGGTGGGAGAAGAGTAGGGAGAGAATAGTTGTCAATTTGAATCAATGCTAACTTCTCTTTCACCTTCTAATCAGCCTCAGTTTGCCTCAAAATTTAAGATTGCGCTGCGGAAAATATTGTTGCAAAGGCTCACTGCTTTGTCAAGGTTAGTGTCAACAAAACGATATGGTGAGGGCAGGGCAATTGGATTCCAGTAAATAGCACCAATGGAGAACAGGTTCCCTGGGGAGACAGTGGAAGCAGAAAATGTTGTTTGTTTCAAGAACAAATTTGATAGATTTCTGCTAGAAAATAATATCTTGGGATACAGTGTACAGTTTGGGACATGGAACGTTAAGCAACAGCCAGGATGGTGGAAGGTGAACTACATGGTCTTTTGCCTAGCAAATTTTTTTGTTCTCATGAGAGTTAGCACACAAAAGCACAAGGGTCCATATTGTCTCCTCCTTTGCTGAAATGCCTGTATTTCTGAGAAATTTGGCATCAGTTCAACTTGTAGTAAAATTAGTCTAGAGAACACAGATGCTAGCGCCTACTCTAGTCAAATCAATAAAGTGCAGGGGTAACTGGGACCTTGTCTGATAAAGGAGTTTTGTATTGTGTCCAAAAGTATATATGAATGAATGAAAAAAGACTGTAAATAAAATAAGGGAACCTGAATTTTGAAAACTGCGATTTTCAGTCGACAGGAAATTCCTTTCAGCCAGTGACAGGAAATTAAAAGTGTTTGCTCAACATTGTGACGTTTTATTAACTTTGTGGCTATCAATACATGCTTCCTGCAGATTATGATTTCATTACATTCTGAGCGTCAGAGACTTTGATAAGATGTTCTTTGATTTGCAGGCATCGCCTTTGTTCCTGCCAGTGTCTCCTATTTAATTGGGACCAACATCTTTGGAGTCCTCGCTCGCAGAATTGGCAGGTACGAAATTTCCTTGCGAGGCAGTTATCTCGGATGGAAAGGAAATATTAAAAAAAAACGGTGTGGATAGATTTTGACTCAACCTTATTCATTAAAAAAATAAGATAACTATATTGCCAGTTTTCCGGTTTCAAACTACATTTAATTTTCCAATACCTCACACGCCCATTTGTGCAAGAAATGAACCAGTCGTTTGAATTTGTTTATTCTTTGAAGGGGAAAAGGTATTAGCTCATCAGCCAAGCCAACTCACTGACAAATAAGGACTTTGACTCTCTCTCTTTTCAAAAACAAATGTAATAACTGCACACACTTGAATGGATTGCAACGCCAATAATTCCTATGAATATTTATCTATTCTCCATCTCACCCTCAGATGGCTGTGTTCTCTCCTTGGAATGATAATCGTTGGAATAAGCCTTATTTGTGTAAGTTTAACAACATTACATCATTTTAACAAGAGCTATTCATAATCAATTTAGTTCAACCAATGCTCATTTCAGTCACGCTTTATTAAATGAGAAAGTTTCTCACAATTTTTTTATATATTGTCTTGAAATCGACCATCACAACTTTTCTTTTGATATAAAATCAAATGATTCTCTGTATTCGTTGATTGGTATTTTACATCTTTATTTGATGTAGCACATGATATTAAGTGTCAGATTGGCTCAGGTGCTAACACACTTCCTTTGCGTCAGTAAATTGTGAATTCAAGTCCTAGCTTGGAACTGGAACTTTAGTATGGAGTCCCGAAGCTTAGTGGTTAGAGCACACACTTTGCAAGCAAGAGGACCCGGGTTCAATCTCCCATGGTACAAAACGTTAGGCAAATTTCCCTACTCCACATAGAATCTTAATCTTCTCTGCTCTCGGGAGAATAATCCTAGCTAACCTCTCCTCATAACTAAGGTCCTTCATTCCTGGTACCATCCTGGTAAAACTCCTTGCATCCTCTCCAATGCCCTAACATCTTTCCTAAAGCGTGGAGCCCAGGACTGAACGCAATACTCCAACTGAGGCCTAACCAGCATTTTATAAATATTCAACATAATCTCCTGCCTTTTGAATTCTATACCCCTATTTATAAAGCCTAGCATCCTGTATGCCTCTGTTTACTTAGCAAAATCCTTGGATCACTTTCCGAGGATAATAATCCCTCAAAAAAAATTGGTCACTCAATCCACGACTGTTTGTGGGACACTGCTGTGCGCAATTGTCTGCCGCATTTCACCCACAAAATACAGTCAATCCACTTTACAATATATTCTGTGAGGCTCTTTGAGACGGCTCAATGATGTGATAAGGCGCTGTCTCAATTGCAAGGATTATTATTATAGTCTAGGTTGACATTTATAGTAGAAGAGCTCAATTGTCCATGGTGTCTTTTCTCGGATGAGATGGTAAACCAATTTCCTGTTTGGCTGTCTTCAGCTGAACATTAAAGATCCCATGAATTGTTTGAGAAAGGGAAAACGGGAAAACTCTTAGAGAACTCTGAAAAAAACAGCTTCCAAACCAAGACTGAAATGAGGAATTTTGCATGCTTTTAAACTTCAAGACAAAAATATTCTTATAGGCTAAGGCTAAGAGGAAATTTTCTGACATACAACTTTATGGAATAATGGGCTCGAGAAGAATATAGACAGATCACATTGATTTTAATTATATTCATTTTGGTTAAGTCAACAATCACTCCAACGGATGGACAAAAAGAACTGATTACCAAATTAAAAACAAATTTAAGATCTTTCCCCAAATTCCTGCATTATCTTCCAAGTCAAAATCATGGTCTTAAAATTTTAGGCCAAGTATCAGAGAGACTGGTGGGTCTGATCTCTCAAAAGTGAGTCTCAATGATTTTTTTCCCCCCTCCCCTAGTGCATCTTGTGAAATATTGCAACTATTTTATGAATCATGTACAAGCCTTTGTGAAGGAAAAGCATCAGACTCCTAGTTTAATGTACATTATTAACAAAATTAACACACAATTGTTTCATCCACAAAATACACAGTCAATCCAATTTACAATATATCCTGTGAAGCACTTTGAGATGTCTCAATGACAAGATAATGCAAATGCAAGGATTATATTATATTATATCAAATGCAAGGATTATTATTAAAACTATTAATAACATTAATGTTATTACAGGTACCATTTGCCAAAAATATATACGGGCTCATTGCACCAAACTTTGGAGTCGGTTTTGCTATAGGTAAGCAAAGTTTCTTAAAAGTATTATTTTGTCTCCACGAGAGCGCTGAAACCTAGAATTGTAGGAGGTTTACAAGTGAGGAAAATGAGTCTCTCTTCACATGTTGGCTGGTTTTGGTAAACAGCAATCAGATGCATTGCGAGTATTACAATTCCATCAGCAAAATAGAAGTTGGAATCCTACTTCCTACCCATTTTGCAATTGATGTACAAGTGTCACAAATTCAATCCCAGTTTGATGTGTATAGAGTGGGAATCAATTACAGATCCGTTGTATCAAAGCCCTCCATGGCCTCCCCCACCCTACCTCTGTGACCTCCTAACCCCCTACCAACCCACACGCTCCCTCCGCTCAGCTGGCTCTGGCCTGCTCCACGTGCCCCGACCCACCCACCCCAACATTGGCGGGAGAGCCTTCAGTCACTCTACCCAACCCCTGGAATTCCATCCCCCAATCACTCTGCCTCACCCCTTCCTTAGCCTCCTTCAAGTCCCGCCTCAAGACCCTCTTCTTCGACCATGCTATCGGCCACCCCCCTCCCCTCCCCACTCCTGACCCCAGCTCGGGTCTGAAATGCTGTATGCTTCCAGCGCCTTGGGATGTCTTCCTGACGTGAAAGGTGCTATACAAATGTAACCTTGTTCATCTTGTTGTTGTATCACCTATTCCCAGTTTTAACAGTAAAAGACCAAAATAGCTGTTAGGAACTTTATCTTAATTGGTGTGGATAGGCTTGAAATGTACTCTGAATGAGCTCAATATTTACCTTGTGAGGTTATTGAAAGGGCATTGATCCAACTGAGGCTCTCACGGAAATGAACAGTCGCTTTCAGAAGTGCAATCAGTGCCACGATTAATGATTTGCTCAGCTCAATTTTAAACTAAAATTTTGTAAGCGTGTAAGGACTTTCCTAATCTGCCTAAACAACATCCCCCAGTTGTTAATTTCAAGTTCCTGTTAACAAAATGTTTGGCATATTTCAGTAATCCTTTGGACTATTGTTGATTTCTTTTGTTCATTAGTTTCTGAGCTTCTGAAATTCATTGTGTGCAGATAATTTGCTTAGACAAGAATTACAGTCTTCAATCTGTTGTGTTCTTTTTAGGAATGGTGGATTCCTCCATGATGCCCATCATGGGTTACCTTGTGGACATACGACACGCCTCCGTGTACGGTAGTGTTTACGCAATTGCAGATGTGGCATTTTGCTTGGGCTTTGCATTAGGTAAGATCCACTGTCATTAACCTACCAGATTACAATCGAATTTACTTTCAATGGCTGGTCAAACCCCAATTTTTGTTATTCTTATTTACAGTTTTCAAAAGAAAAGTCAAACAATAAAATAGGACACTGGAATGTATACATGAGGGAGAGGGGAAGATACAGGGGGAGGCGGAAGATAAGATAGAGAGGGAGAGCAGAAGATAGAGTGTGAGATTCTCATTTATCTGACCCTGTGCTGAAGTGAGGAGAGACAAATTCCACCTAGTCTTAGTCTACAAGACCATTTTGTCTTGAGATGCAAGTTTGCACAGAACATGGAGTATTGAGGGAGTCACCAATTTCGAACTAGTTTGAAATTGCCCAGCCTGGCTTCACACAGACATAGAAACAGAAGTAGGCTGTTCACACTCAGATCCTATTCCGCTATTTTATAAGATCATGGCTTATCTGTACCTCAACTCCAATTACTCGCCCTTGCCCTGTATCCCTTGATACCCTGATACCCTGAACTAACACATATCTATCTATCTCTGTCTTGAAAATGTGAATGGATCCAGTATTAACAGCCTTTTGGGAATGAGAATTACAGATTTCCACTACCCTTTGGGTGAAAAACTACCACCTGATTTCACTCCCAAACCCACAGACCCTCAAAGGAAACGAGTCTTAAGTTAACACAAGGCTGACTTGGTTCAGAAAGGCAGAGGCCAACCAGTAGGGACTCATGAACTGTGGAAAACTTGCTGCTCTACTCTGATAGCACGGTACAGTAGGTGCCGGGTTCAATGAGGCGCCAACAACAACAACTTAGATTTAAATAGTGCCCCTCGTGCAGTGTAGCATCGCAGAGCCCCAAAATGGATGGCGTGAATGTAGAGGAACACATGGGAAAACCTCAGGCAAAAAATCCTCCATTTTATTCAAGGAAAGAATCACCATTGTGGAGTTTTGACACCACAGTGACAACAACAACAACAATTTGCACTCCACATAGGATAACGCCTCAGAGCGCTATAGTAATGATTCAACAAACAGCAGTCAACAAACATACAAGGCGTTGACACTTAACAGTGCATACGGAGCATAACAACAAAAAAATCATCTTTCTTACACTGGGGAATTGGTCACCCATCAAATGAAAAGTATTACGTCAGCAACAAAATAATTTTTCCAATAGAAACCTACCTTTTAACTTTGTGTCCCGGCATTTTGTCAATCACAGGAGGAGCAGGGCAGTGGGAGGCAGGTATCCATCTAATTGCGCAGCACAGGAAGTCATGTCAGCAGTGACCTGATGACCTGGAAGTTGTTCTTTTGGGGGGGTTATTAGAGCCACTGTGCACATGCTCAGTGAAATCTACTATCCCGGTCTCTTTTATATGATTGGGTGGGATTCTGTGGACTCAATTTTCCAAAAGAGAGAGCGAGTCTTATCTCTAAGCGTCCGAGACGATGTCCGGCGCGAAGGGCGTTATATATATATATGTATATATATCTATATAATCTATATGCAAGTTGTTGTTTGTTGTGGCAGTCTATATCCTGTACTTGTCAAATCCCCAGACCGTTCCCCTTCATCAATCCCCTCCCAATGGGGAGGGGTCGCATGGCCTAGTGCATTGCTCCTCCCTGCTGGCTGGAGATTTTAACCATCATATTGCAATTGGCATGAGTTGAATGATAGCCCGCGATAAACAAGAGCAAACAGGATGCTGTGCTACATTGCCAAATTCCCCTACGTCACACTCAAGCTGTGCCATTCTCTCTTCGGGCCACACCTGGGAACACAGTACTATGTAGACATTTGGTCGGCGTGACATTAAGGGGCTAAAGGCTGTGCGGAAGTGAGCAAGCAAGCTATCCCCAGTATTAGGAAGGAATGAGCGTTAACTCATCAGTCTTAAAAATGCCCATCTCTGAGGATGCCTTAAATAAGATGTTGAATTGGATGGAGGAAGTAAACCAGTAAGACGATGTTTAGATACCTAAGGCAGATGAAAGAGCACAGGCTTAGAGTTGAGAACAGCACGTTTTGGACATACACCTAACTTTATCAAATGCCATGGATACTTACAACCACACTATTCTAGAATGCTTTGTTGAGAAGATTATTTTGAATCTTTAAACTATCTGAAGTATCTAAAATATTGGAGTAAACCCAAAAAATTATAAATTGACCAGCAAATTAGTGTTC
Organism: Callorhinchus milii; assembly: GCF_018977255.1. Classification (NCBI taxonomy): domain Eukaryota; kingdom Metazoa; phylum Chordata; class Chondrichthyes; order Chimaeriformes; family Callorhinchidae; genus Callorhinchus; species Callorhinchus milii. The sequence goes on from NW_024704748.1 coordinate 2,833,371, forward strand.
TATGAAACATTTGGGCAACCAATTTAATCACAATAACACAAGCTACTGAGGTGGGTCCTGCAATTCGAAGATTAGGCTTCTTACAACGTGGAAAATATATTTGGGTCGATTTTTCAGTATTTCTTATCAAATTTCTTCATTATGAAATGTGGAAGTCAGTGATGCCGAGTCACAAAATCACCATTCCAAATCTACTTGTTTTCCGAGTAGGGTTTCCTGTGTAACCGTCTATATGATAAGCAGTTGGAACATCTCATAGGATTTTTGATTCACCCTGTGTATATATATATATATGTATGTACATAGATATATATATAGAGGAGACTGAAATTCCACCCAGTTTTTCCCCTGTAAGAGCTTATTGGCTTAAAGGTTAAGAGTGTGCTGAAATGTGTGAAACATTCTACGATTCAGTCTTAATTTGGTAGCTATTTTTTCTGCAGTTCTTGAAAACAACACAGCTTCCAAATTATGACCGAATTTAAGAATTTGCCACAGTGGGGCGCAATCTTAAATTTTAAGGCATTAAATTGGCCTCACAGGCTAAGGCGAGATGGAATTTTATGACTTAGGATTCGGTCCTTCTCCCGATCTCCTCTTGGTATTCCTGTTGCGTTCTCTGATTTAGTGTGTACTTTTCAGGGCCTTCAACTGGTGGAGCTATTGCGAAATATATAGGATTTTCCTGGTTAATGAGGATTATAGGAGTCATCAACATACTGTACGCCCCGCTGTGCTTTTTTCTTCGAAGCCCTCCAGCCAAGGAAGAAAAAATGGTAAGAGAAAGTTTATGATATGCTATGTATATTAGAGGTATAAAAGGAGAGTGGAATACCACCGAATCTCCCCCCGTAAGAGATATTTGTCTTAAAAGTTAAGAGTGTGCAGGTCAAGGAAGAAAAAATAGTGAACGAACGCTTTAGAGCTTGCTAAACAAACTATTGCTAGCTACTGTACAACTACCGCACAATAACGTTTGAATCTATTTCATTTTAGGCTATTTTGATGAATCAGAATTGCCCAGTTAAAACCAGAATGTACACAACTCAGGACAACTTTCAGAGACAGATTATGGATGATGAAGAGAAAGATGATACTAAGATTAACGAGTGAGTGAGTGAATGAGTGAGTGAGTGGGTGAGTGGAACCACGTTCATTAAAATCTATTTTAATGTACCATATGCAGTGCTTTTGTGTATTAACGGGTTTGTTCTAAATGTATGGCAATTATCATAGTTTGATCATCGTACTATTCAAGCATACCAAAGCTGCACTACCTGCCCAATCTTAGATTAGAAACATAACAATATGGAAAATGTTGGCTCTTGCGTATAAAATACATTGCCAGCAGCCTTATCAAATGAACGGAAATGTTTATTCCAGTTTTCTACTGAGAATCTAATAGCTTTTGATGTGTTTGATTTTACATAGGTATATTATACGATATATTTTTAATTATTGAAAGCAAATTTGTGTATACAACTGTTTTAAATATATCAAGTTCACTGTGATTAGGATGTTCGTTTTCTTATCATGTGGATTTCAGTTCCTCTTTTCTGTTTAAGATGCCTAAAAACAACTAGAATTTTGTTCATCAGTCTCTTCAAATCTAAACAGCTCATTCTATGTCAAATTACAGGATAGTTTAATAGCTGTAGGACCTTTGTACTGTAATGCACTCGCTCTCTCCCTCCCTCCCTACCCGCATTCAAAGCCAATCTCAAAACTTAACTCTGTTTTTCAGTCATTTTTCCCCTCCCCGACCCCTAACCTGCCTCAACCAGCAGTATAAAGTGCTTTGAGACGTCTTCCTGACGTGGAAGGCGAGATATAAATGCAAATTGTATTGCAATGGTATTGTTTCAAATTTAGGGACATTGAAAGGCTACCCAACGATTTGACTTAACAAAAAGCAGCTAGTTTATTTGAAATCAAGTTCAGTATTTCCCTCTGCATACTGAGATGGCTAAGAGCATCTCCCCTGATGTATGGAAAAGCTCTGTACCAGCTGTTCAGACCGATTAGATACACCAAAGTGATTACACAGTAAACTGTATGCATTCACATAATAGAATATGTATTGAAAGAGTACAAAGTAAATACCAATTGCCAATTGGAGAGCTGCTAAATTACCACTATACATGTAGACATTGTGAGCCGATCACTGTTCTGTTTTGTAACTGAAACATTCATGTGCCTTTATGAATTGTAACACGTTTGCATGCAATGTATATGTTGGGAAGTCAATAAATACATCATTCACAAAGCCAGGCGAACCCTCCAACATTGGCTTATCCTGGCAAAACGTGGCGGTGGAATTGGGTCAACAAAGGCTGTGATACCTCGAGACACTTAGCTCAACGGGCATCACAACCACTTATACAACAGTCTCTTACACACTGCTCTCATTGCATAGTGAAGAAATTATGATTTTAAGGTTTTATTTAAAAAAAGCCAACATTTCCTGTGCGTGTAAACGTGCCAACTGTCCACAGACAAAGCAGACGGCTGGTTGCTTTGTAACAGATGAGCAAATAGAGGTACAGAACATATCTGTTGATATATGTGTATGATGTTTAATCTGCGTTCAGATACACGTGCGGAGTCTGTGTGTCTATGGGTGTGGGTGTATTTTCATTAACTGGAGAAATGTCTATAATAAAATATTCTAAATAGAAAGGCATTGAGTTGTTCATTTATTTAGACTTAAGCAGTGATTTCTCGAAGGCTTGAAATCAGACCTGGAGAAAGATTTAATATTGCAGAACCTGAATGAATGTACGATCCTATTTATCAGCTTCCTAAAACATTAGCGTAGATTCAAACGATTGGATGCAGGTGGTACATGACAGTCCCAAGATGAGCGAGTCTTTAAACAGCAAAGTTGGACAACCCACAGATTTCCAATGATCGAACCAAAGCTACAGTGTTAATTCACCCTTTTTTGACTGCCTTAATCAGTTGGAGAGAATATTGGTTTCTTACTGTAGCGCCCGTTTAACATTGAGGAAGCAAAGCCTAAACAATTGTCCCAGAGTTTGGTTTCTAACTCCAGCAATTCACTATTGCATTACTGCGTCCCTTCAAACTGCAGAGGATCACAGAACACTTTAGGAAGAAGGATTGGGATTCTCAACTACAAACCGTGGGAGTTGTGTTGACCCAAAACAGTGTATCCCCTTCAATAAAATAAAATTAGTCATTCACTTCATGGTTGTTTGTGGGACATTATTCGTTAGTCCACAAAACAAAACACGGTCACTGCACTTTATAGTATATTCCATGAAGCACTTTGGGATGTCCTCCTTACGTTAAAGGCACTATACCAAATGCAAGGACTTTTATTATTATTTGAACCACTGGATTAGACTTCTATGGCCAAGTAGAAATTATATGGGTTCTGAGAACTGCACTAAGGCTGGAGATAGATAGTTATAGAACAGATACTCTTTTCAATTTTAACAAAGTAACATATGTGTCGAGCCTTGCTCAGCTAATCCTGGCTCTGTTGGGAGGCATTCTTGGCAGTGAATCAGAAGGTTGTGGATTCAAATCCCACATTGGGACTCTATGAGCACACAGTCTAGGCTGTTGGAGATGCCATCCTTCAGCTGCGACATAAATCTGAGGTATGGTCTGCCTGCTAAGGTGGATGTTAAAGATCCCTTGGGACTATTTGAAAAGTATAGTGCCAAGGGATCTTTAAACATCCTCGGTGTCTTAGGCAACAATTCCCTAAGATAAAATCGATCTTTCACTTCATGCCTGTTTGCGGGACATTGCTGTGCATAAGTTGTCTGCCACATTTGCGAACAAAATACAGTCACTTCACTTTACGTAAAATACAGGAGGACACCCGCAAGAGCTTCATAGGATATACTGTAAAGTACAAGTGACTGTGTCGTTTTGTGCGCTTAGAACTGTCTTCCTGATATAAAAGGTACTAAATCAAATGCAAGAATTCTTATTATTCAAAGGTTTGAAGAATTACTGCGGATTTATGGCAATCAGAAGGTCATGGGTATAAGCCCCATCTAGGTCAGAAGTCATGGGTAAGAATAATAATAATCCTTGCATTTCATATAACACCTTATCACGTCTTCAGGACATCTCAAAGACTTCATAAAATATACTATAAAGTGAATTGGCTGTATATTTTGTGGGCGAAACCGGAACCAATTGCGCACTCAGTGTCCCACGAACAGTTGTGGATTGAGTGACCAAATTATTATTTATTTTTCGAAGGGATTATTATCCCCGGAAAAGCGATCTGCAATACACTGACAACCGAGCTCCTACTTACTGATAGGTAAACAGAGGCTTGCGGAGTAAGGAAACCTTCCCAAGGTTTCGCCTTGCCCGGGAATCAAACCCAGGTCCTCTTGCTTGCGAGTGTTCTAATCACTAAGCTACATGACTCTACAATACCTTGGAGTACAACACCTTGGGGATCCAGTATCACTGTATCAAAGCAAAGAATGTGCATCATTTCAACAATTAATATCCAAAACAGTAATGTGTCAAGCAGTAATCTGCACCTCGCCTGTATGGGTTCCTCACAGTCAGAATTATATTTGACAGAAAATGATCCTAGAGGGATATACCACAGCAATAACTTTTTTTGAATCACTTTAAAGTACAGTGACTCTGAGTGAGTTAATTATGCAGCTGTGTCAGCATAGAAAGTACATTAAATTCACTGGATAAACATTTATTAAAGCAGCATCGCACAAAAGACAAAGTGCTAGATGTGAAATGGTTTATATTGCTGGAGGCAAGGCAATATCTCTTCTAGCAGTAAAGCGATTAGGAGAATCAAGCCTGATTTATACATTCTGCTCCTAATTGATCTAGCCTCAGGCAGAGCAGAATCCCGTCCTTGTGCAACTTTTAAGAGACTATATTACATTGTTATAGAACTGGTCGAAGGCATGTTTTTGTTGAAATGTTCCCTCGAAAGTTCTTGGCCATTCATTCATTCATTCACTGGACTTTTAAGGAATTACAGAATTTCTGAATCGATTGGAATCACTGCACATAAGACTGCCGCTGTGTGAATTTCTGTGTTTTTATTGCACAGCGTGAATTGCCGTGTTTATACTGTGTGGTGTCTGATACACGTGGAAATCCATCACTGTTCCTAAAGAGTATCCAAACCAGAGTTCCACATGTGCATGGCACCTACATATGTACACATTCATGTGTCTGGTATGGAATGTGCATTCTCTCGCTGGAGGGAGGCACCTTGCTTACCTAATTCCATACAACAGGCAGGTTGGCAAGAGCCACTTCTTGGGGAGCCCAAAAGAGTGTGCGTCTGGTTACAACTGGAGTTAAAGCAGCTAAAACCCATTGGAAGCACTGTGTCGCAAGCTTCTCATGATTTATCCAACTACGGCTACCCAAATCATTAGAGAGCTTGCAGGGTCAGCAGGAGCTCAAGGGGAAGAATCCTGCTCTCAGTTTCGATGCATCGATCATCTAGTTCTGCAATGTATAATACAGTGAGTTTTCATATAGTCCAATATCAATGCCCTTTTGGTCAAGACATAATGTCTGGAAAATGTTAATTTCATGATATAATCACCAGGCTTCTTAAAGTGCTAAAATATGCATTTATTAGCAATTTGCTTGTGACAGTATTTCCTGTATTGTTGATGCAAAGGCAGAGGAAAAGAATTACTAACACTGTTCGTAAACCTACATTATTTCCACGATGTGTTGCACACTGAAATAAGGAACGATTACCACTGGAATTCAACTTCCCTTTGCATCCGGTGGGAAACATTGTCTAATCTACTTTTTGCCTAATTGTCTTCTTAGAAAGGATAATAACACTCTGAACATCTTAATGATAATAATCCTTACATTCAATATAGCGCTGGTTCTGTCAGGAGGACGTCTCAAAGTGCTCGACAGGATTTACTGTAATGTTTGTAGACAAACACAGCAGCCAATTTGCGCACAGCAGTGTCCCACAAACAGCCGTGAATGGAGTGACCAATTTTATTTGGAGGATTGTTAGCCCAGACATCGGGAGAATGAAACTGCCTTCTCTTTTCAAATAGGGTCATGGGATTTCCAATGTCCACTCGAACAGGCAGTGAGAACCTCGGTTTAACATCGCATCCGAAGGTGATGACTGGGTCTGGGAATGAGACTGAAATCAAATGAATGTTGTTCCTCACAGTAAGATTGCATTAGGCTCTTCACAAGAGTATTATTTGATCAGCTGTGAAAGCTAGCCTTTACTTTACAGAATGGAGGTTTTATTCAGAGAAATAAATTCTGAGATAAAACTTAATTATCTGTCTGATGAAATTAGGTTCGAAGAAACCCTGGGGAAAAAAAGTAGGGACTAAATTGAATACTCATGTTACATGCATTCCTAAACAACAGAGTCTACTCTAACTCATTTGTTATAAACTATGATTTGGACAAGTGGAAGAGCCTGCAACCTGCAGAAAGACCCCATCAGAAATTGGTCAAGGCTCCAGTTACCTGCCGACTCACAATAATTGGGTCATTGGAGCATAATGAAACAGGTAAAAGAGGAGGCCATTCAGCCCACTGAGTCTGTTCCACCAATTTATTAGATCCTATTAGATCCTTTCCATTCCAATGTCTCTCCTGTTCTCTCGCCGTAGCCCTACTATCCAAGAGTGATCTACAATTTGGGGGCTATCTTTCAAAGCAGTCAAATGAATAGTGAATAACCTTCATTGGAAAAACAAGCCAAAATAAATCAGGTTTGGTCCTTCATCTCAAAGCTGTTTGTGGGATGCTGCTGGGAGCAGATTAGCTGCCGTGCTTTCCTGTAAAAGCAACAGTCACTAAATCTCAGGCCACACAAAATATTTGAGCTTAATTAGCTTGTCTGGAGAGAGTCAGACTTTCCGAAATTACTGTAGTTTTGAAACACGCAAACAAACGACATCCGACACCAAAAAATGAACAGAGTAATACATTTCAAAACAACCATATTCAAATGAAAAAAAGTTACAAACCAAACAATCTTGCGACATCATGTTTTATTGGGCAGTGCAGTCGACGTTCTAAATATCCAACCCTCTGTTTTTACGTTGAGATTTTAAAAAAATAAAAGTGATAAGAGATCGAGATCCAGTTAACAAACAAAAAGGAAACAGTGCCTTTCAAATCAACTCAAGCCCATTTCAGAAAAGACGTCCCTCGCTTCACTTAACTTTGTTTTCTCTTTACGTGAAAGTGGGCAGCGGGTTTATCAATGTGAGTGTTTGAATCTATCTGCGTTATAGTTCCGTGAAGTCACGTTAGCTGTGTTAAACCCAGCAGCGGAATGGCTTCACTGTTTAATGTATCATTTTAAATATGAATTAAATAGCCACATCTTTATCATAAGCATTATTACAATTGCTTTAAAGGTGATTTGCACAGGTCATTTTTTGTTCCCTGCATTCCACAGTAGTCATTTTCTTTAAATTATAAATATCGACATCGGAGAAACTTTTTACCAGATATACAGTAACAAACTCAGCTTGTACTAAAATACTTTTTAATAGACGCAACAAGCCCACCACCCACAGTTTGCTATTTTGATACACGTTTGGCAAAAAAAAAAAAAATGGCTATGCGATAAAACACAAATGGTGAACTTAATTATAAATTATGACATGATTGCGATTCTAAACCCTGGACCCATGACATAGCTTGAACCCACTTTTCCAACGTACAAGGAACTTGCTTGCGGAGTGCTACAATGCCAGCAGTGAGTTAAATAGGTTTCGCTTAATGCTATCCTGTGGCACACAATCTTGTTTCGGGGAGTGGCGGGAGAGTGGGGGAGCGGGGGGGGGGGGGGAGGTGAGCATAAAACGAAAGAGGCCGCATTGGCTTAATGAGGCTATAGACACATTAAAAGTCCAATTACACGAGACAGAGTAACAGCAGCATTATTGCACAGAAGCGGAAGCCAATTTTTGTTTTTTTTAAAAAAAAGGAAGAGAGAAAAGAAAACGGTGGCTATGGTGCGCGACCTTCCTATCCGGAACTTGAACTAAAGTTACGAAAGGGATTCGGTGCCGTCGATCAACTGCTCGGTTGTTACTTCGGCGAAGGACTGCAAGTCTGTGTGGCCGGCCACGTCACTGTCATCCGCTGTCGTGGGGTAGGCGGTCTCGTCCGAAAACTTCACCGCCTTCCTTCCTTGCTGTTCCGAAGCCGAAGCGTTCTCGTTTGATTCGAGGTCCTCAACCCCTGCCTTGTAGTGAATTGTGAGTAGTGTCAAGGCCTGCAACCGCTCCCCTGATTTGGAGAGAGAGGCGGCCAGCAGCAACCTCTTCCTTGGGTCGCTCGTCTCCTTCTCCTCCTTGACCAGAGCGTTGTTGTGTTCCAGTTCCTGATCGATCTCGTGCTGCAGCTTGTCCAACATCAGCTCCAGTTTCTGAAACCGTTCATCCGTGGGCAGCCCTCGGTACAGATCTCGCCCGATCTCCTTCACGGCGATGAAGACGCTGTCGTCGAGGCCTCCTTCCTTCTTGACGGACAGCTTCGTGCCCGTGTTGGAGGAAGAGGAGGAGGTGGAGGTGGAGGCGGAGGCAGAGGAGGAGGAGGACTGACGTTTGGAAGGGCTGCTGCCGCTGTACGTTTCCGTGTCGCTGCTTTCGTTGTCCGAGGTGTTGGGCGTGTGCTTGGGTGAGGGCTCGGCCAGATCGGGCACCCCCGGCTCGGCCAGGCGGGTCCGGGGCCCTTGCGTGAGGTTCATCAGGCGGGTCTTGGTATTGATGAGGTGCCGGGTTAACCCCGTCCTGTTAAACGACGTTTTAGCTTCCAGGTCGCTCCGCCTCTCCGTGGTGACACAGAAAGGGGTTTCAGCCAGACACTTGTCCTGGCATTTCTTGTGGCAAACGTACGAACAGATCATGCACTTGGATGCTGCTTTGGTCCACACCTTCTTCTTGCAGTACTCACACCAGGTGGGATTCTGAAACTGAGTGTCCTGGAAATTGTGCTTGTTGTCCGTGCTCAACATCGACCAGAGGTTAGCCTCCTCCTTACTGACCGCGGAGACCTCCTCCGGCGGAATGTCCTCCTTCTCGTTTTCCACCGCAACGCTGGAGTTCTCCGAGTCACCCTCCTGCAGATACGTAAAGTTTAACGTCAGGTCCCCGTAGCACAGTTTCTCGTTGAAGCCCTTGTGGGTGCTCAGGTTGCGCAGGGCAGTCCTACTGCCCACAGCGCGTGGCTCGGGCGCGTTCAGCCTGAAATTGCTCTGAAACTCCATCGAGGCTGTCGCCAGGCACTCCATGGCGATCTCTTCCAGTTTAATGCTGGCGTGACCCAGGCAGAGGAGGTCACCTACTTTGAAAGGCTCTCTGCACCACAGGGCCACGTTGAGATACTTGTGCTGTCCTTCCACCTCAAAGATGCAAGAAGCCTTGCTCCATTTCCCGTTCTTCTTCTTGTACAGGGTTTCCGAGGATTCCCAGGTGTGGCTACCCTCGGTCACTTCGCGCGCGCTGCCGCAGGAAGCTTCCGGAACTCGCTCCTTGCTCTCCTGCTTGGCCACGGGCGGTTTGGACACTGGCGGGTCTTCGCTTTGCTCCGCGCCTCTGCCTAAGCCTTTCTCCGCGGTTTTCTCCACGTTGTTGGTCAAGGGCAGGGGCTTGTCCAGCCTTTCGGTGGCTATCTCTGCTGTTTCGACCAAGTATTGGGTTTCTGAGGAAGCCAAGGTCACCTTGATTTGGGGTCTCGGTGGCACAGGTGGCTTGTTGGTAGAACCCAGCGTTACCTTATTTGGCTGCTGTGTCACGTCAGTAGTTTCTGGACCCTTTAGTTGGGAAGGTTTTGTTGTGTCTTTCAGTTGCGATTTCAATGGGATCGGATAATTGCCCAAGTTCAACTTGCGATTCAGAATCGGGGATATGGTTCCCATTGGCTTTGTGGCAAGTGCAGTTACGGAACGCTTTGGGCTGTGGTTGATTTGGGTCAAATCCTCCTTCAACTCTGCGGGCTGTAGTTTTATTTCGGGACAGACCAGTTCTTCAAAGTCGGAATATAAATCCCTGTTGTCGCCACCGTCTAAAGTATTGTCATCGTCAACAACCGGCTGACCAAATTGTGAACCAAATCCACTGTCCTCGAAGTTCTCTTGGAGTGAGCCGCAGTGCGGATTCTGGTGTCTGCCAACCGGTCTCTCGTAAACAAACAATATCTTGTCACCAGCTTGTTTTATGAGCTTAAAAACTTGTGGGGAAGATGTCACTTTAACTCCTGTTGAGACATCGAAACACAAATTTATTACCAGATGAAAATTCCTAAAAACTTTACACTAGCGCTACAGTTTACAGTACATCCAATGAAGCGCTTTGAGATGTGCTCCCGACCTGAAAGGAGCTATCCAAATTATTTTATACAGTAACTGCACTATCTTCCTTCATTGTCCAATTGCTGTGCATCTTGCCTCATGCTAGGTCCTTTAAGCCTTATAAGATATAATAATAATCCTTGCATTTGATATAGCACCTTATCAAGTCTTCGAGATGTCTCAAAGCGCTTCACAGAATATACTGTAAAGTGAATTTACTGTGTATTTTGTGGGCGAAACGCGGCAGCCAACTGTGCATAGCAGTGTTCCACAAACAGTCTTGGATTGAGTACCACTTTATTTATTTATTGAAGAGACTATTACCCCGGAAAAGCGATCCATCAATCGACTAACAACCGGGTTCCTACATACTGCTAGGTAAACAGAGGCGTGTGTGTGGAGTAAGGAAACTTGCCTAAGGTTTAGGGCAACCTCGGTCTGCTTGCTTGTGAGGCGAGTGCTCTAATCAGTAAGCTGCAGGACTCCATATAGAGCACCCCGGTAATTCAAATCGTACAAGAATTGCCCAGTTAGTTGTGTGATGCACTTTGAGATGTTCTCCTGACCCGAAAGGCGGGGTATAAATATAAATTGTTGGTGTTCTAAGTGATTGGCAGGGTTTTAAGTGGTATTCACACTCATTGGATTCGTATGAGATTCATTGAGATCTGAATCACAGATCTTTCCAAGTTTGTTTGGATGAAACGATTAGCGAGGTCTTTAGATCATTGTCTGATATTGTAACAGCACTCTCATCACTGGCGGGATAATGATAATAATAATGATGCAAGTAATAATAATTCTTGCATTTGGTATAGCGCCTTTCGCATCAGAGGGATGTTCCACAACACATCACAGAAATTGCTTTAGCAAACGCAGCGGATATCTTAAATGTATTCAAATCAACAAACCTTGACCCCTTCACATGGACCCATGTTAACTAGTTACATAATCGAGATAGGCGACTTCAAATATAACCTCAACCGAGAACAACTTACATTTATCTAGCGCCTTTCACAGTGTAGTATCTCAGAGCGCTTGCATTACAGAGGATGGTGGTGAGCACCAAGGTGCACCATTGAGTGGATGTTAAATAAAATCAGTGGGCGTGGGGGAGAATGAGGTCTCATACATAACAACAGCAAATTACATTTATATAGCACCTTTCACGTCAGGAGGACATATGTGCGCGTGTACAATGATGTTGACACTTTGATTCTAAACATACATTAGTGTCGACGAAAGGATCACTATGAAATAAGTGAATAGGATTTTTTCCAAGCGAGTATTGTGTGTGTGTGTGGGGGGGGGGGGGGGGGGAGAATGTGGGATGTGGGGGGTAGGAAGGGGTATTTGACGAGAGATGCAGCATGTGGTTTATGACGAAGCTGGAACACCTGCTTCAATTCTGTTTCCTTCACGTAAAGGAAAAAACAGACCTGCAAACCAGATGCAGCTAATTCAAAAAAACCTACTTTAACAAGCCAACTGCACACACGTACCACACACATATACACAGAGTTTGGTTTGTTCTTGTACACCTGCTTTTTCTTCACTCCCATCTACATAATTCTCCCCCCGCCCTCCCACCCCATCCCCAAACCACCACTGATTCAAAATTTAGCAGCCTAGGCTTTTGCAAGGCTAAGATACGTTTTCTATATGATTGTGAGCCTGGCTCAGTTGGTACCCCTTTAACCTCTAAGTCATAAGGTTGTGCGTTGAAACACCCCAACACCCCCCATTAGACCTGAACCCATATAGTGTAGGCTAACACTCCAGTGCAATTCTAGGGGTGTGCTGTATTGTTGGAGGTGCTGTCCTTCATCGGCCATCCTTCAGTCCTGTGTGCCTGTTCAGGTGGATATTAAAGATCATGTGGCACTAGTTCAAAAGAGAAGGGAGTTTTTCCCAGTGTCTTGGCCAACAACCACCCACCAACCCTCAGATAAAATTGGTCATTCACCGAAAGGCTGCTTGTGAAACGTTGCTGCTTGCAAATGTATCACAAACAGCCTTTAGGTGAATGACCAATTTTTGCTTGATGCCTACAAAGCAGCAAGCAAAAATTGGTCATTCACCTGAAGGCTGTTTGTGATACCAAATGCATTTTGGCTTGCTGCATACAAATACAGTCACATTAAATCCTGTGAAGTTCTTTGAGATGCCTAGACAATGCGAGAAGGCGCAATACCAATGCAGGGACTTTTAATGTTTACTTGAATGATGTTTGGGGGCCTTGGTTTGACGTCTCATCCAAAGGACAGAACCTCTGACAATGTCCCAGCACCTCATTGGAGCGTCAGCCGAGCTCACGTAACTTCAAAGTCCCCACTTAGGGCTCGAACCGACACCTTTCTGAGTCAGAGGTGAGAGTGCTACAGACTGACTGAGTCAGGCTGACACCTGTACCTTCAGAGCACCGTTGCTTTGGTCTAGAAAACGATCTGGTCGCAAGCTCACTGACTGCTGAGCTGGCTTTCACCTGCAGGCTCCCGTTAGCTTCTGCTGCAGATGTGAGATGCAAGGCCACTTACCCCCAATGGCAATAAGCCGGTCTCCCCTCTGAAGGTCAGCGGCCGCAGCCGGTGAGTTGGGTGTCACGGATTCCACGTTGACGTGCACCGGGTCCCCATCAGTACCCTGGACGTGGCGGAAAGTCAAGCCCACACTTTGGGAATTTCCCTTTATCAGTTCCACCTATTTTTTTTTGAAAAACGCCAAGTAAAGACAGACACACAGTCAGTAATCAAGCGAAGCAACGGTCTTGAAACATAGCTCCGAGTTTGTGAGAGAACCGAGGAACAATGAGAATTTTTTTTAAATAAAAGAGGAATAAAGACAAAATCCAAGAAGCCAACTATTCACGAGTTTTTTGGTTGGTAAAACATTGGAATGCCATGAGCAGGCAATAATTCTTGGCTTTTACTCAGAATGACTTTGCAATGGTTTCTCACCATAGGACAAGGCAGCTTCCAACAAAACAACAATTCTGGGAGCAGATGGTGGATGGAGAGAGCGCGGAAATCATATATAATCAATGAAGTGAAGACTGATAATACCAGAAAAGAACACAGTATTTATCGGAATCAATTGAGATGTATAAAAGTGGATTGGGGAGGGAGAGAGGGAGGGAGGGAGGGATGGAGGGAGGGATGAGGATTATGTAAAAAAAGGAAACTCGAGTTAAGGAAACACCATGATCTAATAAATTAACAAAACAATCTGAATTGGCGGAATAATGTATTCCTAATACTATGTTTGCACTCTTATGTCCCATCAATCTTTACGTAAAACTGGGAGAAAATATCAGATAACATATTTCCAGGAATGACAAAGAAGAAATTAGTGTTTATGCAAATATAGATATGGGTACATAGAAGACATAACACTCTAAAAATACCAAGTCTTGGTTAATTTGCACATTATAATTGTAAAGTTCAGCTTTGTTGCTGACCGTTAAAATAATTAATAATGATCTAATAATCCTTGCATTTGATATAGCACCTCATCCCGTTGTCAAGACGTCTGAAAGAGCTTCACACAATATATTGTAAAATGAAATGGCTGTATATTTTGTGGGCAAAACACGGCAGCCAATTGCACACAGCTTCCATAGTCTGGGATTGAGTGACCAAATTATTTTTATTTATTTTGAAGGAATTATTACCCCCAGAAAAGTGATCCACCAATCGACTAATAACCGGGTTCCTACTTACAGCGGCGAGTGGAGTAAGGAAACTTGCCCAACGTTTCGCACTGCTGGGGAATCAAACCCAGGTCTCTCGCTTGCGAGGCGAGTGCACTAACCACTGAGCTACAGGACTCCACTTAGGAGATCTTTAATACAAGCCCTTCTGCAAGAGAGAACAGTTGTAACTTCTGAAGGTTTAAGTCATCAGCATGACCAAAGTTGCAACTGACATAAATCTTTTTGCCGTTTTCGCCAACTTACTCACTGACTCAACTGAAAGGTCAAGGAAATGTTACTGGCTTGCTGCCGGAACAGCTGGCAGGCATGTCAACAGTGATTTTCTTACACTGAACAGAAAGGTTTGAGGATTAGATTACTGGTGGTTTGAAATCAAGCTGCATAGTCAACCTAAAGAAAAAGGCATAATTAGCCTCAAGTTATTAGTGTGCTGGAGCAGATTGCTATCAATGCCATGCAGTTAGAGAGACAGACATGGCATCATCCCTTGTGTTGATATCAGGCATCCCTCTATACATCTGAGAATCATACAGCACAGAAGGAGGCCATTCAGCCCATCGTGTCTGTGCTGGCTCTTTGAAAGCACGTTCCAACCGGTGCCACTCCCCTCCGCTTGAAAGTTATTATCGAATCTGCCTTTCGGGCAGTGCATTCCATACCGCAACAGCGTGCTGCGCAAAACAAAATTTCCTCATCTCCCCTCTGGTTCTTTTGCCAATTGTCTTAAATAATTAACCCATTAAACCATTTTAAAGGTCCACGTTTGGAACACTTTCCGTTCACTTAGAAACCGCATAACTGGCCAAATGACTTTCTATCCACTGCGGATGGTCAATTCTGTCTAATAAAATAGCGCATGAGAATGCACATCATATCTCACATCACCACAGGTACACAGCAAATCTCACAGGCTAAGATCCAGGTGGAGTTCAATCCCGGGCATAGCATGATATTTGTGGGAATTGTTGGGTGAACTTGGTTGCCCAGTTGTGCGAATTCTAGTACTGATCAGTAGAACCAGAGGACATGTCCTGCGATTGAAGGAGAGGGTGGCAGGGGTGTAAATTCAGAACAAATCTATGGAAACACAGCTTCAGTGAGCGAGTCGTAAACGTACAGAACAGGCTCCCTCGGGAGACAGTGAGCAGAAAATGTTTGTTTCAAGAACACATTAGATTTCTGCTAGAAAATAATCTCTCGGGATACGGTATATAGTTTGGGAAAGACATGTCAAGCCACTGCCAGGATGGTGGAAGGCGAACTAGATGGACCTTGATTTTCTTTCACCGAGCAAATTCTTATGTTCTTAACTTCAACTTCCGGTTGTCGGGCATTGAGTTGGTAAATCTCAAAACATTCCCAAATCCCCCAAAACGTTCAAAGTCCCAGAATCAACAACTGTGGTCTGCCCACACTCCCCAAACGTGCTTGGCTGTTATTCCTCACCATCACAACCTCACTGTCTCCTCCTCTCTATTTAACCCTGCTCCTACTCTCACTTCCTTGATATACAGGGTGACCAAAAAGTTGTGATATCTATCCTGTTATTTNAAAAAAATCATCATTTCTTTAAGGCTTATGAGACGTTGTAATGGTATCACAACCTTTTGGTCATCCTGTACAATACAAATGACATCTACACAGCTACTTTCACGTCAAGAAGACGCATCAAAGCTCTTAACAATTCTGGCTGGGCACCTGAGCTGGGAGTCTGAGCCGAGTAGGTCCGTGGGCGGAACCTAATTGCATATAATGTATGTAATGTATCACAAACCCGATGCCAATTGACGCTTTCCAAAATTGTAAGTGCAACACTTTTTCACAAGGTATTCTCATGAAACGTAACCATTCTGATCTTTTTTGTGCAGCAGAGAGATAAGACAATCAGCACATCAGGCTGCACTGAATTTTAAGCAGGGGATCAGGCGTAAAAAAGGGCAGACAGATAGCTCCATGTACAAGCCAGATCTTCAGTGTGAATACAATAACACAGCTATATTTTTTGAAAGCATAAATTCCCCCCCACCCTTCCACCTGCTACCCCCACCCACTCCGTCCATCCACCCGGTCCCCATCTAGTTCACTGCAAAAGAACTGGAGGCATTGTTCGAGTTGCAGGTCATCTCAACACGTTGTACAATGTTCAATTCATTCCAAGCTACAATAAATGACAGTAGCATTATTATCAACAGGATGATTGTTTTACACTGCTGTGTGCAATGGTCTGCTGCGTTTCGCCCACAAAATATACAGTCAATTCACTTTACAGTATATTCTGTGAAGCACTTTGAGACATCTCAAAGAGGTGATGACAACAACAACAAGATTACATTTGTATAGCACCTTTCACGTCGGGAGGACTTCCCAAGGCGCTGGACAGAGTACAGCATTTCAGACCCGAGTTGGGGTTGGGGGGGTAAGGGAGGGTTGGTGAAGAGGGGTGGTTGATGGCATGGTCGAAGAGGAGGGTCTTGAGGTGGGACTTGAAGGAGGCTAAGGAGGGGGCGAGGCGGAGTGACTGGGGAATAGAATTCCAGAGGTTGGGGGCAGAGTGGCTGAAGGCTCTCCCGCCAACGGTGGGGCGGGTGGGGCGGGTGGGGCGGGGGGGTCGGGGGACGTGGAGCAGACCAGAGCCAGCTGAGCGGAGGGAAAGAGCGGATTGGTAGGGGTTTAGGAGGTTGCAGAGGTAGGGTGGGGCGAGGCCTTGGAGGGCTTTGTATGTGAGGACCAGGATCTCCTTCAAAGTATTAAGAAAACTGCAGCTTTGTCAATCTCTAGCAGAGTATTAACAACACAGTGTTAAAATCACGTTATATATATATATTTTTTAAATGGTGTTAATACAGACGGGGAAAGTAGACTGTGTGCTTAAATGCACCTCATTTTCAGCCCGGGATACAGCACTGAAGCTCAAAGATCACTAGGAGAATGGAGACAGGCGCTAAGGCAATTAAAAGCCAATGATTAGCTGTGTGGAGAACACATCATGACAAGCAGCAGTACAATTACAGGAAGCAATAACCTTTTGCAGGCCTGAAAAGCAAACACACCACAAGCTAATCATACCTTTCATCTCAGAATTGGACCTTAACAAGCACTCCTGGCTACAGCACCTAGACAGAACCCTTGATCACAAGCCAGGACTGCTTGTGAATGCTGATGGGCATATACAGAAGAACTTTTTTTTTCGAATTTCCTATTTCCCTCGTCACACAGGTGTTTTGTGTGTGTGTGTGTGTGTGGAGACGAGAGAATCTATAGATATTGGTATCAATAAATCAATGCTTTTTTTCCTTTGCATAGAAAGCCAAACTCCTCTACCCGCAGACCTGACCCAAAGCTCATTGTCGGACCACCCTTACGGTAAATTCATAGGATTTACTGTAAAGTGTAGTGACTGTGTATTTGTAGGTGAATGTAGCAGCCAATTCGCGCACAGCCACACAAAGGCCGTGAAGGGAATGACCGATTTCATTTGAGGGATTGCTGGTAAGGACACTGAGAGAAACTCCCTTCGCTTTCTAAGGAGTGCCATGAGATTTTTAACATCCACCTAAACATCCAAACTTGGTATAACATCTCATCCAACGGATATTACAGTTCTCCCACCCCCACCCCATCCCCATCACCCCCCAGCACTGCACTGAAGTGTCAGCCTAGACCAGGGGGGGGTCCAACCTTTTGGCTGCTGAGGGACGGATGCTCTATTTGAGAAACATCCGTGGGCAGCATAAGCAATATTCTTTTGTTTCCTTTCCAGAAACACAACATAATAATTATGGGATATGGAGGTGGGCGGGTGGGCCAGATGAAATGGAGGGGGGCGGGGGGGGTAGGGATGAAATCAGCCTGTGGTGGCCCACCCTGGCCTAGACTATGAGCTCAATAATAGATTCAAACCCACCACCTTCTGTCTCAGAGGTGAGAGAGCTACCAACTGAGCCAGGCTGACTCCGACGGGTTCTGTGAAAAGATTGCGCGTGTGTGTTTGTGTGTGTTGGGAGTGGTGGGATCATTTGCTCTCTGCAGTCCCCTGAGAAGAAAGGGTTAAGGAGATAGTGGAACAAAGTGAATTGTAAGTCATTTTTTAAAAAAAAAACTAACTCTATTGTATCTTTTGTTGCATTATTTCTTTCTTCCCTCTGGCAGGTAAGGACCACATGTCAAACACTTCCGATGATAAAGAAACTGACGGAGATGGATGAAAGACAACGTTTGCTGACAGACGAAAGATACCATCAATTTCCTCAGTAGCTTAGCAGAGTGTAGGTTGGAACAACTGTTCAAACGACTGATCAGCCAAGTCATTTCTGTGGTCAAATATCATTCTACATGGGAAATGCTGCAATAATAATAATAATCCTTGCATTTGATATAGCACCTTATTACATCATCGAGACATCCCAAAGTGCTTCACAGAATATACCGTAAAGTGATTTGACTGTATCTTTTGTGAGCGAAACGTGAAAGCCAATTGCGGTGTCCCACAAACAGTTGTGGATTGAGTCACCATTTATTTTTGAAGGAATTATTACCCCTTGAAAAGCGATCCATCAATTAACTAACAGCCGGGATCCTGCTTACTGCTAGGTAAACAGAGGAGTGTGGCTTTTTCTATGCGCAGAATCAAGTCACCCCCTCAAAAAAAAAGGCCATTCGGTCCAACTAGTCCGTGTCAGTGTGTGCTCATGGGATGGACAGGGAGAAAGTATTCAAAACCAAGCTACAACATGAAACAAGGGTTACTGGCACCTAGACAGAACCTTTGATCACAATCCAGGACTGTTTGTGAATGCTGATGTGCATATACAGAAGGGACTTTTTTTTTTAGAATTTCCTATTGCCCTCGTCACACAGGTGTATTTTTTTTGTGTGTGTGTGTGGGCGAGAGAATCTATAGATGTCGGCAACAATAAATAAATGTGGGTTTTTTTCTTTGTGAGAAAGCAAACTCCTTTACCCGCAAACCCATCCCGAAACTCATTGTCGGAAACACCCCTACAGGTGCCTGACATGAAACGGCTGCTTACATTCCTACATTTCCGTCAAGCTCGGCAACTGAAAGTAGATTGAACGCCTCCAATTTTGCACGATGGCCACTTGCGAGATAAGTGCTTCCTCAGAGTGTGAAGCCTTTTAAGAACGCAAATATTTTCTGGGAATCGGGCCAGGTAGCTGGTAGCCCAGTCTGTCCCAATGCAGGTCAATGCGAGCCGAGAACTGAGCGAATAATAAAAGTAATAATCATCGCGTTTGATATACCGTCTTATCATGGACGGTGGAGTCCTGTAGCTCAGTGGTTAGAGCACTCGCTTTGCAAACGAGAGACCTGAGTTGAATTCCCGGCAGAGGGCGAAACCTTGGGCAAGTTTCCTTACTCCACACAGAGCCTAATAATAATCCCTCCAAAACCAAAAACAATAATAAATTGGTCATTTTCAATCTACGACTGTTTGTGGGACACCGCTGTGCGCAATTGGCTGCCGTTTTCACCGAGAAGACATGAAAAGCGCAATATCAAATGCAAGGATTATTATTATTATTAACATGTCTTCAAGACGTCTAAAGTGCTTCACAGAATATACTGTAAAGTGAATTGTTTTGTGGGCTAAACGCAACAGCCAAATGTGCACAGCAGTGTCCGACAAACAGTCATGGTAATCAAATTATTATTTTTTGGGAAGGAATCATTATCCCTGGAAAAGTGATCCGCCAATCGACTAACAATCCGATTCCTACTTACTGCTAGGTAAACAGAGGTTTGTGGAGTAAGGAAACTTGCCCAACATTTTGCCCTGCCTGGGAATCAAACCCAGGTCTTCGCGCTTGCGAGGCAAGTGCTCTAACCACAGGCCTGTATGGTAACCCCCTTCTTGGCTAGCATTCTTGCCCCTCTGCGAAGATGGGTGGTCCTGTGGCCCCCACCTTGGGAGTGAATGACAGAAGCCATCAGCAGTATCGGGACAACACATGGGGTGCTGTGTGGAGCCCACAGAACAGTTTGAGTCCACACTAAGTAAGAAAAAAATGGAAAAGGTTCAACGATCCGGAACATTCTATCTCTTAACGCAGAGGGAGTCGGGGTGGGGGAGGTGGGGTCGGGAGAGAGAGAAAAAGCACCGTTCCACTGTTTCTTGGAATGGTGCGAGGAGATGGATTATCTATGACATGTGAAGGAGCAAAATTGTCCTATAATTATCATGAATTGCTGTTCCATTTTGACTAAACAGCAATTACAGGAATCGAATGGAGGAATTAAATACGCTGGAAGCTCGGGAAGGTTGCTCTAGCTGTGCCAATAATGTCAGAGGCAGGTAAATGGCAAACACTGGCTACCGAGTGCCATTTTACTGGAAACACTGATGCAAACACCCCCCCACCAGCTCGTTCAGGAGCTCTTACACACTGACACCCTTTTAGTGCTCGGCAGCCGCAACTGTGATATTTTACTTTGTGTAAAGCGAGGAGGAAATATGAAGTATTGATCTGTGTCAGTTTGAGAGGCGGGGTGGGGGGGCGAGAGGGAGGGTAGGGGTGGGTGGAGGGATGGGGAGCGGAGGAGAGCAGAGAATAGAAGCTTTGATCTGAAAATAAACCAGAATGAGCAGCTGCAGATAGTAGCTTTTAGCAGCACTTCTGCAGGTAAACAAGATGTGAAAGCACTCAACAGATGTTCGGATTTGTGACAATTCTTTGCAATATGTCAGTTGCGGAGAGCGGGCAGCGCATAGTGTAGAAGTCTAGAATTTTTCATGTGAACCATTGGAACGAACCAAGAAGGGTAAAATAATAAATCCTTGTATTTGACACAGCGCCTTATCGTGTCGCCGAGACGCCTCGAAGCGCTTTGCGGGATGTGCTGTAAAAAAGTTTGAGGTATCTAACCATGTGCTTTTGTTGCGAGGGGGAGAGGAGAGAGGAGGAAGGCAGAATCAATTGAGATGAAAGGGAGATCGGTAGATACATTAGGAAATAAAGGTGTTAAGGGGTATAGAGAAAAGGTGGGGAAATGGGATTAAATGACCTCATGCATTGGTGAAACTGGCTTGATGGGCTGAATGACCCAATGTCTTTGTGGAGTCCTGTAGCTCAGTGGTCAGAGCACTCGCCTCGCAAGCGAGAGACCTGGGTTTGATTCCCCAGCGGGGCGAAACGTTGGACAAGTTCCCTTACTCCACACGCCTCTGTTTACCTAGCAGTAAGTAGGAACCCGGTTATTAGTCGATTGGAGGATCGCTTTTTGGGGTAATAATCCCTTAAAAAAAATTGGTGACTCAATCCACAACTGTTTGTGGGACACTGCTCGTGTGCAATTGGCTGCCATGTTTCGCCACAAAATATACAGTCAATTCACTTTACAGTACATTCTTTGAAGCGCTTTGAGACATCTCAAAGACCTGATAAGGCGCTATATCAAATGCAAGGATTATAATTATAAATAAAGTGAATGGTTCGCTTTATGCTGCCTTTATTCGGGCACAAATAACCTTGAGCTTTCAGCAAAGCCTCAATCACTTCAGCTACAATTATATTACAATCGTTAGTTTCTCCAAAGCGGTTTTCATGCCGTTAAGCTACTCTGAGCCCAGGCCAGACTGCGTAGATGCATTAACTTTTACTGGTAAAACCAGTGGACACTACCTACTGTAGACACTGAATGAATGAACAAAACAGCAGAGCAACAGCAAAGGTCCAGTGCGCAACCAATTAAGCATCACATCTTTGCTTTGGGGAATTCTGCCCAACTTAAAATTCTGAAAGGTATTTATAGTCTTTCCTGTGGGCAGAAGGAACTCCTTTTGCTTCTCATAGCCCCCCCAGTGGCTTTCTTATTTTCGCCCCCACAAGCTAAAGAGTCAATTCACTTTACAGTATATTCTGTGAAGCGCTTTGATACGTTTCGAAGAACTGATAAGGCGCTGTATCAAACACAAGGATTATTATTATTATTCTCCCAGCTTCAATTGCTCGCTGCTCCACAGAGTTTAAAAAACAATCTCTCTCTCTCTCTCTCTCTCTTCCTCTTTGCCTCCCTCCCTCCCCTTCGATGTGCTGTTCTGTTGCTTTCAATGGGTCCTGATGCTGCTCACGAGCCGGGGAAATGTTTGCAGTCAGTGGTTGCAAGGTAATTTCATCCAATGGCGCACGTCAGTTCAATTTGAGCATGGTTATAGGGTACAAGTCGCTGGCAGGCAAATAGACAGCAGCACCCTGCCACTTCCAATTACCAGCAACAGGCAGAAGACCTGTCCTGGACCTGGGTTTTATATCATAACCATCCACATTGATAACATCACGCTGGATAGTTTTAATTAACGCATCCCAATTGTGATTGCTCGATACCGATCTACATCATTGAGAGCGTTTGCCATCCTGCGGCAAATCTAAATTAATATCTTCAGCAAAGATAATAATAATAGTAATAATAACTTGCCTCTCATGTAAAGTAAAATAAAAGCCCTTTATGAAATATATTGGATTAGAAATGAAAGCCAATGCTGCTAAACAGGCAAAAGCAATCTCTGCTAATGAGAAAACTGCACAACGCACGTCATTCATACCAGCCAGGCTATTTGGTAATATCGTCCAGCATATTGAACAGAAATATGAAAATAAATAATAATAATAATAATCCTTGCATATAATAAAGCATATTTCATGTCATAAATTGGCTGCTGCGTTCGCCTATAAACGCAGTCATCACACTTCATGGTAAATCTTGTGATGTCCTTGTGACGTAAAAGGTGGTATATCATAAAAAAATCAAATGCAATGCTTATTATCAGTAGTGGTATTGAATCATGGCCCAGAAACTCCACTCCAGGGGCCATTCTTCACAATGTGAGTGCACTTTGGTCACGACTGTTTGTGTGACGCTGCTGTGCGCAATTGGCTTCCGCGTTTCTCTCACAAAATATACAGTCAATCCACTTTACAGTATATTCTGTGAATTGCTTTGAGATGTCTGAACGACATGATAAGGCACTACATCAAATGTAGGATTATTATTATTATTATTGGGATCTTGTCTGTAAAGAGTCCGTGGTTTTAAAGCAGTGCATGAACTGAACCTCTGAAACTAGGAAACAGCTGCTGCCCATGTTTCAACACCCACACGGACTTGCAAGCGTACTGCACAGCCACCTACGTGTGGGCCATTAACAGGTAAACGTTGTCTATTTCTGGCATGTGTGTCAGATTAGTACTCTTGCCTCTGAGTCTGAAGATCATGGGTTCAAATCCCACAACTGGAGTTGAACTGACATTGCCCAGGATGACACTCCAATGCTGTGGTGGGGGAGGGGGGGATTGTCACAGGTGCTGTCCTTTAGATGAAATGTTAAACCGAGGCCTTGTTTGCCTGTTCAGGTGGATGTTAAAGATCCCAAGGTGCTATTCAAAAAGAGAAGGGAGTTTCCCGTGGGTTCCTCCACAGATAAAATTAGGCGTTCACTTCATGGCAAGTTGTGGGGGTTTAAGATGTGCAAATTGCCTGCCACATTTGCCTACAAACACACAGTCACTAGATTTCACGGTGAAGACCTGTGAAGTGCTTTGAGTCGTCCGAACAACGGAATAAGAAGCTATACCAAATGCAAAGAATAATAATAATAATAATAATCCTTGCATTTCATATAGCGCTTTTCACGTCGGGAGGACATCCCAAAGCGCTTGAATTATTAATAGTCACGACGTGATAACGCTCATTTTTCCGCTGCAATGGATTGACTGATAAGAGGTAAAAGGGCCTGCTTATATGTGGATACACAGGAAACAGCTGTACAGCATGCATAAATTTAGCAAGAGAAAGCAACCGAGTTGCAGACTCTAATCTTTCTCCATATCTTTCGTTTCTCATATCTCACACCGCCTGCACTTCTCCTCTAGCCACCTGACCGTCTTGTGCGGTGTTCCTCAGGGCTCTGTCCTTGGTCCCCTCCTCTTCAATATCTATATGCTCCCTCTTGGTGACATCATCCACAGACATGGGGTCAACTTCCACATGTATGCGGATGACACCCAACTCTACACTCTGCCTCCATCCTCGACTCCACGACCACTGCTGTCCTGACAGAATGTCTGTCAGACATCAAGTCCTGGATGAGAGATAACTTTCTTCAGTTGAACGTTAACAAGACCGAGGCTTCCGTCAGCGCCTCCTCACCTCAGGCGCTGACAGCATCACCATCCATGGTTGCACTCTCCACCTCACTGAGCCAGTCCAGAACCTACGGGTCTTGTTTGATCCTCAACTATCCTTTCTACCCTTCATCTGCGCCATGACCTGCTCTGCCTTCCCCCACCTCCGCAACGTCGCCCGGCTCCAACACTGTCTCACACCGCAGGCTGCCAAAACCCTCAAACATGCTTTCATTACATCGACGCTTGACTATGCAAACTCACTGCTTGTCGGCCTTCCCAACACAGGCTGCAGATCATCCAGAACTCTGCAGCCCGTGTCCTCTCCCGCACCAGGCTCCGTGATCCTATCACCCCCATCCTCGCCAGACTCCACTGACTTCCCATCACACAGAGGATACAGCTCAAGATCCTGGTCCTCACCTTCAAAGCCCTCCATGGTCTTGCTCCCGCCTCCCTCTTCGACCTCCTCACCCCCTACCACGCTGTTCGGTTCCTCCACTCAGCGGGCTCTGGCCTGCTTCACATCCCCTGCCTCACTCGCCCCACTATCGGCAGGTGGGCCTTCCGCCACTCTGCCCCACCCTCTGGAACTCCATCCCATAGTCCCTCCATCTCGCCCCCTCCCTCGCCATTTTCAAGACCTACCTCATAACCCTCCTTTTCAACCGTGCTTTCGATCTCCCTGCTTCCCCCCCTGCACTCCATCCTCCCACACCCCAAAGCCTCAGCTCGGGTCCATAACTCTGTCTGTCCAGCACCTTGGGACATCCACCCGATGTGAAAGGCGCTAAACAAATGTAATTTTGTTATTGTTGTTCTCTCTGATGCTGTCCCTCTCGCTTTCTTTCTAAGGGCACACATTGTAACACAAAATGAATATCCATAACAACACAAAATATTAAGCCATCTGTGGTCAGGGCATATTACCCTTTTTAGTCCAATATATTTTGCAAAAGCACGGAATATCAACTTCTTGATTTGCCCGTTCGTCTGCGTCCAAATCCCTGTCTGTCAAGCACCTTGGCACGTCCTCCAAATGTGAAAGGCACCATCCAAATCTAATTTGCTTCTTCAGCTCAAACCCTCTTTCACCTCAACCCCCACCCAATCCCCGTCAGCTTCAAACCCCTCTTCCACTCACATTCCGCATGTGTACCCCTACTATGTGTACCAGTAGTACTAATAATCCTTGATATGATATCTTTCATGTCGGGAGGACATCTCAAAGCGCTGCACAGGATTTACTGTAAAGTGTAGTGACTGTACATGTTACAGTCTGCGGAGTGCAAGGAATGAGGAATACAAACGAGTAAGTATGCGTTCAGACGACAAACGGTATTGAGTTGAACAGCTGGATTTATTTTGCTTATTTCACTTTGTTGATGAGTTTTGGATTGGAGAGGATTATTGGCAAAGCTGGAGTTTGCGAAGTTTTACTGACCTTCCATCCGCAGAAATGCTTGCTAAAAGATTAAAAGTGCATTTCTTTCATGTAAAGGTTTTGATATTTTCTTGTGAACTTTCCTTGTAGCCCATGCCAAGAATACAGAGAGACAAGTTGCTTGCTTCCACCAGCAACCTGTCAACACTTCTCAACTCGCTTCACAACAGATCAAAGTGTAGTGACGGTGTATTCGATTTCGAACGTGGCAGCCCATTTGTGCACAGCATCATCCCCCAAACAGCCATGAACATGAATAATAATAATAATCATAATCCTTGCATTTGGTATAGGGTCTTATCATGTCCTCAAGATGTCGAGGATATACTGTAACGACTGTGTATTTTGTGGGCGAAACACGACAGCCAGTTTGCACGCAGTAATGTCCCACAAACATCCTTTGAGCGAGTGATCAATTTTATTTGGGGGATTGTTAGCCAGGACACCAGGAGAGAGAAACTGTTCTGAATGGCACAGGATCTTTAATGTCCATCTGAACAGGCAGACAGACGG
Organism: Callorhinchus milii; assembly: GCF_018977255.1. NCBI lineage: Eukaryota > Metazoa > Chordata > Chondrichthyes > Chimaeriformes > Callorhinchidae > Callorhinchus > Callorhinchus milii. The sequence continues at coordinate 2,859,525 of NW_024704748.1, forward strand.
GACTTTGGTTTAATGTCTCATCTGAAAGACGGCACCTCTGACAATGCAACACCCCACCCCCAGTGCTTCATTGGAGGGTCCGCTTGGACTACTGTATGTGATTCCAAGTCCTAACATGGGGATTGAGGCGAATGACCGGTCTTTTTAATCTGGAGGGTTGTTGGCCAGGACACTGGGAGAGACTCTTTTCAAACAGCACCACAGGATCTTTAACATCTTTGCAAACGAATTAAAATCACATTGGCCAGACTTATTGGTTCACTGGTTGCTTTTACAGTCAATACGTATGCTGGGGTCTGGTTGTAGATCAGAGCCACAAAGCAGCATCCAGAGGCAGACAGAGAGAGAGACAGAGAGTGTGTGTGAGAGAGAGAGAGAGAGAGAGAGAGAGCAAGAAAAGGAACAAATTCTGTATCTTGACTAGTTTTTACTCCGCACCTTTTGTGCCACTGATGGACCATAGATGTCCATCTGGACGGTCTGTGAATCAACCAGGGTACCGAGGAAGCAGAAAAGGTATGCGGGCGTTATTCAGCCTGGACAAAAGAGTCCCGAGCTTTTCCATATGTAAAAGCAGCGACCGAAACAAAAAGACAAGAGGACCTCTTCTGTGTTGCCATAACAACCCCTGTCTCAGTATCCTTCTCGCTGTGTACTGTATTATACTTATCCTTGTCATAAGCAATTGCTCACATAAAATTCAAATTAGCCTGGGATCTGAAAGCACAAATTGAGACTTCAATAGGATTTGAGAGACAAAACAACAAGCAGCTTGTGTAAGCACAGATCATTCAGCTGCAATTTTACTGCAGCCTTTCAGTGCACAAGATCCATGAAATGACCAGAAATTATACACTCTAAAGAAAACTTGACAGCGCACATCCTACCCAGCACAGATTGGACTATGCTTTCTAGTGTTGAAACAATAGGAGTCCCGTAGCTTAGTGTTTAGAGCACTCGCCTCACAAGCGAGAGGACCTTGGTTCGATTGTAGGGGCAGGGAGAAACGTTGGGCAAGTTTCCTTACTCCACACGCCTCTGTTTACCTAGCAGTAAGTAGGAACCTGGTTGTGAGTCGATTGGCGGATCGCTTTTCCAGGATAATAGTCCCATCAAAAAAAGAAATAATAATGGAAAAAAATTATGTCACTCAATCCAAGATAGTCCATGGGACGCTGCTGTGGGCAATTGGCTGCTGCGTTTCGTCCACAAAATATACAGTCAATTCACTTAACAATATATTCTGTGAAGCGCTTTGAGACGTCTCGAAGACACAATAAGGCGCTATATCAAATACAAGGATTATTATTACTTGTGAACAGCACATATGCAGGAAGTAATGTCATTGTGCAATGTGCTTGAAACAATGTCAGCAACGATTTGATGACCAGGAAGTCTGCCATTTGTTTAGTGCTTTAATTATAATGCAGTTGCTAAGCTGAGGGAGCCCAGCAGACTGTGCTAATAACCAAGTTTCCCAACAGTACATAGCAACCATCCTAAGCCAGTGTTTGGAAAATGTATTTACATTCAGGCTAAGCCCAGGGCAAAACGTTAGGCAAGTTTCCTTACTCCACACGTTTGTGTTTACCTAGCAATATATAGCAACTCGGTTGTTAGTCAGTTGATGGATTCCTTTCCAGGGGGTAAAAATCCCCTAAAAAAAACTTTAAAAATATCTGCCTCACCGACCCTCGTCAATAACAACAAACGACAAATTACATTTGTATAGCGCCTTTCACGTCAGGAAGACGTCCCAGCCCACCTGCTGTGATGGGCAATAATAATAATAATCCTTGCATTTAATATAGCGCTTTTCGCATCTTCTCGATGTCTCAAAGCGCTTCGCAGAATAGGCTGTAAAGTGAATTGACCGTATATTTGTGGGCGAATATCGCTGTGATCCCCTTGTGCAATGGTGCACTAGGGGATCACAGCGACAGATCTTACAAGGCACAGGACAAACATCAGTGCTTCAAAATTCTGTCTCTCAAAAAGAACCCTCTATCAACTAAAGATCAAAGGTTCCCAATGCTTTCCATTGTGTTGGTAGACTAGTCCATATAGAATTAATTGCTATCAACATCTCCATTGTTGTCGTTGTACGACCATCATTACAGTGGAAGACAAACAAGCTGGACCTTAGTCTTTTTTCGACTAGCAATTCCTATGGTCCTATCAACCATATCGCTAAGACCCTGCCTTGCCACATCAATGGCACCTGTAAAGAGAAACACATTGCTTTCTTGTAACAGGGAACAAAAAAACATTGATGGAGAGGGGAACATGAGGAACAAGGGAATAAAGAGGTAGGCTTGTCATTCACTCCATGGCTGTTTACTGGATACTGCAGTATGCAAGTTGGCTGCTACGTTCCCCTACAATATAATAATAATAATAATCCTTGCATTTGATATAGCGCTATTCACGTCTTCTAGATGTCTCAAAATGCTTCACAGAATAGACTGTAAAGTGAATTGACCGTATATTTGTGGGCGAAATGCAGCAGTCAATTGCACACAGCAGTGTCCCACAAACAGTCGTGGATTGAAATGACCAATTTATTATTGGGTTTTTTCGAGGGATTATTATCAGGCGTGTGGAGTAAGGAAACTTGCCCAAGGTTTCGCCCTGCCTGGAATTGAACCCAGGTCTCTCGCTTGCAAAGCGAATGCTCTAACCACTGAGCTACAGGATTGCACAATATACACATTGACTAGACTTTACAGTAAGTCCTGTGAAGTTCTTTGAGAAGTCTAGTAGATTGTATTCTTGGCCGTAGGGTAGAAAGATTTACTGTGTACAGCAGTGACTGTACATATTCTGTAGACAAATACACCAGCCAATTTGCACACAGCAATGTCCCACAAACAGCTACAGAGTACTGACCAATTTTATCTGAGTGTGGGGTGGCGGATTGTTGGTTAGGACACTGGGAGAAACTTATTATTCAAATATTACCCTCTTTTTCAAATAGTACCATGAGATCGTTAACGTACACCTGAACAGGCAGACGAGATCACTGTTTAACGTTTCGTCCAAAATATTGAGACTTGTGATCAATAAAAGAGGTTAGTTGTGAAAGGTACTTCCTCCCTCCTCCTGTCCCTGTCCAAGTGACTTATGAGAACATAGCTCGCTACATGCAGTAACTTGCTTTTAATGATCTGGTCAAAACCAGAGGTATCAATACATCTTTAAATATATTAGAACAGGGACCTGGAAATGATCACAAGGTAGTAATCAAATAGAGAGGTCCAGATGGCATCCAATTGTCACAGCAAAAGTTTGAGTGGTTTACGACAATCAGCTGAATCCCCAAATTAGATTGCCATAAAAATTACTGCCTGCTACCTGCACTTCCGCACATCAACAACAACAACAACAAGATTCCATTTATAGAGCGCCTTTCACGTCAGGAGGACGTCCCAAGGCGCTGCACAGTTGGGTCATGACCCGAGCAGGGGGGAAATGGTCAGGGTGAGGGGAGGGAAGGGAGGGAGAGAGGAGGGGGGAAATGGTCAGGGTGAGGGAGGGAAGGGAGGGAGCGAGGAGGAGGAAGAGAGTCGAGAGGGGAGCTGAAGGCACGGTCAAAGAGAAAGGTTTTGAGACCGGCCTTGAAGGAGGAAAGGGAGGAAGCAAGGCGAAGGCACTGGGGGATGGAGTTCCAGAGCCTGGGGGCTGAGAGGCTGAAGGCCCGACCACCGATGGTAGGGCGGTTGGGGCGGGGGACGTGGAGCAGACCGGAGCCAGAGGAACGGAGGGTACGGGCAGGTAGGTAGGGGGATAGTAGGTTGGAGAGGTAGGAGGGAGCAAGGCCGTGAATGGCCTTGTAGGTGAGGATGAGGATCTTGAAATCAATCCTCTGGGGGATGGGGAGCCAGTGGAGGCGAGCGAGGGTGGGAGTGATGTGATCGCGAAGCCTGGTGCGGGACAGTACACGAGCTGCAGAGTTCTGAATGACCTGCAGCTTGTGGAGGGAGGTGGCGGGAAGGCCGGCGAGGAGAGAGTTCCCATAGTCCAGCCTTGAGGTGACAAAGGCGTGAACCAGGGTTTCAGCGGCGTGAGGGGTGAGGTAGTGCCGTAATCTGGCGATATTCCGGAGGTGATGGAAGGCGGTGCCAGTTGTGGTGCGGATGTGAGGGAGAAAGGACAGCTCAGGGTCGAACAAAACGCCGAGGTTCCTGACTGGCTTTGAGAGGTGGAGAGTGCAGCCTTGGATGCTGATGGTGTCAGCGCCTGAGGTGCGGAGGCGCTGACGTGAGCCAATCAGGAGGGCCTCGGTTTTTCGCACGTTGAGCTGAAGAAAGTTGTCTCTCGTCCAGGACTCGATGTCGGACAGGCAGGCTGTCAGGACATCGGTGGTCGTGGAGTTGAGAGTAGAGGAGGAAAGGTAGAGTTGGGTGTCATCCGCATACATGTGGAAGTTAACCCCATGTTTGCGGATGATGTCACCAAGGGGGAGCATATAGAGGGTGAAGAGGAGGGGACCGAGGACAGAGCCCTGAGGGACACCACATGAGACAGTACGGGGGTGGAGGAGAAGCCATTCGTTGAGACGAAGTGAAGACGGTGGGAAAGGTAAGAGCTAAACCATTCAAGGACAGTGCCTTGAAGGTTGAGGTGGGAGGACAAGCGGTGGAGTAGGATAGCGTGGTCGACCGTATCGAATGCTGCCGATAGGTCGAGGAGGACGAGGATACAGAGGGAGCCCTGGTCACAGATGGTCAGGATATCATTGGTGACCTTGACCAGGGCAGTTTCTGTGCTATGAGCAGCACGGAGACCTGACTGAAGGGGTTCAAAAAGAGAATGGGTGGAAAGGAAAGAGCGCAGTTGGGAGGCGACAACTCTTTCCAAGACCTTGGAGAGAAAGGGGAGGTTGGAGATGGGCCGGTAGCTTGATAGCTGCAACGCATCAAGGGAGGGTTTTTTCAGGGTGGGCGTGATGATGGCAGTCTTTCAAGCTTACAAAACAATACAAATGTACTTTTATACAGCGACTTTCACATCGGGAGGACGTCCCAAGGTCCTTAACGACACCTGACTTTGTGCCCGAGCTAGGGATGGGTCGAGGAGAGATGGGGAGGGGAAAGATAACCGAAATCGCAGTCAAAGAGGTAGGTCTTGAGATGGATCTTGAACAAGATGAGGGAGGGAGGGAGGGAGTCGGAGGGGCTATAGGATGCGTGAAATGTGACTACACTCCAATTTCAATTGCATCTCAAGTCCATTCATGAACTAGAACCATCAATAGTTCTGTTTTTCTGTTTATCTGTATCACTGGCCTCTGACGACATTCATAGCACAGGATAAAGTCAATGGAATCAATACCACAAAAAAAATCCATAATTCTACAGTCGGTGCAGAAGGGGACTTCCATTCTATAGGATTTCTGCAGATTCCGGATTACATAACATTTAATTTCATCTTCCAGTGATAATGAGGAGATTTTCCCCGACATCCTGGCTGACCATCACCCAGATTAAATGGGTTATTCACTTTATGGGTGATTGTGAGACATTGCTGTGTAGAAATCGGCAACCGTGTTCGCCTGTAAAATATTCGGTCTTTACAGTCTACAGCAAACATTGTGAGGCACTCGGGTCTTTCTCCTGTGAATGTCGCTGATATCAATTACAAGGACTATTTATTTTATCATATATAAAAAAAACCTTGCGACAGGATCAGGATTTCCGGTGTTTGGAGGGAAAAGTCTCACAACAAGAGAGATAAAAATAATAATCCTTGCATTTGATACAGAGCCTTATCACGTCCTCGAGACGTCTCAAAGGGATTCACAGAATATAATAATAATAACAATAATCCTTGCATTTTATGTAGCGCTTTTCACGTCGGGAGGACGTCCCAAAGCGCTTCACAGAACACACTGTAAAGTGAATTGACTGTATATTTTGTGGGCGAAACATTCATTTTTATAGTGGTGGCAGAATAAACCCAAAATAAGTGACATTTTCTTTCCTATTTATTAACACTCTAGATGTAGCTGAAAACATGAAACTTGAACTCGCACACAGAGGGGTCAAGGGACCACAAAAGTACAAGGACAAGTCAAACCAAAAACAGGAACATAAAAACAGAAGTGGTTTGGAACACTCAGCAGGGCAGGCAGTATGTATGGAGAGAGAAAAATTAGTTAATGTTTTGGATCGATGACCTTTTGCCAGAACTAAAACAAAAATGGAACATTTGAATTCTTTTTGGTGCATTCTGAATCCTTCGTCTTTCGAGACATCTCAAAGCGTTTCACAAAATATACCACACAGTAAATTAACTGTATATTTTGTGGGCGAAATAGTACAGAAATAGGAGCATGAGCAACGATGGTGGTGGCCGACTGATTGGAGATAAGATCTTTCTGACTATCTTGTGCGATGATGACAAGATTCTGAATCACTCGTTTGGGGCAATGTCAAGCAAAGCTCGAAGTAACGAGATGGGACAGGAGCAGCAGGAACAGGCTGTCTATCACTTCTATGTCAGTGCTGCTGCTTTTGAGGATGAATGAGAAATAAAGCACCGAGACGAGTGGTTCTTGCGCACACGTCGGCAGGGCGACAGAGTTGAAAAGGTGAGAACAGACGGAGGAATCGACAGGGTTCCTGGGGAATGGCCAGTTCGATCCATCTCAACGGTGCTGAACTAAGCAAAAATCATACACGCCGTCGTCTCAAAGCAATCGACGGATTGATTGATTAATCAATAACAAAAAATGACAAAATTTAAAAATGTGGTCACTCAATCCACGACTGTTTGTGGGACGATGCCGTGCGCAATTGGCTGCCTTGTTTTGCCCACAAAATATACAGTCGGTTCATTTTACAGTATACTCTGTGAAGCGCTTTGAGACTTCTCGACAGATGTGATAAGGCGCTAGATCCAATGCAAGGATTGTTATTGTTTTTGTTCTTCCAAATAGTTATTCAGCATCTCCCTAGTCGTATTTCGTACGTCACACCACGCTCTGCAGGATTGAGCCAGTATAAAGGATGAGTCAAGCCGAGTCCAGTGAGTGCAAGAGTAGCCAATTGATCTTCATAATAGTAGAATTTAGGGTAAGAATTCCATTCACTGCTATGTCTTTGCAACAACAACAACAAGATTACATTTGTAAAGCGCCTTTCATGTCGGGAGGACGTCCCAAGTGCTGGACAGAGTACAGGATTTCAGCATTTCATTTGGCAATGTCGACCACTGATAGGATTTCTTCCATTATAATTGCACTTCCCCAAAATCGAACAGAATTTCTACCCTCCCCATGCGCTGGTCTGTTGCAACAGAGTGAAGTGGGGAAGCAACAAGAAAAAAAACCCCACAATGTTCTGTACTGTGCACTCAGAAAGCATGTGAAACCCTTTTTCACTGGCTCAACCTTGTGGAGCGTGATGTGATGTATGAAATCCGATGTGCAGGAAAGATCGCAGACGGCAATGTCCCGACGATGACATTTTTAATTATCTTTGCAACCACCTTTTCAAACACTAATTACACTAAATTAGCAGATATTAGTGAAATCCGTTAGTTGTAACCAATGGATGTCTCACTCCGGCTTATCCCATTGTACCCGCAGGAACCTTGTGAAACAATCCTTACAAACCGAGGAAGCAAAAAGCACGAGGAACAATAGAGTAACAGGCATAAAGCACGAGAGAAGATTATAATACACCTCTACATATCATCTCACTGATCCATTTGCTTTGAGTAGAAAAGGCAAACTGCTCTTTGTGCTGTAGTTGTTACTCGCCTGCTTGTCTGAAACGCTTTTAAAGAGAATGTCAATACAAGGCAACTGAAGTGCCTCTCAGAAGGTGGGTAAGGCCTATCCAGCTGTCAGCCAAGGTTGAGAGGAAAGTGCAGCTCTTTCTTCCGTCTTTTATACAGCGCACAGTCCTCGCAATCAAATCGAACTGCAATTTCAAATGTGCTTTCATATTTTGTTAAGGGTTCGGCTGGCGAGCGAGTGAGTACGTTCTGTTGCTGTTGTATCGCTAATCCCGCCTATTCTAAACATATGCACCAACTTGTTGAACTGCTTGTTGGCCACATGCAGCTTTAACGGAACCTAGGAACATAAGAACATGAATAAACCGTTCAGCCTTTGAGACGACTCCATCATCAGGTGTATGGGAGGTCTCTTCAGCTCCCATAGACCTGATGATTTCCCTGGCTATTCTCCACATCTCTTAAAATATTTACTGAGCAAGTATCCATCTGTAACTTTCTCCATAGATGCTGCCTAACCTGCTGAGTTTTCCCAGCTCTCTCTGTTCTCCATAGATGCTGCCTGACCTGCTGAGTTTCCCCAGCTCTCTCTGTTTTTGTAACTTTCTTAACTCCTTGCTCCAAGCTATATCTCCAGCAATCCATTCCATAATCTCACAAGCCTTTGGGTACTCTTAAGCATGGTGATGGGTGTCCTCATGTGTCAACTCTGTCATGGTATCTTTAAGGTCCGGCTGAACTGGGAGGGATGGAACCTCGGTTTAGAATACAAAACAATTTACATATAGCGCCTCATCCCAAAGGGCGGCACTTCCAACAGTGCAGCTCTCCCCCAGGACTGCACTGGAGCGTCAGCCTAGTCTGTGAGGTTTAATACTCGCTATCAGCGGAGCCCTGTAGCGGTTAGAGCACTCGCCTTGCAAGTGAGAGACCTGGGTTTGATTCCCGGCAGGGTGAAATGTTGGGCAAGTTTCCTTACTCCACACCCCTTTGTTTACCTAGCGTGAAGTAAGTGGGAATCCGGTTGTTAGTCAATTGGAGGATCACTTTTCTGGGGGATAATAATTCCTTCCAAATTTATTTTTAAAAGATTGGTCACTTCAATCTGTGACAGTTTGTGGGACCCTGCTGTGCGTAATTGGCTCCCGTTTTTCGCTCACAAAATATACAGTCAATTCACTTTGCAGTATATTCTGTGAAGCGCTTTGAGACGTCTCGAAGATGTGATCAGGCGCTATATCAAATGCAAGGCCTATTATTATTATTTGTTATCAGAAATAACATAGGACAGACAGTACACCCCTCGGCTCTCATCAGTTACTGCATCAGTCATGATTACAAACAAAACCTATTGAGAACTTTCGGCCCTAGGCGCAATTTCAACAGGGCTCGACTACATCCCCAGGGAGATATACAGGAGCAGAGGTCAAGCACAAACCAAGCTGCGATTCAGCACCAGCTCATTACAGGAATAACCTCTGCAATCGCTGTACTTTTCCTCTGGGATCCTGGAAGAAATACGACTTGATTCATCCCTACTCTTCCATTATAAACCATTTAGAGTGACCAGAGGTCTTAATCTATTTTTCTGAGCTGCCAAATAAAACAGTGCTATCTTTTGAGCATAATAGCCACATGCTATGGGGATTAAATGCAGCTACCTCCGCCCGAGACAGTCTATTTGCACAGCCTCACCCACAATCAACATGCGTCAATTTTGTTTAAACTCTCAAATGGAGCTGTCGTCGACAAAAAAAAAACACTTCAACTTGCTCTGCGCCGTAAATTTTTTTTTGCGCACAGTCAAACCCAGGCACGACAAATAGCAAGTCGCACCAAGTCTCGGCAAAGCTAACCCTGTATCTATGGAAATATCAGCCACGCACATTATTCCAGGGATGCCAGGAACAATTAAATAATAATAATAATAAATCTTGCATTTGAGATATATACATATAGGGCCTTATCACATCATCGAGCCATCTCAAAGCGCTACACAGGATACACTGTGAAGTGGAGTGACTATGTTTTTTGGGTGAAGCAAAATGAAAAATAAATAGGATTGTCTTAAAGCACATTTGATTTAAAATGACTAAATATGCTATCTTAAACCATCTGATAAATCAGAGTAACCACAAGTTACAAGTGGTTTTGCTTGTAAACTCCCTAACTGTAAGGTGTATTATAGTGATTGCATATTTTGTAGGTGAACCTGACAGCCAATTTGCAACCAGCCTCAAAATGAACGACCAATATATTTATCAGTGGAATTGGTGGTGAGGGCACAAATAGCCTGTTAATGACACTGTGAGCAAATAATAATAACCCTTGCATTTGATACAGGGCCTTATCATGCCTTCGAGACGTCTCAAAGCGCTTCACAGAATATACTGTAATGTGAGTTAACTGTATATTTTGTGCATTTTTTTGATCGTGCTTGCGGTCACCTCCCCCATCCTTGCTGTCAGACTCCTCCACTGTCTAGCGGTCCGGGACGCTACCTCCATGAAGGGCACTATATAAATGCAAGTTGTTGTTCTTGTAAGAACAAAGGAGACAACCAGAATAAACCAGACTTGAGCAACGAGCTCAGCAGCGTGAGGAGGGAACTGAGTGAGGTGGAACAGAGTGAGAATTCTGTTAAGGAATTTAGTGAGAGTGGGAATTCGGTGCAGAGGGGGAAAGAGGTGCATACTTATAAAATATACAATAGTTATATTAAAATAAAATAAAACATGTCTGTAAATATGGCAGGGCAGCTGAAACTGGTTACATGCCATGTGGGAACTCCAGGATGTTTTGTGTGCCCTGGACAGACACATGTTGGGATCCATAACATAAGGAAAAAAAGGGATGAGATCCTATTAGAAGTTAAGGAAAAAGATAAAGAGTAGGACCTCAAAGGTGGTGATCTCTGGATTACTCCCAGTGCCCCGTGCAAGTGAGCATCAAAACAGTAGGATCAAACACATGAATGCATGGCTGGAGAAATGGTGCCGAAAGGAGGGCTTTAGGTTCCTGGATCATTGGGACTAGTTCTGGGGCAGGTGGAACCTGTACAAGGTGGATGGGTCACACTTGAACAGGGATGGGACCAATGACCTCTCAGGGAGGTTAACTGGTGCTGTGGGGAAGGGTTTAAACTAATTTCAAGAGGGGACGTGCATCCAAACCTCCCTGGATGAATAAGGAAATTGGGATTAAAATAAAACAGATAAACAAGGCTTATGATAAATGTCAGGTACAAAATTCAGAAGATAATCAAATAGAATATGGAAAGTACAGAGGAGAACTGAAAAGAAAATAAGAGGGGCAAAGAGATTATATGAGAAAAGATTATCGGGTAACATAAAAGGGAACTCACTCTAAGGTATTTTATAATAAAAGATTAGTCAAAGGTAGGGTGTGTCCAATTAGAGAAAATCTTCTTGTGGAGGCAGAGGGCAGGGCTGACGTACAGAATGAGTACTTTGCATCTGTCTTCACAAAAGAAGAACGGTTGTTTTTCTGACTGGAGAGAAGTGTCCAGTGGTGACTCCCAGGGGTCGGTATTGGGACTGCTTTTTTTGATCTATATAAATGACCTGGACTTGGACATACGGAGTCCAAGTTTGCAGTTGATACCAAGCTAGGAAAAGTAGTAAACAATGAGGAGGATGGCAGCATACTGCAAGGGGACATTAACACACTGGTAAAATGGGCAGACAGGTGGCAGATGACGTTTAATGTGGAGAAATGCGAAGTGACGCATTTTGCCTGAAAGGGTGGTGGAAGTCGATTCGATAACGACTTTTAAGAGAAAAGATAATTATTTGAGGAGGACAAGTTTGCAGGGCTATGAGGAGAGCGCGGGGGAGTGGGATTGATTTGGATAGTTATTTTCAAAGAGCCAGCACGTCGTGATGGGCCGAATGGCCTCCTTCTGTGCTGTTTAATTCTATGATTCTATGAGGGTATTTAACGACAGGTTACCAGGAAGATGGTTGAGGCCAGGACTCTGGGACTTATTTGAAAAACAGTACGATGCTGTGATGGGAGTACAATAGGATGGGTGTTCTGGAGGGATATGATCAGGTGGGCTGAAGGGCCTTCTTCATCCAAACTAACATTGTGAACCTCGGAACAAGTGAACTTCAAACAGTAATTTTATTTGACACAGCTCTTATCTTAGGTCAGTAAAGGTTAAGCAATGCAAAAAATAACCCACTTACATCTTGCTCAGAGCTGCCTTAATTGCAAAAAGAGCAAAACAGCTGGCGGCAGATCAGATTATCTTATATATGTGTGTGTGCGTGTGTGTGTACTTGGTAACATTTACCTGACCCGTCTCATTGCTACAATTTAAAAAAAAACTAATTTATTGACTTAACCTATATATGCAACTCAAATGAAACCGCCTGCTAATTCAAAGTTATGTGCGCAGCAGTAAGTGATGAAAGAAAAATTGACATTTCCAACGGATATTCCCTCATCCTAATCGGTTTGACTTGGCAGGATACAAAAACTTTTTAAAGAGATTCAAACAAAATTGTGCATAATTGCCAAGCTGCAAGGCATTTGGCTGAAATAGGAATCCACACAAGCTAAGGATTTTATTAGTTAACACTGCAGGGGAAGAAATTCCGACTGGGTCTTCAGACTTGGACTTCTTTTTTATTCTTAGCATTTCAAGATTTTGGATTATTCTTAAAATTTTAAGAAGTTTTAATAAGAGTCCTGTACGTGGTTAGAGCACTTGAGAGGACCCCGGTTCAATTCCGTGGCAGAGCGAAACCTTAGGCAAGTTTCCTAACTCCACATGCCTCCGTTTACCTAGCAATACGTAGGAACCCAGGTGTTAGTCGATTGATGGATCACTTTTCCAGGGTTAATAATCCCTTCAAAAAAAAATATTTTTGAAATAATAATTCGGTCATTCAATCCACGACTGTTTGTGGGACACTGCTGTGCAATTGGCTGCTGGGTTTCGCCATAAAATATGCAGTCAATTTGCTTTACAGTATATTCTTTGATGTATTTGAGATGTGTCAACGACGTAATAAGGCGCTATATCAAATGCAAGGATTATAAAATTCAAGGGTTATAGGATTATTAAAACTAACACCAAAAAAATTGGCCATCCATTTCATGGTTGTTTGCGGTGAGCACAAACTCGCTGCTGTGTTCACCTACAAATATAGTCACTGCACGTCACAGAAATACTCTGTGAAGCACTTTGAGATGTTTGATGCGATAAGACACTAGATCAAATGCAAGGATTATTCTTCTTATTATGTTGGTCCATTAATTACAATAATGTAGCACTTGCATCTGACATAGTGCCTATCATGTCTAAATGTCTCAAAGTGCTTCATACAATGTTAATGGGAAGTGCAGTTGGAAAAGGCAGCAACTAATCTGTGCAAGCAACATAGCTAATTCTTGTCGTTTCATCGTGACTATGGACAAGAGGATGATATCATCCAAGACACCAGAGAAGCTCCCTGGTCGTCCAATGTGCTACAGAATGTCCCGTCTTTGGTCTAAACCCCACAAACATTCACTTACAAAACACACAGTCACTTGGCTTTATAGAATATCCTGCAAATCGCTTTTGATACATCCTCCTGACATAAATCAGGCCGAAACCTTAGGCAAGTTTCCTTACTCCAAAAGTCTCTGTTTACCTAGCAGTAAGTAGGAACCCAGTTATTGGCCGATTGGAGGATTGCTTTTCCGGGGGAAATAATCCCTTAAAAAAAAATTGTTTGGTCATTTAATCCACAAATGTTTGTGGACACTGCTGTGCGCAATTGGCTGCCACATTTTCCCCACAAAATATACTTTACAGTATATTCTGTGAAGTACTTTGAGACATCTCAACATAATAAGGTGCTATATCATATGCAAGGATTATTATTAAAGAAGCTATGCTAAGTGCAAGGATTATTATTATTAACCTCAGATCTAGAAGGGAGATTATCACAGACTAAGCCAAATTGACTTTAAACAATCAGGGAAGGAAAACACTTTTTTGTTTAAAATAAGATAATTATTTTAAAATGGCCTGTTTTAACAGCGTAGGAACCTATCAGGGTATCATGAGGACATAGAGATTCAGTGGAGAAATAGGAGTCCGGTCTAGCCGTTTAAGATAGGAAAAGGGCAGGGAAGCATTATATTATACCTACTGTAATTCAATCTTCCAGTAACTATATTACTTGATCAAGTTGCAACTTGACCTTTTCACAATATTGTATCTTGCACAGGGGTGAAGGGATCTGAATCTTATCGGGCTCTTACTATTTACAAATGCTTTCATAGAATCATGGGCAGAAGGCCAATTCAGTGCTATATGCTAATGCGAGCTACTCCACTGGAGCTAAAATAATAATAATAATAATCATAAGTGCATTTGACATAACAACAACAACTTGGATTTATATAGCGCCCTCCACGCCAGACACCGTCTCAGAGCACTTCACAGTAATGGATCCCGGGGCTGAGCCAGGGGGAAGGGGAGGAAGGTGACCAAAGGCCTGGTCGAAAAGAAAGGTCTTCAGCCGACACCTGAAAATAGGAAGAGAATGGGTGAGAAGGGAGTGAGGAAGGGAGTTTCAGAGCCTCGGGATGTAGTGGCTGAAGGCACGGCCGCTGATAGTGGAGCGGAGGATTGGGGGACAAGGAGGAGGCCAGACCCGGTGGAGTGAAGGTAATGAGTACTGTTGTGAGGAGACAGATCAGAGAGGTCGGGCGGTGCAGAGGAGTGCAGGGATTTGAAGACAAGAGTGAGGATCTTGAAGTCGATCCTGTCTGGGACAGGCAGTCAGTGCAGTCTGGCAAGGACTGGGGTAATCAGGGAGCGGAGTTTGGTGCGGGTAAAAATGCGGGTGGCAGAGTTTATATAGCGCTTTATCACATCAAAACACCTCAAAGAATTCCTGAGATTTTGGTTAAATCTAGTGACTGAGTATTTGTAGGTGAAAACATCAATTCATTTTGCTCAGAGCAATGCCCCACACAAAAAAACAAAGTAAATGATCTTTTTCTCTGGAGGACACCAGGAGAAACTCCCTTGTCGTTTTTGAACAGTAGCGGAGACTGAGCCTGAGCCAGGGGCAGAGGGAGGGGGGAAGGTGACCGTAAGCACCATCAAAAAGAAAGGTCTTTAGGCGGGATTTGAAAGTGGGGAGGGAGGGGGCAAAGCGGAGGGATTGAGGGAGAGAGTAAGGAAGGAAGCATAGTGGAGACTGTTGAATATTATGGAGTTTCTCTTCAGTGACTTTGGGGTTAAAGAGTGGAGCTTTCCGCTGGGAGGCAGAGAGGATGGGGAAACGTTCATTGCAGAGTAGGTGCGGACAACGGAGGGGTGGGAATGATAGGACTGGATGACGCAGGCCTTTTTCCGTGCTTGCTTATGTCCAAACATGAAGCCAGCAGAGTTGAGGGACGTGAATCCTGCATCACTCTGCAAACTCCCATCCATTAAGGCTTTTAATGTAAACCACAGTTTACAAACCTCCAGGACCAAGATAAGGATTAGCAACTACATTTTGTGTGTGTGTGGGTGTGTGGCGGGCACTGCTTATCAACTCGCAGCATGTCTACTCTTCAATCTAGAGAGCCAGTGTAATCTTGCTGCTTTGTTGTGCTCACAGCTGTTTGAAACCAGCATCGACGGAGAAGCAGGAAGAGGCTGATAAAAAAAACACATAACAAAGTGCATCACCAGAAGGACACTTGCTAAATACGTACCCGTCAATCAAACCCAAGCAACAGAGATTTGTGCAGAACACTGGGTTCAAATCCATTTTAAAGAGATCTTACAGACGACTCATTGGGCGGGACATGAAACAGCTTTTGAAAAAAAAATCTCCATACCCACTGAATGAATTAACATTTTCTTGCTCCTCTTCAGCACTTTTTGTGTTTGAGGAAAGATGAAAGCCTTCTCGGTGATACAGAGCACTAAATACATGGTACGCACATCTTTAAAGACTGCTGTGCGTTCGGTTTCTTCCGAGCAACCCCTTCAGTCGCTGAACATCAGGACACATAGACACAGGAGAAGCTGCGAGGAAGGAAGGATCCTGGAGATGTAGGGATAGGATAGTTGGATGTTATTGAGTTTTTCATCAGTGACTTTGGGGTTAAAGAGTCTTTTTATTCCCGCAGCAAACAGAGCGATGCTGTGGCCGTTTGTGGGAGTGAACTGCTGCCCTCAAACACGCACACACACGCACACACAATCGCTGCACTTTATAGCAAATTCTGTGAAGCTCTTTGAGGCATCCTCCTGGTGTGACAGGTGCTGTATCAAATGCAATAGATGTTATTGCCCATTATATTTCCTATAAGAATCTGGTGAAACCTCAAACTGATCTGTGGAATTATTTGCGTGCAGTTTCCCTCACGGATGACATGGGTGATATCATCACTGGAGCCATCCTTCATCCAACAGGTCAGAGACAGTAACTGGGAGTTAGAGGAGAAAATGGCCACCAATTTTCTTAGATGCTGCTGTCACACACTAATTAATGCTCAACCCCTGGGTGGATTGTCTTAAAGAGCAATATACACAGTATACACTGGTTCCCCCATGCAAATGCTTCTGTCCAATTCCCATTGCGTTCATACCTTGCACCAGATTATTGGATATACCAGGCGCTCAAACAGCAGCCTAATCAGCCTTGGTCGGTTGTTTATAATAATAATAATAATCCTTGCATTTGATATAGCGCTTTTCATGTTTTCGAGATGTCTCAAAGCGCTTCACAGAATATGCTGCAAAGTGAATTGACTGTATATTTCTGGGCGAAACGCAACAGCCAATTGCGCACAGCAGTGTCCCACAAACAGTCTTGGATTGACGTTACCAATTTTATTATTGTTTTTTTTTCTTGAGGGATTATTATCAGGCGTGTGGAATAAGGAAACTTGCCCATGGTTTCGCCCTGGCGGGAATCAAACCCAGATCTCTCGCTTGCGAGGCGAGTGCTCTAACCACTGAACTACAGGAGTCCACAAGTCTGAACAAAGCTGCCCAAAGTGACTGAGGCCACAGCATTAAAGGAACTGTTCATTGGAGGAAAGAATGGGAGGTCCTCAATCAATGGTTGACCGACCCGGTGGATTGGCCTCTTAGTTTGAGCCGCAAGTTGTTGCATTGATGAAATTGACCGACTGCCAACAGGATGCTCATCTAACCACAGGCAAATCTTCTGTCCAATTTTAAATGTCAATCGAATGGGTTAACATTTAAGCATTTAACAGTGTAGATCATAAGGCTAAGACCATGCAAAGCTTAAGGCTAAAACAACCTCAATTTTTAGAGCTCCGGAGTTAACAGGAGGAAAGAAACTGAAGGTAAAGTTCAAACCAAAGCCTTTGAGAAGACGTACGAAAAGGATGAATTTCTTTACAGAACTGTGATCCCAGATTACTCTCCTCTGCGGGATGCTGATGCCTTTGGATTGGTATGAAGGTTATAAAGAGAAAACGAGTCTTTGCTTGAGAGAAAATGGAGGAGGCGCTGGACAAGAAAACTGCAGTCTTTATGATCATTTGCTAAAGTATCCCCCAATGCCCGCCCTCCCCCACGCACACAAACACACGCACACACACACACACACACACACACCAAACAGCTGGGTAGCATTTGTTACTTGACATTTTAAAAGGAAAGGTTGCTCATTACTAATGTATTAAGATAATTATAGTATTACGTGTCAAAAGGCTGAAAAGGTATAATTAGAATCTTTTTAATTTGTGAATAAAGTTGCATTTAGTTCAAAAACAGAAAGACAACAATAGTTTTGAAATGTTGTAGTCACCTCGCGACAGGATTGATTAGATTATAAGAGCTCAACGTGAGCACTTTTTATACAAGACGTTTTGGAAAGCACAAGGCTGTCTTCGATTGTATTCTACTGCCTCCAGCCTGCTGGGAAAGGCTACTGTCTGCTACACTTAATAAGGAAAAAATATACGCTGAAACATACAAATTCTACCTGGTATATACACTGTCCAATCCATAAACTTCCACGAGAAACCCAGAAGCTTCACTTCAATTCTAAGTCACAGTAAATCATGTTTATGTGAGATAATAATATAATAATAATAATCCTGGCGCCTTAGCACAAGTTGAGACATCTCAAAGCGCTTCACAGGATATACTGTAAAGTGAATTGACTGTGTATTTTGTGGGCGAAATGTAGGAACCAACTCTGTACAGCTGTGGATTGAGTTACCAAGTAAATTTTTTTTTTTGAAGGGATTATTACCCTTGGAAAGCAAATCGCCAACCAGGTTCCTACTTACTCCTAGGTAAACAGAAGCATGTGGAGTAAGGAAGCTTGCCTAAGGTTTCGCCCTGTCTGGGAATCAAACCTGGGTCCCTTCGCTTGCAAGGGGAGTGCTCTAACCAATACTCTATAGGACTCCACCTATGCTCGATGTGTATACATTCTACTTGATATGTCCACTGTCCACTCCATAAACATACATGAAAAACCCAGAATCTTGCATGTCAATTCTAAATACAATACAAATACAAGACAAAATTACATTTGTTGGGCAAGTTTCCTCACTCCACACGCCTCTGTTTATATTGGCGAAATTGCATACAGCAGTGTCCCACAAACAGTCGTGGATTGAGTGACCAAATTATTATTATTTTTTAAAGTTTAGTTCTGTTTTGAAAGGATTGTCTTCCCAGGAAAAGCGATCTGCCAATTGCCTAACAGTCGGGTTTCTACTTACTGCTAGGTAAACATGTGGAGTGAGAAAACTTGCCCAACGTTTTTCCCCCGCCCAGGTCCAATCAAACCCAGGTCCTCTCACTTGCGAGGCCAGTACTCTCACCACTAGAGCATAGATACCTCCACCTCCCAAGCAAAATGAAGTTGCTATGCCAAGGCTATATTTAACAGATTATGAATAATAACAATCCTTGCATTTTACTTAGCGTCTTTTATTTCGAGAGGACGTCTCAAAACACTTCACAGAACATACTGTAAAGTGAATTGACTTTAAATTTTATGGACTGTAAACAAATAATCACAGCTACTCGCACCAGCAAGGTCCCACAAGGGTTTATAACCTGGAGGATTATTTAGCATGATATTTTCAGATTTTACTGGCAGTGACTGAGTGTGTTCCAGACAGGTGGGCAAGAGTAGATGGAGATTTGCAGCCCTCTACTGGAGACTGCAGCTGTACGTCCAGCAGGATACACCCGGCAGTCAAGCGAATAATTCCATGTAAAAAAATCCTACCATATAGAACAGGGAAATGCTATTTTTCATCACCCGACAATAACAACAAAAACAATAATAATCCTTGCATTTGGTAAAGCGCCTTTCACATCAGGAGGAAGTCCCATAGCTCTTCACAGGATATACTGTGCAGTGTAGTGACTGTGTAGTTGTGGGCGAACGCGACAGCCAATTTGCACGCAGCAATGATCCACAAACAGCCATAAAGTGAATGACCAATTTTATTTGGGGGCGTTGTTGGCCAGGACACCGGGAGAAACTCCTTTCTTTTTTCAAATAGTGTGGTGGGATCTTTCAGGTTCACCTGAACAGGTAGATGGGACCTCAGTTTAACGTCTCATCTGAAGGACAGCATGCTGGACCATGCAACACTCTGCAATGGAAAGCCAGCCTAGACTATGTGAGTTCAGCGAAGATTCAATCTGCCAAACTACAAGCAAAGCAGTGAGATTCCTGCCTGATCAGGAATGTTCATTCTTTGTCACAGACAAACATGGAAATTAAACACCAAAGTGCCAACATAAAAATTCTGTCGCACCATCAACTTGTACTTTCAATGCTATCAATGGAAAGCTGTGCGGCTTCAGCTGATTAAACTCCATCGCTACCTGAACTCATGCTCTGGGATCCCCAAGCCGTGCCTCTTGCCAACCTGAACCTAATACTCACTGACATTAGGTCAACAGGGTGTGTCCCTCCAGGGAGAGAGTGAGCATCCCATTCCAAACACAGGATCATGTTCATGTGTAGATGGTGTACATATGTAGAACTCTCAGGCTGGTTGGAATATTCTAAAGCACGGTGATGAGTTACTGTACGTCTCACAGACACAAAAAAAATTGTGGGGAAACATCCCGAAGCGCAATCCTGGGACAGGGCGATTCACTGAACAAGGCAGCAGGAAAGTGACTGAAAGCACATGCAGTAAGAGAAAACTGAGCGAGAGGCCGAGGGATTTCGGGAGAGATCGGGGATCTGGGCTGTTGGGAAGAATTATTTCAGCTCATGCAAACTTACTCCAGAAGCCACCTCTCAAACGGTTTTAAACTCACAGTGGAAATAGTGCATATTGACCCAATATGATGTTGAACTCTCCGTCTCACAGCTCAATAGGCTCACTGGTTTCATCGCCCTGATTTAACTCACAAATATTTGGTGATAAAAGTTACCGTTTTTATGGAGCTTCTGGATTTCTCTTTCCACACACTGGTGCTCAACTCCAGCGTACAATGGATGGGTAAACTTCGTTCATAGGATCCCAGGATAAATAACCTTTAAATTAAAAAAAAGCAGTGGTATGATTAGGTTAAACGGCTAGGACATAATTAGATATACACAACATTCTGATCATAACATTGACTACGATGGGGCTGGAAAGATGGGCCGAGAAAATTAGACCCTATTTCCTTCACTACTGCACCAAAGAAATTGTTTGTTTCAGACTAGAGTCTTTGGATTTTCAAAGTCTTTGCCAATCCTTTCACAGAGGCTCATGATTCTGGTACAGACAAGTCAAGAGGTCGTCTTAAAGCGCTTCATAGGATATACTGTAAAGTGGTGTGACTGTGTATTTTGTACGTGCAGCGTGCAGCAATATTCCCCCACAAACAGCGGTGGAGTGACTGATCAATTGTATTCGGGCGATTGTTGTAGGCCACAGGGAGAAACTCCTTTCTCTTTTCGGTTAGTGCCACAGGATCTTTAATGTCCACCAAAATAGGCAGATGGGTCCTCAGTCTACAACAACTTGCATTTATATATAACGCCCGTCACACAGAGTCATGTCCCAGAGTTTTTTTTCCCCATCCCCCAGAGGATCGATTTCAAGATCCTCATCCTCACCTATAAGGCCATTCACAGCCTTGCTCCCTCCTACCTTTCTGACCTACTATCCCCCTACCTACCTGCCCGTACTCTCCGTTCCTCTGGCTCCGGTCTGCTCCACATCCCCCACCCCAACCGCCCTACCATCGGTGGCCGGGCCTTCAGCCTCTCAGCCCCGAACTGGACAGCTCTGGAACTCCATCCCCCAGTGCCTTCGCCGCCTCCTCCCTTTCCTCCTTCAAGGCCGGTCTCAAGACCTTTCTCTTTGACCGTGCCTTCAGCTCCCCTCTCCACTCTCTACCCCCTCCTCGCTCCCTCCCCTCACCCTGACCATTTCCCCCCTGCTCGGGTCCTGACCCAACTGTACAGCTGTACAGCGCCTTGGGACGTCCTCCCGACGTGAAAGGCGCTCTATAAATGGAATCTTGTTGTTGTTGTTGTTTAACTTCTCACTCAGAAAGGATGACACCTTCAACAATGCAGCACACTCCCAATACTGCATGCAGTGTTAGCCTCGACAAGTTCAAAGTCCCCACATAGGGCTTGAGCCCACAACCATCTGACTCAGAAGGGGGAAGTGCCACTGATTGAACCAGACTGAAACCTGGCAAAGTGTAATATACTGCAAATATACTGTAAAGTGAATTGACGTGTATCTTTTGTGGCCGAAACGTGGCAGCCAATTGCGGAGCACTGCAGTGTCATGACAAACAGTCGTGGATTGAGCGATCAAATTATGATTGATTTATTTTCTGGAAGGGATTATTACCCTCGGAAAAGTGATCTGCCAATCGATTGACAACCGGGTTCCTACCTGCTGCTAGGTAAACAGATGCAGTTTCCTTCAGATGAGACGTAAGGAAACTTGCCCAACGTTTCACCCTGCCCGGAAATCGAACCCAGGTCCTCAACAACAACAACAACAAGATTCCATTTATAAAGCGCCTTTCACGTCAGGAGGACGTCCCAAGGCGCTGCACAGTTGGGTCATGACCCGAGCAGGGGGGAAATGGTCAGGGTAAGGGGAGGGAAGGGAGGGAGCGAGGAGGGGGAAGAGAGTCGAGAGGGGAGCTGAAGGCTCGGTCAAAGAGAAAGGTTTTGAGACCGGCCTTGAAGGAGGAAAGGGAGGAAGCGGCGAAGGCACTGGGGGATGGAGTTCCAGAGCCTCGGGGCTGAGAGGCTGAAGGCCCGACCACCGATGGTAGGGCGATTGGGGCGGGGGACGTGGAGCAGACCGGAGCCAGAGGAACGGAGGGTACGGGCAGGTAGGTAGGGGGATAGTAGGTCGGAGAGGTAGGAGGGAGCAAGGCCGTGAATGGCCTTGTAGGTGAGGATGAGGATCTTGAAATCAATCCTCTGGGGGATGGGGAGCCAGTGGAGGCGAGCGAGGGTGGGAGTGATGTGGTCCCGAAGCCTGGTGCGGGACTCACGCTTGCGAGGTGAGTGCTCCAATTCTAAGCTAAAGGACTCCACTCCAATAACATTTGAAAGGGAAAGTTATTTTAGATGTCTCTATTCACCAGACACCTGAGGCACATAAATCTGACGTGTGTTCCAACCTCACTGCAGTCACCAAAATGCCAGGCCTCTGCTGTCCTCTAGTGAGCACAAATCAAAGCTGCAGCTCCTTTTTCTAGCAAATTTATACTGTACTACTTAACAACCAAGATAGATTCCTGCTTAATGGCAAATGCTTTGGGAGATTTTATTTCGGGATATACATTATACGCATCCTTTATAAAGCCCTCAATGTCATTGGAGTAAAATAGTACTCAGGGAATATATCGCTATTGTTGAAATTCGCACAGTACACAGTACCCTGTACCCTCCTTCGAAGTTTCGACGACCAGAACTGTATGCAATACTCCAGGTGCAGCTTGACCATAGCTCAGTATAGGTTGAGTATGATATCTGGGAATTTAAACTCAACTGATTTGGCAATATAGCCCAGCATCCTGTGTGTCTTGTTTATTGCTGCCTCATACTGTTTTGACATGGTGAGCAATGAGTCAATCAACGCCCATAGATTTCTTCCAACTTTCTCCTTGGTAAGTTCTCCACCCATTTAGTACATTCACTTCATATTTCTACTTCCTATATCCAGTACCTTCCTATACCTAGTACCTTATCTGTATTATCTGACTCTGGCCTCCTGTTTGTCCCTCGTCCCATCTGCTCTACCATCTGTGGCTGTGCCTTCGAAACTACGCCCCAAAACTCTTGAACTCTCTCCCTCAATCCCTCCACCTTGCCCCCTCCCTCCCCACCTTTAAATCTCAGCTAAAGAATTTCCTTTTCGATCGTGCTTACGGTCACCTCCCCCTTCACTCGTTGTCAGACTCCGTCAGTGTCAAGAACTCAGGGACACGTGAAGGGTGTTATATAAATGCAAGTTGTTGTTGTTGTTATCAAACTTAATTTACCAGTTATTAGAAAATGTGCATATCTGATCACGCTCTCTCTTTGCAATACCATTGTAGCCTCCTCTGATTCCAAAGTCCCCCTCCCATACAAACACACGCACTCCAAATTGGTGTCATCTGCAAATTTGGATGCAGTGACGTACAAGATTTCACAGTGGAAATGAGGGAACACAACTAGACTGAAATGTCAACCAAGACTGTGAGCTTAAAGGGCCGAGGTGGGGTTTGTCTGACTCCGAGATGTGAGAACCAGCAAGGCTCTCTGTCCCTTGTCTTAAACTTTAAAGCTATATGGTCTGATAGCTGAGACTGGGTGAGTGTTGGGCACCTACCTGCTACATTCCACCACCGTGACTTTCAGACGTCCTTCAACTAGGCTCGAGTCTTGGGCATAAAGTTCACAGTTCGCTGAGCCAGCTGTTGGAAGCACCTGGAATGGAAAGAACGGTTTGTACCTGAAGGAGAGTCAAAAGAAAAAAAATAGAAGTTAGCTTAGAAGCAACAGTATTAATACAAGTAAAAATATATAGCTCCCAGATAACGCTGCATAACATGGCTCTGAGTTTCAGCACAAATTAAATGACTGGGTGCACTGCAGATTGTTAGAGAGGGATTAAAGTCAGGCGGGGGTGGGGGAGGAGAAAAAGAGTATTTTTTTGTTCAAAATGTCTCTCCCAGAAATAATTCCCTGTAAATCTACTTAAGAGATGCAGCTCTGATGACCTGAAAGGTAGCCAGCCAAGGATCAGGCTCCGATCAGTAAGCAGATTAATAGTAGACAACGCTGGAAGTCTACAGTCTACGAGTCAGTCAGCCTCTGAGAGGAGCCCTCAATAAACAGAAGGCAAAATAATAATAATAATCCTTGCATTTGATATAGCGCCTTATGATGTCTTCGAGACGACTCAAAGCGCTTCACAGAATATACTATAAAGTGTAGTGACTGTGTGTTTTGTGGGCGAAACACAGGCCAATTGCGCACAGAAATACTGCAGATTCTGGAAATCTGAAATAAAAACAGAAGTCGCTGGGAACAAGAGGCATCTATGCAGAGAGAATGCTGCCTGACCTGCTGCGTGTTCCCAGCAGTGGGTCTATGGCTCTCACTGAACACGCAACCTGGACTGAATGTCCAAAATGTGGGGCAGTCCAACCAGATGATGGGAGTGGACAGAGGCTAATGACCAGAAGATCGCTGGTTCGAATCCTGGTCCATCCTACCTTTGCTGGTCAGGGCCAGGGTCAATTAGTGCAAGCTAAATTAGGGAGGGTGAAACAAGCCAGGGTTCCTGCTCCTAAACCCTCTACAGTTCATGTGCATGAATTCAAGCTCTGAAGTGACGTCCTATACAGTCAAGTGGCCTGACAGACACTTATTGCCAAGCCTGAACAAAGGTTCTCTTCGGGTGGGGTACTCTGCAGAGGGCAACCAGCATGCAGGAAACAGCACCCCATTAACGGGGAGACAGTCCAGAGGGACCAGGGCGGAAAAAAAAATTGGGCACACTAAATCAGCAAGAGGAATATTCAAACTGCTATCAGATCATGAGGAGGCCTCAAGCTCATGGTGATGGAAGGCAATTTCAGGATAAACAACAACAACAACAAATTATACTAGTACGGGTCCCTTCACGTTGGAAAGACGTCCCAGGGCGCTGGACAATCAGGGGTTTGGGACACGAACGGGGAGTTGGGCTCAGGAGCGGTGGAGGGCAGGGTGGGATGGGTGGGTGGCCGAAGGCACGGTAAAAAAGAGGAAGGTCTTTAGACAGGACTTGAAGGAGGCACGAGAGGGAGTGAGGTGGAGCAATTGCCGGGTAGAATTCCAGAGGGTGGCGGCAGAGATGCTGAATACCCAACCGCCAATGGTGGGACGGGATGTGTGGGAGACCTGGAATAGGCCAGTTTCCGCCAAGCGAAGAGAGTGGACAGGCTGGTTTGGGGTTAGGAGGCCAGAGAGGTAGGGGGGAGCAATGCCATGGAGGGATTTTAAGGTGAGAACAAGGGTTTGGAACTCAATCCTCTGAGGAATGGGGAGGAAGTGAAGCCGGACAAGGATGGGGGTGATCGGTTTCCACAGCCTGTTGCGGGGGAGAACGCGAGCTGCAGTTATAATACAATAATATTCCTTGCATTTGATATAACACCTTATCACGTCTTCTAGACATCTCAAGACACTTCACAGAATATACTGTAAAGTGAATTGACTGTATATTTGCGGGCGAAATGCGGCAGTCAACTGCGCACAGCAGCGTCCCACAAACAGTCGCGGATTGAGTGATCAAATTCTTATTGTTTTTTTTCTCTTGAGAGATTATCAGGCATGTGGAGTAAGGAAACTTGCCCAAGGTTTCGCCCTGCCGGGAATCGAACTCAGGTCCCTCGCTCTCACCACTGAGCTACAGAACTCCAGTTCTGAATAACCTGCAATTTGTGGAGCGAAAAGTTGGGAAAATATGAACAGGTTACTGGGGAGAACGGTTGAGGCCAGGATTGCTGCAGCCATTTAGGAAAGTGTTTGTAATGGGAGGACGGTAAGTTGGGTATTGTGAAAAGACGTGGAAATCTCTTTATAGAATGAGATGAATTGGAAATATCATTACAGGTGACAAAAGCAGCAATTGATTTGCACCATCAATACTTACACAAACTCAACACAAGACATATTTTAAAGTGTAGGAGGTAATAGAGTTGAACACATTCACACTGATGAAACTAAATGAGTCCATGGCACAACTCAAACTAAATATATTTAACACTTTTTGTCTCAAACTGAACCTATTATCCATTTGATACTAATTGGAATGGAGGCTTGGGATAAGAGAGCTACATAAACATTGGTTTCTAATGTATTAATGTAGGGAAGTCCTGCAAAGGGCCATATTCTGGAGCTTTGAGCTCGCGTAGTCTATATGACTGTCTTTCCAATTCTGTGTTGAGGGAGCATTGTATTGTCAGAGATGTCGTCTTTTAGAGGAGACGTGAAACCAAAATTTCTCCACCTGTTCAGGTGGCTGTGGAGTCCTGTAGCTCAGTAGTCAAAACACTCGCTTGGTAAGCGAGGCAACCCAGGTTCGATTCCCAGACAGGGCAAAATGTTGGGCAAATTTCCTTACTCCACACTGCTCTGATTACCTAGCAGTGAGTAGAAACCTAGTTGTTAGCTGAATGGTGGATCGCTTTTCCAGGGCTAATAATCCCTTTAAAAAAAGTCACTCAATCCACGACTGTTTGTGGGACACTGCTGCGCGCAATTGGCTGCCGTGTTCACCCACAAAATATACAGTCAATTCACTTCACAGTAGTCTGTGAAGCGCTTTGAGATATCTCGAAGTCTTGATAAGGCGCTAGACCAAATGCAAGGATTATTATTATATTAAAGGTCCCATTGTATCACTCAAAAAGAAAGTTCCTACCGGTTTCCTGGCCACCAACTCCCAGACACAATTGGGAAGGGAAAAAGGGTAACCTTGGGACTGATTCAATGATACTGCTGTAACCAGAGACACAGGTGGGTGGGGGAAGGTTTCATACAATAATGAACATTAAAATACTGCATTGCATAGTACAAGATGCAAATGTGTTTTATATTTCAAAGTTGAGCACAATTATTTGACGATGCCTCAATGCTAGAGAAAATGACATTTGTATAGGGCCTTTCATGTCGGAAACGACGTTCCCCACTGGGGCACAGCCCTAGGTGGGCCTAGGTCCAATTAGCACCAGACCCACGCACCCTCTACGGCCAACAAAGAAGCCTTGGCTATGTCAAAGGCACGAGCTCAAAATGCCCTCTCCTTCGCCCTACCCCATGTAGGGGTATGTGCATGTACAGCTCACCCACACTTGACACACATACACAGCACCCGCCATGTTTGTGGCTGTGAGGGCGTGCGCTCGCCATCTCCGCAGGTGTAGTTAATCCACACAAAGCAGGCTAGTATCAACGGCAGCACCCTCTCCTTCCTCCATCGGTCATTGCCCGTCCGCCATAAATTGGTGGCCACCCAAATTTCCATTCCTACTTATGCCACTGTGCCCCAAACTTTATTGATTCGCTGCAAAAATACAGTGGCTTCATTTTACAGTGCACCTCTAAAGGGCACTGAAACATCCGGTATCAAAGAGGCACTGCATCAAATGCAACAGATGACAATTATTCATTCCCTCTGTATTTCCGGGTTTGGTTCCCACGTTCTACCACTAGATGTCATTTCAACCTTTGGCAATCCTTTCAATTCCAGTACCACAGATACCTTTGCTCTATTGTCAAGAATAATAATGCCTTGGAAGGAAAATTTTTAATTAGTTTAATTTAAACCAGTAGCAGATATTTATGTCAACTGGTATAGGCTCTCATATGCTCCAAGTGGGTTTGAATTGAAAGATTTTTTTTTAAAAAAAAGAAAAAAAGCAATATGAAAATTCCTTTTTCAATTTGCGGAGAAAAATAAATTGATTCTTTTTAAAAAAAAGTCCAGGACCAAGTATTCTCCAAGAACCAGAATGGGACACAGTGGAAATCCTATTCTGTTACTGAAATTTCAGCAAAATCTTAAACCGCCTCACAGAATATACTGCAAAGTGAATAGACTGTATTTTGTGGCCGAAATGCAGCAGCCAATTGCGCACATCGGTATCCCACAAACAGTTAGGGATTGAAGTGACCAATTTTTTTTTGAAGGAATCATTACCCTCGGAAAAGTGATCCACCAATCGACTAACAACTGTTCACTGCTAGGTAAACAGAGGGTGTGGAGTAAGGTAACTTGCCCAACATTTCGCCCTGCCAAGGAATTGAACCCGGATCTCTCACTTGCGAGGCGAGTGATCTAACCACTGAGCTACAGGACTCCACCAAATAGCATGTCGTGGGATTAATCCCACTTGCTTCCTGTTCTGTTGAACCTGCAAGCCATGGCTCCGGTGTAGGGTGGTTCAAGTTGAACTAGCCACAGGAAGCTTGCCGGTGTTAGCAACAGAAAGTTGTGAGGTTTTACCCTTCTATTCTGGCTTCATTTAGCCTCAACGCATCGAGTTGAACACTCTCCTTCTGTCCCTCCGCATTCCCCCCTTCCTTCCCCATCTTCAGGTCGCACTTGAAGACCTTCCTATTTGACCGTGCCTACGGTCACCTCCCCCTCCCCCCGGCTCAGCGTTGTGTTCCGTCACTGTCAAGTGCTCTGGGCCACTGCCTGTGTGAGGGGCACTATATAAATTCAAGTTGTTGTTGTTGAGTTAGACAGGAAAAATAGACGGCTCGAGCTTCGAGTGGGAACCTCAAGCTTACTCCATTTACTATGAGATCACGATTCACGCTGGGGGTAAATCATCACATTTAGTCAATGGTACAATAAGGGCTGATTCCCAGAGGCTGGTCTTACTGACAAGCTAAGCAGCGATCAACAGCTCCTGCCAGTTTAATAATACGAAGTCACGTTTGAAGAACAGAAACTCCAGGCTTCTCCTGAAGGCTCGATGAGGAAAGATTATTTTTATAATTTTTTTATTATTACTAACTCTTCAGAGGCTTGGAATCCACATTGTTTTAGCCTTAGAAATGCTGTCTTAAAATTCAAGGTCATGTAGAGTTTCGAGGGTTTTGGGGGAAAATAACTTAAATTCAGTCTTAATTTGAAAGCAACAATAACAACTTGCATTTATAAAGCACCATTCATGCGGGGTAGCATCCTGGAAGCAGAGGGAATGAAGACAAGGATAAGTGCTTTGTGGGGATAGGGGTGGAGGCAGACGACATGTTGGAGGTGAAGGAAACAGTCTTGGATCTTGGGTCTGGATGAGAGAGAGAAAGTAAAACAGTCTACATTTTGATGATCTCCCAAAGGAAATGTCACCAACACCAATAGGAGGCAATAAGATCATGTCGATCCAAGAGCAAGAGTAAGAACTGCTGAGTATTCGTAATCTGATGCTGTACATAGCGAAATTTTGCTGGTTTCAATCTGAAGCCGAGGCCAATTTAACTTCATCGATCAAAACACCTGAATGCTGACGCTGACCACTTGCCAGGCTTGGTTTCCCCTTCAGATATGGGTCTCCTACACACACACACACACACACACACCCCGTTTCCAAGCCAAGCTACCGAAACAGCGACAGACTGTGCTTTCCTAATAACAATAATCCTTGCATTTGATATAGTACTTCATCACGTCTTCCAGACGTCTCAAAGCGCTTTACAGAATATACTGTAACTGAATTGACTGTATGTTTTGTGGGCAAAACGCGGCAGCCAATTGCGCACAGCAGTGTCCACAAACAGTCGTGGACTGAGTGACAAATTATTATTATTATCTTTTTTAAGGGATTATTATCCCCGGAAAAGTAAATTCACCAATCGACTAACAACCAGGTTCCTATTTACTGCTAGGTAAACAGAGGTGTGTGGAGTAAGGGAAATAGCTGAATAGCTCTAGGTTTTACAGCACATGTGAAAAGAATTGTGCTGTGCTGTGCTGTGCAGCATACAAGACCACTGCAGAATTAAGACTCACCAGAATGAACCCAGGATTGCAGGGTCTTAAGCGCTTTGGGACGTCCTCCCGATGTGAAAAGCGCTATATCAAATGCAAGGATTATTATTATTATAATAATACTACTAACAACCCTTACGTTGTGTGAAACACTTTGAGGCGATCTTTGAGGTGAAAGGAGCTTTATCAAATACGAGGACGATTATTATAATTATCATAATCTTTTTTTACAAACTTGTTACTTAGTTGCACAAAGTTGCAACCCAGTATTCTACTCCACTCAATCCCCACGCCGGCTTTTGCTTCTGCTCCACAGAGAATAATAATAATAATAAAATAAATAAATAGCAAAACATTTCCAAGCGCTTCACGAATTGCTGAAAAGTGCAGAGACCTCAAGCACGGGTAAAGGCTGCAGCCAATTTGCACGCAGCAAGGTCCCACTCACAGTCACTTGATGAGTGAACAATCCGCTTGATGGCCCAATACATAGAAACAAAAAGAATCTGCATTTTTCATTGGTTTTGTCTCAGAATAGAAGCCACAACTAGTTACTGGACGCCTCAATGAAACCCTGTGAAGCACCTTGAGACGTTTTGATGGCGTGACAAGACGTGGTATCAAATGCAAATATTATTATTGTTATTAACAACAACAACTATTGCCAAGTCTAGGATTCAAGATATAATTGAAGTCTCTATTTTGCGAGGGTTTTAGCTTCAATACAGTTGATTTTCATATTCCTGTAAGAATGTGGTCAAGGATCAAACTCAAACACGAGTCATTTGCACACGTGGTTGATCCTTGATTCATGGTTCTCAAACTGTCATCGTGCTTGAATTCTCGGTTTAATCCCAGTTGATCTGATTTTAAAGATGGCAGCTAAACTCTACAGGAGAGATCGCAAGGAGAGGGCCAGACGAAGAAGAGTTTTGACTTTTTTCATGCCATCTATCCAGAATCCTCTCTCATTTTCCCCATTAAGTCTTATGCAAGTCCAGTCCTGGTTGACCTGGTCTCCATCATATTTCCTGGTAGCCCGTTGCTGTTAATTACCTTCCATGGAAAGAAATACTTCCTGGTGACTGTCTTAAACTTGCCCTACACAACCCTAAGCTTGCACCCTTACCAAATCTGAAGTAATAATAATTACCACATGTTTGCATTCAATACAGCACCTTTCACTTGAGAGGTGGGAGGTGGGGGAGTGGGGGGTGGGGGGGTGAATGGACGGACGTCACAAAGCGCTTCACGGGATTTACTGTAACATGTGACTGTGTATTTTGTAGAAACCATTCTGGATTTACTTTCCCTATCCCTATCCCATTTAGCAAGATGATTTGCCTCGGAGTAGCGTAAAAGTACCCTTAAAATAGTTCCAAACCAAACTGATTTTAAAGATAGCTTTTTTTTTTAATCATGCTTATCGTATAAACACAGCTTGATTGTGGGTGCTTTAGTGCTGAATTTAATCAGAGTGGAAACAGCAGAAAACACAGCGGCGTACATGAGCCATTGGATCCCGCTCACTTGTGGGATTCCGCAACAGTCGGTCTGGCAAAGTGGGTCAGGCTGCAGGTGCTTAGGAAACCGCAGCTGTTCTATGTTGAGCCCTCAGGCAAGGGAGCAAGAGTAATATTTCTGTTTCAAATTAGGATCCTTTTTTTAAAAATAAAAATTGGTCGGATGAGAACGTCAGATTTGAGCTCAGAAGGTTCGACGGGGCTGTGTGAGCCCCACACAATGTCCGGGTTAAAACAAGCACCGTTCCTAAAAAGATCAGTAATAATAGTAATAATAATAATAATAATCCTTGCAAGTGATATTAGCACCTTATTCACATTGTCCAGATGTCTCAGAGTGCTTCACAGAATATACTGTAAAGTGAATTGGCTGTATATTTTGTGGGCCATCCCACAATCAGTCATGATTTGAGCGATTCGATTATTAGTGTTTTTATTTATTTTTATTTTTGGATGGGGTTATTACCCCCCTAGGAAAGCGATCCGCCAATCGACTAACAACAGGGTTCCTACTTAATGCTAGGTAAACAGAGGTGTATGGAGGAAGGAAACTTGCTTCAAGTTTCGCTCTGTCCTGGAATCGAACCCAGGTCCTCTCAATTGTGAGCGTGCTAACCAATACGTTACAGCATCGTAAAGAGAGGCTGAATGTATGCAGGGAACCCTACCCCTCAAACTGGGTTGCTTGCGGTGAAGCAAAGCACTGAGCAGCCTGTCTGGCTCATCGAAGAAACAGTGGAGGTGCAATCATGTCCTCCACTGCCTGAGTCAAAACTCAAGCGGACAAATGCACCAGTGCTTGGTACTGGATAGAGTTCCCTACCTTGCAGGCATCGGGAGAGATCAAGTTGAATAGTGATCTACAACTTCATTGAGTGTAGATCTCCAGGGAGAGCGGGCATTATGGAGTGGAGTCCCGTAGCTCAGTGGTTAGAGCGTTTGCCCCGCAAGTGAGAGACCTGAGTTTGATTCCCGGGCAGGGCAAAACGTTGGGCAAGTTTCCTTACTCCACACGCCTCTGTTTCCCTATTAGTAAGTGTTAGTAGATTGGGGGATCGCTTTTCCACAGGTAATTGGCTGCTGTGTTTCACCCACAAAATACACAGTCAATTCACTTTACCGTATATTCTGTGAAGCGCTTTGAGAAGTCTCAAAGCCGTGATAAGGCGCTGTATCAAATGCAGAGATTATTATTACTATGGATGTTCAGCAGGCCTGAGTTTGCAGAGCAGAGGGAACAGTTGGTGGGGAAAGCGGAGCTAAAGGAGACTATAGGGAGAGTGGAAGCTCACAACCTTCTGACCCATCAGCGAAAGTGCTGCCAACTTGTAATCCCGGGCTGGCAACCCCAGGACTTTGGTCTGTATCCTCTCTCTACTTGTCCATTTATAAAGAGTGAAAAAGAAATGAGTGGGCAATGAAGGAAATTCTTGTCGAACGCTCAGCAAAGCAGAGATCCGATGCTCTCAAACAACAGCTTGCAAAGGCCTCAGATTCCAGCTGAGCCTCATGGGTGTTGAACCGTCACATCTAAAACGCTGGCAAAGTAATTCTTACGCTACAATAATTAGCAGGCAGCTTTTATAAAATTACACTGCGGCATCCCTGTGATGGAGCAGCAGATTGCAGCGTAACCCACTTCATCAGGCTCCGTCTATCTTGCTCAGCTTTTTATCTAATTAATAGCAGCATGTCACGGACTGGGCTGTTTGGATGTAGAAAGCATATCAATGCAGCTATGCTCTAGCTGTTGCCTGAAGTCAAATAGCAATACAACACTGCTGTATTTCCTCATGACTCAGGTGATCTGTCTGGCTCAGTTGGGTAGCATTCTTGCCTCCGAGTCAGAAGGTTGAGGTTTCAAGCCCCACCTCGGGACTTTGAATTCCCCTAGTCCAGGCTGACGCTCCAGGGCAGTACCGTGGGAGCGAGGCATTGCCCTCACCACAGGCACAGGCTGTTCTGCGGCTGGCGTTTCGGTTTACGAGCCTTCGCGCAACTTCAACCTACAACAAGTTACGGCTCATCGACGGGTGCATTCCAACCAGGTCAACAGCATTCTGTCAAATCAATTACTGGATCCCTGCACAACAGGAATTCAGATCAGGCGTTTGATTTGACAACACAAGAGTAACCTTCCAACAGAGTAATCAGAGCAAAACTAAGGGCAAGGGGGAGTGGGGGGGAGGAGGAGAAACAGGGTGACCCTGTCGGTAATCACCTCACTAGTTCACGAATGAATAAAAATAAATTTGGTCACTTCAATCCACGACTGTTTGTGGGACGCTGCTGTGCGCAATTGGCTGCCACGTTTGGTCCCCGAAATACACAGTCACTACACTTTACAGTACATTCTGTGAAGTGCTTTGAGGCATCTCAAAAACATGGTAAGGCACTATATCAAAGGCAAGGATTATTATTATTAAGAATTTACTTATGACGCTGAGCTCCTATTTATTGGAACTGCTGTACACTTTTCACAGACCCATTCCACATGCGTCAGACACTCGGCTGCCCCTCGCCCCACCCAACCTCCCGAAAAATGAATCAATGATTTCAAACCATTGGTTAATGTCGCTGTAATTTTTCCCCTCTCTGAACTAAAAGCAACAGCAACACTTCCTCCTGATTTTTGTCAGAGGGCGGCTGAAAGAAAAGGATTGAGTTCATGCGTGCGTGAAAGGAGAGACTGCATTTATTCACCAGCTGGCAACTGCATTCTGTAACTTTCTTTCAATAAAAATATAATGTTCTATCTTTAAATAGTCCAATTAATCCTTTTAAGTCTCTATTATAACTGTGGGGCCAAGCGGAAACACGGCATCAGTTCCAAATAGAATATCTTGATCCCATTGAATAACGCCATTAAATGCGACGTAAGATATTCAAGCATGTGGTATCTCCATGTCACTAGGGTCACCGTCTGTTGGTTGGTCACAAGATGCAGTGGCGTGTTCAGTGTAGTTAATAGATGAGCCAACTCGGGCCATTCAGTACCATGTAGCAACTTAACAAAACCAATTGTATTAGTCCATTATAGCGTTCATACAGAATCAAATTACTATGGTATAGGGTTACAGAACAGTCTGCTTAGCACAATGAGCAGCATGTCAGTGCAAACCGATTCCACCTTCTCCTCCCAACTATGAAGACTGCACAACAGAAATACAGTAAACCGCACATAACTTGTATCAGTTGGGGCAATGCATTTAACATGACTTAGTAATAATAATCCTTTATGCAAAGTATGAGTTATGTCAAACTTGTACAGAGTACATATATACTTGGGCATATGTATAACTTAGGCAATTATACGATTTATACAGATCAGACTTATGCGAGTTTTACTGAATTGAGGGGAAATATCCTTTATGTTATTATCAGATTGCCTACTGCAAACCCCCCTCCTCTTTTAACAAAATGTAAATACTTTTGTCCTAAAAGTTTCCTAGAAATCTCTTTCTCACAATATCTTAAGGAAACCGTATGATATCGTAAATTAGGAGGCTGTACGATAGAGTAAGTCTTGTAAGGAGGCTGTACTGCAGACACAAACCACCACCACCGAACCCACAAGCAGACACTTTCATACCATCACCAAAGGTGAACCAATTATCATTTGCTGTTTGTTTTGGTCAGCCAGGTGTCTGAACTTCCTGGTGAGCAGCAGAACTTTGTGAAATGCGTGAAAACATCACCGCTATCCTCCTGTCCATGGCTCGCACACACAGCCCTACCCGCTGAGCGAGGGTTCCACCGATTGGAAAGTACATGAGAGCAGAAAAGATATCAGTGCCTTGGGACGTTCTCCGGACACATTCAACAACTACAACAACGCGCATTTCACAGGATGAGTGTCTGTGTTAAAGCAACGGGTGATACTGTAATATAGAAAAGCAATAATACAACAAAAAATACAACAACACAATTACATTTCACGTGGGGAGGACGTCCCAAGGCGATGAAACAACATAACCTGGATCTTCCTGAGAAACTGCATTAGTCATGGGAAATATGGAACCAATATATAATAATAATAATAGCATTCATCTGTCCCACGTCATATCGAGGATTTCAGCTGCATTTGGGGTAAGGTACGGTCAGAAGCGGGCAAGGGGGCAGAGGTGGAAGAAGGCGGTGCTGGTCAGGGACCGGATGTGAGGGAGAAAGACCAGCTGGGGGTCAAACTGGACCCCTAGGTTGCGCACTAGTTCGGTGAGTCTGAGAGATAATATTAATTATGCTTACATTTGATATAGTGCCTTATCACGTCTTCAAGGCGTCTCAAAGCGCTTCACAGAATATACTGTAAAGTTTATTGACTGTGTATTTTGTGGCCGAAACGTGGCAGCCAATTGCATACAGCAGCGTCCCACAAACAGTTGAGGATTGAGTGACCAAATTATTATTATTATTTGAAGGAATTATTACCCCCAGAAAAGCAATCCGCCATTCGACTAACAACGGGTTCCTACTTACTGCTGGGTAAACAGAGGAGTGTGGAGTAAGGAAACTTGCCCAACATTTCGCCCTGCTAGGAATCGAACCCAGGTCTCTTGAGAGTACTCTAACCACTGAGCTATAGGACTCAACAAAGGATTATTATTTTTATTGTTAATTATTATAATAAGATGACCCAATGCCTGTCTTTGCAAGCGCAGTGCAACCTCTGCACTCTTTGGTTAAGGTGTAAGAACTATTGGCTGCCTACCAATTTTGCTTTTATTTTTAACCAAAAAAAAGCAGCTGGCACAGTTTTAAACAAAACAAAGTAACAAAAGAGTCACGTAACCTGATTGTTGAGATCTGGGCGTGTCGAAGAATATTAAAAGGCATTAACAAAACAGTGGACATTTGAGCACAAAGTGTGGGAAAGTCCTATTTGGAAGAGTCACATTGTGCTGTTGATCTGTAGTTAAACAGCTCTGATGTTCTGATGAAAGGTCATCGACCTGAAACGTTAACTCATTTTCCTCTCTCCATAGATGCTGCCTGACCTGCTGCGTGTTCCCAGCCACTTATGTTTTTATTTCAATAAAACCATGGATTGAGCAGTGTGATCAGAGAAGATCTGAGGAGGGGAGGTGAGTCTGATCAATGCTAAGTGATGTGATGGGGAAGGGGAATAAGGCAGTGGAAGCGTGGATTAAATGGTAACATACTGCAGGACGCAGCACAGAAGAGAGACAAGGGGTTGCCGGTGGATAGATGGCTTCGCAGGATTTTGTCTGTAAAGCCGAGTGACTGTATATTTTGTAGGCAAACGTGGCAGCGAAGTCAAGGCAAAAGCATTCAACAGATGCATGTAATCCCCACCAACAGTAGCAAAACAGAGCAAGACCCAACTATAGGGCGTAATTAATAACCAAAACAGGGTTAAGAGAGAATTCCCCTCCACCCCCTCGTCCGCTATAAGTTGACCAAACATGAAGAACGAACCACCAAAAACCACTTGTAACTCAATCGCATCTGCACCGTGAACTTTAGAAAACGTCAATAAAAGACTATAAAACAACTGTCTCGACTCTTGACCTCCCGCGATAGTATTATCTGCCCAACAAAGGAGACGGTTTAACTGTGACCGGATCCATTTCACTTTTACCTCCAGCACTGCTGCTGAGTAACACTGGCGGTGCCCGGCAGTGAGTGGATTGTTAGCCAGTTTGCCTTATTAATACGGAAAGGGATATCTGACTTACCACGACCTTTCAATCTCCCTTCCACCTATTCTCATAAAGGGTTACACTGTTAACCTGACAAGAGTAGTCTATCTGAAAAGGAATGCTTCACTCTCGCTCTTGACCTGCTAGTTAGCTGCAAGCTGGAGACTGTATGGTTTGAAGCAGGTGGATTAACACTGAGGTCATCTCAGTCTTGTGCTGCTCCAGCAGTTACCCCAACGTGCACTCTGGGGTCCCTCCCCTCAAGTCTCAGCTCTTATTAACCTACTAAACCACTGGCTGCAGAT
This sequence comes from Callorhinchus milii, assembly GCF_018977255.1. Classification (NCBI taxonomy): domain Eukaryota; kingdom Metazoa; phylum Chordata; class Chondrichthyes; order Chimaeriformes; family Callorhinchidae; genus Callorhinchus; species Callorhinchus milii. The sequence goes on from NW_024704748.1 coordinate 2,896,755, forward strand.
CCACCGCTGGCCACAAGAAGCACATCTAACAACAAGTAAAGGAAACATTTATTTCCTTTTGAACTACTGAAAAGAGCAGCACACAAAAAGGTTCCCAGAGCAGAGCTTGACGACTGCAACGAAATGTCACAGATCTGATAACATTCATGAAGACACTTCAGTTTCTCTCTGGAAGCTTATAAGGTCACTCGAACCCCACAATTTGCCAAAAGCCTTTTAAGTCCCTTCAAGGTATCCATTATTCTATCGTATCTGTCTTCTGTCATACTGCTGACATAGTCTCTTCTGTCATTGTGCTGATTTTAAATACTTTTTTCAAAGCATTTAAAACCTTTAAAATGTAAACGGTTGGTGGATGGGGAGGGGTAAGCAATGTTTGCACACCACAGACAGTATGGTTCCCCTGAGAAAAGGGCATTAAATATCAGAATTTCAATAAACTTGGCCCCAAACTAATTACTTTGCACATGGATCAAACGGCCAGTCTGTGAAAAAAAGATATCAATTCAAAACTTTCAATAGAATTAACGGGGAGAAAGACTGCATGCTCCTCTAAAATAGCAAAGGCAGGAGGCAGCTTTTATATCAATCCAGGTCACAAAGCAGACAAGCCCAGAAGTTATCTGGAGTGAGAGCCTAGACACTTATTTCACAGGTCATCTATTTGAGACCTTTAATAATAATAATTTTATTCCTTCAATTTGATACAGCGCCTTATCACATCTTTTGAGACGTCTCAAAGCGCTTCACAGGATATACTGCAAAGTGGGTTGACTGAAGCATTGTGTGGGCCAATTGCACACAGCAGCGTCCCACAAACACTCATGGATTGAGTGACCAAATTATTATTATTATTTTTTTGAAGGAATTATTAACCTCGGAAAACCGATCCGCCAATCAACTAACAACTGGATTCCTACTTACTGCTAGGTCAACAGAGGCGTGTAGAGTAATGAAACTTGCCCATCATTTCGTCCTGCCCGGGAATCGAACCCAGAAGAGGCGAACGCTCTAACCACTGAGCTGCAGGACTCCATAAAGGCTGTTCTACTTCAAACCGGTAGAACGGCTTACAAAACGGTTACTGAGGGGCTTGTAATCCAGAAGGCAGTTTTAAACAGGTTAGTTTTTAACCTTTCTTGACCTTCTGTCAGTGTGGTTCAGCAGGTGGTGGAGTCATCCATGAGGCAGAAAGTTGTGGGTTCAAGGTTCCCATCGGGAAGTCGAACACACAGTATAGTGTGTCACTCCATTACAGCAGTGCTATATTATCGGAGGTGCCGTCCTTCTGATCAGACATCAAACCGACCTCCCTATCCGACTGTTAAGTTGGATGTTAAAGATTCCATGGCACGACTCAAAAAGAGGAGGGAGTTTCTCTCTCACTCCCGCTGTCGCTGTCCTGACCAACAGTCCCCCAAATAAAATTGGTCACTCGCGTCAGCGCTGTTTGTGGGACATTTGCTGTGAGTGTAAAAAAAATGGCTGCCTCATTTGCCTACAAATAAACACTCGCTAGACTTTATAGTAAAATCCTGTGAAGTGCTTTAAAGTGCCTCCTGATGTGAAACGTGCTATATCCAATGCAAAGATTGATGTAATATTGTATAGACCGGGGTGGGGGTTGGGGTGGAGCAACAGCATTTGATCTGTAAAGACGAAAGCTGATAAGAATGATTTAGATTTCACCTTAGATGGTTTAGTCCACGGAGTATTTAAACTCGTAAACTACCACTCACAAGTGTCAGAACTACTGGGATAGTGTTACTGCTGGTAACAAGATAACAGGATTCTTTGCTTATACACAGCACATTATGCATGAATATCAGGAAGGTTAAGAAGCAGAATTATGCACATGAAGCATCATTTATGCGGGGAGGTGTTAACTCAGTAACATTTGTTCCTGTGCAGGGCACGGAAACAGCCTGAACTTGGCCAAAGGCATGTGTAGTTCCTGGAAGCCGCAAAACTAGTTAAATATTCACCAGATCAGTGAAAGTCCACGATGTAACGTCTACTATTGTGCATCCCACTTACGCATTCCTTTAAATCGTAATCTTTCCAATACTCCACTCTCTCTCTCTCTCCCTCCCTCTTTTATTTCCGCTCTCTTCTTTTTCTCTTGTGCTTCATCTCCTCACCCCACCCCACACTGCCCATGCAGTTCAAAATATATTTAAAAAAACTTGCTCCACCTTAAGAGACAGACTCCTATAGTCCTTGAGTCAGCGCCAAGGACTTGCCCACCACACTGCAATACAGCACTTACTTGCGATCGCAAGTTTCAAAGCAACACAGCAACAAGTTTGACTGATGTAGCACCTTTTACACATAACGTGGCACTTCTCACAGATGCAAAGTGGGAGCCTGAGCTGGTTGGGAGATAGGGGGTGGAAGGCACAAATTTAAAGCAGATTTTAAATAATCCTTGCATTTGATAAAGTGCCTTATCATGACTTTGAGACGTCTCAAAGCGCTTCACAGAATATACCGCAAAATGAACTGACTGTATAGTTTGTGGGCGAAACCCGGCAGCCAATTGCGCACAGCAGTGACCCACAAACAATCGTGGATTCAGTGACCAATTTATTATTATTATTTTTTGGGAAGGAATTATTATTCCCGGAAAAGCGATCCGCCAATAGACTAACAATCAGTTTCCTACGTACTGTAAAGGGAAACAGAAGCGTGTGGAGTAAGGAAACTTGCCTAACATTTCACCCTGCCGGAAATCAACCCCAGGTCTTCTCGCTTGCAAAGCAACCACTGAGCTGCAGGAAATGGTTAAATACCACAGAAAGCAACTCATTATCAGCATTCTCCACAATAATCCCTATGGCGCGTTTAAAGCGGACGAATTAGTGAAACACGCCGAGTTTATTCAAAACCAGCAAAGACGTCTTACAAGTGTGAATGTTCACACACACAAAAAAAATCCTTTGACGAAATTAGTGGAATCTCAAGTGAAAGGAGTGAAAGGGAAGTGGAGCAAAGCCAAGCTGCTCCTTTTGTATCAAATTGTGAGCGACCATTCTATTCCACGAGAAGATTGCATTCTAGTTTTTAACACGTATTCTGCGCTGCAAATAAAAAAGCTACAAGCTTCTAATCTGGCAAATAAATGCCTTTAAACCTCCGATGGAATCAGCAAGCAACACGTTCAAGGTCTGCAATGAGACTGGGAATCGTTATTTCACAACCAGTGGAGCTGGACTGTAAATTCAAACCGCAGACATCTATCTCACAGTGAAAGCATTCTTCACGTCCTGTACTCTCTCGTGTCAGACAGGAGGTGATCTAAATGACTGTGGAGTTCTGTTACTCAGTGATTAGAGCATTCGCCTTGCAAGTGAGACACCTGGGTTCAATTCCAGGTAGGGTGAAACCTTGGGCAAATTTCCTTACTCCACACGCCTAATAATAATAATCCCTGCAAAACAAAACAATAATAAATTGGTCATTTTCAATCTACGACTGTTTGTGGGACACTGCGGTGCGCAATTGGCTGCCGTGTTTCGTCCATAAATATACGGTCAATTCATTTTACAGTCTATTCTGTGAAGCGCTTTGAGACTTCTAGAAGACGTGAAAAGCGCTACATCGAATGCAAGGATTAGATTAGATTGTCACTCTTGATTTGACTTGCAACAGAAACTGACAGCAGCAAATTACTGGGGATTTCCTCTACTCTTTAAATCTGACATTGGTTACGATGATTCAGCACACATCGGTACAAAAAAACCTCTGCTTCGGTGCAGCATCTAAAGCATACCACGAGGTATTCTGTAAAGTGTAACTACTGTATATTTCTAAGGCGAATCCGGTAGCCAATTTGCGCACACAAACAGTTATAAAATGAATGATCAATTTTAGCAGGGGGAAGGAGTGGGGGAGGGGGTTTGTTGGCCAGGATACCTGGAGACACGCCTTTCTCTCTTTCGAGTAGCGTCATGGGATCTTTAACACCCACCAAAATGGGTTCATCTGAAGAATGGAAACACAGAACCCGGCCACAATATACACAGTGGAAGGAATGTGAAGCTGATCCTGCCTCAGTTTCCATAGCTGCATCTCCGAAGTGGGAAAGGAGAGGGAAAGAGAGCAACAGTCTCGGAAATGTGACGACGACACACTTGATCATTGACTGAAGAAGTCTGAATAATAATAATCCTTGCGTTTGACCTACAATAAACCTTGCTTACACCTTGTCTTTATAATTCGTATTATCATCGCCCAAGCACATGAGTGCCGTTCAGTTTTCTGTCAAAATCCACTTAGATTTCTTTACTCTGGTCATATATTATAAAGCAAATCATCTCCTAATTCATAATGCCGCTACCGCACTTACCAGCTGCATTGAATCGCGGGAAATGAAGGCCTGACCCATCGACCCATGTGCACTTACCAACTCCACTGAAGTACGCATGCGTACATTATTGATTAAATCGGATTTTATACGACTTTGTATAAGGTTTGCCTGTAACTCATACTTCACGCACCTAAGTCATATTGAATGCTATGATCCTGACTGATACGACTTGTGAGTTTTACTGTTGGCACCTTTTGCATCCTCTTTGTTCACAGGATTTACACTGAAGTGCAGTAACTGCGCATTTTGTAAGGTGACTGAAGCAGCCAATTTGCATACAAATTCTGTTTGTGGACTACAGATGAAACAAAACTCTTAAAAATAACTCCAATGATGGGAGTAACTCCAATTTCGGGAGTAATAATTCCTCCAAAAAAAATTGGTATTTCAATCCACGACTGTACGTGGGACACTGCTGTACCCAATTGGCTGCCGCGTTTCATTTCGACCACAAAATATACAGTCAATTCTATTTACAATATATTCTGGGAAACGCTTTGAGATGTCTCAAAGACGTGATAAGGCACTAAATCAGATGCATGGATTATTATTACTATTTTAATTCCAAATGAACGTCAAAACAGTCAAATGTTTTTTTCCCCAGAGCATTGGTATCACTGAACACCACGGAGGACGGAATGGATGATTCCAAGAAATGATTTGAATCGAAAAAGGACAGAAGGGAAATTATCTTGAATCAGTGTGTTTGTGTGTGTGCTATCATGCCTGAGAGTGAAGGATTGCTGCTTAATGCAATATATGACACAGGCAACAGGCACAAGGGCCACACTGCATCTCATACTTTGCAACTGACTAGAAACTGTAAGCATTTCAGAGCCAATTATTACTGCATAGGTAGAAATAGATTCATTCAAGAATTGCCTTTGACCAACAGATTTCTGAGGCCAAGTGTACAACCGATAAGTACAATTTTAATAATAATCCTTGCATTTGATATAGCACCTCATCACGTCTTCGAGACATCTCAAAGATCTTCACAGAATATACTGTGAAGGGAACTGATTGTGTATTTTGTGGGCAAAATGCTTCCAAGTAATGTTCCATTTGTCGGTTACCGGCAAATGCTCTGATTAAATCAAATAAAAAGCAAACAAATTCATTTGGTTCATTGTAAACCCTTTGATCTTACAGTCTAGGCTGACACTCCAATATAGTGCTGGGGGGAAGACGGTATTTTCAGAGGTGCCATCCGTTGGGTGAAACGTTTAACTGAGGCCCCGTCTGCCTGTTCAGGCGAACGTTAAAGATCCCATGGTACTATTCAAAACGTTAAGGGAGTTTCACCCAATGTCCTGGCTGACAATCCCCCAGATATACACAAAAGAATTGGTCATTCACTTCACGGCTGTTTGTGAGCTGCCGTGTCTACTTAAAAAAAATACATAATCACTAGACTTTATAGTAAATCCTGTGAAGCACTTTTTACTTGTCCTCCCGATATGCTGTATCGATTATTATTATTACACTGAAGGCGAAGACAAAAATGGTCTTGCATACTGAGACCAGGGGGTACTTTGAGCCTCTAATCTTAATGAGAAGTCCAGACAACATTTCCAGCTTGTAAAGCTTCCCAATGCTGTTCTTTATGTAAGTTGACAAACTATCCCATTGCAGGTAATTGGCTTGGTAACGCAATGTATGCTCATTTGACCCATTGCCTTGGATCCTTTTTACAGACAACAGCTGCCATTGTTGTAGTGATAGAACATTCACTGGAATGTTTTCAGCTTCAGCAGTGAGCTGGGTAACCAACAAATGCGCTGCGTAAATAAAATAAAAAGCAGACAAATTGCGATTTGTTCAACTTGCCAACAACTTGTTCTCTGCAGCACACTGAAGTCCCATTTAAAGTAGCGTGGCTCTACAATACGGTGATGGGTTGAGTTGGGGAGAGGGCAGGGTGTGTGTGTGTGTGCCCAAAACGCAACCATTTCAAACGGGATTACTTTGTTAGAGAATCCGACTGAGTTCTCTTTATTTCCAGTAACTGAGTAAGTCACGCAGAGCAGCAGAAATTCTGCCCCCAGAACTAGGCCGTGTCAGAGTCAAATTCAGAGTGGGCCAGAGAAACATACTTCCGGAGAGTCTGTCATTAAGGAATGCCACCTGAAGTGGTCGCGTATTTGCTCTATGAAAAATATACAGTCACTACACTTAACCATCCTGTGAAGGACGGAATCTCGGATAATGAAACCTATCCATAGCGAGTTGTTGGGATCTGGAATGCACTGCCTGAAAGGGTGGTGGAAACAGATTCAATCACAACTTTCAAGAAAGAAGTGGATAGATATTTGGGGAAGACGTGGGAGAACGCATGGCTTTGGGGAGAGCGCGGGGGAGTGGGACTAGTTGGTAGCTCTTTCAAAGAACCACACGGGCACAATGGGCCAAATGGCCTCTTTCTGCTCTGTACAATTCTATGATGATTCTATGATCCACAGGCCTCCATTGGAGCATTAGTCTATACTGTGAGTTCAACATGGGGCTTGAACCCACGACCGTCTGATTCAGAGGCAAGAGTGCTGCCGACTGAGCCAGGCTGACTGGCACCTGTATGATGACACATCACAGACCTATTTGATTCAATTTGACCAAATAGTAGAGTGCACTGAGGCTCCATCGGCTGCAAAGTCTCAACAATCCCAAAGCATGTGCCAGTCCACTGCAGATTCTATCGCAAGAACTACACACGGTGCCAAGATTTCTAATCTTACCTCTCTTGTGTATCGCCACTTTGTCTCAGCTCAGCAAATCTCCAAGCAGTCTGGGCAAGAAGCAGAACTTGGGCTTGGCACATAACGCAATGCTACGTCAGTAACATGCAATGCCGTGGCACGCACTGCGTCTGCCGCTTATTACTCCCGACAGTCACAGTAAGAGAGAGATTTGTCTCAGAAAGGAGAATTCTCTTGTAGGATAATTAAGGGAGCAATCCCAAGTGTCATATGAATGCCCTTCTCCCCCCACCCCACCCCTACACGCACGCACACACACACATACACATACCATCCACGCACTTTCTAAATCTAGTTTTAGACACAAAGAAAATGTCACAGCTTGAGCACTGGGTTGTACAAATCCAGCTAATTTTTCCACTCCTGTTTCAGCTAGTAAGTTATGTAAGTGCAAGCTCTGTCTTTCACGGCTAGCCTTCAGTCGCGGGAGGTCACAGTATTGCTGACTGGCTCTCTGGAAATATGATGAAGACTTTTGACATTGTAAGCATTACTATATCCGCCAACCAGAAATTAGGTCCTTCTTAGCTTCTCACAGGGCAAAGCTGAGTTCAGTAGAGGGCTGAATAGAGTTCATTAATATGATGACATAGTCTATTCATGGAGGGGGATTATTAATTAATATTAATAAATAATAATAATCTGGTCGCTCAATTCACGGCTGTTTATGGGACATTGCTGTGCACAATTGGCCGCCGTGTTTCGCCCACAAATATACAGTCACTAGACTTTACAGTATATTCTGTGACGCGCTTTGAGGCTTCTTGAAGACATGATAAGGCGCTATATCAAATGCAAGGATTATTATTAAGAAATAACCCAAAAATATTAAATTAAATAAAGTAACAACTTTACATTTATATAGCGCCTTTCATGACAGGAGGACATTGCAAGGAAATTGACAGTCCTGGCTTGGAACCAGGATATTTACTATTATTGTTATTATTCATCGTTGTTAACCCTTGTATCTGCTATCATGTCTCATCACATCAAAACATCTCAAAGCACTTCAGAAACGTTTGCAACCGGGCAGACAGAAACTCAGTCTCAGCCAATGCACGGTACCTCCAACAGTGTAGCGTTCACCCAGAATTGCACTGGAATGTCATCCTGGATTATATCCTGTCGCAAGAGGTGAACAATCAAGGGCGACTCAGAGGTGAGAGCGCAACCAGCCTGAGCCAGGCTTGGCACCTGAATTAACTTCAAACGGACTGTGGAAATATTTGCTGCAGGTTTTTCTGAAAAATATTTCAGCTAATCCGAGCAAATAATTAAATATGACAAATTATGGGTTAGAAGCAAAAACTCTGTACAAGGTTTCAACTTTTTCAAAAAAATCAAGGATAGATATATTGATTAATTTTAAGTTATTTTTCCACTGTCCCGGCCTACATAGTGACATTTGAAATTGCGTCAATGTGATGATGCTTTGTAGAAGAATTACACTCCCCAATTTGCACAGAACAACTTGAATGGTTAGAGCGTAACTGGCAACACTTCAAGAAATGTTTACGAAGGAATGAAGATTATTTTCTGAATAAGAGACCTTCTGTTGTTGAAAAGATACCTCGTGGACCTTGGAGAGCACAACCATGAAAAGATTGATTCAGAATAACAACAGACACGCAGAACAGCTAAGTACCAGATAGATCTCAGGGACATAGACAAGTGTCTCAGTAACACAGTTCTCTTGCTTCTCCCAAATGCTCAATTCACAACTGTTTGTGGGACGCTGCTGTGCACAATTGGCTGCCGCGTTTCGCCCACAAAATACACAGTGACTTTACAGGATATTCTGTGAAGCGCTTTGAGACGTCTCGAAGACGTGACAAGGCGCTACATCAAATTCAAGAATTATTATTATAATAAATATCATTCTACCCTATGAGAACAGTATGATGGAGCTTTGATAAAACCTTCTTCAAAACCTCCCTCTTTGACCGTGCCTTTGGTCAATGCCATTGAACCATACAAACAACAGCAACAACAAATCACAGTTGAACCTATTGAAAAATTGCCACTTTCACTCTCTGAAAGTGGCATCCATTTAATCCCATTCCTCCTGCCCTTTTCCTCTGAACTGTTTTACTATTCTCCCTTCTGGAAATGTAACTAATTCCCTCTTAAAGTAATACAAATTCTGTCTCATCAACCATTCTCGGCAGAGGACATAAGCCTAGCAACACTAGGAAATATTTTTACTCACCTTGTCCCTTTGCTCTTTTGATCAATATCATTCTCCTACAAAATACACAGTTAGAAATATAGAAAGAGAAATAGGCCATCCAGTCCCTCAAGCCTGTTCTGCCATTCTATAAGATCATGGCTGATTTGTACCTCAAGTCCAAATCCCTGTATCCCTTAATACCCTGACCTATCAAATATCTATCCACCTCAGTTTTGAAAATGTGAATGGATCCATCATTCACAACCTTTTGGGGGATAGAGAGAGTTCCAGATGTCCACTACACTTTGGGTGAAAACCTGCCTCCTAATTTCACTCCTAAATTGCCTAGCTCCAATTTTAAGATTATGCCCCCTTGTTCTGGATACCCCCACCCATCAGAGGAAATAGTTTCTCTGTATCCACCCTATTGAATCCCATTATTATTTCAAAAACCATTATCGCAGTTACCACACTCTACAGTAAATCCTGTGAAGCGCTCAGAGACACTTCAATATCGTGATAAGCACTATATCAAATGCGAGGATTATTATTGTCTAAAGTTTATGCCCTCTGGTCATTGACACAGCCTCAAATTTCCCTCGTTGCTCTGGCGGACTGACCTTCATTCTGAAGAGCTTAGAGCCATTCGCCTCATGGTGACTGGAGCATTATCGTGAGTTGGGTGTTTCTCTGACTGAACCATAGCCGTGATTCTCAGATCAATAATATGAATCTTTTAAAACCATCATTAGCAGTTTTGAAGCCTTGAGCACTTGATGCATTGTTGTTGCAAATGGTTATAATTAGAGTTAATAACTCCAGATCCACTCTTACCTGAGTTAAGGCATTTAATTCCTGTCCATTTAATTATAGCCTTATGAGTCGAAGACACAAAGACATTGTTCAACCCTGATCAAATTAATGGCTGGTGCAGAGTTTGGCTTATGAATGTGCAAACCAAACTGTGTTCGTTCACCGCCTCAGGACGTCCCTCCCGAAGTGAAAGGCGCTATACGAATATAATTTCGTATTGCGTTTTTGTATTGTTCTGCTGCAAAAACACAGTCACTGCACTTCACAGCGAATCCTGCGCTAAAGCACTTTGAGACGTCTGCCTGAGTTGAAAGCTGCCAGATCAAACGCAAGGAATTTTTTTCCTGCGCCACTTGATCTTCCACTCGAGCTTCTCACTGTGAGTAGATGCTCACCATTCAGAGTAAACAGTAGCACTCACTCCCTGCACTGCTCCTGAACCATACACAAAACATCACTGGTTGCTCAGGTGGGATATGAAAGTCAACTAAAGGTGACAGGTTCAATGCATCGTCATAGGTAAAGGAGATGCCTTCATCAACAACCTCTCGTGACATATCGCAACCTCAAATTGTTAGTCTACTCGTTTGCTTTATGTTGGGTTTGATTGTAAAAGCAGCCCTAGAATTCAACTTCATTTCTGAACATGAACATATAAGATTCTTTTACCTAATGATCCTCCAGATCCTAAAGGAAAGTCAGATGCCAAGGCTTGCTTGATAGGGTCAAAAGCTCCAAAAACAAGTGAGCCACAGTCTCAAACTCGAAAGGGAAGGAAATAAATAGTTTGAGTTAAACTACGCAATAGTGAAGTTAACATGTGGAACAGTTTGCCAGGCGGCAGTGAATGGTGTGAGCTATTTCAAGAGGGAAATCTTGACAAGCAAAGGGAGATTCCGGAAAAGGGTAGGAGGCTGGAATGCTAGGAGTGTGGACGAGATGAAATTTGAAAAGGAATTGTTGACACTCTGTTCTCGAGTGTTTTTGCAGATAAGACAAATAGCGAATGTCAATTCAACATTGTGTAGGCTAATGCAGTGAATGCAGAGCGAGTGGGGCAGAAAAGTCAGTGGAAATATACACTAAACAGAATTATTTATTCTACAAGACGTGACACATAAGAGATTCAGGGGTATTGACTAACATAATGATCGTAAAGTAACAAACACAATGAAACAAACCTCATGTAACAAACATAATGTAACTAATGACCATTTGTTGTAGTGTCTGTATTGCCATTTCTGGCAGAAAAACATAACTAGGTTTCTTAGTTTAAAGGTACATTGCAGCTAAGGTTTCCACATTTCACTTATAAAAAGTCCCATTCAGCTTTCTTAGAGATCCTCTAGTGGGAAAAGGCACTCCCCAGATTAGCATTAAGCATTAATAAACTGATGCTCCCCGGTTAAGTTTTCAATCGGTGCTGAATTATCTGAACTCAGCTGTTCTCCTACAAAATACACAGTCACTACACTTCATAGTGAATCCTGTGAAGCCAGGGTTTATACTGCACTGATTATTATCCACCGATCCCACTGAAAAGTGCACAAAATAAACAGTCAATTCACTTTGCAATATATTCTGTGAAGCGCTTTGAGACGTCTCGAAGACGTGATAATAATAAATAATAAGGCGTGATATCAAATGGAAGGATTATTATTATATTATTGCTATTATATGTGAACATCCAGAGAGCACAAGATCAGACTTCTGTGATGCTTGTGATGTCCCCCTCCCCCCCAACCCTCTCACGCACACACACACACACATACGGTTGAATAAAGTGTCTTGACTGTGGGCCCAATTGGGAAAGGAGTCAACAAGTTGGCCACTAGGGACACGAACGTATCTGATGGAGATGCCGATGCCCTCTGGAATTGCCCCTTTGGGAAAAGAGAAGGGGGGGGGGGGGAAGAAAATGGGCAAATAAAGATAACGACGGGCAAAAAGATGAAGGTTGTATGCAGAGCAGAAGAGTCCCAGATGTTTTCAGTGACACACCTGGACGGCAGCAGCTCTGAAATGTCTGTAGACTAGCAAAACATTGCACTTGTTCCCCCCACCCACCCCCTCCCACTTTCTGTACTGTGCCTCCCCCCTCCCCAATATTTAAATGAAATAGAAAGCAGCAGCTCCCTCCCGCCTGCTCCACGTCCCCGCCTGACTCGCCCCATCGGTGGTCGGGCTTTCAGTCTCTCTGGCCCCCACCCTTTGGAACTCTATCTCACATTCCTTTCACGTCACTCCCTCGCTTGTCTCCTTCAAGGCTAGACTGAAGACCTCCTACCTTCGGCCACCCTCCTACCCCTACCCTCCCGTATCCCAAACACCACCCCCTCACCCACCGCTTCCCTGCTCGGGTCCAAATCCCTGACTGTCCGGCACCTTGGGATGTCCTCTTGACTTGAAAGGCGTTTTACAAATGTAATTTTGTATCGCACAATCTACTCTTCTGCGGCTGTTTCAAGGCTGACATGGAAAAGGGTGGGTGTTTGGGGGTTTGGGGGTTTGGGCGGAGGGGGTGATGAGGGAAGAAAAGATTTGGGCCATCCGTTCAATGTCTGCAGTCAAGCGCGCAGTGCAAGACAGCTGTCTCTCTCTCGCTACACCTCTGGGTAAGCCTCATGCCAAACGAGCTCTGTGAAGGAAAACAATTGTAGCTGAGAGGCGTTGTACACTGGCTCCAGCGATCAGCCCCCCCTCCCCCGCACATAACTACTGACTGAGCAACGTAGTGCAGGGGAAGTTTGCCAGAGGTGCCGTCTTTCAGATGAGATTGAAACCAAGGTCCTGTCTGCCTGTTCATGTCCAGGTAGATGTTAAAGATGCCATGGCATTATTCAAAAAGGAGAGGATTTCTCCAGTTGTCCTGGCCAACAACGCCCCAGATAAACTGGCTAATTCACTTCATGACTGTACGTGAGAGACATGGTAGTACGCAATTTGGGTGCCGTGATTGGACATAAATACACAATTACTACAATTTACAGCAATTATCGGTGAGGCCCCATGAGACATTTCACATGTTATAAGGTTCTATACCAAATGCAAGGATTGTTGGTAGTAAATAGACTGCAGCGATGCCTAATTGAGAAACAAGGGTATTAAGGAGGGAAATTAATAATATTCCTTACATTTGATATCGTGCATTATCATGTCTTCGAGACGTCTCAAAGCGCTTCACACAATATACTGGTAAGTTAATTGATTGTAAATTTTGTGGGCAAAATGTGGCAGCCAATTGCGCACAGCAGCGTCATGGATTGAGTGACCAAATTATTATTTTTTTTAAGTCATTCTTACCCCCGGAAAAGTGATCCCCCAATCGACTAACAAGACCCTACTTACTGCAAGGTGAACAAAGGCGTGTGGAGTACGGAAAGTTGCCCCGCCTGGGAATCGAACCCAGGTCCTCTCATTTGCAAAGGCGAGTGCTCTAACCACTAAGCTAAAGGACACCACAGGTGAGATGAGAAATAAGGCATGAAATGATCCGGTGGGGACTCATTGAATGACAGAATATGGCTCAATGGGCTGAACGGTCTCCTCTTGTTCCTGTAGACAAAAACCCTGGACTGCTCTCTCCTCCCCTTTGAGAACACGATACTGGAAGTCCGCTTTGCAGGTGACGCAGCTCAAATGTCCAAGTACTGAGGTACATAATCACAAAGTGAACATTTAAGATCGAACAGCATTCAGACTCGAAACAGAACAGATGAATAGTAGCCTAGTCTTTTTTTTCTTGCAGTCATTGATCTTGATTAGTTTTCTCTTGGTTAGAAATGCTGCACTACACATTGTACTGATATCAAAGTGTAGATTTTATTCTTTATGTTAACAGTTCAAAGTTATTCCACTCCCCCCCCCACCCCCATCAGACATATACAAGATAATAATTATTCTTATATTTAATATTAGGTTGTTGGGACGTCTCAAAGCGCTTCACAGGATTTAATGTAAAGTGGCCTGACGGTGTATTTTGTAGGCGAAACTCGGCAGCCAATTTGTGCACAGCAATGTCCCACACACAGCCATGGATTGAGTGACCAATTTTTGTTGGGGCATTTGTTGGCCATGACACCGGGAGAAACTCCCTTCTCTTTTCAAATCATGCCATGGGATCTTTAACATCCACGTGAACAGGCAGATGGGACCTCAGTTTAACGTCTCATCCAAAGGATAGATGGGAACTGTCCGGTTAGGTATTTTCAAACGGATGAAAATCCACTGTAAGTTTTTTTTAACAATTGACTACTGTTTCATGCATTTAACTGGTTAAGTTCCCTTACAATTAAAGTCCAGGAAAAAAGCAGCTTTACTTCAGCATTAAATGATTCATGTTGAACCACCCTTGTTCAGTTCTATGCCAGACCAACAGCAAATCCCAAATGTTCTTGACATATCAAAAGAATTATGAAATGGACATTTTTCCTCAAACAGTACCAGCTTCAGAGAATAAGTAACTTATAAATCCTCCAATAAACTTAAGTGCATTTAAAGGGCTTAGGGCTTACGCCAGGCTATTTCTGTAGAAAATAGAGTCACGTGATGGGATGTTCCTGAAACACTCAGCTATTTTTAATTTGGGCAGGCTGAGAAAAACACATCTGTGATCTCCCACCCTTCTTCATGTCAGACTTATTTCTACCACAATCCCATTGTAAACACACACACTCACTCACGCAAGAACATGCGCAGGCTGGTGAGGCTGTGAGGACTGAGTGATATGCGACTTATTATTTTTCAATGCCATTTACTTTTAAAAGACTCCATAAAACGAGTCACTGCTGTTTGTGGGACGTTGCTATGTTGAAATTGGCTGTCGTGTTGGCCTACAAAAAATACAGTCACTACACATTACTGTAAATCCTGTGAAATGCTCTGAGACATCTTCCTGACATGTATGAAATACAAGGATTATTATTATTATAATTGTTATTACAATTTAGTTTCTAAATGTTTTTCATTGATGTGTCAGCCAGATCAATAACATTGCTAAGTTACATGTGAATGGATGTTACTTTTCTGAGTAAACTTGACCTTCCTAAAATAGCTACTTTTTGCAGGAGGTTGATAATAAGCCTTGCATTTGATATAGAGCCTTATCATGTCGTTGAGACGTCTCAAAGCGCTTCACAGAATATACTGTAAAATGGTTTGGCTGAGTATTTTGTGGAAAAAAAACATATTTTGTTTCACATGTATATTATGGTATTTATAATTTATAACATATTAAAATACAGTATATTAATTTTATGTATATATAACTGTATATAAATACAACTAAATAAAATATTACCTGTATTTGATACGGGGTCTTATCACCGTCAAAACGTCTCAAAATACTTCACAAGATTTTACTGTAATGCCTGACTGTGAATGGAGGTGAATGGAGTTGCCAATTTGCACATAGCAATGCCCCACAAACAGTAATGAAGTGAGTGACCAATTTTATCCGGGAGATTCTTGGCCAATACACTGGGAGAAACTGTCTTTACTTTTCGAACAGTGTCAACTGAACACGCAGAGAGGACCCAGGTTTAACATCTCATCTAAAGGATGGTACTTCCGACAATTCAGTGCCCCCCACCCCCCCCAATGCTGCAGTGAAGTGTCAGCCTAGACAGTGAACTCAAAATCTCAACGGGGGACCTTGAACACACAACCTTCTGTCTCAAGAAGCGAAAGTGCTTCCGACTGAGGCGCGATATAACTGAAATGTCTCTGCAAAGCTGCGATTTTAGCTTCAACGCAATTGATTTTAAAATTCAAGCAAGAACGCGAAGGCAGGTAACAATTTCGAGCACAGGCCATTTATTTGCACACATGGTTCTCAAGCTGTCCCTGTGCCTCTGTTCTCAGTTTGATCTTAGCTCAGCAGATCTTCAAGATGACAGCTAGACTCTTCAGGAGACATCACAGGAATGGTGCGGACAGAGAAGCCCCTTTGAATCATTTGATCTCACCCTTCCAGAATATTCTTTCTACTGTCTTCCCATTGCTGCTTCAAGATGTTTTTTTTAATGAGTCAGTTCAGTGTTCTGGTCTCGAACACTTTCCCCAGTAACCTGGTCCAGCTGCTTTTACCATCTGTGTAATAAAATACTTCCTAGTATCTGTCCTAAACTTGCCCTTCACCATACTAAACCTTTGTCTACAAATCCCTTCATACCCTGGCACCTCTCCATCTCTCCCCCCATCCACGAATCCGCTACTCCCGTTCAGCTGGCTCCGGCCCCCTGCTTGTCCATCGTCCCCTGCGCTCCACCATCGGCTCCACTACGCCACAGCACTCTGGAACTCTCTCCCTCATTCCATCCACCTTGCCCCCTCCATCCCCATTTTCAGATCACACCTGAAGACCTTCCTCTTCGACTCTGCTTACAGTCACCTCCCCCCCCTCCCCCCGGCTCAGCATCAGGCTCCACCACTGTCAAGCTCTCCGAGACTCTTTCATGAGTGAATGGCACTCTCTAAATGCAAGTTGTTTTGTTGGCCCTTTTCATGTATCTGAAAGTATTATTATGGGTTTACTTTCCCTATCCTGTTAAGCACCTTATATTACGCACCTTATATACCTTCTACCACGGTCACCTCTGAGTCCTTATTTTCAAGATGGGAAATATGTAGCTTATCGACTAATACCGAGGATCAGCCTGGGTAATGCCTTCAGCCAAAAGAGGCACCAGCACCTTCTCACGTATTCTACTCCTGCTGATCACAGCACAGCCCAGCTTGGCTCATTGGCCAGATCTGGAAGGGCAAACCAGTCACTGGGGGCAGGGATCATCCCACTCAGCTCCTGTTAACCGTGCAAGCCAAAGCCCTAACTGGTAGTGTGGTCCGAGCTGGACAAGCAGCAGGAAAGCTTTCCAGACAGCAATGTCAATGGCGAACTATGCGGTTTTAGCTGGTTAGACTCCAGCAGTTACCCCAACGCACACTCTGGGCTCCTCCAAGCCTTGGCTCTTGCCAACCTGCATCTAATACATTCCAGAATTAGGTAAACAGGATGTGTCCCTCCAGGGAGAGAGATAGTGAATTCCCTGGGATTTCCATGTGTAGGTGGGAGGTATGGAAATCTCAGCCTGGTTTTGATGCTCTTAAACACTGTGATGTGTTTCCACATTTGTCAGACACCCGGCTGGGTAAAAAAAAATAGATAATGGGACTTACAGCACAGAATAAGCATAAGTGCAGACAGAACTTTGTAGGGCAAACCAAACAGGATGTTAACTAAAGGGAGAATATCTAGAGATTAGAAACTGAGGAAATGACAATCAAGCATTTCAGAATAAGAGAACCTGCCTCAATGCTATTTTTAAAAAAAACACACAACAAAGGGCATTTTGTTGAATAAACTGGAGCAGAAAAGAAAATGCTTAGCAAGAAAATAATGCATCATGTTGTGTGGGAACAGTTACAAGGACAAATGGTACTCTCCTAGGTATTTAGATTGAACCGAAAATAAAAGTTCACGGAAGCATTTTTCATGCAACTGGTGTCAGCTTCGCTCAGTTGGTGGCATTCTAACCTCTGAGGCAGAGGTTGTGGGTTCAAACGCCTTATCAGACCTCACAGTCTTAGGCTGACTCTCCAATGTCGGGCTGGGGGAGCACATTTGGTGTAGGTAATAACAACTTGCATTTATGTAGCGCCTTCTTTCCCATTGGGTAGAGTCCCGGAGCGCATGACAGTGGCGGAGTCTACAACAAGCCAAGGAGAGATCTAACACATTCTGTCGGGCATCTGACAGATGCGGAAACCCATTGCCATGATTAAGAATATTAAAAATCAAACAGAGTTGCACGCCTCCCACCTTGACATAGAAATTTCAGAGATACATGTTGGGATGGAATGCGGATTCTCTCCGTGGAGGGAAGCATCCTGCTCACCTAATTCCAGAAAGTACCTGCCGCAGGTTGGCAAAAAACAAGGCTTGGGGTCAAGAGTGTGCATTAGGGTACTGCTGGAGTCTATCCAGCTAAAACTGCATAGCTTGCCATTGAGAGCACTGTCTGGCAAGCTTTCCCGCTGCTTGTCCAGCCAGGACCACCCTATCCTTTAAGGCTTTGGCTTGCAGGGTTAACAAGAGCAGAGTGGGATGACTCCCTGCTGTCAGTGACTAGTCTGCCCTCCGAGGTCCTGCAAATGAGCTAAGCTGGCTGTGCTGTTATCAGCAGGGCCCTGGAATACTGCGGACCCGGCTGGCTCAGGAACTGGACTACCGACACTGCCACAGAAGTTTGGCTCGATTCCCACATTCGTTGCCAAACACGTCTTGCGTATAAATCAAATTCAATGTGGTTCAGTTACTCTTAATCATCGCAATGGGTTCCCACGTGTGTCAAATACCCGCCCATCACATCCTGCGTGTCACAACAGGCAATAACGCGTAGACGAATCGCTAGCCACAATTTGGGGTGATGTAGTTCTGTGGTTCTAAATGTCGACACGCCATCAAAACAGACAACAGAACATGTCCAGCCTGATTGTGAATTTATAATGCTCAGAGATTACTGTAAATCCAATCATCAAATTCCACGCTGCAGTATGTCATGCATTCAACCATCATATCTGCACTGATCAATTATCCATATGGGCCCATCAAGATTCCACATACAGTACATTGTTTCATCTATCTACCCTGAAACAACTGTCACTACTACTTTAAATACAGAGCATAATAAATCTATTTACTGCATTTGCACTTAGCGTTGACCTTTTTAACTTTTAATTTTCTTACCAATTTTTGACCGATCATATCGGCCTTTATTTTACCTTATTCATGTGTTTTTTTATTTCTAGCAATCTTTGCGACTGCCCCAAAATAGTATGGCTCCTGAATGTTAACATCCCCAGAGACATCACTTCCTACAGCTAGGCATGCACCTCTCACGTCACTTCCTGTGCGCTGAACATCTACAACGACGACAACAACAACAACATTACATTTGTATAGCGCCTTTCACATCGGGAGGATGTCCCAAGGCGCTGACTTCAACGTCACAGCACGCAGGAACCAGTGTCCCCTGTAGAAACATAGAAACAGGAGTAGGCTATTCAGCCCCTTGAGCCTGTTCTGCCATTTTATAAGATCATGGCTAATCTGTACCTCTCGTCCAGTTTCCCAACCTTGCCCCATATCCCTTAATACCCAGACCTAATAAATAAAACATTGTTGAACTTATGACGCAGAAATCTGCCACTTTTGTCATTTAAAACAATACCAAAAAAAATTAACAGGTAAACCTACCAGGCTTCAAAGATGGGAATTAATTTCCCTAAATTTGGAGAAACCTGGAAAATCCTACCAATACAGATCTTTACCGATTAAAACCAGAAACTTATGCCAGTGCACTGCTAACATGATCAAGACAGGTTGTTTTTGGCATGGATTGATTTTACATTCTAGCATTTGCTGTGTGAAGTTGCTGTACATTCTTCCATAGGTTTGGATAGGATATATATAAAAAAATTATGGTGCAGTACACCAACTATCATAGTATCCTCATTAATCCCTTTGGTCTATAAAAGTGTTATTTTGGTCAGGGTTATGTTATTGCAGTATACAGTGCAGATAAAATATTTTTTTCAAAGCATAGAGCGAAGTTTTCAGGGTTGAGTAAGGAGCAAGAGGAGAATGGTTAAAAGGGACATAAGTTTTATTTCACATTGGAAATAAAAAGTGCCACTGTCTGCATTTGTAGAGTGTGACATGTTGTAAAAGAACATTCTCTTTCAGATAATGCCAGGTCACAAGAATACAGGGCAGATTTCGATGAAGAAGGCCCCTCAGCCTGTTGGATCTCATCTTTTCAGAATACCTGTCAACTGTTCCCCTCCTGATCAAGGAGCTTCTTAAATAAGTCCCAAGTACCCTGACCTCAACTACCTTTCGTTGTAACCTTTTCCATTGGTTAATTATCGTCTGTGTAAGAAATACTTTCTGCCGCCTGTCCTAGAATTGCCCTTCACAACTCTGAACTTGCACCCTCTCTAGCATATCTAAAAAATATTGCTTTTGGTTTGTTTTCTCAACGATAAACACGGCCACTTTTAGCCCACACTTCCATCTGCCAAAATAGCTCCCACTGGCTTGTTCTCCATCCTTTAACTCATTCATGCCTCAAGATCTCTTTGACCGCGCTTTCAATCATCTTTTCCCCTCACTACCCCCTTTGGTTTTCGCCCCCAGCTTAGGGCGCCCAAAATGTAAATTGTACGCAATAGTAGGATAGACATTTTGGAAAGATGAGATCCATTGGGCCCAAGTTCCTTCTACAAACGACAGGTTTGTATTTGTGAAGAACGAAGCGCCTCGTGGACGAAATTACTCGCAGAACCCGGTAGAGCCCGGTGGCAACTTAAGAGTTAGACAATTTGCTGGGCGAAATTGCGAGGCAAAACAGATCGGCAACATACTGCCAGTCGCAATTGCATTTTCCCATCGGTGCCCTTTAAAAGCAATGGTAGCAATTGTGTTCCCTTGCTAACCACCTGCTGGGGGAGGAACAACGTCACTGAGTAAACGATTGGCACAAGCCACACTTAGTCAATGTAAAAAACAGGGGTGCCCTTTAATAACTGCTTGGCACCTTGCCCCTGGAAGTGGGTTATTACATCATCTCACAAAGTGAACACACATGAACACATGGTACCATTCAAGTTGTGAACCGATTTGTGGCAATTATAATAATAATACGTACATTTGATATAGCGCTGTTTCACGTCATATAGTCAGTCTCGCCTGGGTTCGACTCCCGGTACGGGAATCACATGTTTTAAGCGCTCCAAGATGTTGCTCCGAATGAAGGGTGCTATTGTTGGCGTTGTCATTGAAACAGTTCAAAGCGCTTCACAGAATGTACCGTAAAGTGAATTGACTGCATATTTGGCGGGCGAAACATGGCAGCCAATCGCGCACAGCAGCGTCCCCACAAACAGTTGGGGATTGAGTGGCCAAAATTTTGTTGTTGTTGTGTTTTTCTTGGGGCGAGAGAGAAAGAGAGAAAGAGGGAGGTGGGAAGAGGACGGCGGGGAATGAAAGTGTATCTGTTACGCTCTTGTTATACCTGATCTTGTAGTTGGGCAAGGTGTGCTTCTTCTTAATGACCCTCTTGAGCTGATTGACGATGATGGACGTGAGCTGAGGCATGGGACGGCCCTCGAACTGCGACTTGACCTCGAAGTCCATGAAGGGCTCCTCCATGAAGGCAAAAGACCAGTGGGTGAAGGGCAGGCGGGTGAACTGCAAGCGGAGCCTGCCCACCACCCTGCGCATCTTCACGAACAGATAGGCCGACTTGCCGAAGACCAGGTCCACATCGATGGCCAAGTGGAAGCCTCCGTTGTACTCTAGGTCCACCTGGAAGTCCAGTTGGTCTGGGACACCTTGCTCGGTGCCGGCAGAGGCGGAGGTGGCGGGAGGAGGGGGTAAGAGCTTGGCGCTCTTGAAGACTGGCAGGGCATTGCCCAGGGAGATGTCTCTGAGACTGAGACCCTCCAGCAACCTGCCTGCGGTCCTGGTCTGCAGGAGCTCCTCCAGCTCCACCTTGATCTTCTTGGTCAGCCAGTGGCGCACGATAGGGGTGTCGCGGAGCTCCCGAAAAAGGAACAGGAAGATGGCGTTGAGGAAGTTGCAGCTTTCTGGGCCATTGCCGCCGCCGCCGCTAGTGCCAGTGTTGCCGCTGCCGCTAGTGCCGGTGCTCTGACCGGTGCTGTTGCCCGTGTCTGCGGCAGTGCCGGGCCAGGTAGGAGAGGAAGAGGAGGAGGAGGAGGAAAGAGAAGAGGAGGAGAAGGAGGAGCCAGGCTGGAGCGTAGGAGAGGACGACGATGATGATGGAGGAGGAGGAGGTGATGATGGTGGTGATGGAGATGATGATGATGATGGAGCAGCAGCAGCAGGAGGAGGAGGAGGAGGAGGAAGGAGAGAAGTCGGTGGCCAAGTCTCTCCTCGCTCCCTCCCGTTCAGGTAGTCCCTGAGCCCCGGTTGGACCACTGGCTTGACGTACTGCTCGGTCCTGGGCACCGGCTCGGTTTTGTTCCGGTAAATGAGCAGCAGCTGCAGCAGGAGAACGCACACAGCCCCGGCCAGAGCCGACAGCAAGATCACATACACCATCACCGCTGCTGCTGCTGCTGCTGAATAATAATAATTATTATTAATTATTAATATTATTAATAATAATAATTCTTCTTCTTATTCAATGCTGGTTCTCCTCCTTGTTCTGCTCTGTGGTTGTTGTTCGTGGGGTCATCGATCTTTCCTGTTTCCTCTCCTCTTTCTCTCTCTCTTTCTCTTCCTCTCTCTCTCTCTCTCTCTTTCTCTCAATCTCCACCACCTTTTTTTTCGCTTTTCTTCCCGCACCTCCTTTCCAGTGCTTTCTCTCTCTCCTCCTCCCTCCCTCCCTCCCTCGCTCTCTCTCTCTCTCTCTTTCTCTGGCTGCTTCTTCTGTTCCTTCTCTACTCAGGGCTCCATGTTGACATGAGCTGGTTTCTCTCTACCTCTCACCTCCCCCTTCCCCCCACCCCCACAACCACCCACCCAGCCAGCACAAATGGAGAGATAGAGACAGAGAGAGAGAGAGTGTGTGAGGCAGCGAGAGTGAGAGGTGGAGAGATAGATGGAGGTAGAGAGCGAGAGCTCTCCCTCCTCACTCTCACTCACTCACTCACTAGTCCTTTCTCCCCAGCTTCAGCTCAAGCCCAGCCCACAACGGCGGTAGCATCACGGGTAAATGACTGACTGGTTCGACCCAATCTCCCCACCCCCACTCATCCCTGCTCTCTCATTTCAGATGCTTGTTTTATTCCCTTCCTTTCCACCCACCACCCCTCCCCTCCCTTCCTTCCCTGTCTCGCTCGCTCCCTCCCTCCCTCCCTCCTCCAAGACACGACTCAGCTCTCAGTCCTAATGCAGCTGAACCGGTCTCTTGTTTGGCTTCTTGAAGGCAGTGTGACACAGGGCGGACAGGAAACAGACAGATTGAGAGAGAGAGAGAGAGAAAGAAAGAGAGAGAGAGAGGGGGAGAGACGCTAGGTACAGAGAAGAGGGAGACAGAGAGGGAGAGAGAGGAAGGGAGACAGGGGACAGAAAAGGGGAGACGGGTAAGAGAAGGGGGGGAAATAATAATAATAATAATCCTTGCATTTGATGCAGTGCCTCATCACGTCTTTGAGACGTCTCAAAGCCCTTCACGGAATATGATGTAAAGTGAATTGACTGTTATGTTTTGTGGGCGAAACGCGGCAGCCAATTGCGCACAGCAGGGTCCCCACACACAGCCGTGGATTGAAGTGACTAATTTTTTTTAAAGGGATTATTATTTGTTGGTTATAATCAACAAACAGGTGCAAATTCACATCCCTCGGTTCAGACCTGGAGAGTGCCTGTCTTCCTGTGATCGGAGACTCTTATCAACAGATTGCACGCACACACATAAAAAAATTCTTATTCCGTTGTATATTAGCTTTCTTTCAAAATCATTTTTTTTAACTTCCACCATTTGTTTCACTTTGACTTGCCATGATTTTTTTTAATACATTAAAAAAAACACAAATCCTTATTTTACTGTACTGTTGAGTTGGCAGCGGTTTCTCTGTGATAACATCAACAAATCCTTTTTTTATATGCAAATAAAAATGTTTGATTTGCTTTAAATTCCGGGTTAAAATGCACATTGAATTGACATTGCACACACATGCACAGAAGCGATTCGACTGCAGTTCCTTGCATGAGGATTCCCCTTTTGTGATAAGTTATTAAGCATTCCCACAGTTTGCAACGGGTTTGGTCTGTCCTCTTCCCCATCCCCTCATGTGGACTCTTGTGAAATACTCTCTATCTCTGCTGAGGTGTTTTGGTTTAGATCCAGCTGGAACTGCATCACTGCAAAAAGATCTTCCTCATTCTTTTGCTCTGCAGCAACCTCCCACCCAGACAGACGGAGAGAGAGAGAGGAAAAAATAACACAGACGTTGCAGAAATTCCTGTAAATGTTGTTTCCTTGATAATGAGGGGAAAGGGTGGATCTGGTTTATTTAATCTTTCAGAACGCTGCCACGTTTTCCAGATTGAGTTTAGGTCTTCCTCTAAATCTTAATCATAATAAATAATAATCCTTGCCTTTTTATACAGTGCCTTATCAAGTCATTGAGACGTCTCAAAGCGCTTCACAGAATATATTATGATATTGTGGATTGACTGTGTATTTTGTGGGGCGAAATGTGGTCGCCAATTGGGCACAGCAGTGTCCCACAAACAGTCGTGGATTGAGTGACCAAATTTTTATTGAGGGATTATTGCACCCGGAAAGCGATCTGCCAATCAACCAGCAACCAGGTTCCTATTTATTGCTAGGTAAACAGAGGCGTGTGGAGTAAGCAAATGTACTTAAGGTTTCGCCCCGTCTGGGATTCAAACCTGAGTCCACTTGTTTCCGAGGCGAGCGTGCTAACCACTGAGCTACAGGACCCCGCAAATTTTGAGCTGGCTCATTTGGCAGCGCTCTCACATCTGAGTTGATGGTTGTGGAATCCAAGCCACACGTGGGGACTTTGAGCTCACATAGTTTAGGGTGGCTGACACTCCAATGCAGTGCTCCATCCCAGGGTCCCTCCATCCTTTCCCCTCCTCTCATTCAAGATCCTTTTCAAAACTTACCTCTTTGACCGCTTTCGGTCATCTTGCATATTTCCCCCCCGCCCCACCGCCCCCTCCCCGGCTCCCACCCCCAACACAAATGCCCATCCAGCATTGTCAGGTGCTTTGAGAAATTCTCCTGACATGACAGTACATGCCATTCAAAACGTAAATTATATTGTATTGTGTTGTGTCGTTGGAGGTGCCAACCTTAGGATGAGACATTAAACCGAAGCCCCATCTGCCTGTTCAGCTGGACGTTAAAAATCCCATGGAGCTATTCAAAAAAGAGAAGGGAGTTTCTTCCAGGGTCATTCATTTCAAAATACATGCCTACAAAAAACACAGTAACTACACTTTACAGTAAATCCAACAAAGTCCATTGAGATGTCCTCCAAATATAAAAGGTGCTATGTCAAATGCAAGGATTAATATTATTATTGTTATTTTTGCCCACATTAAAATGATAACAGTCACACCGTGTCTGGGTAGCTGACTGCAGTGCATTAAATACCTTCAGTGTAATATTTAAGAGAGAAAAGCTTTCAATAAACCTGGAGCTTTAGTAGCGATGATAAACTAAGCACGAGAAAGAGACAGACGCAGAGCTAAACACTTAATGTAGAATGTAGAAGCACATTGTGGTACTGCAGTGTTATTGAATTTTACTTTTCTCTTTTAAACATACTTTTTAACTCATCCTCCCAGTGGAATTGTTTACAGGAATCTCTCCCATTCTTCCTGTAGCTGTCTCATTCCTCAGTATTGGTTCTGATAGCAGAGTTGAAAATAAGGTCACAGTCGGGAATTAGGGTATTATTATTGCGGTATATAGTGTTTGCTACAATTAGCTATTGAATGATTTCATATAAGACTTCACGAAGAGAGGCCTTTCCATTTCCCATTGCCTTAGGTTTAACGCCATTATCATTATCATGTTTTAAGTGGAAAAAAGGTTGAGAGGAGAGGGAGTAGCATCCTGGACTTTAAAATGCAGGGAGGTGCAATAAGAGCATAAGAATTTGTTAGGCGAAAGAAGACCAAAGTCCATCTAGTTCGCCTGCCACCATCCTGGAATCGTCCTACTCCACACACACGCCTCTGTTTACCTAGCAGTAAGTAGGTTGCTAGTCGATTGGTGGATCACTTTTCCGGGGGTAATAATTCCTTCAAATAAAATAATAATTTGGTCACTCAAATCATGACTGTTTTGGGACACTGCTGTGCGTAATTGGCTTCCACGTTTGCTCACAAAATACACAGTCAATTCACTTTACAGTATATTATGTGATGCTCTTTGAGACGTCTCGAAGACGTGATAAGGCACTGTGTAAAATACAAGGATTACTATATTATTATATTATTTAAGGGTATGGGTATTTAGCAATGATTTTGGAACCACATGTTTGAAGAAGTCTAGATCACGAATATTAGTCAAATTAATAGTCTCCAAAAATAACTTAATTTGTTTATTCCTGGGGCTCTTTCTCTTTCTGACTCTCTCTCTCTCTCTCTCCTTTCCTTTTAGCCAACAAAGCAGCTGCACCAATGCTCCCCCAGTGCTCCTGCATTGCACAACACACTTGCATCACTCTTATGGATAATTCAGATAGCAATCAGTACAGAATAAAGAACATTAGATCTGGCCTAACAGTGTACTCGGCACAGTTTATCTTAGACTGTTTGGCACTTTGATCTTTAATTACGTAAACAGAAGTGATAAGACAGGAGTAAAATGTTTCCATTATACAGTAGTTATATTTGGGGTCTAATATGTGGCAATTTCCAAACAAGATTCCTTAATTAGGCGTCTGACTTGTTCTTGTAACCGGAAATATACAATGCAGATTATGCTCCAAATGGAGACAGCTTCGGAGTGCAGTTCCCATTGGGTTGGTCTGATGCGCAAGAAGTAGATTTGTTTACCATAAGGAATCCCGCGTCGATTACTTATGTCTTAATATGCAAAGTTAGTGTTTTTTGCGTACCAGATAAACCCCATTGGTGATTACTTCCTATTTGTGTAGTCTATAAAACCAGCTTGCTGTTCGCTTTCAACCACTACGCTCCGAAGCTCTGGAACACTTCCTCAATCCCTCCGCCTTGCCCCCTCCTTCCCTATCTTCAGGTCCGCCTTCGACCGTGCCAACAGTCACCGCCCCTCCCCCCCTCCCCCATGGCTCAGTGTCGTGTTCTGCCTCAGTAACGCTATGGAACATTACCCTGCATGAGGGGCACTATATAAATGCAAGTCGTTACTGTTCTCGCTTTAACTCCACTCCATTTTCCTGTTCAGTATCAGATGTCTTGCTTATTTTGTCCATCAAACGTCCAAGAAACTAGTTTGATTATTTCCACAGCCCGCCACCACAATCAGGCACATCAAATGTAATGAAAGATAAAGTACTAAAGCTTAATTGTACTCCCAAGAAAGATAGAATATCAATAATTCCTCCTCTATGAGTTGAACGCTATGATCTTTTTACTACTGACAAAATGCAGCTCTTAACTTTATATGGCCGTTGTAAGATAACAGACTTTGATTGAGCAAAGGGCACAGACGGGGGAGGAAACAAAGTCTGGTTTGTAGGATTTTCATCTCACATACAAGCTGCATTTTTTTAAAAAACACAGATAAACCATCCTTTTATGTATGTATAATAACAATTTGACAGTTTTACCACAAACATTCCAAGATTCCATTTGTCCATTTTGAGAATACACTGAATTTATGGGTTCACAAGATCATAAGATCACAAGATTGATTTGAATGAAGAAGGCCATTCTCGTCCCTCCAGAACACCCACTGTACCATTCCCCCCATCACTGCATCAAGCCGCTTTTTAAAATGACACTTTTCGCACCAAATTGATCCAAATTTGGTGTAAAAATTGTTAGTCGATTGGCGGATCGCTTTTCCGGGAGTAATAATCTCTACAAAAAAAAGTTAAAATGAATGATAATTTTGATCACTTAATCCACGACTGTTTGTTGGACACTGCTGTATGCAATAGACTGCTCTATGTTTCGCCCAGAAAATTTACAGTCAATTCACTTTACAGTATATTCCGTGAAGCGCTTTGAGACATCTTTGAGACATAATCCTTGCACTATATCAAATGCAAGGAATATTATTATTATTATCAAATTCATGCTTTGCAGAAGCCAAATGCTGACGACGACAACAACTTGCACTTATTATTACTATTATTATACAGCGCCCTCCATGCTTCTCAGAGTGCTTAGCAGTGGCGGAACCTGTCTCCGAGCCGGGGGGTGGGGGGGTGGTGGGAGGTGACGATAAGCACGACCAAAGAGGAAAGCTTTCAGGCGGGACTTGAAAGAAGGAAGAGAAAGGGCAAGGCAGAGGGATTGAGGGAGAGCCTGGGCCAGAACTGGTGAGATATGGGATGGAGTTTGGTCCAGGTCAGTATGCGGGCAGCAGAGTTCTGAATGAGCTGATCTTGTGAATGGTGGAGGTGGGGAGACCGGCGAGGAGTGCGTTGGAGTAATCCAAGCGCGAGGTGACAAACGCATGCACGAGGATTTCAGCTGCATTTGGGGTAAGGTATGGTCAGAGGCGGGCAAGGCGGCAGAGGTGGAAGAAGGCAATCCTGGTCAGGTTGCGTACTGGTTCGGTGAGTGTGAAGGAGAGCCCAGCGAGGCTGAGGAGTTTAGATCTGCAGAAGGGAAGAAGTTGACAGGAGCTAAGGAGTATGGCTTCTGTCTTATCCATATTCAGCTGCAGGAAGTTTTCACTCATCAAGGCCCTGACGTCTGCCAGACAAACTGATAGAATATCGGCGGACATGGAGTTGATACTGGAGGAGACACTGGACTAGCCGCTCTAAAAAGCACAAATAATTGTTTGTATTAACAAATTGAACATGAGTAGCACAGACATCAAACTCTTGTTCTCCACAAATAAAGCGGCTAAAATAAACCAATGTTTAATAGGTGTAGTACTGTCAATACAGAACAATGTCTAGCAGCATTTAAGGGGTCAATTTTGTAGTGTTTTTTGTTATGTTTCTGAGTGGGGATTCCTTCTGATAAGTGGAATTATCTCACGCACATCACTCTGACTCAAGGGAACCCCACTCTGAATGTAGATCAATATGGAACAGCATTCCTGCATCACAGACTTCTGATTTCTCAACAAAGAAATGCTCTGAGAGATACTGCAAGATAAACCCTTAAACTATTTCCTCTCTGAGTACAGCGACCAAAATGATTCTTTTGGAAGGAAGCGTGTTTTGATGGAATATTGTAAACCGGAGTCATGTAATGGTTTATCCTACAAAACCTTGATTGAGAGTTAATTTAACATTTCCTTTGTGGAATGCGACTGTTGAGTAGGTCTACACTGCATTTCGCACATCACATCCCTCTTATCAGCACAAAGATATCTTCAGAGCAAGGACTTTGTTCAACATCAACAGACGTCTTCCAGCATCAGAAGCTTTGGCTAGAAAGAAACATCATACATTTCTATCGAAGAACTGTAAACATAAGCAAAGTTATTTAAATTGTTAAAATAATAATAATAATAATCCTTGCATTTGATATAGCGCTTTTCACGTCGGGAGGACGTCTCAAAGCGCTTCACAGAACACACTGTAAAGTGAATTGACTGTATATTTGTGGGCGAACGCGGCAGCCAATTGTGCACAGCAATGTCCCACAAACAGTCGTAGATTGAAAATGACCAATTTATTATTGTTTGGTTTTGGAAGGATTATTATTAGGCTCTGTGTGGAGTAAGGAAACTTGCCCAAGGTTTCGCCCGCTGCCTGGAATTGAACTCAGGTCTCTCACTTGCAAAGCGAGTGCTCTAACCACTGAGCTACAGGACTCCAAAAGAATCAGTAGAACATTTAATAGTTTATTGTGTGCATTCTAATACTAGGGAATAATTGCTTATTTCATTTGAAACAAGCAAGGTTAAAAATTATTCCACCAGTGGAGGTTATTATTTATCATGCATTATTTTGAAAGGAGTATATTGATTATAAAGCCATGCGAACCATTTTTCAATCATCAAAGTAAGTATCAATAGCATTGACTTGTCCTAAGCTGCATCATTCGTTGCAAAGCTCTGACAGAGTGTTCGACAAGGTCAAAGAGTCTTAACCGGAATATCAGCATCATTGCTCCAAATATTCCACAGTGCGCTAACCGCACCTTCAGAAACATCACTAAAGTTAACTTCTGGAATTCTGCCCTTTATTCCGTGAGCCTCTGGTTTATGTGGCACTACGAGCTATTTTAAAGAGAATTTGTTTTGCGTGGTGTGGAGAGAGAATGCACTAAATCAAATTAGCAAAATGAGGCAGGAGGAGTAGCTGTTAACCCTCGGATATGTAACTGTATAAAGGGCAGAACAGAGGAAGCTTTCTGTACTGAAAGGGGATAAAGGCTTGCTTGCAGGATAAGCTGTGAGAATGTTGGAGGAGAATATAGTACTATAAGCCTCAAAATGTAACAGCTCTCAAGAGTGAAGTTGGAGGTTGGTGCAAATAACACAAACCAGTTTCATCATCAGTCGACCCACAGTAAATCAGTTCTCGGGATCCATTTTGTCACATTCTCCACAGGGTTGGGAAACGCAATAAAAGCACTCAGTGTAAAACACACGTCCATGAGAGATGACATTTCACTCTCAGGCTTATTTGTAGCTTTTGGAAATCACAAATCATCGGCTTTGTGAATGTCTAAAAAGTAGTCCCCACTCTTACCATTTCGTCTCTGGTCAATTTAACCATAGCACTGTTATGACTATAGAACATAATGAAACAGTTTCATTACCACAAAGAAATACTTGTGAATAGCTGAGTACAGCAAGTTACACAAGATCACAAGATATCACATGAAAGGCTAGGCTGATCCTCCAATGAAGTGTTAAGGGAGTACTGTATTGACAGAGGTGCTGTCTTTTGGATGAGACGTTAAACCGAGGTCCCTTCTGCCTGCAAAGATGGATGAGAAAGATACCTTAGCTATTCAAAGGAAGTTTCTCCCTATGTCCTTGCCAACAGTCCTCCAGTTGGTCATTCAGCTCCCAGCTCTTTGTGGGACATTGCTGTGCACAGTGCTTTGGGACGTTCTCCTGACGTGAAAGGGGCTCTATAAATGTAATTTTGTTGTTATTGTTGCACAAATTGGCTGTTGTGTTTGTCTATAAATAGTAATAATAAAACAATATCTTTGCGTTTGATATAGCACCTTATCATGTCAATCAGATGTCTCAAAGCGCTTCACAGATTATACTGTAAAGTGAGTTGAGTGTATAATTTGGGGGTGAAATGCGGCAGCCAATTGCGCATAACAGTGTCCGATAAACAGTCGTGGACTGAGAGACCAAATTATTATTCTTTTCTAAGGGATTATTTCCCCCGCAAAGCGATCCACGTATCAACTAGCAACTGGGTTACTTACTGCTAGGTAAAGAGAGGTGTGTGGAGTAAGGAAACTTTCCTAAGTATTCGGGATTGAATCTGGGTCCTCTCACTTGTGAGGCGAGTGCTCTAAACCAATATGTTACAGGACTTCAAGCAAAATGAGTACCTCCAATATTCACGGTGAACAATAAAAATCTACATTGGCCGCAGTTTAGAACTGCAGGAGATCAATAGCTCAAGTACAAGCTTAGAAATTAACTGCAGGCCCAATGGCCTATGATCCAGACCCCAATTCCATTGTGGCATCAAGGATAGAAATGATAATTCCAGCTCTGTCTCACGGAGTTTTACATTCTGCTGCTAATTAGGTTAAGTGGCGACACACGTGAGTAAGGGCTGTTCAGAATTTTTCCAAAAAGCAATGTTGTTGCTGTTTGTTATGAAAATATTAATTACAAAGCAATGGCTTTTCTGTTACGTCAAATCCCCGAAGCGCAATTGTTTCCTCTCAATCGCCGCTTAAAGTTCAGAAATTCGGCACGGCACTGCCCTCCGTGGATTTAAAATAGGCTGTCAAAGGAGTTAATAACCCTTCGGATGAGATCTTAAATAAGTTGAGGTGCTTTCAACCTGTTCAGGTGGACCTTAAAGATCCCATGGCACTATTTCAAAAAGAGAAGGGAGTTTCTGCTGATGTCCGGGCCACCAATCCACCAAGTAAAAAAATTGGTCAGTCAATCCATGGCTGTTTGTAGGACATTGCTGTGTGCAACTGGCTGTCGCGTTTCAGCCACAAAGTACACAGTCAATTTACTTTACGCTATATCATTTGAAGCACTTTGAGACGTCTCGAAAATGTGATAAGGCGCTCTATCAAACTCAAGGATTTATTACTATGCCTCTGAATGGAAAAGGGACACTGAGCTGTCAGGATTATAGAATCACTTCCAATGCAAGTGATGATATCATGCTTCTATTTGGTGTGGTTTGGTTCAAAACTGATCAAATTAGTTTCGGAACCTTGCATGCAGTTGGTCACTATGTAGTTTAGATGGTCTACATGTTACATTTACAGTTCAAGCATTTAGAGCATCATTTCAGCGCTATTACAGAAACTTAATAGGTTGAGTTGAAGGGACAGACTGAAACTTAACATCACGACTCAGAGTGCAAGATTTTTTCTTTTAATGACCTTTTATCAGAACTTTGTTAAGTAAGGACATTACCTTTTTGAACTAGTGAGTAATGGATACTATTACTACTAATAATAATAATAATAGCACAGATGTTAGCAATCCAAAGCACTGGCATTGCCCATTGAGGCTTTGTTGCAATAAAAGGAAATGCACGCTGTGTTTTAGGGATCAATAAGGACAATCACAATTTGGAGAAATATCACCCAGAACCACACAGAATTGTATTTATTCACTGAACTCACACAAAATCCACCTGCAATGCTTTGCTGTTACAGCTCCCCCAAGTGCTGAAAAGTCATATGCAGTAATCCAATATGCATCAAGGTTAACACCTTTAAGTGTTGCTGAGACTGGTTAGAAACATCAGCAATATCTTGGATTGCAGTCTTGGGGACTTCCCTAGGTTCCTAACACAGGTTTGTCTTTGCCTTCCCTTCGGGATTTGGTTAACGTGGCAATCATTTTAATCACCCTAACCGAGTAGAATCCCTGGGATTTTAATTTTAATAAAGCCTCTAAATCCTTTGAAATGTATCAATCGTGGATTGAGTGACCAAAANTTTTTTTTCCAGGAGTAATAATCCCTTCCTTNAAAAACGATTAAATAATAATTTGGTCACTCAATCCACAACTGGTTGCGAGACACTGCTGTAGCAAATTGGCTGCTGCATTTCGCCCACAAAATACACACTTACAATATATTCCGTGAAGCGCTTTGAGATGTCTCAAAGGCGCGATAGAATGCTACATCAAATGTAAGTATTATTATCATCTTTTTAGCAAATCAAAACTGGATCAATGTGAATCCATTCATTCCACCCTCAAAAACCCAAGTCACTACTCTTAACAATAAATCCTATTAAATCCTCTCGATGTGAAAAGCCTCTATATTAAATGCAAGGATTATTATTCATTTGTGGTGCTTTTGTGTCACCTATCCTCCTGGATCGATGCTGTGGTAAATAATCACCTGAAACTAATTGCATTTGGAAGCTAATCGCACCATTGAGAAACCTGCTAAACATTTGAGCCCAGATCTGAGGGTAACAAAACAAATTCCTTTTGTATAGCACCGTTCAGGCTGACGTTCCTTCAATGTGCTCACCTCCCGGTCAGGTTGCAAATGTTACAAATACCACCCTCTGCTCCGGTTATGATGTCTTGAGGAGCCAGTTAAACACAACACATCATGGGGGGGGGGGAGAGAGAATGACATATAATTGCACTTTCTTTGTTGTGTTAGCACTTTATATGTTTGCCTGATCTGATTCATCTTTCACTTCAGTTTGTGAATTGACGTTTAACTGGATAAGCTACCCTGGAAACTACCTGTTGGTCTGTTCATCCGTTCATTAATCTGATCATTAGTGAGCATTGCCCTTGTTCTGCAAGTATTTTTACATAGAGATACACACTCGCCATACAGAGGCACTATTTCAAATGCAAGGATTATTATTATTAAGGGGGAACTTTGAGGTCTTTCATTTTTACTGATCAATTTACTTTTGATTTGCAATACAATACAAATTACATTCATTTATATGATGTTTTTCATGTCGCGCGGGCATCTCAGAGCTCTGGACCATGCTGGCTGGGCGAGCTGGGGGTGGGAGCTGAGGAGTGGGGGTGGGCAGGAGAAAAGTGGCCGAAAACATGGTCAAAAAGGTACATTTTGATTCAACTGAAATTAGGCACCCTCAGTACAGATTGGGAAAACACTTGTGCGACTTAGATCAAGGTAACACAAGCGTTGGTGAGAATCTCGTTGCAAATACAAATTTTAACTTACCCTGATTTAAAGTGTATCTAGAATCCTGTAGCTCAATGGATAGAGAGCTTGTCTTGCAAGCGAGAGGACCTGGGTTTGATTCCCGAGCAGGACGAAACGTTAGGCAAGTCTCCTTATTCCACACACCTCTGTTTACCCTGCAGTAAGTAGGAACCCGTTAATTGATTGGCAGTTCGCTTTCCAGGGTTAATAATCCCTACAAAAAAAAATAATAATTTGGTCACTCAATCCACAGCTATTTGTGTGACACTGCTGTGTGCAATCGGTTGCCGCGTTTCGCCCACAAATTACACAGTCACTACCCTTTACAGTATATTCTGTGAAGCCCTTCAAGACATCTCAAAGACATGATCAGGAGCTATATCAAATGCAAGGATTATTATTCATATTATTATTAATATTATCTAAAGTGGGCCAGAAATGGGGTTGATCAAAGTAAAAGTATGATAGAAAAGCCTGTTGCTGCAGTGTGTGCTTCTTTTCAGGATTGAAAAGATTTCTCCTGCGCTCACAGTAGCCACAAATTCTCTTGTTCTCACCTCCTGTTTGCTGTCTGATAGTTTTCTCCTCACACATATATACACACACACACACTCCAACACAAACCCTTGTTAGTCACCATTAATTGCACCAAGTCATATTTCACAATCTTTTTATTGAATATTTTTTTCCCCACCGGAGGAAATGTTAACGCACGCCAAAACCAAAGTGCGAAATTAAAAGCTCATGTAAAGCTCCATGGCCCTCTCGTATAACGTCCCATTATAGTTCAGAATTCACTGCTTTTTCTCGTCCGTTTGACTTCAATTCCCTTTGTGACACCAGGAATCCAGTCTGCTGTGCAACAGACGGTTGCCAAAAAAACTCAGTCTGGTGATTTACTGAAACCTTATGGGCAAACACAATAAAGCTGTGAACATAATGGATTCCAGAAGCCCACTTGCCTTTTTTACCCCACCTCCCCCCTTTTATCAATCATATCGTCAGCTTTTGTGATAAAAGAGCAGTTTCACTCATTCAGTAGGATGGAAAACTTGACACCCTTTCACTTCCTTCCCTTGGTTTTGATCAGTCGCTTGATATATTGGGTGAGAGGTGACCAATAGGATTATCATAGAAGCTCAGAATTGTAATGGCACAGAAAGAGGCTGTGCGACCTCTTCTTGGGATATTGATCCCTGCATTATCGTCAGCACATGTGATGTTTCCTCTAGCTTTCTTCCCCAGAGCCTCCTCTCCTCACTGAAGGCGGTCAAAGAGGAAGATCTTCAGACACGACCTGAAGATAGCGAAGAAAGGGGCAAGGGGGAGGGATAGAGATAGAGTGTTCCAGAGTTTTGGGGGCACAGTGGCTGAAAGCACGGCCCCTAATGGTGGCTTGAGAGACAAGCTGGAGGCCGGAGCCAATCGATTGGAGGCAGCAATTTAAAAAGGATAAACGCTGGATTGTGCTTTGTGGGTTCAGAAAGATAGAAGTGATTTACAAAGAGCGAACCTTCCAATGGCGCAAAAGGTTTGCCTTATGACCATCAATGTAGGGATGCGTTTTCAATTGCTTTGAAGAGCACAATGAATTGAAAGTCTCCTTGCCA
Source organism: Callorhinchus milii (assembly GCF_018977255.1). Taxonomy (NCBI): domain Eukaryota; kingdom Metazoa; phylum Chordata; class Chondrichthyes; order Chimaeriformes; family Callorhinchidae; genus Callorhinchus; species Callorhinchus milii. The sequence goes on from NW_024704748.1 coordinate 2,932,485, forward strand.
AGGTCACGTTCAGGGGAAAGCCAAAATGAAATTTGCCTTTTGATAAATTCATGGTAGGAAATCAGAAAGGTCAAACCATTCAATTCCCTGTGGAGGGTCAGCTTTCTAAATGCAATATGCGAGAGACCTGCTGTGCCAAAAGAAGTTTGAAATATAGTAATTACGTCCAGCTTTTGTAAAGTAACTGTAACACTATAGAAAGCTAGTATGCTTGTTATGTCATTTACCTGTGGGGAAATTATCCTTACACAATCTGAACTGCCATGCAAAATGATTGTTGGCCGATAATAAATGAATAAATAATCCTTGCATTTGACACAGCACTTTTCGTATTAAGAGGACATCTCCAAGAACTTTGCAGAATTTACTGTAAAGTGTGGTGACTGTGTATTTCTGTATGCAAATGTGGCAGTCAATTTTATGCACACCACTGTTCCACAGACAGCCACGACACACAAAGAGCCATTATGCGAATGACCAAACAAATAGAAAAGATAACAAGACTGCAATTAATTCTGACCTGAAGTCATTTTTAACTCTCTAAAAGAAATAATAATAATAATCCTTGCATTTGATATAGCGCTTTTCACGTCAGGAGGACGTCCCAAAGCGCTTCACAGAACACACTGTAAAGTGAATTGACTATATTTGTGGGCGAACGCGGCAGTCAATTGCGCACAGCAATGTCCCACAAACAGTCGTAGATTGAAAATGGCCAATTTATTATTGTTTTTGGTTTTGGAGGGATTATTATTAGGCTCTGTGTGGAGTAAGGAAACTTGCCCAAGGTTTCGCTTTGCCTGGAATTGAACTCGGGTCTCTCACTTGCAAAGCGAGTGCTCTAACCACTGAGCTACAGGACTCCACGAATAATCATCATCGGAATCAGATGTGAAGCTGGGTGAACAGGGCTGATTCAGTTTCAATCATCTCTGAGAAGGAGATCTATCAAGCCAGTGTAAAGCAATGAGAATGCTCCCTCTTTGTGAAAGTCTCACACTGCCTCTCTGAAATAGATTCTCGCTCAAGGTGAGATGTGGAGGCCTGTAGCTCGGTGGTTAGAGCACTCGCCTTGCCAGCGAGAGAACCCGGGTTCGATTCCCAGGCAGAGTAAAACATTGGGCAAGTTTCCTTACTCCACGCTCCTGTTTACCTAGAGGAAAGTAGGAACCCAGTTGTTAGTCAATTGGCAGATCGCTTTTTTGGGGGTAATAATCCCTTCAGAAAATAATAATTTGGTCACAACTGTTTGTGGGACACTGCTGTGTGCAATTTATTTTGTAGTATATTTTGTGGAGTGTTTTGTGACGTCTTGAAGATGTGATAAGGAGCTATATCAAATGCAAGGATTATTATTATTATAATGCAACTGACACAATCATAGTATCTAACAAAGTCATGATTATGACTATTTACAAAGCCACTTAAAGCAAAAGAATCTCTTGTGCTCTGGCTATGAGGTACGCAGTTATTTTTAGGATTGCCTTTGGTCACCTCAACTCTTATTACCTTAGTTGCTCATTTTCTCCTTACAGATGGACATGTAGAATTACTCACTGGATGTCAGTTATATGTGACCGAGTAATAAGAATGATAAAAGTAGTTCCAGGTGATCTCCCAGTGGGTTTTCCCTTAACTAAAGCAATATTGCCAAACAGAGTTATTGCTAAGTGGACTTGCATTTTGATAGAGATTTATCACGTCAAAACATTTCAAAGCGCTTTTCAGTAATTGCTGTCAAATGGAGTGACGTTTTTGTAGGCAGGAATGCCTCTGCAATCCCAGTGCTGAACAAGCTATCAGCCGGTTGTAACACCCAGATAGCAGATGTCTGCTAAACTACCATACTCTTGTTCGAGCTGTTTCTGACTCCCCACGTACACTTTGGAGGAAACAGGAAGGTTCTCTTTTGCACGTTTGGTGTTATTTTTAAAGCAACAACAGTTACAGTTTACACAGAGCCTTTCAGGTCGCGTCTCAAACCTCTTCACACAGTTGAATGGGTCCTCTAGCCGTGGGTAGGGGAGGGAGTTTGAAGAAGGTGAGGAAAAATGACTGAAAATGTCGTCAAAGAGTTGCGTCTTAAAATGGGCTTTAAAAGAGGGAAGGGAGGGAGTTTGAGGGTCTCCAAAGAGCTGAGGCGGAATAGTATATAGATAATGGAGTCCTGTAGCTTTGTGGTTAGAGTACTCGCCTCGCAAGCGAGACATCTGGGTTCGATCCCCGGCAAGGCAAGTTTCCTTACTTCACACGCCTCTGTTTAGTTAGCAGTAAGTAGGAGCCCGGTTGTTAGTTGTTTGGTAGATCGCTTTTCTGGGGGTAATAATCCCTTAAAAAAAAATGGTCACTCAATCCACAACTGTTTGTGGGTCACTGCTGTGCGCAATTAGCTGCTGGGTTTCACCCACAAAAAATATACGGTCAATTCACTTCACCGTATATTCTGTGAAGCGCTTTGAGACATCTTGAAGACCTGATAAAGTGCTGTTGCAAGGATTATTATTATTCTTAACTGACTGAGAGGATGAGAGGTTTAGGTGGATGACATGTAGCAAGCTGGAGTTTGCTAAATAGAGGGAGCAACCAGGATCAGTAAGATATAAAGTCAAAGGACATTTACTAAAACAAAGTTCGTCTATTGGACAAAAATTAATCTGAACCAACTCAATATCAAATTTCCATCCATGTCTCAGAGAAACATGACATTGAGTAGAAACAATCGCATTCTGTTCCATAACCTACTTACTTACTCCAAACAATCACAGTATGGATTGTCTTAACTTAATTTTCACTGAATGAAAGCAAGAAGCTGTTTTAATAATAATAATAATAATCCTTGCATTTGATATCTTCGAGATGTCTCAAAGTGCTTCACAAAATATATTGTAAATTTTCAGGACTCCACATTCCACCTTCCACCTTCGTTGCAAAATCTACCTCAATTTCAATAAGTTTCAATTCAGTGATAGAACTGCCCAGTTTGTTTTGTCTACAATGGTGAGCAATAGATTAATTAACTGCAAAGCCATGTTCCTTCTAGCCTAACCATCTGTGCTTGCTCACCGATGACCTTTTCTCTGGCTTCACATTTTTGTTCCTGATAGTTGAGAGCAGATGAATCACACCAGTGAAAAAGAACATTGTGTCAGTCCCCACAGGGTAACATTGATCTCAGAGCAGATAGCACAGTAATTGAATAAATAAACTCATTTCCGCATTAAATTAAATGGCCAAGCTCCTCGGCTGACAGTAACAATATGCTTCACCCCCCCACACCTGTTTTAGGACAATACAACAAGCGCATTCCAACATCTGATATTGCATCTGCAACATCAAAAGGTGCTTCATGTGTAATTACTATCTGCGTATTTGTAGAACACAGCAAGGTTCCACAAACAGCCATTAAGCGAATGACCAAAATAATAATAATAATCCTTGCATTTTTGTATAGTGCCTTATCATATCATTGAGACATCTCAAAGTGCTTCACTGAATATACTGTAAATTGAATTGACTGTATATTTTGGGGGAAAATACATAGTCAATCCACTTTACAGTGTATGCCGTGAAGCGCTTTGAGACGTCTTGATGACGTAATAAGGCGATACTTCAAATGCAAGAATTATTATTATTAATAACTGGAGAATTTTTTAGCCAGAATACCAGGGCAATAAACACTCCTTTCTCTTTTTGATTTGTGCTACGTGATCTTTAACATCTGGGATGTTGATCTGCATGAGGGGCGCTACATAAATGCAAGTTGTTGTTGTTGAACATCCATCCAAACAGGCAGACAGGACCTCGGTTTAACAACTCATACGAAGTGCAGCACCTTCCTCCCCTCCAACCCCTTATTGCTGTTATTGGAGCGTCACCCTGAACTATGAGCTCCTAATCCCAATAAGGAGCATGAACCCACAACACTTTGACCCAGAGATGGGAGCGTTACCAATTGAATCAAGCCTGGCCCATAGAGGATGGCTCTGTGTAATTAACTTAGAATAACAACATTCCTTTGGATGATATTGAGTCAGATCAGGCTAATTTGGGGATCATAGCCAAATGTTTGGCTCAGTTGAGGTCCTTTGTATCTAGTTACACTTGACCTGTTTGAAAAATGACTCTGTACACGCAAAAGAAAACACTATGAGGAGAATCGAAGAGAGCTCTTTAGGCCATTCCCCTTCTTATAACCATATTAAACATCACTGGGTGAGCTGCACCATGTTTAGACTCACTTTGTTATTTCAGGCTCAATAAAACAATACGTTCGTCATAAATTACAAATCCAATGAAATATTAGTTTTGCTTACAAAAGTTCACAAAGTTCAGCTGAGATTCAAATTTGAAGGAACAATTTGTACCCTTGTTACATTGCCTATCGTGAAGTACTATAAATAAATGGTTGTTTTTTTGTTACAATTATTCTTTCTGTTTTTTTTGGCTTATCTATCTCCTGAAAACATCCAACGCATTACTGTAGTGATGAACATAGCATTAGGAAGGAGGAATTCTACCCAGGTCAAAATTTACTCTCTTAGTGGTTCAGCGCATTTAAAATTATGAGAGAAACAGCAAAAGATAATAATAGTAATCCTTGCATTTTATATTACGTTTTATCACGTCTTCAAGATGTCTCAAAGTGCTTCACAGAATATACTGTAAAGTGTTGTGACTGTGTATTTTGTGGGTGAAACGTGGCAGCCAATTGCGCACAGCAGTGTCCTGCATGCAGTTGTGGTGTGAGTGACCAAATTATTATAATTATTATTTTTGAAGGGATTATTATCTTATAAAGATGAATAAATACAGCACAAAATGAAGACATTGGAATGGTTCACAGCTGGTATAACATCTGCGACTCTCTGCTCAGAGCAAATTTCACCCTCCTCAATATGGCATTTGGCTGGGTTTTTGTGAGTGTGTGTGTCTAACAAGATCCAGTACAAAATTCTGCAATCAAACTATTCTCTCCTGCCGTGCAACCTACAAGAGGGAAATTGTCCTCTGTGATGTTGTGAAATAGTGCCATCTATGGGCATTTAAGCCTAGTGCACCACTTATTGGTTTTTTGGGGCCAGGCAGGTGTCTGACATCTACGGAAACCCATCACCATGCTTAAGAGTATCATATTCAATATATGTACAAGCACTGGAACATAAGAAAGTGTGAGGTGACGAAGGAAAGATCAGATCACCATGGTTTCGCAAAAAAAAATTGTTAGTTATTACTTGATCAGTAACATTTTTCCTAAAACAGTTTACTTTCCAGGCATTTTGTATTTCTGTCCTCTATTTCCTTGGTTTACTTTGAAGTAAATGTTTAGTTTCACCCTAATTGTATCAATATCAATAAGTAAGGCAAACCATTTGGCTCCAGTGTGTGTGTGTGTGTGTGTGTGTGTGAGATAGTGATGAGTATGTGAACAGTCTAACTGGGAAATGTACTCGGGAAACGGCACGTGGTTATATTAGGAAAAATAATAATAATTTGGTCACTCAATCCACGATTCTTTGTGTGGGACACTGCTGTATGCAAATAGCTGCCATGTTTTGCCCACAAAGTATACAGTCAATTCGCTTTACATTATATTCTATGAAGTGCTTTGATACGTCTCGAAGACGTGATAAGGCGCTATATCAAATAATAATAATAATAATAATAATAATCCTTGCATTTGATATAGCGCTTTTCACGTCGGGAGGACGTCCCAAAGCGCTTTACAGAACACACTATAAATTGAATTGACTGTATATTTGTGGGCGAACGCCCGCTATTAATAGTGTATTTACTTCGACGAGGTTCCATCCAAATCATGTTATTTCTTCACCCCTTAGCTCTAATATTTCTTCGTAGCTCATCTCCTTTGTGATCAGTCTCAATGCTCTTTTCTACACCTTTTGCAATGCAAGTAGTGTATTTCGTTTGTCGTGGTGATGAAAACTGAATGCAATTTCCTACATGTCTGACCAATACATTGTGAGGTCCAAGCATAACCTAGGTAGATGTGGATGGCAAAAGAAGTCTAGATTAATTAAGCCCTTTGCCCATTTGATCCCATTTTTCCAAAAATACCCATCCTACCATCATCCCATTACAGTTCAAGCTTTTTCTTGAATGGCCTCTGCCACCTTTTCTAGTAACCTGTTCCACCTGTTGATTACTCTCTGGGTAAATTATAGATCTTTTTATTGAGTGGAACCAATATCTTGCAAGCCTAATACCCCAAACACTGCGATCTGGGGCCAGTGAGTCGGTGGAAGGAGGGTGGGTGTGACTCCCACAGCCAGATGAAAACAACAACAACAAATCACATGTCGGGAGGACGTCCCAAGGCCCTGGGTAGTCGGGGATTTGGACCTGAGCTGGGAGTTCGGATCGAGGGTGGGGGGGTGGATGGCAGGGAGGCTAGGGGTCGCCGAAAACGTGGATGAAGAGAAGGAGGCAAGGGAGGGGGCGAGATGAAGGGACTGTGGATGGGGCTCCAAAGAGGCTGAAGACCCGGCTGCTGATGGTAAGGCCAACCGAGTGGGTTGGGTGGGGGACAATAAAAGACCTTTCTGTTGTGTGATAATTATCACCGGGGAAATTCAGTCATTTTCAGCCCACTATGTAATACGACTTCTGACAGTCGCATTGAGACATCGAAAAAGCCTATAAGGTTAATTAGGCAACTTCTACCCCTTCCAAAGCAATGCTGACTGTCATTCATTAGATTACTATTAGACACGTAATCTTCCACTCTGCTGCCAATGAATGATTTCATCAGTTTTTCCGTTATTGAGGTTGGGCTCACAGGTCAGTGCTTCCCGGATTTGGCTCTGACACCTTTCGTGAATATGGAAACCACATTTCCTTCCTTCTATTCTGTCGGAAACTTTCCAGAGTTTATAAACTCCCTCAAAATTTGTCAGTGCTTCACAAGTTTCATCCCTTGTCTAAGTACCCTGAGCCACAGGTCATATATCCTATGGGATTGGTTGGGTTTCAACCCCTGGAGTCTATCTGGAAAACTTGTCTCGATAATAATAATACTCCTTGCATTTGATATAGCGCTTTTCACGTCAGGAGAACGTCCCAAAGTGCTTCACAGAACACACTGTAAAGTGAATTGACTGTATATTTGTGGGCGAACGCAGCAGCCAATTGCGCACAGCAATGTCCCACAAACAGTCGTAGATTGAAAATGACCAATTTATTATTGTTTTTGGTTTTGGAGGGATTATTATTAGGCTCTGTGTAGAGTAAGGAAACTTGCCCAAGGTTTCGCTCTGCCTGGAATGTCAATGTTCTGGAGCTTACATGACATATTGCTGTGGACCTGGCTGATATTGACCTCCAATATCTTTACCATATGTTTAGTCTGTTTTTTTATGGTTGATTTAATATCTGTGCTTTAACAAAGCTTTTAAAAAAGCACAGGAGAACATCAGGGTAGAAAACCAACACAGGCGTTTGAAAGCTTAAATTGCTCAAAGAAGAGCGTGCATTAGATTAGCTCCAGGATATCTAGTGTCAGATAAAGGAAAATAGTTGCATTGGTGCCCTATGGAGAACTCGCATTTATCTCCACAGTAGAAGGAGATTTATTCTAAATCTATCGGTTCTATATTAGACCTGTGCATTCTTGATATGCAAACTGAGAGCCCAAAATGCAATGTTCCATTTTTTTCAGCCTCTGATCCTTAACAACAAAGATGACGACAACTTGCATTTATATAGCACCCTTTACGTGGGGTAGCGTCTCAGAACGCTCAACCATGTCGGAGCCGAATGCCGAGTCAGTGGCAGTGAGGAGGTGGCCATTTAGACCATTCCGAACAGCATAATAATCATCCTTGCATTCGATAAGAGTATCTTACCACATCGTCGAAACATCTCAAGGAGCTTCACTAGATGCAACCTGTGTGTAATGATTGCGTATTGGGAAACACTTGAACCACCTCTCCTCTTCCAGATGCTGGTCGACAATACTGTGCATTTTCATCTTTTTTCAAAATTTCCAGCATTAAACACTTTTTCTTCTTACCTTTAGAACACGGAATAACTGGTAAATGGAGTGGGAATAAATCTGGCAGCTCTTCCCAACAGCAACTTGCATTTATATGCAAAAGAACCAGAGGAGAGATGAGGAGACATTTTTTTTACACAGAGAGTTATTGTCTGGAATGCACTGCCTGAAAGGGTCGTTGGAAACGGATTCAACAACAACTTTCAAAAGGGAATTGGATAGTTACTTGAATAGGAAAAATGTGCAAGGCTATGGAGAAAGAGTAGGGGTGGTGGGACTGATTGGGTAGCTCTTCCAAAGACGTTACCTGTCTTTTATAGTGTGCTTTTGCTTGAGCTCTGAAAAACACCAAAAGCACTGTCCACTGCTCCTTGTGCTAATGGTGGGATTGCATGGAAGAGAATTAGCACCAGCTGCAGTATGAATGGAATTAGCACAGATTGGGACTCTCACCTGAGGTCTTCCTGACCTGTGTGATCCTTCAGGTTCACTCCATACAGCGGCTTTAACCAACTAAGCTACCAGAGGATTGTACCGTTATCTTTTTGGCATAGATCCAAGCCCCATTCCCCGTCAATATTAATGTAACATTGTCAGTACACTAAAACTAACACAAGTTAACCAAGACAGGACCATAATATTTAATATGACTTACAGGAAATCCGAGTTACAGGCAAACTATATAAGTCGTATAAAAGCCGATTTAATCAATAATCTACACTGTGAATGTATAATTCACCCCAGTAGGTAATTGGCCATGGATTGATGGGTCAAGGTTAAGTTTCCTGCGATCCAATGCATCTTGACCCATTGTCGCATGTGCACTTACTGACAAGCTTTGGCATCACTTTGAATCGTGGGAAATTAGGTTCTTCTGTGCAAGTGGAGATAGGTCAAGAATATTTTTCTTGCGATTCAATGCAGCCGGTAAGTAGAGGAGTAATGGAGTGTAGGGGAGCAGCGTTACAAGTTAGGAGGTGATTTTCACGAGAAGTGCAAAGAAATTACGTGGTTTTGACAGGAAACTGAATGGGACTTGGGTTCATGTACGACTTAGGGGTTTATATGATTTATAAAGATAAGACTTATGTGAGTTTTACTTGGTACTTCACAAGATCCCTGAAAGAGAATCAAGCCAATGCCAAAAGGGTTTCAGGCACAGTGTGACTTTATTATAGAGCCAGGATTGAGACCAGAAACAGTAATAACAACCTTGAAAATCTCCATTCACTCTCTGTCCTGTTAATTGAAGCCTACAATTACAGCCATTAATGTATAGAGCCCTGTTTGAATGAACGTTAATACTCCTTGACTGCGTTCAGTCAAACCAAGCCTTACGTGAAGCAAATGTGAGCACTGCATTAATTTCCCATTCTGCAGGTACAGTATAAAGGGTCATTTGTTTAATGATTGAGATTAGTGCGATTTCATAAATCGCTCCTTAGCTGTAAACAATTACATCATAAACATATTTGACTATAAAACATGTGGTCACCATATGATCTTGCAAACTCCTGAAAGGTTTCTAAAAGATCAGGGGATCTGATGCTAATCATCAGTCAGTTGTCCTTAAAAAAGGCTTTGTCTTCCATGAAAAAGTACTTGGCAAACTTTTTCTATTGTGAGAAGGGGCGGGGAGGTGGTGTGGGAGAGGAGGGGGGGTAGGGTGGTTGGGGGTGGGGGGGCGGTGTTTGTGGGGAGGGAAGGACTGGAAAGGACAAAATGATACATTTCAAAATGATTTACACACCGTATGCAAGCTTTTAACAAAGATACAGTCAATGTTTCGCCCACAAAATACACCGTCCATTCACTTTACAGTATATTCTGTGAAGCGCTTTGCGACGTATCGAAGATGTGATAAGGCGCTATATCTAATGCAAGAAATCTTTTTATTTATTATAATGTTCAGAAACACTTTTTTTTCATAAAAATCAGTCTACCCCTTCGTTAAATGGGTTCCAGGGAATATAACCTCTGTTTGTAATTGATTTTGAAGATGAATGTCCATTATAGAATTTTTAGTTTTGACCAATTGTAATCCCATTTTTTAAGAGTTGATTTTTTAATGCAGTTCCATTGCACATTTTTTGACACAAATTATAATGTGTGTCAGACACCCGGCTGATCAAAATTAAAAAAAATGACATTGATGTAGCACCTTTCACTTTGGAAATAAAAAAAATCCATGACAGTCTGTGGGACACTGCTGTGCGCAATTGGCTTCCGTGTGGCACCCACAAAATACACAGTCAATCCACTTTACAATATATTCTGTGAAGCACTTTCATACATCTTAACAATACAATCCAAAATGATATACATATTAACGACATGAAAAGATGCTATATCAAATGCGAGGATTATTATAAATATGTTGGGAGATGGGGAGGTGACCCGAAAGCACCATCAAAAAGATAGGTCTGAAATTAATGTTAAAAATGATAAACAATACAAAATACAATGCAAAATTACATTTGTAAGCGCCTTTCACATCAACGACATTGCAATAAGACCGTAACGGAGTGAAAATGCAGAATTTTATTCTAAACTTCACTGCTTTCAACTCACAAATGCCACGTGCTAATCACAAAAGATGATTATTAAATATGTTACACAGTCATTGAAAGCAATCGACTCCCAATTAATAATAATATATAATCTTTATATTTGACATAGCGCCTTATCAAGTCATTGAGACATTTCAAGGCGCTTCACCGTTTCACAGGATAGCTTTACAATAGAATACTGTAAAGTGAATTGACTGTATATTTTTGTGGGCCAAACGCGGTAGCCAATTGCGCACAGCAGCGTCCCCACAAACAGTGGACTGAGTGACCAAATTATTATTATTTAATAATAATTTTTTTAATGAATGCTTTATGGGTGGATTTAGTTGAGCGTGAATTCACTCCTACTAAGTGGTGAGACGATTTTTGCATTTCGACTTGCAGGTATCAGGGTCAATGAATAATAGTCTGTCAACATCATGCCACACATTCTTTTGAAAGATAGTGGGGGTCAAAAAAACACTGAAATCGTTTGGGGCGTGAAAATAACCGCAACGAACTAGACGATGGCCATTTCTACTAGGATTTTTTTCTCTCAGCAAACTCTGTACGGTCTTGAAATGTAGTTTCCAGGTTGCAAAATAATCATTTCATTGCATCGATATGGCTCTGAGCTGGAGACGGTCAGTCCATTAAACACAGGCAAATCTAACCCCCCCAGACTCATGATCAGTTAGGATTTCAGGAAGAAAATGATCCCTTTATTGGAGTCACTCTTAACGTGTTTCGTTTGGATGTCAATAGCCCATATTATTGCAGGTACAAGTACTTTGTTCTTTCACTGTTTTTTTTAAAAAAAGCGTATATGAGAATCGATGCTTTCCAGAACTTTATCTTTTCAGCTAATTAGTAACCACCTCAGCCAATTTGTCACCCCCCAACCCCCAGCCTCACAGACAGTGCATTTATAATTGTAATATACTGAATATATATATATATATACAACAATATATAATTCACTCCTACTAAGTTGTGTGGCGATTTGGGTGATTCGATATATATATATATGGGGGTGACTAAAAAGTCATGATACCATTACATTGTCTAATAAGTCTTAAAGAAATTATGATTTTTTTTAAGTGAATTGTGTGGATATCACAAGTTTTTGATCACTCTGTATATACTATATATATAGCTGTTTCCGAGTTTTTGTATTTTTGTTCACTTTTTGTTGATTTCATGGTGTTCGAATAAATAAAAACTTTCCATTTGTGTTTTTTTGCACAAATGATACAAATGCAAATCATTTCATTATGCAAATCCGCGATTTTTCTCGTCTAGCAAAATGGTCCTTCTAAATAAAAAAAGAGGTTTATCTGCGTTTTCCAAACGTTATTTCCATTTTAAACCCCTCTCTGCCTTCCATGATTTTTATGCTAATTTCTTCTCTCTCTCTCTCTCTCTCTCTCTCTCTCGAAACAGGAATTAGTTTTATATCCCGTCCCGTTTTAAGTCTTGAATAATGGCCAAAGACACGGAAAATCCTGTTAAGAGTTCGTTAATTTCGTTGCGGATATATAGGCTACAAAGGATTTCAGTGTAAACGTTAAGCAACTAAATTCGGATCAGGAATGGACCGACTCCCTATCAATGCTCTCTCTCTCTCTCTCTGTCTCTCTCTGTCTCTCTGTTATTCTCTCTGACCCCAGACCGAGTGACACCCAGTGGTGGAGAAGCTTTGAGATGAATCAAGGCAATGGGATGTTTATCCTCAGTCAATCTGGATATCAAGCCTCCAGCAAAGAAAGCGATCTGATTTGTAAAGGTGATACGATCTTTTTTTTATATAAACAGAAGCAGAACACAGTCTCGCCTTAACGGTGGTTGCGACGATTTGCAAATATTGGAAGAAATGTGCAAAATTGGGTTCACATTGACATTAACTCGACCCATACATACACACACATGTATATATATATATATATATATATATACCTTGGACTTTGTGACATCTTTTCTAAAGGGACTGCAGACTTGCCCTGGAGGTTTTAACTCGGTAGAAGAAAGTTTAGCGGTTAAAAAAAAACCTTAATTCTTCCCTGACCTGCTTTTTAATTTGATTTGAGTCAGGAGAAAGAGACGTGAAATGCAATTCAGCCTCAGTGAGAATAAAAAAAGCTTCTGTCTGTGAGATAACGCGCGGTGTCCCAATTAAAAGGTCTTTTACTCGTGTGTAGATATACCCAAACACACACACACACGACTCAAACTTTCAGATAAGATTATCTGATCTCCTCCTAATTAATCCCCGTAACGAATAGTTTCGAATTGGTTCTGCATAAGGGAACTGTAACAAATCCGAAATAATAGTACAGGGAGAAAAATAGCATCTTCATTAGAGGGCAGATTCCAAATGCTCTTTAAAAATCCACATGATGCAATCTATGGCTGTACATCATTAGAGAAAAATGCAGATCATTAAAGAGTCTCTTCTTTTTTTAAAAAGTTACTTTTTTTTCCCGTCAACGCAAAAGGGTAGATTTTTTTTTTTTTTGCCCACTCAACCGCATTGGGACGGCGCTCGTACTTAACAGTCGACCGTTTGTCTCTTCCACCGATTCTCAACGAAATCAGATTTTTACGCTGAAGCCACGAATAAAATGACATTTAGGTGCAGATTCGGGGTATTGCGCGTCAATAGTCCAAGTCAGTCAGTGATCCAGAGCTGCAGTTAGGTCATCCTTTTGCATTGGACCTAACGCCTTTCTACGGGGAACTTGTGGTTAAGTGTAGTGACTTTGTTTTGTGTAGGCAGAGGCCACTCCGTCCATGTTATGGAAGATGTCCCATCGAAATAGCGATTGATCGTTATCTGCCATGGAAATGATGGGGCTCTCACACACACTCACACACACTCACACACACACTCACACACACACACACACTCAAACACACACACACACACTCACACACACACACACACTCACACACACTCAAACACACACACACTCACACACACTCACACACACACTGATCCTCTGGATATCCAAATACGGTTCAACAGTTGCACTCAATACACTTAAGCACTTCTAAATACAATGATCATCATTCTCACTCAGGGTTCAGTTTTTGGTCAGTGCGGTACATTGGGGGGTGGGGGGTGGGGGGGGGGAATGACCTTTGTGGGCAAACCCTGTGCGAAGGATCCGGCGAAGCTCTTTGAGCCAAAATGCGAGGAGATATTTATTATTCGCACCCAATTTTTTTTCCCGAGCGGCCGTTTGTAAAACCCTGCAAGACATTTTAATGGCTATCGAAACGATTAACACTTAGACTCAGCTATTATTACAGTTGGGTTTGTTACTTGCAGCTGCATTGTAACCTGTAAATAAATCCCAGTGGCCGAGGTGGAGAGTTGGCCTGAAATTAGATGAAGTTGACAAAACACGATCATTTGGAATCGGATTGGTTTTTTTGGGGGGACCTTTTTGGGTGTCAAAAGTAACCTTAATAGCTTTAGTTGTAGCTCTCTCTCTCTCTCTCTCTCACCACCACCACCACATACACACTCACACACACACACACACACACACACACACACACAGCAGAACAGATGCAATTTGGTTTTCCTGCAGAATTGGTAGTTACGAAAACATTCCTGAACAGAAACCAGAGGTGAAGTGCGACCAATATGCAATATGCCAATGATTTTGTTTCTCCCCCCACAACAAATTTGAAAAGTCTTGAGAAGGAGAAAGCAGAAAAGGACTAACCCCCCCCCCCCCCCCACCCCACCCACCCCACACACTAATTCCCCCCCTCCTTGAAATGAATGAGTATTGGACATAATACACTTGTTAAGAGACTCAGAGAATGAGACACTGACATTGACCTGTGAGTCTCTTGAGACATTCCCTACCCAGGGAGAGAGTCCGACCTTCCTCTTGCCCCCTCCCCCCACACATACACACAAAAAAAAAATCCCTGTAAAATAATTTCAAACTAAGACCGCACATCTATTATCAAAGCCAAATATATTTGAAGCAGGTTATTCATGACAAACCATTGATGTCAAGCAGACCTGGTATTTAATGGCCTGAGCAACGTCGATGGCTGTTGTTTTTCCCCCTATTTACGCGACGGTTCACTTCTGCTATTTAACCCACTCGGTCTCTATTTGGGGACATGAGTTTAAAAGGGTTTCTCGCTTTTTTTGTGTGGCTGAAAACGGATGGAATATGTCACTCTTCCTCAGTCCACTGCATCAGAAAAAAAAATAACGTGGCGAACTTGTGTGAGTGTGTGTTAGTTTGAACGCACACACACACACACACACACATATACATATACATACAATACATACGCCCACATCGAGACTGGAAAACACTCATAAACCATCCCGTGTGTTGACTTTTCAGTGTTAAAAAAAAACAGGGCTTCTTCCCCTTTCACGGAGCGCGTTAGTACGACGTTTCTATTCGCTGCGGCTCTCGGGGTTGCGGGGTCCTCGGTGCGTGGTGCGTGTTGCGTGAGTGTTTCGGGGGGTCGGCGAGGAGCGACGATAAATTCTCCGTTGAAAACCCCGAATGGTTTGGCTCCACGTGGCGTTTTCTCCACTTGATCCGCCTGTTCTGAAACCACACTTTAACCTGAACCAAACAAACAAACAAACAAACAAACAAATAGACAACACAACACAAACAAACCAAAAAAAAACAATTGCAGACCATCACATGTCTTGAGTGGGAAGGCCACGGGGGTGGGAGTGGGGGGATGGGGGTGGGGGGGGAGGGGGGGGGACCTTGGCATCCAAGAAAAATTCTTGCAATTAATTGGTGGACTGAGATGGAGAGCTGAGAAGATAATGAAAGATAATGATAATGGAAGGAGTCATCGTTGAGTGTGTGTGTGGTGTGTGTGAGTGTGTGTGTGGTGTGTGTGTGTGAGTGTGTGTGTGGGTGGTGTGGGTGTGTGTGGTGTGTGTGTGTGAGTGTGTGTGTGGTGTGTGTGTGTGAGTGTGTGTGTGGGTAGTGTGGGTGTGTGTGGTGTGTGTGTGTGTGTGTGGGTGGTGTGGGTGTGTGTGGTGTGTGTGTGTGAGTGTGTGTGTGTGTGTGAGTGTGTGTGTGGGTGGTGTGGGTGTGTGTGAGTGTGTGTGTGGTGTGTGTGTGTGAGTGTGCGTGTGGGTGGTGTGGGTGTGTGTGTGTGTAGGTGGGGGCGGGTGTCTTAATGTTGACACCAGGAATGCTCACCTGTGTTTCTGTCAGGTGCAGGGCAGTAGCCAGTAGGAATCTCTCCGCTCCAACCATGTACTGTTGTCTGCCGAATTCCTCCTCCAACCGACCCACCTGCTCCTGTGTGAAGGTGGTCCTCACTCGCTTGGGTCTAGTTTTTGACTTGTTGGGCAGAGTGTTGGAGCGAAAGGCCCATTCCCCTACACACACACACACACACACATAGCACACACAGGATTATATTTACACACACACACACCAGGAAAACGACCAAAAAGTCTGGTCAACTCTTCTTGAAAGACATGGATCCAATTGGACCTTTGCCCCAAAGCTCGATCAACAAGTTACCCATTTAGATAATCCAATATATATATATATATACACAACCACACACACCCATAATCTACATTTAATCTCCTAAACGCACAGCCACACTAGCACTTGACAGCACATTTGGTGAAGCGCTTCGGGACGTCCTCCTGAGGTGCGAGTCGCCAGTGTGTAACCCAAATGCAAACGTTATTATTTTCGTCCGACAACGAAGCGGTGACTTTGACAGAGCTTTTTCGAATGGTGACGGTTTCGTTCGGCCAAAAATGGGGCGCATTTCGCAATCGTTGTTTTTTTTTGTTGTTGTTGTCTGGGCCGTTCTAAGATGTTGCAATAAATAGGGTAATAATAATAATAATAATAATAATAATAATAATAATAATAATAATCTTTGCATTTGACATAGCGCCTTATCGCGTTTATAGGTATATATAGTTACCTTATAGGTACAATTCACCTCTCTCTCTCTCTCTCTCTCTCTCTTAACACCCCCACCCCCCCAAAAAAAAAGATTGTGTTCAGATTTAGCGAAATCCATCCACGTCCTTTATAAAACAACAGCAATTAACAACAGAAGAAAAAAAACGCATCGAGTGCTGCGGGTGGTCGTACCTTCTGTGCACGAATCGTCGCAGCAAACCGAAGGGAAAGCGCTGTAGCCGTGTCCCGGGGACTGTCCGCTGTATCTCAGTAACGGGAAGCAAGCGGCCGGTTGGATGAGGACTTGCAGAGACCCCCAGTAATCGCTGTGCGCCCACCTGGGCTGACCCGGGCTCTCCGGGGCGCTGCTGGAGACCCACGCCCCGCGGTGGCCCGGCTCGGCCCGGCGGCTCCACTCGGAGGCTTTGGAGAGGAGCGATTCCACGTCGAAAGAGGACCTCCTGGAGGGATACCCTCTCCCCCCCACCGCCGCCGCCAGGGGAGATGTCCTCGCCCCGGGGGGGCTGAGCAGCACGCACTGGGGCGTTGGAATTTGCATTGCAACAGCTCCCCCCAAACCCACCCCCAACCCTCTCCCCCTCTCCAGATTGACTTGACTCGAACTTTTTACCTCTCTCCTCAACTCCCTCCCTCCCTCCTCAACTCCCTCCCTCCCTCCTCAACTCCCTCCCTCCTCAACTCCCTTCCTCCCTCCTCAACTCCCTCCCCCCCTCCTCAACTCTTTCCCTCCCTCCCTCCCTCCTCAACTCCCTCCCTCCTCAACTGCCTCCCTCCCTCCTCAACTGCCTCCCTCCCTCCTCAACTGCCTCCCTCCCTCCTCAACTCCCTCCCTCCTCAACTCCCTCCCCCCCTCCTCAACTCTTTCCCTCCCTCCCTCCTCAACTCCCTCCCTCCTCAACTGCCTCCCTCCCTCCTCAACTCCCTCCCTCCTCAACTCCCCCCTCTTCAACTCCCTCCTCAACTCCCTCCTTAACTCCCTCCCTCCTCAACTCCCTCCTCAACTCCCTCCTCAACTCCCTCCCTCCTCACACACACACACACACAAAACTTTCTGCTGTTATTCCAGATCTGGCGTTGTTCCTGATCGTCCTGGGAGCTCTTAGTGTGTTTTCTCTCTCTCTCTCTCTCTCTCTCTCTCCCTCCCTCTTTCTCTCTCTCTTCCTCCTTCTCCCCCTTTCTCTCCCTCTCCCTCACGCCCTCTCTCGTTCACCACCACCACCCCCTCCCCTCTCACACTCTCTTTCTCTTTCTCCCTCTCACCACTCTCTCAATCTCTCTCTCTCTCTCTCTCCCCCCCCCCCCCCTCCTCTCTCTCTCGACAACTAGAACCACCAGCCTCTTTGAAGATGAAAGTTGGGAGTGAGTGAATGAGTAAGTGAAGATTAAAGAGTAAAAAAAAATGAGATGAACTAATGACACAGCGGTCAGCTGATTTTCCAGACAGGAAGTTTCAGAACATTTTTCAGAGTTTATTTCTTGCTCAGTGTGTGTGTGTATATATATTATAATAAATATATATGTATTATAATATGTATATAATTTACATATATTATAATATATACATATATATCCTCATCGGCAGCTTTCTTTCTTATTATTTTCCATGTGTTTGAGGTCTGCTTCCGCGTTTTAAGGTATACATATTTCTTCTCAAAGTGTGATTGATTTTTCTCTCTCTCTCTCTCTCTCTCTCTCTTTCTCTCCCAGTCGGAATAAGGTGAATTATTTCGAGCCCGGATCGCAGTCCCTGCTCTGATGTGGGAAGAAAAGTCTTTAGTTTTAGGTGGTTGGTTGGTTGGTGGGGGGGTGGGGATTGGGGGGAAATAATCACAAGAGAATCCAAATTTAAAAAAAAGTCCAAATTTTCCTAAATCGTCGTTAAAGTTTTAGTGGAAGACACGTGTCAATCACTTTTTAGTGCTGTGTTTTTTTTTACACACACACACACACACACACTGGATCTTTTGAAAGGACTTCTTATTTGGCTGGTGATGATTTATTTGTAATTAGGGGTAACGTTCTTGAGATCTGAGTTGTTCAAGGTTTCCACGCTAGTTTTGAATTATTTTCTCTTTGTTTTACTCTCCCCCCCCACCCACCCCCACCCACCCCCCCACTCTGCACACTTCGGGATTGCCTCTGTCCTTGTGGGCTGTGAACAGGCAAATATTTGGGTTTTTTTTTGTGAATACTGGAAGAGTCTCTCTCAAATGTAAGTAGCGTCTCTCTCTCTTTCTCTTTTCTCACTCACTCCCCCCCTCTCTCTCTCTCTCTCTCTCTATTACACTCAGAGTCTCTCACACAACTTTACACGTTCAGGCATTCCCAACATCCTCTCCCACGCACTCGCTCCCACACTATCTCTCACCTGGTCACTCTCACACACTTTCGCTCACTCACTCGAGCGCACAGAGCTGATCTGAAACCTGTTTAATCTGTCGGAAACCTCGGTTTGCACAGGTGTCCCGTTTCAAAGCTGAAACAAGAGCTCGGTCGCCCGAGAGAGAAGCCACGGAAAAAATTAAACTGCAACAATCCAGATGATTGTTTAAGATTAAGACTCTCAGTGCTGGAGAAGGTGTGTGTGTGTGTGTGTGTGTGAAAGGGATGAAGGGGGTGAAGGCTTTCAATGGGATGTACAGGGCGTGAGGCAGAGGTGACTGTGTGGAGTTCTGATGGTCAACTATATATTCTATGCAAACAGGAAAATAAAGCCCGACGGTACCTGCCTCTGCACAATAAAATTCCTTCAGTGCCCCACACCACTTCCAATCTAAATTAACGCAATATATGGGTTTTGCTTTCTGCTAACAAATGTTTGGCATTTAGGTTCGTGAATCACACGGGTTTTTTGGCGTTTGGATTCGTCGATTTCATCGACCCCCTTTTTTTTTAAACTGCACTAAACGCTGCTCTTCTATTCACGACCCAGTTTTGACCTGAGAGTTTCGTTTTTTTTTTTATCTTTGCCCCCCCCCCCCTTTCTTTCGAAGAAAAACAATTCGTTTGGGAAATAAATGGCAGTGTTAAATTGGACAGAGACATCGGTGTGGGGGAGAGGGCAATATTAAATACAATTAACCTGGACGTGAGAGACAGTCTCTCCAAACACAATGAGGGTCTTTTTTTCCCCCCTTCCAGCAACAGATGTTAACGATTACAGAGTGTGTGTGTAAAAAAAAAGGCTGCAAAGGGTTTGAGCCCAAGTGACCAACGTAAACGCTGATAGATCCATTTTTCGAGGTTTTAAACCGTCCCTCAATTGTAAGCAAATAAATGAAAAATATGAAGCACGAATGAATTGGAAGTGGTGTAAATCCAAAGGTATGATAGGAATGCGTGAACCAAACACCGGGGAGGATACGTTACGCGAAGAAAAGTACCACTTCTCCCACAGCCCTGAATTCCTAACAAATGTGTTGGGTTTGACTTGCGGGCAGATTTCATGTTTTTTTTTTTTGCTTCTTCTTAAAAAAAAATCACACACACTTGCACGGGGGAGGACAGAAACTGCCACGGGCACCCGACACGACTAAAAAAAAAAGTCCCTTCACACAGTCTAAACAGGTGAGCGAGTTTTATTTGTCGAGTTGTCTTTGTCTGAGGGTTTCAGTCGTGCGGTTTCGGTGAGGTTCACTCCTGGTGCACAGTCTTGACCAGCTTCATCTCACAAACGGACACGCACCCATGATGGTGATGATAATAATAATCATAATCATAATAAAATAATAATAATACTAATATTCCTTGCATTTCACACGGCGCCTTATCACGTAGTCGAGACGTCTCCGAGCGCTTCGATAGAATATATTGCAAAAGATGCATTGACTGCGCATTTTCTTGCGGGCGAAACTGCAGGAGCCGATTGCACACAGAGGTGTCCCACAAACAGTCGTGGATTGAGTGACCATTGGTTTTTTTTTTTGGGGGGGGGGTGTTAT
This sequence comes from Callorhinchus milii, assembly GCF_018977255.1. Taxonomy (NCBI): domain Eukaryota; kingdom Metazoa; phylum Chordata; class Chondrichthyes; order Chimaeriformes; family Callorhinchidae; genus Callorhinchus; species Callorhinchus milii. Next base: position 2,952,949 of record NW_024704748.1, read on the forward strand.
TATCTTGTTAGCAGCAATACATCTTGGGGTCGCTTCTTGGGGTCGGTGGAGTTTGTGAGGACTGCCCTGTACTGTAGGAAGGATTTTCCTATTGCTGACACTATCAAAGGGCCCGACTTCGTGTTAAGTATGGCAGGAATTTGTTTTTTCTCTTGGGGGCGGATACAAGACATGATATACTTAGCTACTTGCGTTTGGACGGTGAGTTTCTATGTATGCGGAGATCTGCTTTTTGTTTTGTTTGCAGAGATCAAAAGCCTCAATATAGGCGTCCACGAGGCCAAGGGAGAAGCAATGCGTGGCGTTGCAGTAAAAATAAACTTGTAAAATGTTGCTTTCCCGAGGACTGGCGACATAAAACCAAATACTGTACGTCAATGCAGTACTGTACTGTATTGTGCTGTGCAATCCAGGGGCTCAGCTGCATTCCCTTCATCGGCCAAGATTCCTCCTGGGATTTTAAGTGTCGTGTTGCTCTTACTGCCGGCGGGGAAAAACACTGCGAAACTTCAAGCCGTATCTATAGCATTCCTCACTGGGGGGAAAAACACTTTGACACATCGCTATTTAAACACACGCACACATACATGCACACACACACACATATTGAAATACATGGACATGTATTTAAACGATACATATCTATGTAGTAATATATAAATGTGTGTGTGTGTGCGTGTGTGTGTGTATTTAAATAGAGATATCATATATCAAAGTGTTTCACCCCTCCATGTGGAATGCTCTGGACAGCTTACTGTAGGTATGCGATATATATATGTGTGTGTGTGTATGTGTGTGTGTATCGAGGGAAAAAAATATAGTGAGCGATTGTTTCCATTTCTACAAGCATTTATTTTCGGGTCAAGTCACCTGAAATGATTTACTTGTTCCCCTACAACCAGGCGCTTCTCTGCCGTGTTAAATCGCAGCTGAATCGACTCTCTTGACAGTGGATTGAAATTGTCAAGTTAAGCGGGAATGGGAGGGGGGAGAAACCAGTGTAATATGTTCGAATAACTCGGGGTAGGTTCATGGGTAAAATTGGTATCCCACCTCTCTCTCACACACACACACATACACACACGTACCCTCACGCACACACACCGACCGATGATTTACTGATCATTTTCTCCAGATGGACCTCTCATCTCATTATGATTGGGACAGCAATTTAAAATATGACTGTCATGTGAAGCGGTCAATAGAGAGAGAGCCTTTGCAAACTTCCTGTTGAACCCAATTGATTTCTGTAAATAAATAATTCGAACGGCCGTCACAGCAAATACGCACTAACTGTGTGACACGAGCAGTTGTAGGTTTCGCTTTATATGTTTGAAACATTGCAGTCTTGTCATTCATACCAACCAAATCAATACCTCTCTCTCTCTCTCTCTATCTATCTTGGTTACTCGTTACACTAGAATCTGGCACCTCTCTTGTTTCCCCCACGTAAATGTGAATAGGTTCATGGTGAGAAACAGATGACTTGTGCCAAACTCCATCAGATTACTAGTACTATTAGAAGGAAACCAATAGGGACATGAGAATATATTTTGCAATAAAAATAATACACAGACTGCCAATTGGACGCTGTGGTGCCGAACAAGCCAGTAACAGGGATAAATAAAGCCAACCAAATGACACAGTACTGTTTTGTTTTCTTCAATGGGTGTGTGTATGGTTTTTCAATCGATATTTTTTTTAATAAAAGGATAATTCTGCAATTAACATGCTCTATCTCCACGACCCAATTCCAAGGAGAAAGAAGTAGGAGTGGGAACAATAAGATGTGTTCTTGTCTCTAAACGTACAGGGCACGTTTTCTCTCTCTATATATATGTATAGATTGTGTTGAATTCGAAGCTCCCAACTTTAGTGTTGTTGTTCAATGTATTAAGATTAGACTGAACTGAGCTTCCAAGACGGCGTGTGTACCAGGAGCTAACATGGGGGAAGCTTTAATAAGACAGTTGGATCCTAGAGAGATCAATACAATGCCTGTCTGCACAGATGTGGAGGCTGATCACATCGATATTCCCAAAGAACACGAATAATGGGATAACAGTCGAGCTCGGGTGACTCGAGATTTAATATCTTCGAAAAGAAACTTCAGAAAAATTCTAGCTGTGACAAAAAAAAAACCTATTTATGAAAAGAGTGGGAAAAAAAAACATCTGCAGAGTGCAGTTACATCCACCATTCCAGGTCCTACCCCAATCATTGTACATCCTCCTTACATTACACTAGTTGCGACTGATTAAGCAGTAACAAGTATATATCAATCAGAGGCGATCACAGTCATTTAACCACTGCCTGAAGGGTCAAAGCAAGATTTCCCTGAACATCTGAAGGAGTTATTCGGCTTACAGTCCTGGACATGACTGACAGAGGAGGGGCACACATGCCTTTTTTAATGTGGTGAGAGGCATCAGAGTGACTACGCCTTTGTGTGACAAAGCGCACAAAGCTTCGTGATGTCTCAAGTATCAAACGTGTCCGAATAAGTCGACAGACAGTTTACATAACTTTCTATAAGGAAACATTCCAATCACGCGTCTTTCCGGAGAGCGCCCAAGTGTAGCCATCTCCACACCTAATGTGCACGAATATATATATATATGTTTGTCTGATTACACCCTGCCATCGGCTGGTAATGGAATGGACGTTATATATATATATATATATTATGTGTGCGTGTGTTTTCCAATCCTGTTGATGTTTTTGCCTTCTGTTCCTCACTCGTGCCAAAAATGTGCATCTCACAGCGTTGCTTCAACAGTTGAGCCCAGTATTAACTCTGCAGTCATCAATCTATGCCAAATGGTATGGGAACCCCAGGGCTTTTGCAAGGGATGGTGAGAATTGCACGAGCAGAGAGGTTAGCGAATGCTTTCTGCTCCACGCACACTGGGGTTAGGTCAGGTGTTAACAGCAATAGAAAGAGACACTCATCATCCGGAAAAGAAAGAGCAAGTCCACTTATTGAATACCCTAGAGGTCCGGAAAAGTGCTTTTTTTTTCTTCTTCTTCTTCTTCTTCTTCTTGATGCTGTATATTCCAAACCCGCCAAGTGCAGCGCCTACCTTTCAGCTGTAAGCTATGTAATGAGGCCAGGCTCCAATAAAGCACACAACATCCAGTTTGTGTGTCTGTGAGTTACTTGAGCTCATGTGTTGAGAATTGCCTATTTGGAGTGGGCACTTTTTGGGGGTTCTGGGCGACTGCATTCAGGATTGCTTCCACCAGGCAATGACATCAACATCAGAAGCAACGACAGCAGTGTTTTAAGAAGTTGTTTGAAATGAGCTAATGGGAAACCTTGCTCCAGGCAGCCAAGTCAATGATTAGACAATAGTCCTAGATTAATTAATGATATATCCCAAGGGTGAAAATAATTGTCACAGTTTATTTGCTGCACAGTAATCCAACTGGTATCCAACGGATCACTGCAGACAAGAGTGATCTAATTGCAAATCTCCCTCCAGAAACGCGCAATCTTCACAATCACCACAATCGTCGCACATCCTCTAAAGTAAATCGGAATGATCCGAGTCTCTGTGAAAGAAACGCAAACGCGTGTTTCAAAACCATTCATTGCGTGAATTCATTGCGTGGCCTCGAGAAATGACTCTTCAGATATGTTTCGCCCTCACACTGTAAGCCACAGAAGATAATATCAGTATCAAAGGGAATGCCAGTGAAGTACCACATACCCATAGTTATCACAGTGCCCCACTCCCCACGTTAATTCTAACCGATACGCACATACTACAAACTACCTGTTAGAGAGATTTACATCCAAGGGAAGGACCCAGATGTCCCAGACCAGACTATGCCTCGACGATGCTGTTCATCTCACTAAACGATCCGCCACAAAACAAAAAACTAATTTCTTTCTGACTTCGATGACTCCTCCGTCGAGATATCGCGCCCCTTTGATTGTATTTTAGTGCTTTACTGTTGAGCAAATTGAACGGAGGCTTAAAACGCCGGAGTAATGCTTGACAAGGTCCATCGATACTGATGTGCAACTGCTCCATGAGTCAAATGCTGCACTAGTCCAGGGACGATTGTAGCTCTAGGATGCGATTTGACTTAAATACAAAATTACATTACATTACATTTTGTATAACGCCTTTCGTGTCGAAAAGACCTCCCAAATGTTAACAAGAGCAGTTCACAAAATGACAACAAAACGACCACAGATGCACAGCTTGTTCAATGCATTCCCAATAATTATTCTTGTATTGTTGTTGTTATTATTTTTATCATTCTTTTGTTGTTATTCTCTTTATTACTCTTTATTGTTATTTTTATTCGCATTATTGATTTTTTAATTATTATTCTTATTATTGCATGTCGTCATTGATAATCATAATAAATGCAATACCAATTAGGTTCAAATTGACACAAGCTCTATCAAGTTTTGACATTTCTGTCGGAACTGATCGGAAATAACACCAGATCCCAATAATGCACCGAAAAATAACTGCGGCCTTTTCAGATCTAAGTATCTCTTTTTATTTATTTTTTTTTAAAAAAAAAACTTGCGTTGTCCCAAAGTACTGCGAGTCCTCCGTGGAAAAAAAAAAGAACTAACTCCAATTGAGTTCGTGTTTGCTTTACTGAATACACACACGAAGACGTGTGGATTACATAGTTTTACATAATTTGCCTGTTATTGTGCAGTCTGCGCACCATATTTCTGCACGGTTTGGTCTTGCCCTGCCAGCAATTTTTTGATTAGTCCACATGTCATGTATAATTCAACCCTAAATGCATCAGTGCATATGTATTGCAGTATTCTCCTGTGAAGTGCTGTCAATCCATAGTTACATTACGTAATCCCCAAACCTCGGAATAAGAAACCCGGGGGGGGGGGGGGGGGGGGGATGGGGGTGGGTGGGGGGAGCATTCAAATAGTCGCGTTAAATTGTCCTGGCTATTTGCGAACTTGACAACTATCTATTTAATCAGGTATTTATTTATTGCTCGTACTGCTTTGGCTGCTCTGGATAGTCTGTGAAGCGCTTTGAGACGCCTGAACGAGGTGACGAGGGGCGCTCTATTCAAACGCGAGGGCTGTCGTTATAATTATTAGTATTATTAGTATTATTATCCATTTGCAGAACTGCAAACGTGAAAACACCCCTTCGCATTGCGTGAAGGGGCAGGGCGGGATCAAGCGTTACAAGTGTCGAGCCCATTACCGAACTGGGGGGGGTGGAATAGACCGTAAAAATGCGTATTTCTCCAATGATCTGTGATTAAAAGGTCCCAGTCTAAGTCACTCGCTCACTCAGTAGCTCGGGTGGTAAATCCACTGCTGGTGACCTCGCAGCGAGTGTTTGCAAAGATTATCTGCGGTGAATCGAATGCGTTTGAAAAGATTGGTGTTCAGATCCATCCCCAAAGACGCACCGGTTTCATTAAAGTGCCAGACACATTTGGTGTGCAGGTGGGTGGGTAACTCGTGGGGTTAATTTACCCCCCCCCCCCCACCCCCCACCCCAAAAGCCGACTGTCCATCGCACTCACCATCTTATCCTTCCAAGTAATTTGGATCCAATACCTGTCCCCCCCCCACCACCTCCCCCCCCCCCCCCCCCCACCACCACCCCGCGGCCAATCTAAATATCATCTCTCAAAGAAAGGTGCACCGTAGGTTACTCAACGACAATGATAATAATAATAACTAATAATAACTAATAATAATAATCCTTGCATTTGATCCAACGCCTTATCGTCTCAAAGCGCTTCACAGAAACATACTGTAAAGTGAATTGACTTTATATTTTTTGCGGGGGAAACTTCGAACTTCATAAACACCTCCCCACCCCCTCCCACCCCCTCCCACCCCAAGGGACTGTTTTTGGGGCATTGCTGTCGCGTTTGTCTACAAACATACAGTCACTGCGTTGAACGGTATCTCCTTTCAAGCGCTTTGAGACGCCCTCCTGACACGAAGACGCTATTTCGGACGCCAGGACATTTAAAAAAAAAAAAAAATTTTTTTAGTATTATTTATATTTTGCATTGATTACCACGACAAGGAGCAACTTTCCCATTTCCCCTGGAAACCATCAGTCAAGAACATAATCGCGATGTTTCTGCCTCTCTGTCGCCGACAACCGACTATTCCATCCCCAGGGTTGGTGGCTTAATGCAGTCACTCCTTTTCAATTGGACAAACACAGTCACGACACTTGGCAGTGAATCCTGAGAAGCGCGATGAGACGTCCCCCGTGATGTTATATCAAACGCAAGAGTTATTATTGTGTGATATTTATCAATTTAACACGACTGAAATGAATATATAACGGGAAGATACCTGGTAATCACACACACTGGTCGGATTTCTAGTGGCAAAGAGATACAGGCAATATATACACGTCGTGAAAAATAAAAGCAGATTTATTTTACAAACGATTTCCTTGAACCACTGCCTTCCTTTTCGGGTATCCCCCGAATGGAATAATTAATATGATTTTGATAATTTTTTATTAGGCGAAGGAATGTGCCTATTGTATAACTTGCATTGGGATCTCATACACTATTTTGCGCAAATCCCTTAATGCAGTTCCCAGTCATTCATTATTGGACGTGTAATACAACCTTGAGGTTTTGCAGTAGCAAAGAGAGAATTAGCATAAAATGGTTCAAACAGACACTGTATTATATTTTCAATTGCCAGTTTCGAGAGTATAAATAAATCCGGAACAGCGGTCGCAGAGAAGAATTTTTTGCACCAGCAATAAGTTTTCGGGTGTGTTAGATCGGGTGACGACGAAGACTAAACGATGTGATGTTACAGTTGATTAAAATAGTCATCAGTTTGGGTTTACAGTACTGACTGCGAGTTGGAAAGGTATTAGAGACTTGCTGCATTTCACCATTCATGTTAAAAAAAAACACACCGATAAACCCAAAGTGTTAAGTAACACTGACTACCGATTTATTGCAGGATTTAAATAAAACAAAAAGACACATATTTTCTGGTTGGGAAAACTATACTTTAAAAAGGTTGTCTGTTTCATGCGTTTAGTTGCTAACTAACCTGCTGTGCATTTCCAGCACGTTATGTTTCTTTCACTTCCAAGTCTCGCTTCCTTTTATTTACATTACAGTATGTGTATTGGAAAATATCCATCGAAAGCATTGCACGATTCACACAGAATGCCCTTGGACTGTTCCACATATTATGGGATGTCACATAACTCCCCACTAGGTGGCGCCATGCGCAAATAAATTATTGAAGTAAAACTGCGTCAAAGTTTGGCTTCAGTTAACTTTTATTGTGTGGAGTGAGACTTTACTTTGCCACAGCAAAAAAAAAAATCCGGTTTACCTTCTTCAGAACCGGTTGGCGTTTTACAACGAATCGACCAAACAGAGTGTTGACTGAAACAGTGGCGATATTTCCACCATTCTCGTAAAAAGATAAATTCTGTTCATGTTTACCTACGAGTTTGCACAAGTTCATTCGCAACCCCCAATTGCAATTATATAAATTCTGCAATTCTATAAATTCTGCGAAGTAAAATAATTTTTTGATTGCCATATATAGCAAAACTGTTTTTTTTAAAATAACTGATTGATTAAAGTAAATATAAATACATAGTTGAGACAAATAGCAAAACTAACCTGTAGACTTTTATAATCATTGACAAAACAGCTATTAGTTGTACATTTCTATTATGGTTTACATATAGAACTCGTGTCAATCTCTCAGTTGCAGTTTTACCGTTAATAACGATAACAGAGTCTTGTCAATAAACCATGTTTACCCCCAAACACTTATTTAAATGATTTTTGTTTCCTTCTCGCTAGGAATGCAGCAGATGGAAATAAGTGGATGGGACATTTAAAGTGTTCAAGGACAACAGAATAACTCCCACGTTTTTAAAAAAAGTTGCCCTAACGCTAGCCCTGCCATCAGTGTAAATAGACATTTCGACACTTGTTTTTATGGTTTCCTGTTTCATTCCAGTTCAACAGTAAAAGTACCTCCAACAGATGACGATGGTGATGGTGGTGGTGATGATGATGATGATGATGATAATAATATTAATAATGTCCATTTTCTTTTGGCCAATTTTGCTGCAACATAAATTAAAATGCGTGACAGCCTTGTTTGTATTGGGTGCAGATTATTTTCGTAATGTGTATTTTTTTTTTGGTTTCTTGCTCTGGTTCCTTGCGTTCAAAGGATTAAAAGTCATCCGAATGAGTGCCAGACATCAGCGAGAGCGAACATCTCGCCAGGCAGGGAACCAGAGGTATCTGGAGCCGTGTTAGGTACAACCAGAGGCTCTGTGTTTTCGATGCTGTGCTTCAGATCGGCCCCTTCCTTAGTTTTTGCCATGAGTTGGATGGATCGATGCCTCCCTTACCAAGATCTGATCTGCGACAGGGTTTGAGATGAAAGTCAGATAGAAAAGACGCAGACCAACAAAACAACCGTGCAATAAAATTTAAAAAAATAATAAAAGCAAACAGGCATTGAGATACGTGGGTCACAGCGCCTTACCTTCCACCCGACAGATCTAGGTTTCATAAACGAATGTATGCTTTGGGTGAGTGACAAGCTTAATTTGACTGCATCGACTGTAAATGTTTTTTTTTAAAAAGAAAACTACCACCGAAAGTCCAGTTATGAACTAACTGATTGGTAAGGCAAAGCGACGACGTTACGTTCAAAAAAAAAAACCCCTTCAAGTATCATTAAACTAAATTGGTGCGTTTGCTTAATGTGACTGACACTTTGAAGTGTTGGAGTGATTAACGCTGGATTTGGGTTCGGGTTTCTCACGTTCAGGGCAAGTCGGGTTTGTGAACTGAAGCTCTAATTTTATTCACCGACACGTCAGATACCCATAAAGTATGACACGTTCTGCACTTTTTCCAAGGGTCAGTTTTGGGTCTATGAATTAAACATGCTTTGGGTGAACAACAGGGGGCTTGCTTTATAAGAAGCGTTTTTTTTTTCGCCGCACACTGAAATCCATTTGTCATTATTTAGTGCTCATAAACTGCATTAAACTGCTATGTTTAGGCGCCTAATTGTACCCCAATAGGCACTAATTTGTTTTGCAATGCGAGTCATTTTTTTTTAATCCCAAATCTTGTGCGGTTGGGGTTACATTGTGAGAATGGACTGACATTTGAAGAGTTTTTGCAGCATATGGTGGAAGTGGGGGAAAGAGATTGATTTACTTTAAGATTACTTTTCCAGTAGTTCTACGGGTGATGGCAATTTGAAAGGAATTAATAGTATATAATACCATTGGCTCTCTCAAATCCAGTTAGGTTAACACTGCATTTACTGATTTATGAGAACAACAATTTAATTTTCTAGTGAGGTCACCGCGAATATCCATTAACTGCCTCCCCGACTATTATTTTTTTCTGAATAATGTCGTTACCATTACTTAGTCGCAACATCACTTTCGATGACTTCATAAATACGGCGTTTAAGGTAAGCTGTTTAGAAAAAAAAAGGCTCCACTTCATTTTATAAACCCACGCACATGAATAAATCGGCCTTTTCTTAATAAACCGGATTTAGTATTGACCTGAGTGACTGAGCGAATCGCTAGGAACTCGGTTTAGCTTCAAATAAATATAATTCTACCATATCCTTGCATTTGGGTTTCCATATTTATAAGCATCTTGCAAAAATCACAGGATGCAGCAATGGGGGAGGTATTTGCTATAGCGAAGAGACTTGAAAATCAATGTGTCTGTTTGGGGTTCTTTGACAGATTGGCATTTTTAAAAATAAATTGCAAATAGCAAATCCCTCGTATTATTTGTTCCAACCCCGGTGTGTGTGAATGTATGTGTGAATGTGTGTGTGTGTGTGTGTGTGTGTGTGAATGAACACACCGTTTTTATATTTCCAAATAGCACGTTTCATGAAGTCATTAAATTAGACCCTGTTCAAAAGTGTAATGTGCATTTGTTACCAGGTTTTAGACAATTTGATTGAACAAACAATAAATAAAATCAGAATTAAGTAGTAACAGTGCCTCCTTTCTTCGTAGACAAACTTATGAAAAACCCTTTTCACCAACTCTGTCAATCGACTGTATGTCTTCTCTCTTAATCTATGGCTTTAAGAAAGCGAGCGACTCGAAAACACACTTGAATTGCGTTAAAAGGTTACTGAGACCATATGCTTTTTTCCTTTTTAGCTATGGATTGTTACGTTAAAATGCATCTGAACTTTCGAGCTTTGAGATGACGATGGCGAGCAAATTGTTTTGTTTTAGTATTAGGCGACTTCAAAACAAAAATATATATATATTTAATTTGGATGAAATCTAAAGAAGAAAATAGCCCTTTTTTGATATCAAAAGGGAGTCGCGGTCACAGAGACTGTGCAAGATGATGGTTTCAACATTCTCATTTGCAAGTGGGTTTCAATGGTTGTCAAATAAAGTTGTCGCTTCATATATAGAAAGTACCTGCAGTAGCAGTGAGCAATGTCTTTTAGTGACTATTTGGGTGGAGTATATCATATTTATACATTCTCAGGACCGGTGCTGTCCTAACTTTGGGTGAAGTATATTAAATAAACCTAACATTTCAGGGTTTTTTTGGGGGGGTGGGGGGGGGGGGGGAGGGTTGGGGGGGGTAAATAAAACTGATTTAGTGTTTGGTTTGCGCCGTCACACCGAGATGCTATATATATATATTATGTTATATATATATATATATTACAGACACCTTGGTTCAATGAAAGGTCCTGTTTTAAAATGGTTTGGGACTGTTCCCAATCTCCAGTGGCAATTTGGGATTTCTCTGTCATCTGCTTTCCACAATTGGAAAGTGTGACACTGGTTTGGGTGAGAGATACAGAGGTTGGAAGGGCATTGATATAAGCGACTCGTGTTATATACTCAGCCCCATTCTCTCTCACTTCGCTTCTCTTGTTCCATTTCAATATTGACATTATTTTTTCTCTTCTCTCAGAACCGATGGCAATATTAATTGAGATACTGACGGTTCTTCGAGGTACTATTTAGGGCACTCCAGTTTTGTCGGCGGTGTCTGGGGTCAATTGTAAGTCATGCATAATTCAAAGCTATTTCGCTCTGATCCATACCAGGAATTTTGTTTGGGATGCAATGAAAAAATAATTTCCCCAGTGCTCAAAACCTGACCGAACTATAAAGTTCAAGCTGTTTATTTTGACAATGGGCGAGTTCATTCTGGGATTAGTCTGAAACTAGATGGCTTTATAGGAACCCTATAACTCCAAAACCAAATCCATCCACAAATCCAGATTATTCTTTGATGTATCGACAGGGTCAGTCTTACCAAACATTAAGTAATAATTCGGCTCTCGCTCTGAACTAAAGGAAATATTTTCTGAATGAGACAGACTTGAAAGATAAGAGCACTGGAATCTCTATTAATAAGAGGATTGTTTAACCATTTCACACTGCAATCAATTACCGCCGTAATTCTTTTTAATACAAAAAAGGGGAGGAAAAAAAACTTAATTCGCACGCGTTGTGTGAAACAGGCAAACCTCGGGTACTTTGCAGGCTTTTGCGCCATTCGCACATTTTTCGCTCGCATTCGGAAAGCGTTTCTGTTTATAATATCTAATGTTGATTTCCATGAATCAATTCACAATCCTTTCGGGACAAAAAAAAACTATAATGTCTAAACTTCCATCACGCCTATTTATCCCGTTGTGTTTTGCGACCATAACTGGATTTTCTTAGAATACGAGATCACTGATATTAAGGTTTTTGGGGGGCGGTGGGGATTGCTTAATGTTCCGCTATGGTTGCATCAAAAAAAAATAAAACAAGCACTTGCAAATAAACGTTTAATAGTCGCGCTCGAAAAAATAAATGTAACACACGCTGTTCTGCCGACCTCAAAGTCAGAATTAGCGAAAGATGCCAATTGTGCGCTTCTGCCCATTTGAAAGGCGCGGTGTTCGGTACAGAATAAAACATTACTTACGGGGGAGTGAGGCCGCAAAGCGCTCAACCGGTTTTTAATTGATTAAAAACAAAACGTCTCCTAACTGGACTTGCCTGTGCATTAGCTAAACGTGGCCGAGACACGTATTCAATGTGAGCGAAATCAAATGCATTCTGATATTTGCTTTTTTTTCGTCATTCCAGCGGTGGGGGGGGGGGGGAGAGATGGGGGGGAGGGGGATTGGACAGAAAACTGCTGTATGTGGGTGTGTGTGTGTGAGTGAGTGAGTGTGTGCGTTGGGGGGAGTGGGGTGGAGTGGGGGGGGAATAGAGGGAATCTTACCAAATTAATTTGTTAGAGAGAGAGCGAGAGAGAGTTGCATGCAATCCGGGCTGAGTTTTTATGGCTGTGTAAACGCGGTGAGGAGAGCCAGAAACATTGATCCACTCGGTACATGCAGACATTTGAGTGATTGATTAACGAGCGCGTTTCAATGGTTAATTTCCATCGCTCTTAACGAACACAGGGGATTTATACCCTATTGTGTGTATATATGTTTTTTTTAGAAAAAAGCCTCAGAGTGAATGCGACAGAGCAAAAAAGCGGTGAAATAACACCGAGAGGAAGAGGAGGAGGTGATGGGATTGTTGTTTTTGTGTGTGTGTGCGGTGGTTGTTGTTTTGTTTTGAACTTAATAGAAACTCGAACAAACAGCAAAAGAGAGGAGAAGGGGGGGAGAAAAATACCCTCAGCGCCAAAGCATTCTGACTGCGTAAAGATGATATAATTATCTAATAGCACTATTTCCCGACCCGACCAATAGCAATACAGAGGGACTCCAGGTCCCACTCAGGTTTCTGGACGTGAGGAGGAGAGCAAAACCCGGAGTGGGCACTCAGACATCACACACTCACTGTGAACTTTTCCAGCATCCTGCATCGACTTAGGCAATTGTAAAATTGCTTCTAACAAATCATTCTCCAATCCCTCTCTTGAACGCCATTGCATGCATGTGTGCGTGTGTGTGTGTGTGTGTGCGTGTGTAAAAAAATCAACAGCGTTACAAGACACACACACACACACACACACATGCACACAAATAAAAATCAGGCTCACGTTAAAGCACCCACGTTGGGTAGGTCTTCTCTCTCAAAGTGTTCAGCTGTTGCGTATTTGAAAATATGATTGGTGGTAAAAAAAAATCGTGACTGATCCCTTTCCTTAATATATACTGTAGAGATATATATATATATATATATAGTGTAAGTGTAGGGGCTATCGGGAGATGATTGGACGTGGGCAAAGGGGGGGCTTTTGTGTGCGTCTCGGTTTTGCTTTGATCCGATCCGTATTGATGGAATCCGCTTCTCCGGGATCAAGGCAGCAATTGACGCATTTAAGAGTCTTCCCTCAACCTCAAGGCGAGTAATAGCGACCAATCATCGAGCCATTACACAGTGCTTCACTGAAAGCTGTTTATGTGATACCAGCACTAATTAGCTCATGAACTAACAAGTCGTTTGCACAACTTTTCAGCCGTGTGATAAAGTGACCGCATAGATGGATTGCCTCTGGACTATGTGGACACGTCGCTAAAGTGTTCTCGAAAACCAACTTTTTTTTTTCTCTCTCCCCCCCCCCCTCCCGATGTCCTCTCTTCTTCCATCTCAGCAGTAATACTTTTTTTTTAAAAAAATATATAGGAGGGGAGGGGGGCAAAAGCATTGCATTTCAGTGCATTGCACAGCCGACCATTTTCCTTCTTCTTTTACCCCCCCCCCCCTCTCCCTACCCCCCCCCCACCCACCCCTCCCTCCCTCCTTTTTTTCACTGTTTTTTTTTGAAAAAAAAACCATGTTCCAGCCAACACCGAAGCGGTGTTTTACCATCGAATCTCTGGTTGCGAAGGATAGCCCGGTGCCTGTTTCGAGATCAGAGGAACCTATAAGGCCGGCCGCCCTCAGCTATGCAAACTCTAACCCGGTGAACCCATTCCTGAACGGCTTCCACCCCGGCGGCAGAGCTGTCTATTCCAACCCGGACCTTGTATTCGCTGACGCGGTCTCTCACTCCACCAACACGGCGCTACCGGTCCATCCGGTACCCCCACATCCATTAGCCGCTCACCCTCTCCAGACGTCGCACTCGCCACATCCCCTGTTCGCATCGCAACAAAGAGATCCTTCAACTTTCTATCCCTGGTTGATACATCGGTACAGATATCTGGGACACAGGTTTCAAGGTAGGTTCGCTGTTTACGCACTGATTTTTGTGTGGGGTGTGCGTTTTTGTGTGGGGTGTGCGTTTTTGTGTGGGGTGTGCGTTTTTGTGTGGGGTGTGCGTTTGTGTGGGGTGTGCGTTTGTGTGGGGTGTGCGTTTGTGGGGTGTGTGTGTGTGCGTGTGTGTGGGGTGGGTAAGTGTTGTGAAGTTATGTGATTCTTTTTTTAGAGAGAGAGAGAGAGTTTAATTCCTGCTGGATTTTTATTCTGCAGTTAAAGCTGCAACGACTACACACACACGACACACACACACACACACACACGAAAGCACTTCGCCGATCGCTTTCCTAACTTCTGCGGTAGTTTTAGCGAAACGAAACTTTTCGACCGGTTTGGTTGAGCGGCGGCCCATTTTTTTTTGTGTGTGTGTGTGCGTGTGTTTTTTTTTCGGGTGTTGCGGGCAACCGCAGTCCTTGTGCTGAAATGCGGGGCTACCAAAAAAAAAGGGCTGAAGAGGATAAAAGCGCAATTGCGAGTGAAATCGGTAAAAAGATGTGCATTCGCCGACTCGATCGAGCGATCAGCTCTCAGGGAAAAAAAAATAGTGTGGGGGGGGGGGGGAAGAGAAAAAAAAGTTGCCTTTCCTGTGGCTTTTTTTTTACTGCTTTGCATCGACTTTGGTTAAAAGTCGCAGCTCATTGCAAAACCCATCACAAGTCTACTTGGTGTGGACTCTAGAAATGCATCGGCGCTGGTTTTCTCTCTCTCTCTCTCTCTCTCTCTCTCTCTCCCTTTCTCTCTTCTCCCCTCCAGCTGACTCCCTCCCTCCCTCCCTCCCTCCTTCCTTTTTCTTTAGAAAATCGCAGGCCAAAAACTGAGCAAAAAAAAAAGCCCCGAGGCCAAGGCTTGGTGGGGCGCGTTGCTTATTTAATTCAGCCAAAACGCTTAACAAACCTGCATCCTCACCCAGAAAACTACACAGCGGTGTTAACTCAAAACGTGCCTTCTCACCCACACCGCACTCACTCATCCGAACACATCGCAGTCTATTTAAGAGGAACAGTGCGATTCTCCTGTTCGCTTCACCAACAGTAGCTTTTTTTTTAAACCCCCCCCCCCCCCACCCTCCAAAAAAAAATTCATAAACTTCGTTTGTTTTAATCCTTTTAGACAAGATGTGTCATGCGGGGCTTTTTTTTTCGGGGTGGGGGTGGGGGGATATCAACGCCTATTTTATGCATCAGTGGAAAAGCGTCGGAAATAGGTTATTTGGAGCCCTTCTGATCAACGGGGATTGATTTTATTTGTCCTCCTTTCAATGTTCAAAGAGTTTTTTTTCTCCCCCCCCCCCCACCCCTCAATCGTAACGATTTGAGACAAAAAAACACCTCTTTTACGCAAACGAAGAAGCGTGGAGTTATAAAATGCGGGGTTGTGTTGTGCTATCGATCCTCGCATCGAACCAAGGTCGCCAACTGGAGAGAATATCTTAAGACAAACACAGTCGGTCTATAATCCGCAGGTGGAACAACACGTTCAATGTTTTTGACAGGCAATCGGGGAGTGAGTGTGCAAAGGCGCGTTCTCTGCCGGGGTGGGGGGGGGGGGGGGGGTGGGGTGTGTGTGTGTGTGTAAATGAAATAAAATCGAGAATGCGAGCAACTAAACGAATTCTGTTTGGAAAATTATACCTCGACGCTTTACTCACGTCTGGTGCAACTCGTTCAGAGAGCCCAAGTTTTGAGAGCAACACTCCTAAACTTTTCCTCCAAACGTTCTCTGCATTTATTCAATTCCAGTTTATTCAATTCGAAGTCGGTTTCCCACGACCCCCATCCCACACACCCACCCCCTCCCCCCCCCCCCCCCTCCACACTTTCCCAACCCCCCGATATATTTAAGAAAAACACAGCGTGTGGCGTTAATAAAACAAAACCAGAACAAATCGAACAGATCGCACTCCTGGTTTTGTCCAAACGCGGATCTTTTTTTCACTCTCCCCCCCCTGTGCGTACGTGTGTGTTTGTTATTCTAGTTGTGGTGCGTTTTTGTTTTTCTCGTCCCACTTCTTCTTCTTCTTCTTCGTTGTTTTAGGAAACGAGACGAGCCCGGAGAGCTTTTTACTGCATAATGCGCTGGCTCGAAAACCCAAGCGCATACGAACAGCTTTCTCGCCGTCTCAGCTGTTAAGGTTGGAACACGCCTTCGAAAAGAATCACTATGTAGTCGGAGCCGAGAGAAAACAACTCGCACATAGCCTCAGTCTAACAGAAACTCAGGTAACGAGCCATCCTTCTCAACTCCATGCAACTCCGTCAATTATTTTTTTCTTTCTCTCTTTTTCTCAAACCCGGCAAAAATGTTGATTTTATTTTTTTCTCTCTCTCGTTTTCTTTTTCGTTGGTGGTTTTGGGGGCAGAGGGAGGGTAATTGTGCGCGCGTGTGTGTGTGTGTGTGTGTGTCTATCCACCCCCCCCCAAAAAAACAACAATTATCATTGTAAAGTGTCCGGGAATCTCTTCATAGGCAAGTCAGTGATTTTTTTAAAAAAACAATAAAAAGGTTTTTTTGTTGCCCTTTTATTGTTGCTTATGCCAAACGTGCGAACTTCAAATATATATTTTTTGGACCTCTTAAAACGTATATGTATATTTCCCCCACCCTCCCCCACCGCTCCATTTCCACAACCCCCCACCCCCCCCCACCAAAAAAAAATAAGTGACAATCACACATCGAAATGTTGTGACAGCACAAAAAAAAATCGGATGTGTGTGTGTGCGTTAAAACGGGTCGACCTCAACTCGGAGACTGGAGCGCGTCGCTTAAATGACCTGCGTGCTAACGGTGAACATTAAACGCGGGGTTTAAAACGGATTAAGAATAATTAGGTGGAGTGATGCAATTTTATGCAATAAGGGTTGATTTCCAATTCGACTCGGGTTCACTAGGAACTGCGGGGATGGACAGGGCGAGGTTCATTTGGTTGTTTCCTTGCGTCAATACCGACGCCAAGATCAATTGTGTTGGTGTGCACATAGATGCTTAGTTTGACTTATTTATTGTTTTCGGGTTATTTTTTTTTTTTTGGGGGGGGGGGGGGGGGGGGGCTTCGCAAACTGGTTGTGGATTTGAAATTAAAAAAAATTCTGACTCGGCCACTTATACCAGAAATAATCACTTTTTTTTTAAAGAGCAGCGGTTGACACACACATGCCATTCGCGGCTCATTGGGTTTTGCTGTGGCGTAAATTGCCGTTCACCATTCGCAGTGGTTTTGCGAATCGTATAGATTCTGTCTCTCCCCCTCATCTCCCCTTTCCTCCAACCACACACATGCTTACACCCCACCCCCAACCCCCACCTCATTTTAAAAAAAAGAGACGATTGAAAAACGTAGTGTAAAAACACAGGTAATAAATAGTAAATAGGTACAGAAAAGCACAGAGTAAACCTTCGCTTTGGGGATGGTAATTCTAACACTGTAACAGCGCTAGGATAGGGAAGGCAAGCGCCTTATTATATATAATATATATATACATATACCTTGATCCCTCTCGCCTTTAAAACGATATCCCAAAACATTAGAGAAAGAGAGCACCCAGAGAGAGAGAGAGGGAGAAGAGGAGGGAGAATAAAACAGTCTTCTTGTTCAGTTGCCTGGCAAACAAGGCAGCGGTCAGGGCTTAATTTCCTACTTAATGCGGTCTTTAAGGTGGCTTTGTGTGTGACGGGGAACCGACGCTGGCTGGATGCTTTTGTCCCAGTATCAGGGCCTTGGGTTGAACAAAAAAAAACTAGTTCCCTTTGCAAAACCCGCAGCTTTCTCCCTCAATTAGGAAAAAAAGGGGAGAATGAATTGCAGGTCCGTTTTTTTTTGATAGAAGCGCTGCCACGATATAATGAAAAGAAACGACTCACAAGACAAATATGTATTTTGTCGTGTCCCCCCCCACCCCTCTAAAGCACCATCACATATCCGCGTGTGGTTGGTGTGTGTGTGTGTGTGTGTGTGTGTTGCGGTGTGTTGTGTTTTTCTTTTTTAAATAAAAAAACACTTGCACCGGTAAATATCTCCCACCAAAGGGACGCGAGGGTCAATGATATCAATGCACTGTTGTGCAGAAGAAGTCAGTCACTGTGAGACTTTAGATCGATCTGTCACCAGCGCCCTCGCTCTTATCTGAGGCTTATCTGCAAACAAATCCCGCATCTCAATGTGAATTGCTCGTATGAATTTGTCATGTGAATTAATTCCCTTAATGGGAAAGTAGTTTCTGACTGGTGGGGGTTTGTGTTTGAGGGGAGGTGGGTGTGGGGGGTGGGGGGGGGGGGGGGGAGAGAGAGAGCATTTGTGCTCCTGCAGGTTATTTAAAAGTTAACCGTGAACAGTACATTCGTGTATAAAGCTAATTCCCCAAAGGCAACAACAAAAAAACCCAACAAATACATTTGTACAGCGCCCCTCACTCAGGGTAGCAGTTCCAGAACGCTTTCCTTTTTTAAAAAAAGTCCTAAAATAGACTCACTATGATAAGTCTTTAAACATCAAGTCTCGCTTTTTTTCCCCCCCCACGCGTTTATCGTTCGGTATTTAAATTCATTTTGGGGGCCTGTAACACGGGTCAAATCTGGTGATTTACTTTGGCGATGCGGGAATAAACCCCGGACGAGGGTTAAGGGTGAATAAAATCCCAAAAGAAGGCTGTGTGTGTGTGTGAGAGAGAGATATAATATGATGCGAATGGAGGTGGACAGGAGCTAAGGTAACTTGCACGTTAGCAGAGAAAGTTTCCAGTTTGGTTAGGGAGTGAAAGAGTGATAGAGCTTTGTGTTGATTTTTTTATTGTAAAGAAACACTATTCTTTTAATATAACATATAACATAAAACACATGCACTGTATCCCAATACTGTTTTGCGTATTTTGGGGGCATTTTGTGTTTGCAAATCAATGTCACTCGCTTTGTCGCGATTTATTAAATCAATGATACTTATTAAATCCAGCGATATTTATTCAATCCAATAAACATTGTACCTCATTATAATCTGAGTTCGCCCACCTTGTCCCACGTAAAACCCTCTCTAAATCGGTTTCCTTTTTTTTTACTTGAACCACATTTCGGGACCGGCATTACAACTTTTAACTGTAAAAAATATACATTGATTCCATTAGATACTCAGTGAAGTCTTTTAGCACTGGATCAGCGTGAGCAGTTTCAGGCGGGGCGGTTATAATAAATTAATAATCCTTGCATTTGACACAGCGCCTTAGCACTTCGTCGAGACGTCTCAAAACGCTTCACATGATACACTGTTAGGTGTAGTGACTGTGCGGTCGGTGGGCAAAACGCGGCTGGCAATTGCGCACAGCAGCGTCCCTCAAACAGTTGTGGATGGAGTGACCAGATTATTCTTATTGACAACAGATTACAGATTTTATTCTCTTGTGTTGGATAAAGAAAGCAAATGCCAAGACGTTGAATCGAAACAGTGTTTAGAATTGAATGCGACGCCTTAAACCGGACGAGAAATGTATTTAATTTGCAAAAAAAAAAGTTGCATTGAATGTTTGTGACAACTTTTTGCCTGTTTCGTTTCCTCCCCCCTTTCTCTCCATCTCTCTCTCTCTCTCTCTCTCACACACACTCTCTCACACGCATACACACACACACACACACGCACACACACAGGTAAAAGTCTGGTTCCAGAACAGACGAACGAAATTCAAGCGCCAGAAGTTGGAAGAGGAAGGAACAGACGCGCAACAGAAGAAAAAGGGGACCCATCACGTCAATCGATGGAGAATCGCGACCAAACAGGCCAGCCCAGAGGAGATAGATGTCACCTCGGACGATTAGGAACTGAGGATCCGTGTCAAACCATAGTGTTAACTTCCAAATCGGCAGCGAAAAAAAAATGTGCTGATGTAGAGAGAGAGAGAGAGAGAGAGAGAGAAACACTTTTCATCTTTTTTTAAAAAAAAATGCAATTTCTGTGAAGAGACCCGAGAGAAAGAGAGACATATGGTGACTTGACTGACTTTGGACTGAACTGGGCGAAGGTAGAAGAATTCGCTCTTGCTCAAAGCACTAGTTTGATCAGTCAACTCCGGCCAAGATGATTGATCGACAAGAGGAACTCGTTGTATTCTTGTGTTGCGATCCGTTTTCACACATGTACTTCCAAATCCAATTCCGGACTTTTTGCACTTGAAAGAATTGAAAGAGAGAGGGGGGGAGGAAAAAACTCCAACTACTACTACAACAATAACAACAGCAGCAGCAGCAAAACAGACCGCAAACATTGCAGAAAAAAACCCCCCCACACCTGTTTCACGACCCCGAATTGCATGTGAGCCGCTTGTGAAGAAGATGGATTTTTTTTCAATGATTAAAAAAAGATAGACTTTTTTTTATTTTCTTCCCCCCCCCTCCCCCACCTCTTATTTGCTTTTTTTCTTCTTCAGATAGAGAGAGAGAGAGTGAGAGAAAGTGTGGTTCTGTCCAGCTGTAAAGCGCTCTTTTTTTAAAAAACAGAAATGTGCTATCTTAAGTAATTATAATTATAATTTCTGGCGTCGACGTGATTGTGAAAAGAAACAGCTATATGAAGAAGTAGCGAGATACAGTACAGCGTTTTTTTTAAAAAAAGTGTTTCCACAAAAAAAGTTAAGCGTCATATGGTTTTTTTAATTGTATTATATATATATATATATATACAAGAAACAAAATTGTGTTTCGACCACAATTCGGGTCCTTTATTTAAAAAAAAACTCAAAAGTATTCGGATATTCCCTGTGCATCAGTCTTGAAGCGAAACCAATTCCTAGAACGTGCCGTTAAGGTATGACAGAACTTTATTTGCAAAGTGATTGCAAAGGAGGAAAAAAAAGGCGAGTTTGGGCTATCTTCTGTGGTTTGAGTTGAGCACTGAGCTTCTCATCGATGTGTTTCCCTGCGACACTAAAGTGAAAAGATGTTTCTGTAATGTCTTCTATTCGAATGTAAATACTTGTGTTTTGTTGAGTTTGTTGCAATTTTAACACATTTATACTTCCAAGAAGTATGTCATTGTCATATTTTGTCAATAAAGATTTATCCATTTGCTGCTCATAAGGATCCAAGCAATGGCATATGTGTTGTGTATATTATAGATATATTTAATTTTTTTTGCAGAAATCGTATAGCCGATTTGCATCCTTTTTGCTGGACCCCCCCCCACCCACCCCCATCGTTTTAATCCGATTGACATGACTGAATCGGTTAACCCTTTAAGATCTTAATGCATTTGACACTTTTGCAGAACTAACGTGGGGCATTCGTTCGGCATTCGCACCCGAACCCAACTACTCTAACACCCCACACCCCACCTCGACCCAACCCGCCTCCCTCCCTCCCTCCCCATCACTGAACAACCGCAAAAGGTACATTTCCTATTTGATATTATATTGTTAAACGTTATAAAAGAGAGGTCAGATGAGGTCAAAGCATATCCGCTGAAGACTGGGCGTGTGGTTACCGCTTCTTATAACATTGGAATCGTAATCATTTGCTGTGTTTTTTTTAACAATATTCCGAAAATGGTCCAGTGATTCGCTTGTTGTCAGATGTGTATTTTAGGAATAAATATCGGAGAGGGTAACATTTTATAGGATTTCTCCCCCCCCCCCACCACCCTGATTCGTAATCGCAGCGTAAAAATGAAAGGGATCAAGCGTTTGCGCACACAATTAATTTCCCCAGTGTTTGTCAACTGGCGAAACTTTTTTTTTTTAACCTCGCAATCGCTTATATCTCTCTATATTCTAGATTCTTTTTTAATTTTAATTGAAATCATAATTAAAAGTGTAGCATTTGAACTATTTGTAACAGGCTCTTGACTACAAAACGGGGTTTGTGAGCTGGGCAATGTTTTTTCATGGCTAATTTACTTTCCATCCTGATAGACTGCATTAATCAGTTTTATTTCCATTGACAGAAACCCAGTCTGCTCTGTCGAGTTACAAAGACCCCTAAAATCTTTTGTGAAAGTGCAAATCAGTTTAAGCAATTATCATACCAGGAATATTGAGGCAAGCAGAAAGCAGCGCCACTGGCCCGTTTAATCTCTTAATCCATGTATAGAGGGAATAGCTTGACATAACTCAGGACAAATCTCACCAGTAGTCACACTGTGATACGGCGCAGTTACAAAGGACGGGGAGAAAGAAGCGCTTTGTTTTAACCCGTGTTTTTAAATTGCACAATTAATTGCGGCTCACACGCGCCCGCGCAATGGGGCAAAACATTAAAAGTTTTTTTTTCAGACTAATACGTGGGCCGGGTACACCAGGGGACCTGTGCACAGGACATATTCAAGGTGAAAACTGGTGTGTATCACACAGCTTTTAATTGTAATTTATATGCAGCATTACTGATAATAATCCTCGCACTTGATCCGGCGCCTCATCGCGTCTTCGAGACGTCTCCAAGCGCTTCACGGAATATACTGTAAAGTGAATTGACTGTGTATTTTTTGTGGGTGTGTATACATATTGTGTGTGTGTGTGTGTGTCGTTAAACGGTGTGCAAACACACTCACCGACCCGTTTTACCATATTCGGTAAAGATCTAATTTGAGGGGAGAAACGCTCATTCCATTCGTTTTAGCGTTTGCTATTTTTTTTAAAAAAAAACATATATACATTTTGATGTTTATTTTAAGAAAAAATGAAACGTTGTGATCGTTCTCTCTCCGCGTTTTGGGAGGTGTGTTCCCTCTCGATTTCAGATCTCTCTCTCTCTCTCTCTCTCTCTCTCTATCCCATTGCCGCAGCGAAGCTGTTGTGCTTTTATTTTAACCCCTCGACGCATTGGATAGTCGCGAATGATAATGCGGGCAAAAAAAGGCAAAAGGGGGAGCGAATTTCTAAAGCTTCAAGATTTGAGAAGAACTCGGGTCCTTTTCCTTAAAATGCTTCCCCATCCGAATCAGAGAGAGAGAGAGAAGAGAGAGAGAGAGAGAGTTAAAAAAAAAAGCCTCGCATTTTACACTATTACATAAAACTAGCCTTGGAAGAACTTAAACCGTCCTAGGCAGGCGGGCGATAGCAATAAATCTTTTGAGAATAACATTAGCTTTGAAAAAAAAACCCCCAAAAAGCTTTATTACCAAGCGAGCTTTGAAAATAGGGGATTAGGGAGGCTGAAAAGGTTGCACAATACTTAGAAGAAAAGGTTTCATGCTAATGAGGTTAATGCCCTTTGTATCGCAGAACTACACAACTTCATTACTCACTATCTCAATATACACCGAGCCGCGCCGAGGACCCGACTGACGCTGAATACACATGAGCTTTCCCTGACCGGCTAAAGGAGGATTTTATAACCAGGTCTGTTCAAACTAGATAATTATATCTTTTCAAGTCGGAATTAAGATAAATAACTGGAGGAAAAGACGGCTCGCCTTGATCCCTGGAACCAAAATTTGGCGCACTTTTTTTTTCTCTCTCTCTCTCTCTCTCTAAAGCATCAAACAGCCGACCCAGGGAACAGTTGATCTCATTTAAGAAGTTTATATATTATATGTAATATATTTATGCATCTGCTCGAGTTGATTTCATTTTATTCTTTCTGTTAATTATATATGTGTGCGTGTGTGTGTGTGTGTGTGTGTGTGTGTGGAAGACGACCAGATTTGTGTTGCGCGGAAAATGTTACTGTCAATTGAGAAGTTTGAAACATTTAATATATAGTGTATTTATATTTATAAAGCTTATTGGTTATATATATATTATATATATATAGACCGTTATTACCAATAAGCTAGCGTTTTTTTCCCCCTTCCCAAATGAATTCATTCCTCTTAATGTATTCCAAGCTCAGAATTTCATTGCAAAGAGAGAGAGAGAGAGAGAGAAAAACATTACTAAAAGCCCAGTAATTCTTAATCCCCAGGGGCACTGTTTATTGTGAGTGGCTGTGTTAAAATCATCTCCTATTGTGGAGACACAGGATTATTATTGCTATTAGAATATCAAAGAGAGAGAAAAAAAGAATCCGGTGCGACCAATAGTTGGGAGAGATACACAAGTACAGTGTATGTGAGTGAGTGTGTGTGTATAGACGTGTTGTTGACAACACTCATATTAATACTATACCAACACCCCAGGGAGCAGAGTTCTGTTCTTTTTCCGACAGGTCTTTTCAATAGATAAATACCTCTTTAACGGTAGAAGCTAAGGTGCTGGAGGATTTTTTTTTGGAGGGGGGGGAGAGATGAGAGAAACTTGCTGAAAGGTGTACCTCGCATCCAGTTCAACCTCTCTCTTGACACCAAATAAGTGGCGAGTTTGCGCTGTGCCACTCAAACTCGTGTCTGGACGCTTTAATAGGGCAAATATTACGGTCCATGTTTCTAGTTTATCCTTATAACTTTGACTTTTGTGTGTGTGTGTGTGCTGATAAAGTAGCACTTTTACTAACAAGAGGGTGAAAGAGCGACAGACAGCTTTGGAGTTTCTTATACTATTGTATATTCTCTCTCTCTCTCTCTTTACACCCCAACCTCGGGATGGAGTGGTGATTCTAGCTATTGCATAGATAGATAGATACAGATTCCTAAATGATCCCGAATATGAAACTGACTGATGATTTTTCAATCAGAGAGAGAGAGAGAGAGAGAGAGAAAAAACCCTCGTTTTCCTTTGCGAGTTCTAGTCGAGCGTTTCCAAGTTAATTTAGACCCGTTACCGCACGGGTGAGACTTTAGGGGAATTAACGAGCAGTGAGAGAGAGAGAGAGAGAAAAAAAAAGTTTGGGGGGTGGGGTGGGGGGGAAACTGATTCTGACCGTGAAGAAATGGCTCATTAGAAAGTCATTTGACTGATATACAGGCGTCAGTCTGATGTTGTCCTTATCCCTTCCCTTTCAGTGAGAAACTCAAACCTTCCTCAACACACACACACTCGCCAGCTTTTCCTGTTGTATCCTCTGATCAGTATCACTGTTTAGGAACTATTTAGACCTCCATATATCAACTGATTTACTTTTAAAAACAACCCCGCTGCGATTTGCAAGTGGGAGTTTTGAGAACCCGGTGACCCAAGTCAGTCTCAGAGTTGAGGCGTTTTAATGTCACGGTTTCAAGCGGCGAAGCCCAGGCAGTGAATCAATCTCCTCTCGTTTAATTGATCGGTTGCAATTATTCCAGAGATACACTGGAGCGAGTCATTAGTTAGATATACCTCTCTGTATAAAAATGCCCCTTCACGACTGAGCAAAAGAACGCCTCTCTCCATCTCTCGAAAGTAAATGACCCTTTTCTCCCTTTCTCCCCCTACAATCAAATCTGTCTTATGGAGTCAGAATTTCATTCACTCTGAATTGCTAAGTTTATATATCCCACCACCACACATTTGCAACACACACACACACACAATCCAATCGCGGGACTGAATCTTTAACCCATTCACAAGGATATTAATGGGCATTCAAACGTTTACCATGTTACTAATCCACTTTTTTAATGTACCAATTCTTCAATCTATATCCCAAACCAATAAAAAAAAACTTTTGCATAGAATGCAACTGGCTTATTACCACCGAATTTTTTCTAAAACAAAAATTGAATGGCAGGCATCCGTATAAAACTGGCTCATTTTCGACCACTATGTTGTCATTCGTATACTCACTTACCTTCACATTACCAACCGCCCATAACATGACACTACCCTTACCTGAAACACATTGCACAAACAACAGACCCTCACAGCCACACCACCCCACCCAAATTCCTCAGTTTGTCCCCTTTATTAGTTCAATGACCGCGTTGAGTGCACCTGTTTTTTTGTTGTTGTTGCAGAACTCAATACATTTAAACCATACCCATATACTCCAAGCCTTCCCCCCCTTTGCTCTATCTGCTCTCCCCCTTTTGCTCTGTCTGCTCTCCCCCTTTTGCTCTGTCTGCTCTCCCCCCTTTTGCTCTGTCTGCTCTCCCCCTTTTGCTCTGTCTGCTCTCCCCCCTTTTGCTCTGTCTGCTCTCCCCCCTTTTGCTCTGTCTGCTCTCCCCCCTTTTGCTGTCTGCTCTCCCCCCTTTTGCTCTGTCTGCTCTCCCCCTTTTGCTGTCTGCTCTCCCCCTTTTGCTCTGTCTGCTCTCCCCCCTTTTGCTCTGTCTGCTCTCCCCCCTTTTGCTCTGTCTGCTCTCCCCCTGTGCTCTATCTGGCCCGCACCTTCCCCGCGTTAGCTGGAAAAGGAAAGCTGATTTCCTTAGTCTAGTCTTCCAGCTAATATTTATACCAAGGCATATATTGCCCCTGATGGACCTGACGTCAGAAAGAACTTGATCCATCGAGTTTCACGAATTGCCTCTGAAACTGATCCCTGAAATGAGAGTACCCGCTCTACACGATTCCCATGGCCTTGACATAAGGTACAGCGATAAATATACACAGCTAATGAGCAATTACCATATAATCACCTTCCAATTAGCTTGCATAATGATGAATTAAACATTCCAGCCTGCTGGATTATGTTTCCTTACTTTGTATATTATTTACGAAGGGCTAGCCACTCAAAGCACAAAAAATATCGAATTATATAGGGACTTTCCTGATCAGAGTGCCATTATAAATTCAATTGTATGCTGTGTTTTTTTTTCATTTGGCAAATGAGGCAGTGGCTGTCTGCAGACTGCGAAGTTGAGTGTTTGTCTCGTCTCTAAATTAATTGGGGAGAGGGGTTAAGCGAGGGAGGGTCCATCGAATAAAATAAGCAATTTCTAATAGATAAAGTAACGTGCTGCACATTTTCATACGCAAGCACTTTCTTTTTTTAAAAGGAAAAACGAATCGTAGGCGAGGGGCTGGGTTGCTGATTTGAAAGCTGTTTGGTTTGGTTTGATGAAGTTACAGGATCCATTCAGTAGCTGTTTTTTTTTTGATCTGCTGAAGTAACGCTGGGAGTTCCAATATTGTTCTGTTTTTGTGGGAGAGAGAGAGAAAAAAATACTCCTCCCAACTCAAGCCTTACATTTATATATATATATATATATATATACAGTTGTAATAGATCAGGTAAAACTAAACCAGTTAGTAGTTGTTCTCAGTTTTGGTCAAACTGGACGTTTTAAAGCACTGATATCGGATTCGATGCTATTAGTACAAATCTATTTCATTGCTGAGCAATGTTCATCCCTCACCCCATCAACAACCAGGATCATCAGATATATTTAACATTGTCGCAGCGTCGGGGATATGTTTTAACAGCAAAAGCGGTTCTGTGTTTTTAAAGTTTTTTTTGTGTGTGTAAATAAAAAGGAGGAGGAGAGAGAAAAAAACACACACACACACACAACAACTGAATGTGCCACAACACAGGAGAGGAGGAGAGAGAGAGCGAGAGCTTGTGAAACGTGAAGCGGACAGGCGAGGGATGGTGTATAATGTATGGTCAGAAGCTTAATTATTAAATACGTTTCTGAAAGCTGTTCGATTTAATGACTTGCAGTGAACCATATTTTACAAAAATCAACATGCAATCTGTGGCGTGACAGAGCTGGTCTGGGATGAGCTGTGTGTGTGTGTGTGTGTGTGAGGATGGGTCTAAATAGCTCCTATGAATTGTTCTGTGCAGTGTTAGATGGCTCAGCGGCATGGATAGGCTCGTGTAGGTGTCCATTTCTGGAAGGATCAGGGTCACTCTTTTATCCACTGGGGCTTTATATTTGTAACAAGCCGAGAAACTTAACTTTGAGTCCCCTAAATCACCTCTACTACATGATTTACGAGCAGTGTGTTAGATGCGTGTGTGCATGTATGTGCTTTAGTTCCATCAGACAGACAGACAGACAGACAGATAGATAGTCTACAGCAAGTTTGATGTAGCATTGGCCTCGCATTTCAGGCCAATTCAGAAATCGATCATAAGAAAACTAAATGCCATCTTGCCAGTCACGAGAATGCATTCGAAGAAAGCAGTGTCCTTAAGATGGTGATTATCTGAGAAATGATGTGAAAGCCTAAAATTAAATAGTGAGTAAAATCGTTTGCATGAATCCTTGCTGGGTGTGTGTGTGTGTGTGTGTGTGTGTTAGCAGACGGATTGATAGAAGTAATTTGTTTTGACTGCTTGGTGTGAAAAGAATGAAGGGACTCAACTATTAATACACACACAAACACACACACTCACACCTCGAAGCGTGTATTAGTGTGGTTTAAATGGGAAAACTTAGGGTTGGGGTGGGAGTCTAATTTTAATTTTAATTTACATTTCACGTTTAATCACACCCCCGGATTAATTACATAGAAAGACACTTTTAGGTGTAATTGTACTTGAAACTACGGTTCCTTTTTATAGGACAACAGAACAGCCTTGTTGCATATTGAGTGATATTCAGATTTGGCATTACTTTTAAAAAAAACTAGTATGTGGGATAGGTAAGGTGATTGGAGTTTGAAATAAGGTCTCCCCTTTTTCTCTCCCCCCCCCCACCCATCTCTCACACACACACACATCTTTTCGTTGAATTTTCAGAGAGAATACAGTATAATGTGTTCTTATTTTGGACTACACAGTACATCCCAGAATGTGTCTATCTGCTTCTGTAACTTGGAGCCTCACTCTTTAAATTGGGCGTGTGATTACTGAAACCCAAATACAACGCTATGCAGATAGATCTACATCCTGTGTTGCAGTTGGGTTAAGCAATGGGACAGATTGCTCTATGATTATTGTGGTGTCAATTAGTTTTAGCTCGAAATTGGCTTTTTTTTTTGGTCAGCCCGGTGGGTATCTGATGCATGAGGACACCCATCACCATTTAATTCATCACCATGCTAAAGAGTATCCAAACCAAACAGAGAATTCTATCCCTTCTCCCCGGGAAGGGTGGGACGTGTTGGAAAATGAAACCATATATATTGAAGACATACCAAATACATACATTTCATCCACCAAACACACAGTCACTACACTTTACAGTATATCCTGTGGAGCTCTTTGAGACGTCTCAACGACAGCGATAAGGCACTATATCAAGTGCAAGGATTATTATTATTAATATTATTATTCCAGCACAAATCTCTACGATGTCCAACACTTCTCTATATCTCATTGGAAAATATTCAGCATCTTGTAGACACTTTATAAACCTTTCTTTAAAAAAAATACTGTTTCCATGCCTTTTTGCCTCTAACCTTACATTTTCCCTACTATAATGGTACGATTCAGTAAGGTCACTGAATAAAAAAATACAAATAGTAATTTTAGCTCCTACAATCACACATTTAAATGGTGGGGTTGGGGGGTATTAGTTAGCCACAGTTAAAGTGGTTTAAGCTTATTATGAATTCACTTCATTTCTGAAATGCTTTGAGCCTGATACAGGAAGGCAAACACAAACGAACACAAATACCCACGCATATACAGAAATTAGAACAAGTAGAAAATAATAATCCTTAGATTTGATTTGCTGCCTTTTCTACCATGGGACATCTCAAAGTACTTCACAAAATCTACTGTAAAGTGCAGTGACTGTGTTTTGTGGGCGAATGAGTAGGTTAATAATAATAATTATCTGTAGCGCTTTGAGATGTCTCGAAGATGTGATAAGGCGCTATATCAAATGCAAGAATTATTGTTATTATTATTTGGTATAGCGCCTTATCACGTTGTTGCAATGACTCAAAGTGCTTCACAGAATATAAAGAGAATGTAAAGTGAATTGACAGTGTATTTTGTGGACAATGATGAACTGACACTAGTATCCTTTTGCCAATACCCAGTGAGTCAATTGAAGTAAAAATAAATAAATAATGCAGTCGAAACTGAATGTCTACTTGTGTTTTTTTTTCCTGGCTAAATTGTAATGGGGATGGAAACTAATTGTGATACATCGTCGCCTTAAAATCGTACACAGCTTTGTGTGTTATGTTATGGGCTGAGGTCGGTTCCTATTTAACCGTGTCTACGGTCATCTCCCATCCCCCCAGCTCAGTGTCATGCTCTGCCACCGTTAAACACTCTGGCTTTATATAGTGCCCCTGCAAGAGGGTGCTATATAAATGCAAGTTGTTGCTGTTCCAATGCAATGTTCAATGTCTGGAGCATAAGCAAAACAATAGATTGTCTCTATTTATGTATATATATATATCAAAACAAGGTGGACATAAAAAAAAGCTGATGACAGGCTCGCTCGCTTGGTAAGTGCAATATATTTGTAAACATACAGACAAAGTGATAATTATTTGACTTAACACTGTATGCAGTCCAATACAACAGCCCCTTTTGTATTTTTTCTAAAAAAAAGTTTTGACATCTGTAAAACATCTGTACAGTATACCAATGAAATAGATACTTTAAAAAAAAAGTCTATCCTTTTTTTTGAGGGGGCGTTAGTGGGGAGAGTGCATATTATAATTCAGAGGGCCGTTGCCCAGAAATTGTCAATTGGCATTGATGGGTTACAGTTTTTGACATTTCAAACCTTTGATGCGCAAAATTCCATTGTTGCACCCAAATCCCTGGAATGACGGGAGTTCAGACTAGCTAGGAAAAACTAGCCTTTTTTTAAATAAGTAACCATGGCATAAGAATTACATTATCCTTTTGCAAAAGCATGTTTCCACATTCCCCCCACCCCAAAATAAATAAATTGTATTTCACATCACACAAGGCATCGAATATGTGTTACGTTCATAAAAGGTGATGCGATGCTGTTATGTTGAATAATTAAAACATAGCTTTGCTTTCAAAGGCCTTTTCCTCACAAGGAGTGCTCGGTGTGCCTTTTCCTGCTTCTCTGAACAAGGAAGGCAGGGCTGATCTGTACTTTGACACCCGGCCCGAGAAGAAAGAAGAGAGTCTTCACTTGTGATCACTCTGTGGTGAAACTGTGAGATAATCGCAGATGACAACTGCGTCCAGGAAATGGGAAAAACAAGAGCAAAGCATAGGCAGTAACCAGAGAACTCATGCTAGATGATTGCTCTCTTTCTAGCCTCCCTCACCACCCAACACCTCCAATGAGATGGTGGCTCAAAGCTTCAATAGTTGAACAAATAACCAATTGCATTCATGGAGTCCCCTAACATAGTGGTTTGCATGCTCACCTCACAAGTGAGAGGACCTGGGTTCAATTCCTGGGTGGAGTGAAATCTTAAGCAGGTTTTCTTACTCCACATGCCTCTGTTTACCTAGCACTAAGTAGGAACCCGGTTGTTCGTCGATTGGCAAATCGCTTTCCGGGGATAATAATCCATTCAAAAAGAAAAAAATTGGTCACTCAATCCACGACTGCTTGTGGGACACTGCTGTGCACAATTGGTTGCTGCGTTTCGCCCACAAATATTATTATTATTATTATAAATACCCAGTCAATCCAGTTTACAATATATTCTGTGAATCGCTTGGAGACATCTCAATGACGTGTTAAAGCTTTACATCAAATGCATCGATTATTATTATTTATTCCAGAAATCAGCTGACTTTTGTCCCCAGAAACCACTCTGACTGTATTTTACTTTTTATTCTTATTAAGCCTGCCAAAGGCATGAGTGGTGCTCACATTCTCTTATTGCACACCTGCTGGTGTCCAGAGTGCCACATGTCTCCTCACTCCCCCAGAGCAGTACAGTTTGCAATACAGAACGCAGAGTCACCGAACACTTAGTCTTGTTATTCAGCGTTCTTCCTCATGAACAGTCCACCATTCCAGGTGCTGATTTAACAGTAGAAGTTGTGGAGTCCTGTGTCTTCGTGGTCAGAGTACTTACCTGGCAAGCGAGAAGACCCGGTTCAATTCCTGGCAGGGTAAAACATTGGGCAAGTTTCTTTACTCCACACGCCTCTGTTTACCTAGCAGTAGGAACCTGGTTGTTAGTCGATTCGTGGATAACTTTTCTGGGTATAATAATCCCTTAATAAACAAAAATAATAATTTGGTCACTCAATCTACGACTATTTGTCACTGCTGTGTGCAATTGGTTGCTGCGTTTCTCCCACAAAATATGCAGTCAGTTCACTTTACAATATATTCTGGTATGTCTCGAAGACGTGATAAGGTGCTGTATCAAATGCAAGGATTATTATTATTTAAGTTACCAGCCAGCATGTTAAAATGCACTTTTAAAACAAAACTTCAGACGTCATCCAATGCAGAGGGAACACATATTGAAAAAGGCTGTCATGAGCAGGAGCACCTATCGATATCACCTCCATCATCATGATAACATTGGGACTTGGAACACACATTAATAATAATCCTTGGATTTGATATAGTGCTTTTCACGTCTTCTAGACATTGCTCTAACCACTGAACTACAGAATACCACATTGTCTAAGTTGAAGCTCCAATGCAGTGCTGGAGATGTGATGCTTTGCTGGAGGTGATGTGCTTTGAATGAGATGTTAAGGCGAGGTCCTGTCTGCCTGCTCAAGTTGACATTAAAGTTCCAATGGCACTATTCATTGCCTGAAACAGGGAAGAGCAGGAACATGCCTGGGATGAGTGTCTGACGAAGGTGTATGATGTTGTCTTCACATCAGCATGGGAACGGTGAGAGTTTAATTGATGACACCTTTGGAACCTCCTGAGTCAGACTCAAAAAGAAAACAGGTCCTTTAATCCATACTTCCATAGACAAGCAAGGTCATTATACAACAGCAACATTTTCAGCCAGAAAGTAAATACAATTTGTCAAAACGAAAACAATATTTACGAGGTGATTTAAAAAAGTGTCTGGAAAAATAATTTGTTTTACCGCAGCTTCAGCATGAAAGACATTGATCTGTGAGTGACATCCGCTGATACATTGAGCGGTCCATCAAGTTCCTAGCTTTCACTGGTGACCGAAGACGTTTTCATTTGAACTATAACGATAATAATAATCCTTGCATTTGATATAGCGCCTTATCATGTCGTTGAGACGTCTCAAAGCGCTTCACAGAATATATATCGTAAATGGTTTAACTGTATTTTGTGGGCGAAATGCAGCAGCCAATTGCATACAGCAGTGTCCCACAAACACTGGGATTCAGTAACCAATTTTTTTTGCCCTGCCCGGGAATTGAACCTGAGTCCTCTTGCTTGCGATGCGCGTGCTCTAACCACTGAGATACAGAACAATAATGGGAAGTGAGCATTTAAATTTAAGTTTTGCATCATGCGTGTACAGTTCTGAGAACATGCACGCATCAGAAGCTTAAAATCAAACACAATGTTTATTCATTGTCTAACGTTTGATAGTTCTTTCCTCTGGAAGACGGAAACGTCTTTTGCTCCACATGTCTTTGTAACAGTTAGATTTGATAAAACCATAGCGTAGGAACTACGTCATTCAGACCACCCTCCACATCCAGGTTTTCAGATTCAAAACTAAGATCATCAGCACCACAGAGCAGGAGAACGAGGAGAGCAAAGGCAGTGATCTTGACAATGAGACAATCTAATTGGCGAGAGAAGATTACAATGACGTTGCATCTAAGGTCCAGCCATTCTACTTGGATCCCGAGCAGAAAGACCAGCTGAACACCTGCACCTTGTGGTCATCTTTGGATCTCTTTGTTGTGAATTGTCCACCTACACAGCAGCAACAACCAACTTGCATTTATATAGCACTACATTCACAGGAGACAGCATCTTAATTCGGAGTGTTTGGTGCGAATATAGTGCTGGAATGAAATGGTCACATTAACAGCGATTGTTTTTCAGTTGCTCTAATCAATATGAGGGCAGATTTTAAGGATAAATAAACCCTGACGAGTATTCTTGCATGTGGTCCGCGGGGAAAAATGTATCTGAGGTTTTTTTTTCCCCCCTCTGAAAGGAAATCAATGGACTTATGCTAGTTCTTCACCTGGGGCAGATCTGAGGATATGTGTGCTTGCCTCTGCTTCTTAAAGGGATTATCTCAGCTTTGTCAAAGTCCTCTTTACTGCCAAAAAAAATGAGAATGGGTTACAGTGGAAGTCAATCTGCCTCTGCTCACTGGATTTTCTCACACATCTATAGTCTTTTCATGTCAATGGGAATAGCTTTATTTGAAATGGAAGCACAGTTGTGTACAGATGTAGGGAAGAAATAAGGAAAGATCGCAACCTGTAGGGAAATGGGAGAGAAAATCTCTCTCCTGGGACCCCTTGATATTCTTTACCAGGTTTCAATTAAAACGAGAGCATCAGAGA
The DNA here is from genome assembly GCF_018977255.1 of Callorhinchus milii. Classification (NCBI taxonomy): domain Eukaryota; kingdom Metazoa; phylum Chordata; class Chondrichthyes; order Chimaeriformes; family Callorhinchidae; genus Callorhinchus; species Callorhinchus milii. The sequence goes on from NW_024704748.1 coordinate 2,987,274, forward strand.
ACATGCACCCAAAATGAAAAGTTCCATTACGTATTATAATAATCCGTGCATTTGATAATGCGCCTTATCACGCCATTGAGATACCTCAAAGCGCACCTCGTTTCAGAGATAGAACCAGAGGCAACCCAACTCAACTTTACAATGCATTGACTTCTTTCGGTCGTAATAGTTGGTTGTTATAGAATTATAGAATCTTAGAATATTACAGCACAGAAGTGCCTGTGCCGGTGCTTTGGAAGAGCTACCCAGTCAGACCCATTCCCCTGCTATTTCCCCATATCCTTGCAAACTATTCCTTTTCAAGTACCTATCTGATTCCCTTTTGAAAGGTGTTATTGAATCAGTTTCCACCAGCCGTTTCAGGCAGTGCATTCCAGACCGTAACAACTCACTGTGTAAAAAAAATTGCTCCTCATCACCCCTCTGGTTCTTTTGCCATTTATCTTAAATCTGTATCTCCTGTTTCTGACCCTCAGTTTTTCCCTATCTACTCTATCACAACCCCTCATAATTTTGTCAATAAGGGTTATAAATCACAGCACTGTGGAATTTGATTTCTTTATATTCTTTGTAAAAATGTCACTATTTCAATCTTCTCTCAGTATTTTCAATATTGTGAACCAACGAGGGAGGAAAACACAGGAATAATATTAGGAAATAGAGGGAAACCTTCATATTTATACAGAAAAGTTTGACCCTGTTCTGAACATTTTACTTTCGTGCCAGCAACTCCCTGTGAAAATTCAATCACGGGTGAAATCTTTTCTTTTGTATGGCAGCAGAGTGTGGATTCCAGTCACTGATATTGTTAGTGGACAAGCCACCCAGTGACTGGACCAGTTTCCCCTCACCTAAGGATTAGAGATTCCCCCCCCTTATGATCCATCACTGACCTCCTCCAAGATGATGATAACCAATAGAACAGGATCCGGTGAAGACAACACATATGTGGAGATATAATAATAATAATAATCCTTGCATTTGATATAGCGCCTTATCACAACATCGAGACGTCTCAAAGGGCTTCATAGAATACACTGTAAAGTGAATTGTGGCCAAAACGCGGCAGTCAATTGCGCACAGCAGCATCCCCACAAACAGTCGTAAATTGTGTGACCAAATTATTATTTATTTTTTGAAGGGATTATTACCCCCGGAAAGGTGATCCGCCAATCGATTAACAACTGAGTTTCTACTTTTGCTAGGTAAACAGAGGCTTGTGGAGTAAGGAAACATTTTACCCTGCTGAGAATCAAAATCGGGTCCTCTCTCTTGCAAGGCGAGTGCTCCAATGTGGGACACTGCCGTGCCCAATTGGCTACCGTGTTTCGCTCACAAAATATACAGTCAATTCACTTTACAGTTTATTCTGTGAAGCGTTTTGAGACGTCTAGAAGACATGATAAGTCGCTATATCAAATGCAAGGATTATTATTATGTTATATTATGATGGATGTGATTCAAGTCATATGCAAAAACTATTAGCGAGTTGATTAAGGCAGAGGTTATGCTGTCAAACCACATATGCTTCAAGGGAAGATTGCTTTCTAAAAAAATTATATTTCTCATTTGCAGGAATTTTCACTCTAAAGATTTTTTAATGTGAGATAATCATGGACTTATGCCAACTCCCTGTTTCTTTTGGCACTTTTGTGGCCTCTTTGTTGGGCTGTGGACATTTATTGTATAATTGTGTTCCATTTTTCGTTTTTGGCACCCTTTTGTGGTAATTAATCCATTTATAGAAATCCTGAAGGATTCACTGCGAGTTTTAACACTTTGGTGACTCGTTAAGACGTGATGGCTGAGGCGATTTTTGCTTCAATCTGTAGATTGGATGCAGTGTTTCACCAGAGTAAAACTATACCTCTCCTGTTAGATGTATCTGACAGTGCATTCAATCTATAGACTGAAGTTAAATTGCCTCAACCATTGCATCTCGATTGGGCACACAATGGGGGGGTTCTCATTGAATGGCTTTAACCACTGAATGATACCACATTCATTCTCATTCATTGAATACTGTATTTACATCTAATGTCAAATTGTACCTTGACTTATCAATAATAATCCTTGCATTTGATATAAGCGCTTATCACCTCTTCTAGACGTCTCAAAGTGCATCGTAGTACAAGCTGTAAAGTGAATTGACTGTACATTTGTGGGCAAAACGTGGCAGCCAATTGCGCACAGCAGTGTCCCACAAACATCCGTGGATTGACGTGACCAATTTATTATTATTTGTCTTTTTCTTGAGGGATTATTATTAGACGTGTGGAGTAAAGAAATTTGCCCAAGGTTTTGCCCTACCGGGAATTGAACCCAGGTCTCCCACTTGAGAAGCGAGTGCTCTAACCACTAAGCTACAGGACTCCACAAAACGTGAGGTAGAATCACAGACCACCACACAAGAGGCCATTCAGCCCACCATGTCTGTGCTGGCTCTTTTAAATTTGTCATTTGAGCAAGATACACAGTCACTGCACGTTATAGTAAATCCTGTGAACTGTATTTGATATAGAGCCTTATCGCATAAGTGAGATGTCTCACTGACACGGTAAAGGTTTAATATTAAATGCAAGGATTAGTATAATAATAATAATAATCCTTGCATTTGATATTGTGCCTTATCACGCCATTGAGATGTTTCAAAGCATTTCACAGAATATACTGTAAAGTGTCGTGACTGGATATTTTGTGGGGTGTAATGATTTTGTGGGTAAGACTACCCGATTAAAGAAAAATACATTTTAACAAATGGATTCAGTACGATATACCACAGATATAACTAAAGTTGTGAAGATATAATGTACAATTATAGACGCTATATTTATGTTTAATTCAAGGAAAGAGGATTATGAGAAACAAATTTATGTAATACACAAAAAAGGTATCATCCAATATGAACCCAAACAGTAGTCTCCATATAGGGTTAATATCGCTTATCTGGATGAAATTCATTGATTCGATTTTGATTAAAAATTAGACTTCTCACTAATTGGAACATAAACTGCGGCCAAACCCTGCAGTTCACAGAAAGCAGCTAAAACACCAAAGTTATTGTTCACATCAACCACGAATCTCACACGTCAAATCAAAAAAAAGCTAATTAAACGGTCTAATTAGACCAGCCTTGTCAGACTGAGAGGTAATTAGCACAGCAGATCACCAGTGCTCGGAACCCTGTACAACAGGAAAAGTTTAGAGGCATTGTAAGCAGCAAAAAGATCATGCACATGAAGACTAGTGATTTGAGCAAAATAAAGTGTAAAGGACACCTGGCACCAGCAGTGAAACAAATCATTCCACAGAATCTAAAATATTAGTAGTCATAAACCAGTTCTCACTGCCCTTCGGCTACCAATTACCTTTTCTCACTGATAAATCCCCATCCTCTAATGAGCCGGGTTTCATACCTGACCCTGCTGGGAACCTAGGGCACACTGGTGATGCTAGGAGGCAGTGTGGATAAGGATCAAAAGAGAAAGAGTATCACTAAATAAATATGCAGAAGCTTTCGAAAACTTGGGATATTGTACTTAGTTTAAACCCACGTTAAAGTCAATGATATTTGATGCAAGCGAGAGGACCTGGGTTCAATTCCCAGGCAGGGCGAAATGTTGGGTGAAATGTTGAGCGAAATGTTGAGTGAAATGTGTCCTTCAAAATGAATTAAAATAATTTGGTCACTCAGTTCATGACTGTTTTGTGGACATTGCTGTGTGCAATTGGCTGCTGTTTTTCATCCACAAAATATACAGTCAATTCACTTCACTGTATATTCAGTGAAGTGTTTTGAGACGTCTCGAAGATGTGATAAGGCACTATACCAAATGCAAGGATTATTTTAGCTCAATAAATGTTTCTTAAATGCTCTTCACCGGGTGTTTTAAACAAAGGCACACAGTGGAATTTGTGACAGAAAAATGCGATAAGTAACTGTTTACTGCCACCGTGTCAAACATTTCATGTCTCACGTGTAGCTGACGTGTTAAAATGTATGTAGTCGATTTCTGCTCCACAACAGACAGGGCATTTATTGCTGAACATACTCATCGTTAACTAGGCATACACACAAAACACACAGTGATTGAACATTGCAGTATATCCTGTGGAGTGCTTAGGGATGAAATGAAAGGCTTATTATTATTATTATTATTATTATAGTTTAAATCACTCTGAGGAGGTAATTTCTAAATGTTGTTCAATGATTATTGATGATGATGATGATGATGATGAGAATGATGATGATTATTTCACTGAATCAATACGGCGGACTTTGGCCTGAGAAAATGAACCACTTAAAATTTCCTGTCAGTGGTTGCAATTAAATTGAGACAGAGAATTTAGAATCATAGAATTTTACAGCACTGGAGGTGATTTACAATAGATTGAATTGAGTGATATGGCATGGGAACTGGTCATTTGGTCCAATTAATCTGTGCTGGTGTTTATACTCCACACGAGCCCTCACCTCTCCTATTCCTATGGAGTCCTGTAGCGTAGTGGTTAGAGCACTCACCTCGCAAGTGAGAGGGCCTGAGTTTGATTCCCGGGCTGGGCGAAACCTTAAGTAAGTTTCCTTATTCCACACACCTATGTTTATCTATCAGTATGTAGGAATCCAATTGTTAGTCAATTAGCGGATTGCATTTTTGGGGTATATTACCTTAAAAGATTTTTAAAAAATAATTATTTAGTCACTTAATCCATGACTGTTTGTGCATCACATGGCTGATGCATTTCACCCACAAATATTCAGTCAATTCACTTAACAGTATACTCTGTGAAACGTTTTGCGATGTCTCGAGGACCTGATAAGGTACTATATCAAATGCAAGTATTATTATTCTAATCCTAATAGCACTCTGTGTATTAAAAAAGAATGTCTTTCTTACCCTCTGCCTTTTGATTTTTGTTTGGTCCCAATGTTCCTTTATGCCCTCTTTAGTTACTAATTCACTGACCAGTGGAAATGCAGTTGTTGCTGTTGATTTACCTTATCAAAACTCCTCTTTTGTGTGGAACCATTGTAACATTGAAATAATTGGTAATGCACAAGGAACTGAATTTGCCTTAATATTAAAACCATAAATGTAGCAAGAATTGAACAGAAGATGTGAAAAAAAAGCTCTTAGGATTTACTTGCGAATTGCAATCAATGTGATTAATGTAATTGGGTGGGTAATAAAATCTACCTATATATCCCAGTGTGAAATTCCTAAGGCAGATTACTACCTTTTCAGCAGCTTATCAAAACTTCACATTGGAGTATAGTCCTGCAGAGAAAGCTGGCGAAGGATTTATAAATGATGATAAATGGACCCGTTCAGCTTGTGCCAGAGCTACTAAGGTGGTGCTTTGATGTGAAACATCACAAGAGATCATACCCACTTTTTAAAATCGTAAATTAACAAGGGTTTGTGAAAGGTACTATGTTAAGTCGCTTATAGTGTTATCAAATGAAATGCTCTCTTCATCCAAACCTATCTTGTGGTCTTATGAAGGGGAGGGGCAATCATTGACCTTTCCTTATTCCTGTTTCCTTGCTGGGGAGTGGGGGGAACTCTGTTACAGCGTCCTTTGATAGAATGGTGCCTCGCTTTATAGTGCGGGTCTACAGATGGGCCGTGGTAGCTAACCAGAAGCACGGTACACTCTGGGACACTACCCTGCATGAGGGGCGATATGAAAATATAAGTTGTTGTTATTGTTGTTACATGCATTTGGGCAAACACAGTCTTTTGGGGATCCGCACCCTGGCTTTTGGGATTAGTGTACATTCCTCAGGAGCNTTTTTTCCTCAAGAACAAATTAGATAGATTTCTGCTAGAAAATATCTCAGGATACAGTGTAGTTTGGGACACGACATGTCAGTCGAGCGACTGCCAGGATGGTGAAAGCTGAACAAGATAGACCTTAATAAAATGCGAAATCCTGCAGATGCTGGAAATCTGAAACAAAAACAGAAGTCGCCGGGAACACTCAGCAGGTCAGGCAGCATCTATGGAGAAAGGAAAGTGAGTCAACGGTTCAAGTCCTCGCCCCTTTGTCAGAACTCAATGGACCTTGGTCTTCTTTTGCCTAGCAAATTCTTTTGTTCTTATGTTCTTAGGCTGCATGGCGCTCAGCACCGGGGGATCCTCCAGGCTGTGCGTACCTTGCCCGATGACCTCGCAAAACGGTTCTGTGACTGTCCATTGCACTCTGGAAGATTACCAACTTACATCTTGTCAGGTTTCCGCCTCAAAGCCCTCGACAATGCTGGCTGGGCACCCGAGCTGGAGTTGGGAGCTGCTGGCGGGGGAATGTGGGAGGGGAAAGATGAACAAAATTGCAGTCAAAGTGGCACAAAGCGCTCTGGGATGCTCTCCTGCGTGAGGGTCGCTATGTAAATGCAAGTTGTTGTTGTTGTGTTTTTGAGGCGTTCGAGACAGACCTTGAACAAGGGGACGTTCAATTCGACACACAATTGCACAGTATGAGGGGTACAATTAGGCACAGTCATTGAGCAAGTGTGAAATCTACCTTCATAACATGCATCTGATTTCTCTTTTGCTCAGGTTAGGAACTTTGTGACTTTGAATCAGCAATAAATCTGTATCATTATTCATAGCATCGAAGGGTAAACACTTCTGGACAAAACTGCACCAGTGTAACAATTCCTCATCATTGGAAGAATATTGAACCAGGTCCCAAGAAGAATGCATTTTGCTGTTCTTCACCAGAATTTGGCCTAAAAGAGGAAAAAATGTTAAAGTTTAAAATCAGCCTTAAGTGTTAGGAATCCTAAACAAAAATCCTCTATTGAATTGGGGGGAAAAAAAATGGTGGGGTTCACTAACTCAGGGAGAAACCATTCTCTAGATGTCAAATGTTCAGTCCCAAGTCTGTCTTTAAGGACAGGCCGCAGAACAGAACAAGTGCATTTCCTGTCCTTGTGATAATAATCACCAATGCATTTCTCCATTCCATTTGTTAGTTTAAATGTATCACTGCTGGTTAAATACCTCAATGTGCAATGTAACACATCTTGGATCGGTTTTAATAATAATAATAATAATAATCCTTGCATTTGATATAGCACTTTTCACGTCAGGAGGACGTCCCAAAGCGCTTCACATAACACATTCTAAAGTGAATTGACTGTATATTTGTGGGCGAACGCGGCAGCCAATTGCGCACAGCAATGTCCCACAAACAGTCGTAGATTGAAAATGACCAATTTATTATTGTTTTTGGATTGGAGGGATTATTATTAGGCTCTGTGTGGAGTCAGGAAACTTGCCCAAGGTTTCGCCCTCTGCCTGGAATTGAACTCAGGTCTCCCGCTTGCAAAGCGAGTGCTCTAACACTGAGCTACAGGACTCCACAAACTCCACTTAACGTGGGGATACTTGTGTGTCTGTGTGTGTACGTGTGTGTGAAGCACTCAGGGATGCTACCTGCGTGAAGGGCGCTAATAAATGCAAGTCGTCGTTGTTGTATGTGCCAGCTTAATGCCCAGGGAGGCAGGCACACAAGATCCAGGTACCCATATATAAATGGGGCTGTGAACAGCTATTCCAAGGGCGCAGGGACACAGTCACAGCTATACATATCAGATTTAGCGTCTAGCTTTAGACACACAGATCCCTTTGTAGGTTTTCGTTGCTGTCTTCCAGCCAATTCAAAACCGATCATCACTGGTGCTGACTGACCAGAAACTGCTAAATCTCATTTCTACCACCCATTCATTATGAGTCACCCACCTGCCAATTAAATATTCCTATCTATTAAGGATGATAGATCACTGCAGTGCCTCGAGGCTAACCAAGTGAAAAGGACAACAGTAACAACTGATGTTCCTGCACTATTAGTGCAGATCAGGACTGCAGTACTTTGTAAGTGGTTGTAGATCTTCCGAACCGCTCTAATCCCCCATGTTCTCAGGTGGGAGGCCTTGCCGTGTCAGCGGTGAGTTAAATGTACCTTCAGGGTAGACTTCAGATCCACACAGGACTGTGGCTTTACATGTATTGATAGCTGTTAAAATTGAAAGTTTAGGTCATTCTTACACATTAGGAGAAAGGATACACCAGCGAGTACATTTCCTCTTCAAAAGAATCGCAGCTGTTTAGTCAGACTCACCACTCTTGAATGTGTGGTTACGTTAAATGCTGATAACAATCTTAAACCATGATTCGTTCTAAATTTAATTCATAATCAACCTCTTCTTGAAATGCTTTCTGGGCCTTACACGATTCAGCTGGAGTGCCGGAAGTCAAACTGCAATGATTTTGATGTTGTTGCATTAAAAACAAGTTGATGTCAAGGCAAAAGTAAAGTCTTTACCCCCACCCCCAACAATCTCACTCTCCATTTTCACCTTCCCAAAGCGGATATTTCATTCAATGGAAATCACCAGATTTCCAGACCTTCATCCAAGCAGATGATGAGTGGAGTTTTGTAGCTTAGTGATTAGAATACTCGCCTTGCAAGTGAGAGGACCTGGGATCAATTCCCGGGCAGGGCGAAACTTTAATTTCCTTACTCCACAAGCCACTGTTTACCTAGCAGTAAATAGGAACCTGGTTGTTAGTCGATTGGCGGATCGCTTTTCTGGGGGAATAATCCCTTCAAAAAATAAACTGAATTAATAATAATATTAATTTCCTCACTCAATCCACGACTGTTTGTGGGACACTGTTGTGTGCAATTGGCTGCAGTGTTTCACCCTCAAAATATTCAGTCAATTCACTTTACAGTATATTCTGTGAAGCGCTTTGACAAAGTCCATCCCACAAACGGCCATGATATGCATCAGGAGGATACAGAAGAAACTCACTTCCCTCGTCAATCAATGTCACGGATAGTCACAAGATCGTAAGCATTATAAGTGTTAACGTCTATCTTAAACAGTCACTGGGTGTTCCCATTGGTAGGGTGACACACTGCTGGTTACTGGATGGAGCAGTGATTTGAGCTACTCGGATTCCTTATTATGAAAACCTGTTAGAAATCCCGCATTTCAGGCCATTTAAATATCATTGATTGCTTAGCTCTTTCCTCTTTGACTGTGCTTCGGGTTATGTTCCCCTGCCCACCTCCTTTGGGCTCCCATCTCCAGCTCCGGTGCCCAGCTAGCAGTATCGGTGGCTTTGAAGACATCCTCCTGATGTGAAAGACTCTGTGTAAATGTAAGTTATAATGTATCATTGAGCAGGCTTTGGCAGATAAGCCAGTGTATAGCATTCCTTTGCTGTGGTGACCTTTTGTCACCTACAGAGCAATCAACATCAATTAGATTGGGTTTACATCGCCAATGTTTATCCCCCAAAACACACACACTATAAAATCCGAGATTCGAAACATCCCCTTCTCTGTTCAGCCATTAAAAAAAGCAACAGGAAGTGGCAGCATTAATAATCAGATCCATTGAACGCTTCATAGAGTTTCTAACATGATTTACCCATAATTCCGGCCTCTATCCCTCTCACACACTGTATAATTTAAAATCATAAGCTGATTCAATACTCTAAAATGCCAGATAAACTTTTCTCATTTGCTCTTAATTTGGTCATGCAGGATAATTCCAACATCTGAAGGCTGTTTAAACTGCTTTTAAAATGTATTCCTTAAACCACCGCCCTTACCACCTCTGCTCCTTGTCAGCCTCTATAATTATTTCCAATCCAAAGCAACCGTTAATGCGCTTATTAATCCAGCCTTCTCCTCAGTGTGAAGCGTATTCAGCTCTATTAATTTTTAAAAATCCTTTTTGCTGGGTCCTGCACACTCTGTGCTATTACTGGAAAGCTATTAAACGTTAACACCTTCTCTCCCCAGAGACTGGCATCTTCTCCTGCTTCAAAATGCCACCCTCCCTCTCGATCACCAGCTGCTAAATCAGGGTATTAATACAAAGATGTGATCCTTTGAAAAGACCTGAAATAACTGTTGGTTAATCACTCTGGCTTAACTTCAGGGGCCTGAAAAATTCAAGGGATATCACAGGCCGAATTTTCATTTGTGACTTTTTATTTGCAAGATTTTAATTTCCTTTAATAGCTGTAATTCGCTCTAATAATATTATATGTATATGTGTGTGTATACATAATATATATTTTGGAAGGCTTTATATAATTATGTGCATTATTCTGTACATTTTGTGCATATCAATTCAGAATACACAAGGTAAACAAACATACGAATAGCACTTGATGTATCTTGCGTTGAAAGGCATGCCCAATTCAATACCGACCTTAAAATCTATTCTTCCAAGCTAAGTGTCGATGCACTTCATTGGAAGTGTTGTCTACCTGGGCTGCTCACGAACAGTTCCAAGTAAATCACTTCTCTCTCCACAGTCTCCTTACTCTGCACCCCCTCCCCCTCCCCCCTTGCCATTATTTATTCTATTTATTTCACATGGCATCATTTTAAGTTTAAAATCTGATTTTTTTCACCTTTCACTCGGTCCCCATTTGTTTTATTTTTCCGTGTGCAGACAGTGGGATAAGGTCTCAGGATATGTGTGATAAGTGCCTTTCCCAGTTGGCCCTGTCTCCCTCTGGTCTCACTCACAATCCAAGTGTTACCTTGGCTCAGTTAGTAGCATTCTTGGCTTTGGGAGTCCTGTAGCTCAGTGGTTAGAGCACTCGCTTTGCAAGTGAGAGACCTAAGTTCAATTCCAGGCAGAGGGCGAAACCTTGGGCAAGTTTCCTTACTCCACACAGAGCCTAATAATAATCCCTCCAAAACCCAAAACAATAATAAATTGGTCATTTTCAATCTACGACTGTTTGTGAGACATTGCTGTGCGCAATTGGCTGCCGCGTTCGCCCACAAATATACAGTCAATTCACTTTACATTGTGTTCTGTGAAGCGCTTTGGGACGTCCTCCCGACGTGAAAAGCGCTATATCAAATGCACGGATCATTATTATTACCAGGCACGAAATGAACGATCATGCCGATTTATCTGTAGGATTGTTGGCCATGATATTGTTCTCTTTGCCAATAGTGTTGTGACTCCTTTTCACGTGGGACCTCAGTTTTAATGCCTCATTTAAGTACGGTACCCACCCCCCACCCATTGCTGCATTGGAGTGTCAGCCTGGGCTGTGAGTTCAAGTTCTAATGTTTGAACCCATAACTTTGTGACCGAGAGGAGGTGAGAATGCAACCAAATGAGCTAAGCAAGCAATTTCTTTAATAAGAACTGGATAATCATTGGCTTGAGAACAATATTGGAGGATTATATGGGTAGCTTCAGAACGAGACACATGAAGTCTCCATGGGACACAAAGATTTCTGCGCCTAGGAAGAGGGGAGGGATGTAGCTTTGTAGAGCTAAGGAGGCCAGAGACTGCAAATGAGGAGATGTCTTTCTTTCGTTTTCACTGTCCTCAATTTTCATTTCACTCGTTATATATTTGCTGGGCAAAGCTTACCTGCCATGCTTGTCTACATAACAGAATTCTATATCATAAACAGTTTATTATTGATTTCCAGATGATAATAATACTAATCCTTACATTTGATAAAGCACCTTATTACGTCTTCTAGACGTCTCAAAGCGGGTGTCGATTGAATTGACTGTATATTTTGTAGGCGGAATGGTGAAACAGATGAAATCTAAAAGCGCTTCATGGGATTTACCGTAAAGTGTAGTGAATGGACATTTTGTATGCGATCGGGGCAGCAAATTTGCAGACAGCAACTTTGCAACAAACAGCCATGAGTTGAGTGCCCAATTTTATGTGTCATATTTTACAAAAGTTCTTCGAGACACGTATTTTCACACGCAAAGCACAGTATAAAAAGAGCAGGTTTATTATTATTAATTGCAATAATAAGGTGCCTCTAATTGGAGGTCGTTATCATCGTAAATGACGAACCAAGAAGAGAGTAGCTGGGGAAACGTCAATGTGTCCGAGTAAACCTGGCGCTGAAGCGGTTAACACGAATAGATATCTTTTAGAAGAATGTATCATGTTCGAGACTGTCATGACCTAAAAGTAGACTTGGGTCAAAAGGAGTGCAGCTTGACCTTTTGCATGGACCACTGCTCCCAGTTCTTTGATGTCTGTTCCTATGCCTCAGTTTTGCCACCATATGTTTTCAACCCCCTCTTTCAGATTAGCAGTTATCTTAGCACAGGCAAAACCTCCTCCGAGATCCTCTTCAGTTTTCATAACCCAACGCTACCCTTATCTCAGTTGAAAACAATGGGTCAGTTGTGAGGGAAGGTTGTGTCAAGTGTGACAGACCTAGACAGACGTGATCGTGAAGCGTGCTATCACTGTTTGATGGTCACTCGTAACTATATCTCAGAAAAATGCCCTTCCGCAATCTGTTTATGAATCTTATGGCACGTTTATAGAATTCAATTGACTGTTTACAACTTGTTTGACAGCAATTGCACATTTAATAGGTACTCCCAACATGGTTGAGGACGTAGAGGACCCCAGTGAGTGTTTGTGTGTGTACGTGAGCCCAGTTCTGCACCTCGGGCATTGGCTCACACATGTTTCTTTTGGTTGCACTGGCCTGCACATAAGGACCGTCCTGACTGGGTAAGGGACTGTGAACCAATTTCAATTTCCAAAAGGAAAAGTGGCTTGGTGTTGTCCATCAGGGACAATGACCGGAGAGACTGACTTGAAGACTTAAAATAAAAAGATCTCCAATGGAATTATTTCCATCTCCCCCATCACTGGGCTTAAGTGGGAAGAGAAAAGAGATATATTTGAATTTCTCAGTAAACATTGCTTTTGTGTTTACCAGTCACAAATTCACACAGAGACCTGGATGCACAGACACGTATGTAGGATGCATCCGAACATTAGGAGTGTTATTTGCCCGTGTAAATCTTAAACGTTCAGAAACTGCACTTGGTCTAGGCTTAAGTAGCTAAAATTCGACCTGGCAAAATGGACTAAGGTTGAAATCGGAGCCACTTTAGTAGAATAGGAATTTGAGTGTCTTCCCAAATACACCAACTCAATATAAAACTCTTTAAGTTTAGATGGAAGAAGTTAGCAGAAAATAGGGAGTGCCAGTCTATCCCACTCACTCATGCTCTATAAAAACTGCTTGTCTTGTCTGTTGACATCTCATGGTTCAATGGGGGAGTCGAAAGACTGAGAGAGAGCGCGAGAACTCCCTCCAATAAAATATCTTTCACCTACGTACCTTTCACATACGATGGATATCTCGAAGCTCTTTGCTGAGATGATGGAGATTATAGTCCAGGGAGTAGGTGACAGCGACTTGAGGCATGTTCAAAGAGATATATTTTTAAGAGGGTTTTCAAAGTAGGGAGAGATGATGCAAGCCAAAGGGACATTGAGGGGGAGTTCAAAAGGATGGGACATAGTGAAGACTCGGTCACTAACTCTGGGACTGATGGAGCCCAGAATGAGCATTAGGTGAGATTGGGATGAGAGGAAGGCATGAGCAGAATGGGACTGGAAGAGATTCTAAATGTAGAGAGGGATAAATAATACTAATCCTTGCATTTGATATAGTGCTTTATCCTGTTGTTGAGACGTCTCAAAGCGCTTCACGGAATATATCGTAAAGTGAATTGACTGTATGCTTTGTGGGCGAAACGTAAATCATGAAGAGCAGATCAAGGAATTTACAGAAAGAACTTACAGAAAACCAGTTTCATAATTAAGGCTGCACTTTTAAAAAAAAAGTTGCCAAATTTCTGGATGCTCTGAAATGCTACACGAATAGAGAAAATGGAATTTCTTCCGAAGAGCCCTGGAGTAAATTAATTGGGCAAAAACACCATAACACACTGATATTCTGCTATCGCCCAAAGCTGACACCGCAGCACTGCATTGAAATGACAGTTCGCGTCCGGTTGAAACACAGGAGAGACGGTCTTCGCAGTGTCACACAGTATTATTTGCACGGAACTCACCTGAGTTTAAATCAAATAGATCACAGTGGGTGGCTGTCATTAGCCAAACTAGGTAAAGGTTGCCGGTTCTTCAGTTAAACAAAATAGTGGTAAGTGTGTGACATGTTGTAAAGACTGTACCTTGAAAAGCCAAGTCCTCTGCCATGCAAATAGGGCTCCAGATCCCAAAGGATAAGGTTGTGTTTGATAGAGAAAATTTCATTGCAGCAGCTAATTCCTTCATTAGTATTCAAGGCAGCTGATTAGAGGAGCTGGAGAAAACACAGACTGAATCAGGGTGCATAAGAAAGAGAGAGAGAGAGAGCTATAACAGCAACCTAGCCATCAAGTGAGGGCAAGTCCGAAACAATAAAACTAGTCCCTGGTGTTTACAGGCTTGTTGGGGAAATAACAAACACTTTTTTGTGTTGTTACATCAATGCTTTTCAATGGTATGGCTGATACGCTCAATTACTGACAATGTGGCATTCATGAGAAGGACTGTGTTTAAGACTCCCGGTGGAATCCTAATAAGGTTAAGATAAGGTGGGTCGGTCACGATCGAAAGGTTTTGAGTCATCATGGCTCGGTTCGCAAAGGAAAGTTTTTCATTGCAAGTGATGAAGTTCGTTAGGATGCTGCTGATTTTGCCAGCACATTGCCAGCAGTTGCCATTTATGTTTGGCACCAGAAGCTGAACTCCTGTAGCTTAGTGGTCAGAGCACTCGCCTTGCAATTGAGAGGACCTGGGTTCAATTCCTGGGCAGGGCAAAACATTGGGCAAGTTTCTTTAGTCCACACACCTCTGTTTACCTAGCAGGAAGTAGGAACTCCGTTGTTAGTCGATCAGCGGATCACTTTTCCGGGGGTAATAATCCCTTCAAAAAGAATAATAATTTGGTCACTCAATCCACGACTGTTTGTGAGACACTGCTGTGCGCAATTGGCTGCCATGTTTCGCCCACAAAATATACAGACAATTCACTTTACTCTATATTCTGTGAAGCGCTCTGAGATGCCTTGAAGATGTGATAAGGCGCTATATCAAATGCAAGGATTATTATTATTATGATGTAAGGGATCGCCTGTTCTAATGGTTGGTGTGACACAATCAGTGGTCAACCAGATCTGCTGATCTGACTGCTGAAGTCTTCGAACCTGCAGCAGAGTCAAACTTTCAGTATTCCTCAATGACCTCTGTTAACAGTTGTGACCTTTCAGGGTATATTCACCATAGACAACCCCCAACTCAGAGTGACTTAGGATAGTAATTTCCTTGAAAAATCTGAAAGGATTTTTTTTAGCACTTGCAAATTACCTCTGCTACAATAATAATAATAATAATAATGCATAGTCCGTTGAGTCATCTCAAACTGTTTCACAAAATACGCTGTAAATTGGATTGACTGTGTATTTTGTGGGGGAAACACTGCAACCAATCGCGCATAGAAATTAGCAACTGTAGCCACAAAGCTACAGCGGAGTCCTGTAGCTTAGTGGTTAGAGCACTCGCCTCGCAAGAGAGAGGACTTGGGTTTGATTCCCAGCAGGGCGAAACGTTGGGCAAGTTTCCTCAATCCACAAGCCTCTGTTTTCCCAGCAGTAAGTAGAAACCCGGTTGTTAGTCGACTAGTGGATCGCTTTTCTGGGGGTAATAATCCCCTCAAAAAAAATGAATTAAAAAGAAAGAATAATTTGGTAACATAATCCATGACTGTTTGTGGGCCTCTGAAGTGCATAATTGGCTGCCACATTTCACCCACAAAATACATAGTCAATTCACTTTACAGTATGTCCTTTGAAGCGCTTTGAGACATCTCAAAGATGTGATAAGGCACTATATCAAATGCAAGGATTATTATTATTATTATAGCAGTGTCCCATAAACAGTCATAAAATGAGTGACCAACTTTTTCATTACTATAGGGAAGGGGTAGGGTATCCAAGATTGTAGGACCCAAGGTTGGTTTGGGTGCTACCAACGTTCAGAAGTTGGGGGTGGATACAGTGAGAACAGCACCATTTTTGTGGCACCAAATTTTAAATTGTGTCTTAATTTGGAAGCCAATTTTCCACAATTCACAAAATAAAAGGTTTCCAAATGAAGGCCGAATTGAAAGGATTTCCTACAGGTCTAAATTTTAAGGCTGAGTCTAAGGAATTTGTGGGCCATTATTATCTTTCGAGTTTTGCTCTCCAGTTGTAGCTCGAGAAGGTTGGTGCAGATGAAAAAAAAGGTCCATCGGATTACGTTGTGGAACTTTTACAACTCTTCGCACACTACCAAAGAATCACAGTTAAAATGATACGTATTTCATTATAATATTCCTTGCATTTAACATTGCACCAAATGTCAGCCTAGACTGTGAGCTCAAACTCCTGATGTGGGGCATGAACCCGCAAACCTCTGACATAGAGGCAAGACTGTCTGAGTCACGCTGACATCTTAGCGTTGTAATTCTAAAAATAAATGCACAATTCATACCTTTGAAATATAAATTGCTTGTTGTGGTTGTTAAAAAGTGCTGGAAAGCGCACTGGTTTCTCAACAAAACATTAGAAAGGGTGAGTTCTTTTTTTTAGAAACCACAGACAAAATCTTTAAGACTTAATTATTTTTTCCCCCTGTAGTCATACAGCTGCTATGGGATGGTCAGAACTTGTGGTTAAACAACTCCTTCTTTGCAATTTGTAAGAGAAATGATCCTCAAAGTGTTAATGGATCAGTGACTTCTAATGCAAACCAAAGATTGAGTTCCTACTCCCACTCTTTGTTCCAGAACTTTAAAAGGAAGCACTTTCCCATAAATGGTTTTGCTTGGCTATTAGCAATAGTAAATTAAACAAGCTTTTCCTACTTTTAAAAAAAGCACAATAAATTATTCGGCCTTTAGATTGGGGAAATAATTTCTTCTAAGAATTGAGTGAGCTGGTGAGGATGTGAGCTATGTTGCTGAGCTGTTAATTTGCACATTCGATATTTTGCTCTGTATAATTTTACATGCGGGGGAAACAAAAAAAGCAAAAGAAATGTTAGAGATAATCTGTCGGTTTTATTTACAATTCCTTTATCGTTAATTTCCTTTTAGTCTTAGTGTTGAGTATGCAGCCAAGCTCAGTGTGCTGGCACTGATACATTGCAATAAAATGAAAATGATAGGGTCTGCAGAGAAGTAAATCACGCTGCAGTATAATTTGCTACTGATATGTTGCAGAACTTGTATGATACAATCTGACAAACAAAGAATGCCATCATTAAGTCGTAACCAGCTAGTTGCTTCTACAATGCCTGTAGATCTTCCAAAAATGTCACCACTGAGAATTGGTGTCGCTTTTAGACTCCAGCTCGACTGAAATTATGCCAAAAGGCAATTCTGAGAACCCATTTGCCCAACAATTGTTCATTCCATGGCCGTCGCTATTTCAGATCCGTAAAAAATCCAGGGCTGACAGATCCTGTCAGTCGATCCAGCATAGAACCCAAATATCCAGCGTCTCTCCTGCCAAAGTATTTTTATTTCAACTAACTTTTTAATATTTATTTATCATTTCTTGGTCCATTGAACTAAAGAGAATTTGTTTTTTCTTACAGTTTTCTAAGATGAGCCCAATGCCTTTGAAACTACACATTTACAATAATCCTATAATCCTCGCATTTGCTATAATGCTCTTATCACGTCATTGAGATGTCTCGAAGTGCATCACAGAATTTATTGCAAAGTGGATTGACCGTGTATTTTGTGGGCGAAATTTTTTTGGTTTCCGGTAAGTGCTGTATATGAACACACATACAATGGGTGTGTGGGGAGAGAGTCTCAAAAGCTGTAAAAAAACAAATCATTAATAATGTTTACGTTCGATGAGCGCCTTTCACATTGGGAGGTCGTTTCAAAGCGCTTCACAGGATGTACTGTTAAAGTGGTGAGACTCTACATTTTGCAGGCGAACCCAGCAGCCAAATTGCACACATGAATGTACCATAGACAGCCATGAAGTGAGGTGAAGTGCGGTGGCCTAGTGTGGAAGGAATCTACTGTGGAGATGTCACGGGAATGATAATCTGTCATCGCGCTGGTGAATGTGGGTTTCCTGTCAGTCGATCCAGTACAGACCCCAGATCTTCTGGACGTCGTGTTTAATTTGTTCTCCCGGCTTGATGGGTGTTTAGACAGAGAAGTCCAGCTGCAGAGAGAAGTATAGCGGTTGCTCATTTCAATGCGCTTGTTATGAAGCAATCCTTGGCTCCTGTCACAGATGCAGATTTAAACAACACACAACCATTCCCTCCAGAGTTTACTGAGGAAATTTCAAATTGAAACAAGATTTATTCCCTCCCCCCTTCCTCCCCACAACCCCCCACTCCCCCACCCCAACCCCCATCCTCAATTACAAGCTTACAGAGAACGAGGCTCTCACAGAAACGGTGTGAATGTGTGGCGGACCAGGAAATGTCAAGTTAGCAGTTCTATTGCATTTCCCGAGTTATCCCAAACCCTCCCAAAAATAAAATGAAAAGCAGAATACTATTCTTACACGTCAAATTCAGGGCTTCACTCTTCCATCTTACGAGCGGAAGAAATCAGTAGGAGAACTGCTTGATACTCTTGAGACATTTTGCCTCATGCTTCTGATCGACAGTCTTATAAGAGTTTAACTGTACTTAAATTCAAAGCGGAAGGAAGATTAGATGATTTAACCACAACAGCAAACTAAACTAAATGTTAGAGACAACAACATTGTTGGCAGAAGCAGAAGCTTGTTTGATGTTAGAGGTGAAAGACTCATGCTCACCTTTGCCACAGAAAAGTTGGTCCATTGATGGCATCCTTACCCCCTGTTTGCAATTGGTTTACACATGGTGCATAATAGAAATCTCTCGAACGAGCCAGAAACTGAAGTGGAAGACGAGTGAGATGTTTGCTGTCGATCATTACATAATGCCTAGTGCGTGTCGGAATGCATATGAGATGCTTTTCTGCACTAAATGTTAGAGACAACAACAGCGATTTGCACTTATATAATAATTATTATTATTATATAATGTCTTTCATATAGGATACCGGGATGAAATGAGAGCCCAAGCAAGGATTGAGGTGACTGAAGGTGTGGTCAAAGAGGTAGATTTGAAAGCAGACAGTGAGGGAGCAAGGTGAAGGGATTTAGGGAGAGAGTTCCGGGGGTGATGGGGGGGAGGGAGGCAAACTCTCTGAAAAATTGCCCACCAATGGTGGGTCGGAGGGGGCGTGGGACGAAAGCCCAACTGACATCGTTGACTGCATTTATCAACAACGTGCTAATTAAGGTCACAATTTACAGCTCTGCACTGTAGGTAGCTCACCTCTTCCTGGTAAATTCAAAATTCACTTTCCTAAACAAATTCTCCTACAGCTTGGAAACTCTCGGGCAGAATTTGTACAAAAAATCCTAATAGTTTGTTCTGATACAATTTGGGGATATTTTTTCAAGACATGATAATAATAATAATAATAATAATAATAATAAACCTTGCATTTGATATCGCACCTTATCACGTCATCGAGTCGTCCCAAAGTTCTTCACAGATTATATATCGTAATGTGTGTGTGTACCCGACTTCTATATTAATAATAATCTTTGCATTTAGCGTCCCATCATGTCTTTGAGACGTCTCAAAGCACCTCACAGAATATACTAAAGTGAATTGACTGTATATTTTGTGAGCGAAAACCGGCAGCCAACTACACACAGCAGCGTCTTGCAGACAGTCGTGGATTGAATGACCAAATTTTGTTTAACGGTGTAGGACTGGATGGGATGGAATGCAAGAGGCTAATGTTCTATAAAATATTGCAGTGTGGTGGATGGGGTTTAGTGCTAAGTGGTGCTAACCTCCACATTGGAACATTTTTCTGCTGTGCACTGGTGGGAGGTGTATTGCTTGGATCAGTGCACACGTTCACCAGAATCTGCTCATTGTTTCCCTGGGCAGAGTGAAACGGGGGCTTGCACAAACAGGTTCGAAGGCAGGCAATAAATCTTTCAAAGGCCATTAGCATGGGAATTTCACGTCATTAGAGGATTCTTGCTTGGTACGTTTTATTGCACGTTTATCTTTGCGTTCTTTAAGTTGCAGAATTTGCTTCCGCCCTTTCGTCACGCACTGATATAATTCGGCCAAGTTCTGTGAAATACCAGGTTTTAGGTTTCCGCAGGTAGTTAAAAGCTATTAGGTGTTGGGCACAGCATGGATTGGTAGCTCGTAAAAGCTTGCCTGGGTGTGCTGGTGCATGATTTCTTTTCACCACATAAGATTTTCCTCATTGATGGTATTCTTCCTCTGCTCTAACTGATTTACACGTAGTTCACACATGGTTTACACATAGTGCACAATAGGCCTCAGGAGATTATGAAGCAAGTCAGAAACTGAAACGCGAGACACCGTAGGCCTGAAATTCCACCTAGCCTTAGACCGTTGAACCATCTTGACTTACAAAATTGTATTTTGTACAATTGTGAAAGATGACTTCAATTCAGTCAAAATTAGGTGTCAGCCTTTGCTTATTTGGTAGCGCTATCACCTCTAAGGCAGAAGTGTGTGGGTCACACCTAGGCTAACACTCCAGTGCATTGCTGGGGGTGGGTGGTGGGGGGTTGAATTGTTGGAGTTGCCGTCCTTCGGTTGAGACGTAAACAACTGTCTGTTCAGATGTTTGTTAAAGATCCTATGGCACTGTTTGAAAACAGAAGGGAGTTTCTCCTGGTGTCCTGACCAACAATCCCTCAAATAAAGCTGGCCATTCACTTCATGGACATTTATGGGATGTTGCTGTGCGCAAACTGCCTGACACATTTTCCCCACAAAATACACTTTACAGGGTATTCTGTGAAGTGCTTTGGGACATTCGACAATGTGGTAAGGCGCTCGACCAAATGCAAGGAGTATTATTATTGTTATTACAAGACATCGATCTATTTCGTAAATGAGTCCAGTGCTCTGGCTTTATGCACTATTCATGCTAACCTGTTACAGTCGTTATTCGCTGCGTGAAGAAATTCTTCCAGGTGTCTGTCATAAAGTTGCTTTTCACAAAACTGAACTTGTGACCTCCTGTCTATCTGCTTTGATGTATCCGAAAATATTATCCTGGGATTTCTTGCTTAATCTACCTACGAAGAGAAATTTCACCAAGGTTTAGATTTACTCTATTTATGCTGCACTTTAACAACACCCACAATTAGGCAAATTCTCTGTGTGGCCTTCATTTTGGAAACGGTTTTTCTGTAATTATTTTTGAACTTCATGAGATCAAGTTTCAAAACTATTCAAAAGTATTCAACAGTTTTCTGAATTCTGGAAACTGTAAAATTGTTACACGAATAAAAGTAAATCTATTCCTGAGTGGAATTTCTCCCATATCTTGTGTACTTCTCAATATGTCTATTCCTTATAATAAATAGATTTTCAGTGTCTAAGCCATTTAACATTTTTGTTGTCAGAACATTGGTTGGTTCAATGGTTTACGACATTGGCTTTTCACTCCCGAGTCCTGGGTTTGCGTCCAATTTTTGGATTGAAAGCTCTGCCTGGCTGTTTGCACTAAAGGTTTTTAAGTGAGGAACTAAAGGGAGATAGAGTCTAGTACTCAAACGTGAGAGGGAGAGGATGTGGGAAGCAATATGTTCAAGAACAAGCACAGATTAGGCAACATAAAAATGGTCTCAAACAGTCCCAGTAAATTTACTACATGAAGATGATACACAGCAGATAAGAGAGAAAAAGTGGTAAAAGCCAACGGGCCACATCAGTGTTTCATAATTTCTCCAAGGCAAAGGGTGAGCAAATGTTGCCATTAAGTGGAGTACCCCCAACGCTCCACTTAATTGGGTTTGGAATTCTTTAAATAGCGTTTCATCTTGTCAGGTTTGATCTTGAAAAGATCTTCATCATATTATACTTCTAATCATCCTTAAGAATGATGGAAGCGCTATGAGACGGTTAAATGACTTGGTTTTGAGTCAGGTTATCGGGAGTAAATGTTTGCCACTTGACAAATGGTTTGTTTCATTGTCCTTTCGTCTAATCGCTGCTTAGATCAGCCAACCGTCAATAACTGGGCCCACCTTTCACATCAACAAGTGAAGCCGAATGGCTTTTTTTTAATATTATCTTTTTATTATTATCAAAGAGAAAGCTTCAAGTCTTTACGTGGAAATCAGTCGGAATTTCCTTCTACGAGCTCTGACTTTCACCTGTGTATGTCTGACACAAGAAAAGGTAGGTTTGTGCACACATAGCTTCCAAATCAAATTTCTAATCTGCGTGCTGCTTGCAAAGGGCCAGGGTTGTGTTTTTTTTAATAATAATACTAATAATCATCCTTGCATTTGATATAGAGGTTTATTACATCATTGAGACATCGCAAAGTGCTTCACAGAATATACAGTAAAGTGAATTGATCGTATATTTTGTGGGCGAAACGCGGCAGCCAATTGCACACAGCAGTGTCCCACACAGTCGTGGATTAAGTGATTAAATTAGTATTTAAAATTTTTTTTGGGGGTAGGGATTATTACCTCCAGAAAACGATCCTCCATTCGATTAACAACCAGGTTCCTACTTACTGCTAGGCGTGTGGAGTAAGGAAACTTGCCTAGTTTTTGCCCTGCCTGGAAATCGAACCCAGGTCCTCTCATTTGAGAGGCAAGTGCTCTAACCTACGCTGCAAGACTCCAAGTACAAATATACTGGGGGTGATTATTACATCGCAGCTGTTGTTGGCCACCTCCCTCCAAAGCCTCCCGCGCTTAGTGTCCGGCACAGCACATCCCGTGAGGAGGTTTGAGACTTCCTCTTGACATGCCAGGCGCTATACCAAATGCAAGGATTATTCTTATTACAATAGCATTTCCCATTTGTTTTCCTCCAATCAGCAGTATAAAGTCGTAAAGGCAGAGCAAGTAAGAGATGTGCAAATTTGAAGGCAATCAGACCTATCCCTATGGGCCTTTAGGCTCATGTGGCTGCAACATTTTGACATTTCTATTGAAGTGCACCAGAATTCCTTATTTAACACCTGTTAGTCCTAATTTTGTTTCCGGAGAAGAATTCCACTGGACGCACTAGATTTCAAATCATTTATCACTTCTAAAGTGTTTCCACATGTCTCAAGACCCAGCGCTGCCCTGGGCACATCTTTTCTGACTGCAACGAAAAAAATCGCTGCCCCTTAAGAAAAAAAAATGTCCTATCTGCTATGTTGGCCCTGCGTTGATGTCTGGCAGTTATTACTTTAAATTATGGATCTCTCACATGAATGGACTGGGGAGAGAGGGAGGGAGGGAGGGAATTAATGCGTGCCAGTGGTAAAGCACAATAATTTGAAGACTCATTGCTTGAAATAATCTTGGTGGGATATCTGCCAATAGACAAAAAAAGAATGTCCTTGCTGAAAGTGAAATTGTTACAAGGCTTACAATTCCCTTGGGGAGTCACTAAAAATGTCAAACATGTTACGGTGTAAAATGAGTAGGAGTGATATCAACATGATTACCCAGGTTAAACAAAAAAAAACCTCTGTATCTATCACAACTCCAGTCCCAGAGCTTAGGGAAATCTAACCAACGAATCGTAACAAAAAAGGCAACCTTGCATAGAGTCGAATAAACTGCCCTTTGGGATGGTTTGAACGAGCGTGTGGAGGGAAGCGTTTTGTAAATACTTTGCATTTGTGATTTTTCTTATTAATTTGTTTTCTGTGCAAGTTGGGGATGTGATGAGGATGGGGGTGGGGAGACGGAGGGATGGGGAGAGAATTAATAGGAAGTGGGGTGGGGGGCAAAGGGGAAGGGAAGGTTTGAGGAGGAGGCTATTCCAATCATTATCTTTTACGCCGGGAATGTTGAAAACCCACCACTATTCTGCTGCAATCGCTATTTATCCCATTCGGTTCCTTGTAAGAATCCTTGCGTCTTCTATAGTGCCTTATCACGCCTTCGAGTCATCTCAAAGGGCTTCACAGAATGTGCTGTAAAGTGAATTGACTATATATTTTGTGGGCAAAACGCGGCAGCCAATTTTGAAGGGATTATTACCCTCGGAATAGCGATGGTAATAAATAATGATCCTTGCCTTTGATACACCATCTTTTACATCTCAAAGAGATTCACAGGATTTTATGTAAAGTGTAGTACAGTGTATTTTGTGGCAGCCAATTTGTGCAAGGTAATGTCCTAGGAAAAGCTATGGAGAGAATGACCAATTTGTTTCATCTTGGGAATTGTTGGCCAGGAGAAATTCCCCTCTCTATCCTCAAAAAGTGCTTTTAGGTCCACCTGAAAAAACACGGTAAGGCCTCAGTTTAATGTCTCGTCCATGAAAGATTGAAACTTTAAAGCGAATGCATTTACAGTCAAACCTGTTTCTAGCAACTCTTCAGCGACCACAAGTGGCCTTTATATAAGGATGGCCTCTGAGTAAGGGGTTGCTGGTTGTGTGTAGAATTTCTAAGTGTATAGAAAAATACAGTGCATAAATCGAATGAGATTGAATATAGTTACAAATCAATTACAAAATATATGTTGTTAATGTTTGGAAGGGCCAAAGATTTCTGTGGGCCTACATGCATACTTTCATTAGACTCCAACGCCACACTGAATGGCCTACCCGACCAGATCTGGCCTATGAAAAGGGTGGCTGTACACTGAAAGGGCTAAAAACGCAGAGTGGCCACTGGTTGCATTATACAGGTGTTTGCTGATTAGAGGTGGTTTATTATGGAAAATCGATCTGGATTATTGTTGACAGCACGCGGTTGCTTTAACAGGTTTGACTGCATGAAAGTTACCTCTAACTTGATGCTGAAGATACAGAGTGAAGTCAATTCATTTCACAGTATATCCTATGAAGTGCTTTGATATGTCTCGTAAATGTGATAAGGAGCTATATCAAATGCAAGGATTGTTACTTTATTATTAAGTCAAAGTTTTGGAAGGACGACACACTTATTTTTGGTTAAAAACAAAGCTTGACAAATCCGTGAATCTTATTGAAGGGAGCGGCACAGCAGAGGATTTGATACATGGAGAGAGCTGAACCTTTAAAGACTTTAAGGCTTTTATTAGATGATCATCAGTTGGATCATGAGCCAATTAAGAGCAACTCATGACACATTTTGAAGGCATTACTCACAAGGGGTCATTATCATCTCCTTGGAGGCTTTGGGTGCGGGATCGTATTATTTTTGTGTATGCAGTGAGGAGATAATGGTAGAGTGGGTTTTCATTGAAAGAGTCCAGTCATTGCTGCACCAATTACTACAGCATTGAAATGGTGCAATTACGTGCACCGGAGGAGAAAAATAACTGGCGAGATCTGTGCTGTCTCATAATCGGAGGAGAGTATCTGGGATTCTAGATGGTTGACTGAAAGAGGGAGCACTTATAGTGAGGCAAATGTTCTTCAGCATGTGTGCAAGGGAATCTGTGTGCAGTGAATCCTGGTTTGTGAAGCCCGAAATTGCACTTCGTCTTTGCCTGTAAAACCCTTTTTATTGCTTTTATTATTTTATTACTTGATTGTTAGTCGATTGGCGGATCGCTTTTCCGGATGTAATAATCCCTTCAAAAAAATAATAATATTAATAAGGTCACTCAATCCATGATTGTTTGTGGGACACTGCTGTGCGCAATTGGCTGCCATGTTTGGCCCACAAAATACACAGTCAATTCACTTCAGTGCCTCGGGATGTCCTCCCAACTTGAAAGACACTTTACAAATGTAATTTGGTGTTGTTTAGTATACTCTGTGAAGCTCTTTGATATATTCAATGATGTGATAAGCCGCTACATCAAATGCAAGGATTATTATTATTATAAATGCTCTTCAGCATGTGTGCAAGGGAATCTGTGTGCAGTTAACCCTGATTTTTAAAGCCTGAAATTGCACCTCATCTTTGCTTGTAAAGCTCTTTTGTTTTAAGATTTAACTACTGTGTTTGCCGGAAATCCATCTTAGTCTTAGCCTGCCAAACCATTTTTGTCTTAAAATGAAAAGATCCTACAGAATTGTGGAAAATCTTTACATTAAGTCTTAATGTGGAAGACAGTTTTCTTTCACCTGAAAACCGGCTTCCAAATTAAAACTGACTTTAAGAATTTTCCACAATTTTGTGCCATCTTTAAACATTAAGACGAAAACGATTTTGCAGGCTAAGACTAGATGGAATTTTAGCTTGACGACTGTCTGTAAACGCAATCATTTTGCAAAGCAAGTTGCTCTTAAGGGAAGCGTTCATCCAGTGCAGGGTGTGCAGTGATTTATGTCCAAAGCTGAGGAGCAACTGAGATCCGTCATAAGGTTTCGGGACTGAAGGTGGGGGGGGGGGTCTGGGAAGGAATAGCCTTCCTTGCGGGGTCAATAGTTTGGGAGGAAATCAGGGAGCAAGCTGGATGAAGGTCCACACAGTGGGAGTGATTGCCAAGAATACCCCGGAGCAAGTGGGAAAATAAAACCAAATGTGCCGGGAACAAGGTAGGTCAAAGGCAAAACACAACAGCAGTCCCGCACCTCCCCTCGCCCTGCTGAAGCGTTAGATGTCTCTCAGGGTTTTAGCACTTGTCTACTTTGATATCCAGAAGCCCCTCTGCTTTTCTGAGTGCCTCATTTATTTAAAAATGCAAATAAATAGTTATAATGCAGACATTTACATAAAATTAATGAGCAAACGTCTTAATAATTATGGCTATCTCAATGGGAGACGAAATGCGCCTCTATCTATTTTTCTCAATATAAGAAAAAAAAGGATGAAATGTCTGACAGTGGACTTAATATGCTTAATTGAAAAAATGGGTTGCGAAAATGTGTATTAATCTGATATGACTTAGGTTAATAGCAAAGAGCATAAAACTGCTAATTTGAATTTCATTAAGAGGTTCTGTTTTATCCGACTCTGAATATCTTAACCTTTGAAAGTCCTTTAAGCTGGTTTAATTCTATATTTTTGGAAAAGAAAGGGATTATTTAAAAAAAAAGAGAGAACGAGATGACTTGGGCATTTAATGGAGGTTTACAATTATCATCAGCACTTGAACCCTGATGTACCAAATAGTTGTAAATTACCCAATTGGCAGAGTTGGGTACATAGAATGGTAATGAGAAAGTGTCACTAAGGAAGGAGATGAAATATCATTACAGTGAGTATGGTGAAGAGCTTCTTTTGATTTAAATAACAAATATTTCCTTTTTCCCAGTAGTGGCTCTTTGGAAGCTTGTTGGTAGCAGCAGGAGTGTGTCAACACATATAGTGCATCTTGATTCCCCTGCATTACTGGAGCTCTATTGCATTAATTGCCAGTTTCTGGCAGCCGAGAGCACAGCGAGCTCCATTACCCTCACAGGCAAATTGCAGCATTAGCCATTTTAGTTAGAGCACTCGCCTTGCAAGCGAGAGGACCTGGGTTCGATTCCAGGGCAGGGCAAAACATTAGGCAAGTTTCCTTACTCCACACACTTCGGTTTACCTAGTTGGAAGTAGAAACCCAATTATTAGTTGAATGGTGGATCGCTTTTCTGGGGTAATAATCACTTCAAGAAAAAATAATAATAATTTGGTCACTCAATCCACGACTGTGTGTGGGACGCTGCTGTGCACAATTGGCTGCCGTGTTTCGCCAATAAAATATACAGTCAACTCACTTTACAGTATATTCTGTGAAGCTTTTGAGACGTCTCAAAGACGTGATAAGGCGTTATATCAAATGCAAGGATTATTACAGTATGCTCCGAGCCAAGCACTGCAATTACCTGTTGTAAGATCGTTTCAAAGGTCTTTTCATCTTCCAGTACTGTCCTCACACACACACACGCATTCACACTTGCCCTCCTCCCCCAAGTGGGTCGTGTTAGTCTCACGCTCTATTTCCCACCTGACCTCCCTACAACCATCAAGCGAGCGGCCCACTGACCCGCTCCCGGCTCCTGCTGGCACCGTCCGCTCCAGCCATGAGGAGATGTTCAAAAATAGCCTAGGGTGACTCGCCCTCCAATTACCCTGATTTCCTCTGCCTTTCTCCAAGAGCACGGCCGACTTGTTGCGTGATGAATTGCAGGCACATATCCATTTCCTACCACTCTAGGACAGTGTAAGGCAGTGCATCCATGGCTTGTGCACCTCTCTCTCCCCACACACCATCCCCCCCACCGCCCCGCCACCCACACATCCCGAGGTGCATTTGCATTTCGCCTTCAAATTGAAGGTCTCACCCAGTATCATAGCTTGTACATAGGACAACATAGGTATCGTGGA
This sequence comes from Callorhinchus milii, assembly GCF_018977255.1. Classification (NCBI taxonomy): domain Eukaryota; kingdom Metazoa; phylum Chordata; class Chondrichthyes; order Chimaeriformes; family Callorhinchidae; genus Callorhinchus; species Callorhinchus milii. The sequence continues at coordinate 3,015,453 of NW_024704748.1, forward strand.
GCAGATCAGAAAGGTTACAGATTTCAATTTCAGCCTTTTTTGATTTAAACAACAACGGCAACAACAGATTGTATTTGTATAGCGCCTTTCTCGTCGGGAGGACAGCCCAAGGCCCTGGATAGTCAGGAATTTTGACCCGAGCTGGTGTTGTGTCCAAATCCCTGTCAATTCAATTTACAGTATATCCTGTGAAGCGCTTTGAGACGTCTTGAAGACGTGATAAGGCCCTATATCAAATGCAAGGATTATTATTATTGTTATTGAAGCGGGTAAGTGAGCCCAACCAGAGGCTCAACGTTTCCTGTGGTCTTAGCTTTAAGACCATTGACCATTCCCAAAAGTATTGTTCTGGTTTTACTTTTACAACAATAACAACAACAAATTGAATTTTATAGCGTCATTTACATCAGGAGGAGTCCCCAAGGCACTGGGCAGTCAAGGATTTGGACCCTAGCTGGGGGTTGGGGGTGAGTGACCATAGGCAAGGTCAAAGTGTAAGGTCTTGAAACGGGAGACAAGGAGAGCGCGAGGTAATTTAATAATGTTTTACACCTCTGTAAGGTCCTGTCTCAGTGGTCTCCTCTCAAGACTGAATAGCACACTGATACAATGCCTGTTTTGCATCACTGTTGCAAAGTATGGTTAAAGGGACCGAGAAATTTAATTTGAGTCTGGTGTTCATTAAGGGAGAGGGAATAAGAGCGTTGTAAAACTAAATATTTTCCATGTTGTTCCTAATGACAGAACTAAGCCCTTTTAAATCAGGTGTGACACAAGTCACGGACCTTAGCGGCATGTGTGCAGTGCCTAAATCACATCACCGTAACTGGTGGAAACAGATTACTCTTCCTCACTCCCTCAGCTCCTTCATCAGTGACCAAGCCTTCATCCTCCAAACCTTGTCCCGGAGTCCATACCCCCTTCCTCTCCACCTTCAAATCCCATTTAAAAACCTTCCTTTTTGATCGTGCTTAAGGTCACCTCCCCCCTCCCTCTCCCCCTGGGTCGTTGTCAGACTCCAGCACTGTCAAGCACTCTGGGACGCTACCCCCCACCCCGTGAAGGGCACTAAGTTGTTGTTGTTGAGCGCCTTGAGTGCCTTACAGCATCCCTGTGACAGCATCATTGCCAAAGGGAGTACAGCAGTGGTCTCTGGAACTCTGCTATACCAGCTGATGTGAAATAGTACTGGTAATCCGTTCCTAGTCACATTACTGTCCATCTCTGTCCCAATCCTAGCTGTGGCAAATGCAGTCTGGTGCATAGGATGGTATTGTCTTCGACGGGACTGCTAAGTATGCCAGTTCCCATTGAAGCAAAATAGACAGGCTGTTAATGGATAAAATCACCCATCTCTTAAAACGTGTTGATTGTGGTGTCTGCTGTAATGAAATTATCAGGGTGCTTGCTCTTACCCAAAAAGGTGTGCGAAGTGAAATAACACAAAACAGCTTCAAGTACCTTTGCTCCCTGTTCTACTGGATACCTAAAAATATCTGAAACAAGCTCAGTTGCCTAATTACTTGTTTCATCTAGATGAACCATCACTAATCCTATGTAAGTAAGAGAAAGCACTAATTGTTAGACCCACTGGGAACTTTTACATTCTGCCTGTCCTGGACACTACCAATTAATAGAGCAATTATTACCAGGCTCCATGGCATGTTTTCCAAGCTGGTTCCAATGTGCTGATTAGATGGGGACATGGGATATAATCCTCACTGTGAGCATTAGAAAAGGCAAGCATAACGACAGCGTTTTTCCCAATATATTTTTTGGACAGAAACTGGGAGTGGGTGATTTACTCCTTTTCTCTGCTAGCCACAGCCAGTCTATAAGCAGGCAGGAGGCTTCAAGACTGGCTCTGGATATCTCCTGTCTCCCCCCTCAATTGGAAATCAAGGGGTTGAACCTTTAATAATAATAATGATCCTTGCTTTTGATCATCATCATCATCCTTGCATTTGATATAGCACTTTTCACGTCGGGAGGATGTCCCAAAGCGCTTCACAGAATACACTGTAAAGTGAATTGACTGCATATTTGTGGGAGAACGCGGCAGCCAATTACGCACAGCAATGTCCCACAAACAGTCGTAGATTGAAAATGACCAATTTATTATTGTTTTTGGTTTTTGGAGGGATTATTATTAGGTGTGTGGAGTAAGGAAACTTGCCCAAGGTTTCGCCCTCTGCCTGGAATTGAACTCAGGTCTCTCGCTTGCAAAGCGAGTGCTCTAACCACTGAGCTACAGGATATAGCGCCTTATCACATAATTGAGATGTCTCAAAGGGTTTCACAGAATATACTGTAAAGTGGATTTTTCTACAAATGTTTCTTTATTCTACAGCTGAACCTATATGCCACTCACCCCCCACCCCCACCCCCCAACCCTACACCCTCCTCCACCTCTTGCTATCATAGACATCATAGACTATCTTGGACCAGTATTTAATATAAATAGTCATAGGTCCGTCCATCCAAGGTTCAACTATCTGGGCTGGTAGTTTCTTCCATAAATCTATTGCACTATTTATTTGCTTTATTATCTCGTATTTTGCTCTTGAGGCATCATAACTTGTACTTTCCTGAGTACTTAAACGTGATTTGTCAAAAGGCGTTACACAAGATCACGAGAGAGGTTTGGATGAAAAAGGTCCTTTCTTCAGCCCATTTTATCTCACTCTTCCAGAATATCCACCTGGGACATTATTTCTCCTGTCAAGTTGTTCATTAAGTGAGTCCTGGCCTCACTCAAGCCTCGGCCAGACGAGTCCGCAGTACTCCAGGTCATTGCTAATGATAGCACAGCCCAGCCTGGCTCATCGGCAGGACTTGGAACAGCAGACCAGTCACTGGGAGCAGGGAGTCACCCCACTCAGCTCCTATTAACCCTACAAGCCAAAGTCCTAATGGGGAAGGTGGTCCTAGCTGGACAAGCAATGGAAAAGCTTGCCGGACAGTAATATCAATGACAAGCTATGTGGTTTTAGCTGGTTAGATTCCAGCAGTTACCCCAACGCACACTCTGGCATCCCCAAGCCTTGGCTCTTGCCAACCTGCGCCTAGTACTTTTGGGAATTAGGTAAGCAGGATGTGTTCCTCCAGGAAGAGAGTGTGCATTCAATTCCAACAACCTGTCTCTGGGATTTCCATGTGAAGGTAGAATGTATGGAATTCTCAGTTTGGTTTGGATACTCTTAAGCACGGTGATGGGTTTCTGCATGTATCAGACACTCGGCTGACTCCAAAAAAAGTCCTGGCCTCAACCACCCCTCCTGGAAATTCAGATAGTTTTGTGGTTCTGATCACACTTCGTCAACAAATAGAGTCACTAAGGATTTAGGCAGTTGGAGTGTATCGCAACAAGTACAACAATTGTAGCACTTTTAATATAGGTTTTAATCTCAATTATTCACTATAAATCCTGGAGCCTAGTGGTTAGAGCACCAGCCTCGCAAACGAGAGGATCTGCGTTCGATTCCCGGGCAGGGCGAAATGTTCAGCACGTTTGTTAGTAAATTGGCAGATTGTTTTTTCAGGGATAATAATCTCTTCAAAAAAAAAATAAGAATTTGATCACTCAATCCACGACTGTTTGTGGGACACTGCTGTGCGCAATTAGCTGCCGCGTTTTGCCCACAAAACACACAGTCAATTCACTTTACTCTGTGTTCTGCGATGCTCTTTGAGACGTCTCGAAGATGTGGTAACATGCTGTATCAAATGCAAGGATTATTGTTATGATAAGACCCCCCAAAAGATAAAGACAGTATGGTTGACAATATTTGGCAGATCTATATTATGTTACAGAGGAACATAAAGAAAACTAGCTGAAAAGCGTAGAATGCATAAAAACTAGTTTTTAAAAAAACTATTTTGAAGTCTTATTGTTCACTGTGATAAGATTCAGAGGGGAAAAATAAAGCTCGTTCTTGGAAACATATAGTAAGACTAAAAAAAAAGTAATAAAAATCCTACTAAATAAGCCAAAGAGTGAGCTCAACTGCTGTCCTTTTCTAAATTGTTTGAACCTTTCAAAGCCAGCGATTGAATTCATCACTCTAACCTGTGCTCTCATTCTTTTTTAGCTCGGATTAACACAGGTAAAAATGTTGCACTGTGTACAATATGAATCAAATGAACAAGCATTTGTGTTCAATTTAAAACTGGGAACCGTTCACAGAGAGAGAGAAAAAAAAACTGATTCATGTGCCTTGCCACCAAATCCATCTCCACTATATCTTGACTTTCATTCTTTTTTCCCAGCGTTACCCTCTCTTCTTTGTTAACTATTTATCATCCGCCTGAGGGTCAATTTCCTGTATGTCCCCTCAGAATGCTTGAGGCCATAGTTTGTGAAGGATACGTGAACTTTTTCAGGAATGCCAGAGTTTGTCCATCAAAATAAATAAGTCAGCTGCGGTCAGCGATTTGGTCACGTGTGGATCAGAGGGCCTGAACTCTCTCGTCGTTTTAGCCTCAAGACCGTTGTTTTAAGACTTAGGATCGTGCAGCATTTTGCAGAAGTCTTAAACTCAATCTTCATTTGGGAACCATTTGGAAAAAATTAAGATTACATTTTTCCCAAATTCTGCAAGACTTCAGTGTTGGCTCAGTGTTGGTAGCGCTCTTGCCTCTCAGTCAGAAATTTGTGAGTTCAAACCCCACGTCTGAACTTTGAGCTCATACTCTAGGGTAGGCTGACACAGCTGTGCTGGGGTAGCACTGCATCATCGGAGGTGCCGTCCTTTCGAATGGGACGTTAACCCGAGGTCCCGTCTGCCTACTCAGTCAGGTAGACGTTAAAGATCCCAATGGCACTGTTCTAAAAGAGAAGGGAGTTTCTCCTAGCGTCCTGGTCCACAATCCTCCCAGCTAAATTGTTCATTCACTTTATGGCTAATTAGGCACCAAAACAAAACAACAGTTGAGTGAGCATTGTTAAAATGAGCACTATTAGCGAGAATTGGGAATGAGCAAAATTTAGATAATCAGTGTGATTTTGATGTGTGTTTTTTTACACGCAAAAGCAGTGCACCAACCAAGCAGTAAGATGTCAGGTTTACCTACAGTCTTCCGTGCAACATGTACCCAACCTACGTCAGGTTTCCACATGTTCAAGGACTATTTGTGTTGCTCTGTACAGAGGATTTCCACTAATGCTTATTTAGGTAATGCTAATGCCATGTCACATTTTTCAGATACACATTGTTCAGAGCTCTGCGCTTTGCTTCCAGCAGTATAAACCGATCACAAATCACATTGCTTCCCAGTGCACTTGATACAATGAAATACTCGTGTCTTTATTTTCTATACCTTAGGTCAACATTGGCTTATTAGATGCAGATTCTGTTTCGTGATTAAACAGTTCAAGAGTTACGCTTTAATTTGCAATTAGTGTTCCAACACAAGCAGACACCTCTGTTAAATTCGCCCACAAAGCTGTGTGGCACAGACAAAATCAAGTCTCACAGTTCAGCCGATGACAGTCAGCTTTCACACTCTATAACCAGCAGCTACACACCACAATGTTATAAAGCTAATTATTACCCAGCTACTTACGCAGTCCTTGTCTCAAACTAAAGCACTTTAACCTCTGGTTTGTTGCGTTACCAGACATAATGATAAGTATGGCTACAGCAAAGTTTCACCTCACGTACCCCCCAACCCAACGAAATCTTTCAGTAGCAAGTTTGTCCTGCATGTATTCCTTGAATACCAGCAGCATCCACTTTTGACCTGTTTGTGTATATGTGTGTGCTCAATCTTTTTGGTTTGTGCTGAAGTGAAATTCAATAAAAGTTTCTTGGAAATAACCATTAGCGCGACATCACTTAGAAGACATTTTAATCAAATAAATCTGAAAGACTGAGGTGTTAGGTCAGGGTATCCAGGGATCTAACAAATACGGGACAAGAACGGGTAATTGGACTTGAGGTACAGATCAGCCATGACCTTGTAGAATGGCGGAACAGGCTCGAGGGGCTGTTTCTATGTTGCTACGAAAGATGTTTGACGAAAATTTCTGAGGATTTTAAGATACATCAGAAGGCTGGAGGGGTTCTAAGTCAGGTTGTGGGTTCCAGCCCCATGTCAGGACTTGGAGCTCATAGTTTAGGCTGACACTCCGATGCACTGCCGGGGGAGCATTGCATTCTCAGAGATGCCGTCCTTCAGATAAGGTCCCATCTGTGCCCATTCAGGACAATATTGAAGATCTCTCGGAACTACTGTATTCGAAAAGTGAAGGGAGTTTCTCCCAGTGTCGTGGCCAACAAGCCCCCCATTCACTGCATAGCTGTTTGTTTGACGTTGTTGTTATGTGAAAATCAGGTGCCGTGTTTGCCTGAAAAATACACAGTCACTACAGTTTACGCTTTGAGACATCTCAACGACACATGATTAAAGCACTATATCAAATGCGAGGATTATTATTATGTCCGACCTGCTCATAAGTGATTAGAATAAGTAATTATAGTATAATGGAAAGCAATCAGAGAGCATTAATAACAGAAAACAATCGTCTGTGTGTCTCCAAATCTCATCCCCACTGGTATTACTGATCAAAAGTAGAGCTCAGCGAGTGTGTGTCTCTAATTGCTTTCCTCTCATCCAGTGGAATAAAGGCCTCAAATTCCACTTGGTTTTAGTCTGCAAGTCAGTCTTGTCTCATAATAATCCTTGAGTTTGTTTGTCTTCCTACAATGTCGAAAGGTCTCATAGCCCTTTACAGGCAATTGCTGTAAGTGTAGTGACTGTGGATATGTGTGCAAGGCAATATTGTGATAAGTTTTGAAACCTAAAGTCTTGAAAAGCAATGGCTTAAAATTTAACGTCTGAAAATATAAAGCTTTAAAGTTTAAGCGTGTAAAAATGCAAAATCTGAGGTGTAATTTAAGTTAACCTTTAAATTTCAGTTCTTTTTCTGCAGTTCTTAGATAAAGACCCAGGTTCCAACAAGAGGCTGATTCTATGCCTCCTACCTGAAAGTACAAGTTCTGATGCCTTAGTCTAATAATAATAATTCCATTTGATACAGCACCTTATGATTTCTTTGAGACGTCCCAAAGCGCTTCACACAATATGCTGCAAAGTGAATTGACTGTATATTTCATGGGCGAAATGCGGCAGCCAATTGCATACAGCAGCGTCCAAAATCAGCCGTGGATTGAGTGACCAATTTACTATTCTACACTGGATAGTTAACGTTGAGGCTATTCCCTCTTACTATTTCATTTTCACTTTCCCCAGTCCTGTGAGCACCTGCTGAGTTGCAGAATATGTGAAAGCCTCTCACTGGGAAGAGCTGAAACTATGGGGTGAGAGTTGGTGACAAGAGTTGCTGACAAGATGTGATGTGTTAATTAACACTGGTGTTATTAGCACATTTGTGAAAAATTAAGCTGGTTCAATAACTAAAATCACAGATCATGGCGATATACTCCCTTCCCTCCCCCCCATCTCCCCCCTATGCTTTCGACCGTACTTATGGTTATCTCCTCCCTCCCCCTGGCTCGGCATCAGGCTCCGCTACTGTTAAGCTCTCTGAGACTCTGCCCTGCGTGTAGGTTGTTGTATAAATGCAAGTTGTTGTTGTTAACAGCACCAGCTATCCCAGGAGCCCCTTTCCACGTGAATCAGAGCAGAATGGACCCACATTCTACTCCAACACTTCCACGTGCCCGATTTAGTTTTCACTTGGGTAAATTTTGCGCCCGTGCCAATTCTGATTAATCATTAACAAGCTTTGGTCTTGTTGATGTTCACATTTTAATGAGCAAATGATTGGGCCAATTTCTGTCTCGATTTGTCATCACATTACTCTGTATTAGTGTGCTCATCATGGTTTTTTTTAGAAAAAAGAAAATGGAAAGTATCGAATGGGAGGGTATCTCTGGGCTGAGCTTTGTTTTGTTTATCCAAAATTGTTGGTGTATATTTGTTTACTCTATGTCTTTAGAAGGAAAATGTCCCTGTATAAAGTATACGCATCAGAGCCGAGGAGTGTCAACCTGGCGCGCTTGATAGCACTCTAGACCTCTAAGTCATAAAGTCGTGTGTTCAAGCCCTTTGTTGGGACTTTGAACTCATCTTGGCAAGACCGACACTTGAAAGCATTGTCAGAGGTGCTGATCTTCGGATGAGACATTAAACCACGTGAATGTTAAGATCCCAGTGGCACTACACGAAAAGGGAAGATAGTTTCTCCTCGCGTCCCAACAATCTCCCCCAGATAATATTGGCGATTCCTTGATTGCTGTTTGTGGTACACTGCTGTGTGTAAATTGGCTGTTATGTTTGCCTACCAAATACATAGTCACTATACTTCACAGTAAATTGTGTGGAAATGCTTTGAGACGTCCTTCTGATGTGAAAGGCACTGTATCAAATGTGAAGGGTTATTATTATCATTTGACCCATCGTGGAACATGCATTGATACTCTATTTGCATTGAAATCATCATGAGCTAATGGGAAATGATTCCAATCTCACAATCGATATTTTCTAATTATCTTTAAGCTTATTTTTATTGATGTGATGGACTGACGTACAAGACAGTGGGTTTTAAAATAACATTTTGATTTGCGCTCTCACATTTAGCTCGCTGTCTGGTCTGACCAACTTCATGAGAGAGAGATGGAGAGAAAGAGAGAGAAATAATAATAGTAATCCTTGCATTTGATATAGTGCCTTATGAAGTCTTTGAGATATCTCAAATCACTTCACAGAATATACTGTAAAGTGAATTGACTGTATGTTTTGTAGGTGAAAAAGAGAGAGAGCGAGACGTAGATGAAGAAGGCCTTTTGGTAATCAGGAGTGAGCATGGTCATCCCACGGGATTTGATTAAACTTGACTTCTTACCCCGACAGACAACTAAACACTAATGTTAACGAGTCAGTCAGTCCGTCAGGGTCCATTCAGGATGATTAAAGGAAACAATTTGGTGCCCTCATTTCCAGCTACAATGATTGTTGAGCAGACTCGTGAAGGACGTGCCTTTTTGAGCGGTGCCATTGGATCTTTAAGATCCACCTAAACAGGCACACATTGGTTTTGTATTTCATCTGAAGGACGTCACCTCCGACAAGGCAGCATTCCCCCAGCACTGCATTGGAGTGCCGGCCTAGATTATGGTGAGTCAAAGTTACGATGTGTGGTTTGAGCCCACAGCTTCTGATTCAGAGGGGAGAGTGTTGGCGACTGAGCCAGGCTGACCCCTAATGAAGAGGAACGAGATGGCTTTATTCTTTCCAGTCTAGAGGAAGAAGACATAAACATTTTGACTGTATTATAACACTACATGTTATTGTGAGAATTTGTTTATGTTCCCAGGAAGGTTGTGGATCCATAATATAACACACTCGTTGTCCGCATCTGGCTTCTGATGTTGTTTGACTAGCTTCCTCTGTGCTGCACATATGTACGGGGTGCCAGCCAGTCCGTGCCATACCCCGGAAGCGATGTCAGCGGCGAACTGACAAACCGGACTTGGATCGGTGACCATTTTAATTTTACGTTATTTCCAATCAATAACACATTCTCTAACTTCCTGAACACAAAACACAGCGTTATAACAGGAGTCAGACTGTACCTAATCCGTCGCAGTCCCGGCCGATAGAGCAGATCAGTGACCCGGGGTGGTCTGATGGACAGTAGATATTCAAGTCCAGGGTGGTCTTGAAAAAACTCTCTCCCTGCTCACACGGTGATGTTAATGTTTTAACATTCATGCCCAATTGAGGGAAGCCAGAAATGACTTTAGGGTTCATCCCTAATGTGGCAGATTGGAGTCGTGACATCCAGTGGGATATGAGCTTGTTGTTACAGAGTTTTGCCATTGGTTCAATCAGACGTTCACTATAGGATGTCACAATACAAACAGTGTTGGGTATGAACTTTGTAGTGACACTGAACCCATGGAGCTTTTGGCTTTTGGGGGCATTTTAGGTTCAACAAGCGTTTCACAAAGATTTCAAGCAAAATGTTAGCCAAAGTGAAATTCGAGATGCATACTTATCCTCAAACGAAAACTACAGCTTTATTTTAGCACGTAATGTTATTACCCATCATACCGTAAGTGAGGTACAAGCATAACAAATACATACCCACAGGACAGCTTTATAAATTACCATTTTTCCAATTGCTTTATAAAGAGCTACTCTTGCTAATGCCATGGCATGGAAAGGTTTCTTCATTATAGAGGTTAAAAGGTTGCTCGAAAGGGACCACAAAAACAGATCAGAAACTTAACCCAACAGATATCCATTCCCAAGGTAATTGGAAATAATTAAAACCAAGTACGGGATATCTAAACAGCAATGAGCTTTACTTCATGTCCTATACAATTCTGATTGTGAAGACATATACTTAGGGTAGGGATCATGGTGCTTGGTTCAATTAATTCTTATTTGCTTTGCGCAACTAAAATGCAAGACTACAGGGTGGGCTGTTACAGTACTTAAGAGGGTCATCAATAATAAATAATTGGCCTTTATTTAACATGTTCTCTTTTTTGATGGGTTCTGTAAAATATCCAAGTGGAATTTTTTGTCCTTTTATTTTTTTTTGCAAAACTGGGAGTCGTTCAGAGTTTGTTTTTAAGATGTGAGGTGGGGGAGGAGGAGGTGGGGTGGTTCAGACAGACTTATAATAATAATGATAATCCTTGCATTTGATAAGTGCCTTATCACGTCACCCAACGTCTCAAAGCGCTTCACAGGATTCACTATAAACCGTAGTGACTGTCTGCTTTGTCGGCGAAATCTTTTTTGACAAACGTCACTATTAAACATTAAATTTGTTTTTAGGTAAAAAAGACGGTTTTAGTTCACCTGCTTTTGCGCAGCGCCTCTGGAAACACTGATTGACCGCCCGGTGAAATCTTGCTCCCTGTTTAATGATTTGGTAGCTCAATCCGCGACTATTTGTGGGACGCTGCTGTGCACAATTGGCTGCCGAGGTTCACCCACAAAATACATATTCAATTCACCTTACAGTATATCCTGTGAAGCGCTTTGAGATATCTCGAAGATGTGATAAGGCCCTATATCGAATGCAAGGATTATTAATTATTATTATGTGAAGAAAAGTTAGCGCCTTGTTGACAGACATTAGTTTTGCGGCTGTGTTTCATCCCACCCTCTACTGCAGTTGTAGCCATTTTATTTATTGATGACTCTTGGCGTCACATGAGAGAGGTGGAAATAATAACCTCTATCTTTCGAAACAATGCACTTTCACTACAGACCATCCTTCGTCTTAATTTAGTTGAGCTGCACTTTGCAGACCCCTAAAGAGCTGTCACTGCCTGGGATTTCATTGCTTGCACCTGCTAAAACATTTGTGGTATTTGAAAACCAGTGAAACACATTTGCTTTTCATTTTATCAGGCTTCAAAAATCTTTGAAGTGTTTAATAGCAGGCCAGCCAAAGATTTTTTGCCTCTTAATCATTTACTTATAAGGCACATTTTGCACTGGTAGTCTGTCATGCAGAAAACGAGGTTAGACTGTTTTTATTAAGTGCTGCATGCCAAGTCAATGTTCATTAGAGGTGTTTTAAAACCTCAATGTTGTTATTTATGAGGAATAACAGAAATGCTCCTAGCTCTTCCACAAACATGGCCAGATAAGGAGAGGAAGAATAATGAAGAGGGAAAATCCATCCATTAATCTGTAAATCCCCAAATTAAGTAGAGAAAAGAAATTAAAAAGGGAGGGAATTTTTAGAAAAACGTTATATAGAGAGAAACCGGGCTCCATTTCAGGCAGATAAATTACACCTGCTTTGCTGGCGTTGGCTGGTACGGTTACCCACATATTTTAATCAAATTATTGCATTTGTTCTTCCACATACTTCTGTCCTATATGACCTCAAACTTACCGTGAACCACAGGCTGAACAAAGGCCGCCCACTGTCTTTGCAGTAAATCTGTTGTCTCCCTCTTAGGCCCTCAACCCGGGATCATAGATCAACCTGTATCCCAGCTTGCTTCAATTTACTCAATTAACTCTGCTAAAGTCCTTGTAACTTTTGCAGATGTTTCTTTATTATTAGGGCCTATAATGTACATGTGAGATCATAAGCCTGAGGTTACGGCAAGGTTGGGGCGGGGGTTGGGTTGGGTTGGGAGTGGGGGGGGTAGTGGTACGTGTAATTACTGCGCAGTTTCTTCTACGTTGGGGGAGAGGAGGGGCAGTTTAAAAGTTTCAGATGCAAATCTTGCCATGAAGAGGGGAAAGCAAGATGCCATCGGAGTTAGCGCGGAGTAACTATTTCACAGCTAAACGTAGATAACGCTCTGATTAACAGATGTTTAATTGACCTATCAATCACAAACAGAACCTGCCTAACAGTCACTAAGGATAAGTAAATTATTAGCAACCCTGCAGGTGTTGGACTTTCGCTCTATTACTCTTCTCGCAATGGATCTTCTGAAGATTCTGTGTGGATCAGTGATTTATGTTCAGTAGTGGATCTGCAGTAACCAGACACAATTTGTTTTCTAAAAAAAATTTAAAAGGCCCTTTTAATGAAACAACGCTTCCTGATGAAGTCAGGATGTTTGTTTATTGACTTGACGGCTACAGCCTGACCACAAGTCACGTTCCCCAGCCATCTTGCAGCTTCCTTGCGTTCCAATCTGGGCGCTCAATAGTAATAATAATAAATAACAACAATAATAATCCTTGCATTTGATATAGTGCCTTATCATGTCTTCGAGACGTCTCAAAGCCCTTCACAGAATAATATATTGTAAAGTGAACTTGACTGTGTATTTTGTGAGGGTAACCCGAAATAAATCAGAAAAAGTCAACTTGTGCTTCTATCTTGGATCAAGTTGCTTCAATATTTCGGGACTGGATTGCTCGAAAAGGCAATTTACCACTCCCCCCCACCCTTTTCCCTCCTATCTCCAACCGCCCCCCACCCCCAGCTACTTCCCTCATGTCAAACCTAGACCATGAAAGGAATTAACAGTCAATTCCTGCCTACCCTAAAGGTTTGTGTTTGTGCAACACAGTAAGTGCAAACAACATAATGTGGTTACTATCCATACATTCTCCTTTCCCTCTACACTTCCAAGCACCTCCCACCCTATCCCCACTCCCCACTTGGTTAGACTTTTTTTATGTGCTTCCCATTAAAACTTCGGATGAGACGTTCAACCAATGTTCAATCTTCCCGTTCAGGCGGTTTAAGATCCCGCAATATTATTCGAAAAAAGAAGGGGGTTTCTCCCAAAGTGCCAGACAACAATCCTCCCCAGATAAGATTTGTCATTCCCTACTTGCCTGTTTGTGGGACATTGCTGTGCACAAATTGGCTGTCGTGTCCATCGACAAACACACAGTCATTACACTTCACAGCAACATCCAGTGAAGCACTTTGAGAGTTCTTGACCATGTGATAAAAAATGCAAGGATTATTTTTATGAAGCTGTTATCATTGTAGGGTTTTGGTTCCTGGTTCACTTCTATTTATCGCTGCAGATTAAAATGAGAGAAAGTCTTTGCCAGAAAAGGTGTACGTGGGAGAGTCCACATTGTTTGTACCCTTGAACTGAACTCCAGTCATAACGGCAGAGAATTAGCTGCCGAGCAGTTGAGAATGGCCTGTAAGTGGTTTGTGAGTAATATCCAGCAAGTGATCAAACTAATTCCATAACTCACTGAACCCCACAAAGCAAGGCTGTAAAACAGGTGACAATATTAATCATTCGTTGAATAGAACCAAAATAAACAGTGAACAATTCGTTGCAGCAACTCACAGGTTATTGGTGAGCATCAAAATTTCCTTTAAGGTATTCAGTAGAAGTAAACGTCGAGTGACAATCGACCATGTGATGTGCGGGTTACACGTGGGAGGGAAATGTTAATTAAAATCCTTTCATTTGTTAGGAAGACGTCTCAAAGCGCTTCACAGGAATTATTATAAAGTGTATTTTGTGGGCGAAAGAAACAGCCAATTTGCATTGTCCTTTAAACGGATAGGAATTGGCCAGGACATTGGGAGAAACTCCCTTCTCTTTTCGCATAGCGCCATGGGATCTTTAAAGCCCACCTGAACAAGCAGACGGGACCTCGGTTTAACTTCTCATTTGAAGGACGGCACCTCAAACAAAGCAGCCCACCCCGTCCCAGCACCGTAGTGGAGTGTCTAGACAGTGAGTTCAAAGTTTTGTCGCAGGCTTGAACCCACAACCTTCTGACTCGGAGGTGAGAGTGCCACCAAAACTGAGCCAGAATGACCCCTGCCCTAAGGGTTTGTGTTTGTGCACAGAAAAATTAACATATAGCTAGGAGTGCATTGCATGCAGGCAAACATAAAGCCAGGAATACGTACCACAAAGTTTAACACAAATCTGGGAATTTGATTCAAAGCAGTAGCACTTAAAGGGGTTTCAGCTGATTGCATAAACTTTGGAAGTTCAGTTTCATCAACGTCGTTCAAGATGTGCTTCAGCCTTGAAAGGTACTCCTAAATATGTCTTCTCCTTTACAATGATGTATAAAATCAAGAAAACATACCCGATGAAGACATCTGAAGGTAACAGAGTTCAACTATCTCCCCAGCTGTCTTGATTCACATGAGCTGAACGAACTCATGTGTGCCAAGTGACTCGAATGGAAAGCAGGCCATACCACGTGATCCCAACTCAAGTGATATGAAATTTTTATTTGAAAGACCAGACAAGGAAATAACACCTACTGTGTACATTGCAGTGTAATAAAACCTCTCGCTATTCTAGTGCCCACTTGGTCATGTTTATATTGCTCAGGTTAATGGTTTGTAACCGCAGATCGCAACCCCAGGCAATATTCATGTTATAGATAGATGTAGAGTTTATTGGTAAATCACCAGGACTCTAACCCTCCACTAATAACATTCACTAATAATAATCATCCTTCCATTTGATATAGAGGTTTGTCATGTCAAAGCAGTCCACAGTGCTTCACAGGTTTTTTTGCTGTAAAGTGTAGCGACTGTGTATTTGTCGAATTCAGTACAGTTAAACTGAAGGTTTGCTTGTTAGAAAGGTTAATTGGTGGCAATAACAATAACAAGAACAGCATCCAACCATCAATGGTTGGAATCCAGTTACTATTGATGTGGTTTTGTTGGCATGTGTCCCTTGCAGTACTTTGTTTTTATCAGTATAAGTCCACTAAACTGAGGGGGAATAAATTGTGTTTTAAATAAAGGACACTGTTGTAGTGGACTCTTGGGAATTTGCTATTAGTCTCATGAGAAACACAGTGTCCCAGTTAGTGTAAGAGTTTATTATTTTTTGCTAAATCTTTGTATTAAGACCATCTTCCCAGGGTCACATACAATGATATTAGAGAGAGAGAAAAAAAAATGATCAAAGGATTTTTACTTCTTTCCTCCCTTCCTTTAGCAGATGTGCGATGCATCTGGGAAACCCTAGAAAAAGCAGGGGGAAAAATTCCTGACTGATTTATTTGATGAACTCGGTTTTAACCTAGGTGATTGCTCGCATGATATCATCATGGCTGTGATTATTAGTTTCCACTTGAAAATGACCAGATATTGTATGTATTCACTCCATCAATACTGAAGGTTTTGCTGAACATCACGAGACTGTTAGTCATGAAGGCTTATAAATCTTTTATATGCCTACATCTGCAGGTTTTTATTATTAAGAAACGCCTGAACCATTTAGGAGCTATGCAGGCATACAGTATGAATTAAGGAAAAAAAATTGAATGGCTTCTTTATAATACATGTAAGCTTTACCCCCTACTTTTTTGTAATTAAATTTATTTTTAATTAAAGATGACATAATTCTCTAAGGCCTGCAGCATGCTCTTATGCCAACATTAATAATGAGGATGGAAAGGATGTTTAAAATTCAAAAGAATAGCATTAGTAAATTTATTACACAGACGTGCGTGTGTGTACGGGAACGTGTTTTGTTTAATCGCTTTGCCTTTTTGTGATAATTCAGCTAATTTACAGTTATTTCAGTTTTGTTCGCTGACAGGAATCAGCTTTTTTATATATATGTATATATATATATATCTGTGTGCATAGCATTAAAAAAAATCCCAAGCATGTCCTCATTCAGGAAATAGATTGAAGCTGTGCTCATTGAGCAATCAGAACCTCTTAATTTCAGGCATTTGTTTCCAATACATGTGCCCCCCCCTCTCTTCCCTTCACCTTCCTTCCCCCCCACCGTTACCCCCTCCACGACTGCTTAGGAGCACAGGATCTCAACAAGGTTCAGCCAGACTAAGGCAACAGACACACAGAGTACTGGTAAAGGCCTTGTTTTCTGATGTTTTGGTTATTTAAGGGAAAACTCCTATGGCTGGAAAGTGTCTTGGAGACATTAAATACGAAGGCATGAGTGCATGTGGGAGGTGTGCACGTCACAGCAACTCAGCAGCCGTGGGATTTATTGCTGTTAGATTATAGTTTTTAGAAAACTTGCTGCGTATGTGTGTGTGTGTTTTTTAAATAAAAAGGAGTTAAACTTTGACACAAACATATTCACTTCCAGTGTTTGCGTCATCTTCCAAAGGTTATTATTCTAGTATCTGACTTCTGTGGTTCTATGATTCAACAGCTATCAATTTCACAAGATCACAAGATGTCCAGTTGATGAAGGTTTTTTGGCTCATTTGACCTTATCCTTCCAGAGTTTATTCCATCACAGCATCAAACTTTTTTTAAAAAAATAGTCTCAACCACCATTCATGATGAACTTTTCCAATTATCAATGAACCTCTGGGTAAAGAAGCACTTCCTGGTTTCTGTCCTGAAATTATTATTCAAATAATAATAATTTGGTCACTCAATCCGCGACTGTTTGTGGGACGCTGCTATGCGTAGTTGGCTGCCGCGTTTCGCTCACTAAATATACAGTCCATTCACTTTACAGTATATTCTGTGAAATGCTTTTAAACGTCTCGAAAACGTGATGAGGCGCTATATCAAAATGCAAGGATATCATAATAATTTTTATTGTATGAAATTGCCCTTTGTAACTCTAAACCCATGTCCTCTTCTGCTGTCTCAGGGCATCCAAAAGTATTGTTCTAGGTTTACTTTCTCAATCCCGTTTAAAATCTTACACGGCTGTATCATGTCCCCTCTGAGATGTCTCCTTTCAACGGTGAAGATTCCCTGAAGCCAGTCTGATTGCTAATCATGGCTCATTCCTCTAACCCCAGGGATTTTCCTCGTTACTCTGCTCAGCACCGCCTCTAGGGCCTGGATAGCCCCCTTATGTCATGGTGACCAGAAGCGTACGCAGTATTCTAGGTGTGGCCTGACTAGAACTTTTTGCCCAAGCGATAAAAAAAATTCAGTATTTGTTTCGTCTCGAAAAATAAAATTAGCGGGAATATGAAAATTCACACTTAAATCTTTTTTGGTGTTGCTTGAAATGCGAGTATGACTCGATTGACAAATGCCACGTAACACAATTTGTGAGACTGAGATGAATTTATGCCTCATGACGTGACTAGTTCCTTGTGAGTCAAAAACAACAAATTATATCTGTATAGCGCCTTTCACGACAGGAGGACATCCCAAAGAGCTGGATAGTCAAGGATCTGGAACTGACCTGGGGGTTGGGATCGGGGGTGGGGGGTTGGTGTGGAGAACAGGGAGGATAGGGGTAGGATGGTGGCCAAATGCACGGTCGAAGAGGAGGGTCTTGACGTATGTTAACCGGTTTTTATCATTGAATAACGGCCGGTGATGTGATTCCACCCCAGCATTGAGACGGGCCTGAAGTTACTCAGCTGGTAATTTGTAACAGAGACTGGGTATATATTACACAGCATGAGATTAATACTAACCTGGTTATTACCTGACTACATCAACAAGGCGTTCAGCAATTAACATTCTTCACATTATGTTGCTATTAAAAAGAAATAGTAGGTGTGTGGGTGTGTTGTGTTACGATCTTGATTGAGATTACTGTGGTTACTGTACACATTGTAGAAATGAGTACACAGATTTCAGGAAAATTTTGTTTCTATGGTGAGGATAGCCATAAATCTATTTTTTTTAAATCGGCAAGACAGTATTTTATTACAATGCCCAGCTTACACATTTTACTGTGTGTTTCAGTATAAAACATGTTTCACAGCAAAATAAACTGGCTCAGGCTGATACTGTAGCAGGACGAGATGTGCCTGGTGAACTGTCCAGAATTTACACTCCGTGTAAAGAAATACTTCCTGGTGTCCATCCTGAAATTGTGTTTTGCAACTTTAAACCTATGTAGTCTTAGTTAATGTCTTGAGACACCTGGGCCTACTTTCTCAATCCCATTTAAACCTTACATACGTAAGATTTCCTCCGAGACATCTCTTTTCAAGAAATATATATACTCTCTCTCTCTCTATATATATACATATCTATATTTATATATACTTCAGTGAGCAACTAGTAAACTTATGGAACAGGTTCCCTAGGGAGACAGTTGAAGCAGAAAATGTTGTTTGTTTCAAGAACAAATTAGAGAGATTTCTGCTAGAAAATAATATCTTAGGATACTATTTATAGTCCCAAGTAGACCCAAGTTTAAGCGCTCTGAGACGCTACCCTGAGTGGAGGGTGCTATATAAGTGCAAGTTGTTGTTGTTCTTGTTGTATCATTTGGAGGATGGTGGCAGGTGAGCAGGATGGACCTTGGTCTGCTTTCGCCAGCAAATTCTTATGTTCTTAAGCTGGAGGGTCCCATCCTGTCTAATTGCTAATCATAGCTCATTCCACTAAAACTGGGGATCATTCATCATTGCTCTTGTCCTCACTGCCTCAGGGGCCTGGTCAGATCCCTTATGATGTAGTGAGTGACCAGAACTCAGCTTCTCAGTTCAATTCCAGGCAGAGGGCAAAACCTTGGGCAAGTTTCCTTACTCCACACAGAGCCTAATAATAATCCCTCCAAAAAACAAAAATAAATTGGTCACTTCAATCCACGACTGTTTGTGGGACATTGCTGTGTGCAATTGGCTGCCGCGTTCGCCCACAAATATAGAGTCAATTCACTTTACAGTGTGTTCTGTGAAGCGCTTTGGGACGTCCTCCCGACGTGAAAAGCGCTATATCAAATGCAAGGATTATTATTATTATTATTCTATGCGAGAGAAATTATATGGGGGATTATGATAGGTGATAATTGCTATGTAACACAACTGAATGGCCGGTGGAATCCCACCGTAGCGTAATGGTTAGAGCACTCGCTTTGCAAGCGAGTCAACCCAGATTCGATTCCCAGGCAGGGCAAAACTTAGACAAGTTTCCTTACTCCACATGCCTCTGTTTACCTAGCGGTAAGTAGGAACCCAGTTGTTAGTCGATTGGTGGATCACTTTCCAAGTGGTAATAAACCCTTCAAAAAAAAATTGGGTCACTCACATTTCGTTAACAAAATGCACAGTCAATTTACTTTACAGCGTATTCTGTGAAGCACTTTGAGACGTCTCGATGACAGGATAAGGTGCTATATTAAATGCAAGGATTATTATTATTATTATTTCCACACCTGTTCTCATCCCCGTATACAGTGACTATTGGTGATACAATTGTGCACTGAGAGATAAAATTAGGAAGCACCAGATTGAAGTGTGAGCAAATCATTTCACACGAGAAATCATTTCCCTAATCCGGCAGCAAAAACATTTTGTTCTTTTGTCAGGGAATTGTGTTCTTTGTTTTAACATGCCAAAGCTGAAAAAATGCAAAGATGGATAAACCCGCCCGGGGTAAACATCACTGAGCAGTGTTTGCTCTCAGTTGTTTAGCATTTGAATCCCACAAACAAACCATTGCCGCACTCATGAGATGACAAAATGTTTTCAAGTTACCGATGGTTTGGTAAGCAGGATGTTTTCAAAGAAAATTTCCCAAGCTATTACTCGGAACAGAAACTCAAAAAAGGAGCTTTGGAGAGAATTATAACAATAATAATCTTTGCATTTGATGTAGCGCTTTACCATGTCTTCTGGACGTCTCAAAGCGCTTCACAGAATATACTGTAAAGTGAAATGACTGTATATTTCGTGGGCGAAATGAGGTAGCCAATTGTGCACAGCAGCGTCCCACAAACAGTTGTGGATTGAGTGACCAAATTATTTTTTTAAAGGGATTATTATTCCGCAAAAAGAGATCCACCAATCAACTAACAACCGGGTTTGTACTTACTGCTAGGTAAACAGAGGCGTGTAGAATAAAGAAACTTGCTCAACGTTTCACTCTGCTCGGGGATCGAACCCAGGTCCTCTTACTTGCGAGGCGAGTGCTCTAACCACTAATCCACAGGAGTTAGTTAGTTAGTTCGTTAGTTGGTTGCTCAGAGAGCGTCCGCTGTATTGTTGGAGAAACCTTGGGTGCACTATGTGCTGAGTGTTTCACTTCCAGCAAAGTTGGGCTGTGTTCATCATCTAAATTACTTTTACAGTGAAATCAAATTAGCCTCACACTGAAGGCAATCCTCCTCTCTCTCTCTTTCTTTCTCACTCTATCTCTTTCACTCTATCTCTTGCTCTCACTGACTGTTTGTCCCGCTCTTTTTTGTCTATTTGTCTCACTCTCTCACTCTTTCTCTCTCTCTCCCTCTTTCTCTCTCTCGTTTTTTCTCCTTCGTTCTCTCACTCACACTCTCTCTCTCTTACTCTCTTTTACTCTTGCTCCCAAATCTGTTTGCCTTGGCCAGGTGTCACAATGTTTTTGCGGCCACAGCTAATTCAGTGCAGCTGATTAATCGCACAGAAACCTGACTTGGTTTCTGCCACGTAAATGGGGCAAGCGGTGGTTTTAAATTGGAATCAGAAGGTGGGTGGCTTCCCATCCCGACTGACATCAGAGTAAGTTAATTAGCGCTGTTTAGCTAGCGAGTATTAATTTGGAACAGATGAAGATTTAGAAGAGTGGATGCTCTGGGTTTCCGACTCCAAATACTATCCACATGTAAAAATGGCAACGGTGTAATGGTCCTTGCATTTCATATCACCTCGTTGAAACGTCTCAAAGTGCTTCACGTGAATTTACTGTGAAGTGTAGTGACTGTGCGTTTGCAAGGAAACGTAACAGCTAATTTTCACACAAACAGCCGTGAGCAATTGGGGGATTGTTGGCCCGGACACAAACAACAACAACAAATTACATTTGTATAGAGCCTTTCACATTAGGAGGACGTCCCAGGAGAAACTTCCTTCTCTTTTCTCTTCCATCCGAACAGGCAGCCGGGACTTTGGTTTAGCGTCTCAACTGAAGGGTAACCGCAAGTGTAATGTCAATCGTATTCATCTCATGCCACAAACAATTTAATAATAATTTGGTCACTCAATCCACAACTGTTTGTGGGACACTGCGGTGCGCAATTGTCTTCTGCATTTCGCCCACAAAATACACAGTCAATTCACTTTACAGTATATTCTGTAAAGCGCTTTGAGACGTCTCAAAGTCATGTTAAGGTGCTATATCCAATGGAAACATGATTATTATTAAAATATCAGGGCTGCAGCAGGAAATTATACCATTAGCAGAGATGTTTCCATTTTATGGTCATTCCTTGGTATTGTCGGGGGAGGCTTAATCACAATGAAGCACAGATTGTTACGTGCTTCCCTGTACACAGTAGGATCCCAACCCATAAAATAAACATAGAGGAAGTTAACACAGACCAGGAACCCTAAAGTGAGTCCCTGACTATACACAAAGATAATAATAAATAATAATAGCAGTGTGAAGCGCTTTGAGACATCTCCCGGGTGAAAGCACTGTAAAAATGTAAGTTTTATTGTATTACATTGCAACAAACGTAGTCAATAGCATTAATTGTTTCTTAATGTGCAGCGTCGCTTGACCCTTTAATATGATACAACCCCATGGCCTGGTATTTGTTTACTGTTTTCAAGTGCACTTTCTTTCTCCTGTTTACTTAGGTCTGGGAGGTCAGATAAATCTCAAGAATGACAACATTAGAAGGAACAAATTAGAAAGTATGATGTTTCCAGGAAGTTACCGCTTTGATCAGTTAATCTTAAATAGGCACAAAATCTCTCAGTCCTCTTTGGCAAGTAATGGCTTGTGATTTGTTACAGCCGTATCCCCAGCAATAAGCAGCAACATTTCCACTTCCTTATCTTTTCACTTTCTTCTCCAGATCTCTCCCCGTTTAATCCTAGAAGTCTGCTGCTGGTTAACAAGGAAATCCTGTGTCAATTATCACCAACAACTTCCCACTGAGTAGCTGTGGGGAGTTGAAGTCTGTAAGGAGCCTTTTCACACCAGAAAGCAGATCTGGTCCTAATTAAATAGTTCTCATATCCTGTCTAGTGGTGGTCAAGAGAATGGAAAGCAAGTGCGTAAAAAAAATAACCTGTCAGAATTGTTTTATTTTATGTCACCGGAGTTTCCCAGTGTTGTGAAATATAATTCAGCATCCGTGCAAGCCAAACAAAGGTGGACATGTCACATTTCGAAACCATTTTATTGTACGCACACTATTTATATATTTTTTATCCGACAGCTATGCAAACTATGCAAAACATCCACAGCATGCCATCTGAAGCAACTGAGCTAAACTGTAGCTTTAACACACAATAGTGCTTCAATTTTCGTTTTAAAGTAATAATCTATTCAAGGGAAATTGTAAAACAGATCCATTTTGCGTCCTTTGGATAAGGGGTTGAACTGAGATTCCGTCTTCCTGTTCGGTCGGACGTTAAAGATCCCATGCCACTATTCGAAGAGAGAAGGAAGTTTCTCTCCCGGTGTCCTGGCCAAGAATCTCCCGAAATAAAATGGGTAATTTCACTTCATTGCTGTTTGTGGGGCACTGCTGTCCGCAAATCGGCTGCAATGCTCACCTACCAAATACACAGTGGTTACACTTTGCATGTACATCCCCGTAGCACTTTGAGATCTCCCGACATGAAAGGCACAATATCAAAATGTACGTATTGTCATTACATAGAATATATAGCACGGAAACAGGCCATTTGGCCCAACTGGTCTATGCTCCACATGAGCCTCCTTCCCTTCCTCATCTAAGCTTATGAAGATAACCTTCTGTTCCTTTCTCCCTCATGGTACCTATCCAGCTTCCCCTTAAATGCATCCGTGCTACTCACCTCAGCTACTCCTTGTGGTAACAAGTTCCACAGTACCACTTCTCTCTGGGTAAAGAAGTTTCTTCTGACTTCCCTATTTGATTTATTGGTCACTATTTTATATTGATGGCCCTTGGATTTGGTCTCCCCCACAAGTGAAAACATCTTCTCTATGTCAACCCTATTAAAACCTTTCATCATTTTAAAGACCTCTATTAGGTCACCCCTCACCTTTCTCTTTTCAAGAGAAAAAAGTCCAAGCTTGTTCAGCCTTTCCTGACAGGTATAACCTCTCAGTTCCGGAATCGTCCTTGCAAATTTCCTTTGCACCTTCTCCAGCGCCACTATATCCTTTCTATAATATGGGGACCAGAACTGTGCACAGTGCTCCAAGTGTGGTCTAACCAAGGTTCGATAGAAGTTTAGCATAACTTTCCTGCTTTTCATTTCTATCCCTCTAGAAATGAACCCCAACGCTTGATTTGCTTTTTTTTTATGGCCTTATTAACCTGCATCGCTACTTTTAATGATTTGTGTATCTGTACTGCCTAGATCCCTTTGCTCCTCTACCCCATTTAGATTCCTAATTTCCGGCAATATGTGACCACCTTATTCCTCCTACCAAAATGCACCACCTCACACTTGTCTGTATTGAAATCCATTTGCCAATGAAATGCCCATTCAGCAAGTTTATTGATGTCTTGCTGTAATTGGTTGCAGTCCTCCTCAGTGTTAACTACAACCTCCAATTTGGTGCTGTCCACAAATTTTGAAATTGTACTTTCAGTCCCTGAGTCCAAATCATAAATGTAAATTGTGAACAACAGTGGGTCCAATACCAATCCTTGTGGAACATCACTTCCCACCCTCTGCCAGTCTGAGTAACTACACTTTACACCTACTCTCTGTTTTCTATCCCTCTGACCTTAATCATTCATTAATCTATTAATCTATTAATCTGTGGTATCTCATTGAACGCCTTTTGGAAATTCAAATATATTACATCTACTGCATTACCCTTGTCTACTCTTTCTGTTACCTCTTCAAAGAATTCAAAGAATTCTAACTATTTAAACCTGTAAATTTCCAAGAACACTCAATTTTTGCCGCAACCTTCTATAACATTTCAATATGCTACATTTAATAAATTGTATATTGCAAGTGAATGATTAAATTGCTTTTACCAAAATACCTGTTAATAATTTTTCGCGGCTGCAATGAACCTGTCCTATTGCACATTTTGTTGTAGTGCAACTCCGTCCCAGAAATAAAAGGTAATTGGCCAATCTTTTTTGTAGTGATTCCGCTACCTGAGTTATGTCTACGAATTCCTGAGAATAATCTCTCAGAGTGTTTGTAAGTCGAATAACAAAACCTAAATATTTCAAGATAGAAAGTTTCCATCCACTTTCCAATTGGCATCCATCGACAATATGAAATTGCCTTAATTTAATACTAAATAGTTTCACTTTGGCAAAGTCACTCCAAAATACTACAAATCCAGATGGGGATTGGAAATTGAAATACTGCATTGACTCAGATCAAGGTTAATACCCAAAATGGTAACTTGCCTTTCTCTCTCAGATTCTCTGCTGTCTATCATTTCCTTTCATGGTGTTATGTCAGATTTCCAGCCATCACAATTCTTTCTTTTTGTGGGATTTTGTCTGATTTTTATTTGGTCAGCCGCTTGCCTGACACATGCGGAAACCCATCGCCATGCTTAAGAGTGTCCAAATCTGACTGAGAGTTCCACATATGTAAACCACCTCACTATTATTTGTTAAAATGCAGAGAGATCTCAATATTGTTTCCAATTTGTAACTTGGCTTTGCAATGGTTGAACGTTGCGTGCATGGAAGGAAAGGGTTCTTATGCTTCAATATTGCTAGCGTTCTGTTTTAACTTCGAAAGCGAGTTATTATTTCTGCCAGAAAACAATAGCTCAGGATACAGTACATAGTTTGTGACACAAAATGTCAAGTGAGTGCCAAGATGGTCGAAGGTGAACTAGATGGACCTTGGTCTTTTTTCGCCTAGCAAATTCTTATGTTCTTACGTTCTTAAGCATAAGATGCCCTGGACAAAAAAAACTAATTTAAAAAAATCAATCTGAACCATTCAAGTTAATGTTATATTTTGAATATTGAGCTAAAAAAAAAGAAAAATCAGCCTAAACAAATATTGAATGTATCTATCGGAGGATGTTAATCAATCAATATGATAATAATAAGAAGAATATTCTAATATCTTAGCATATAAAAGAAGGCATGCTTGGTTTTAGTTTGGCTCCCACTCTGTGAGATATTGTTGACAAGGATGTTACCAAGGACACATGCACACAAACACAGCCAAACATACACTCCACATTCTCCCCAGTTATCAAGAAAGATTGGACAGGGTTGCAGTTTTTCTTGTATGGTGTATAGACACTGGCAATGGACTAGTTGGGCCAAATGGCATACATGCATGCTGTGTCACTCTGTGTAACCTTAGGTAAGAATAGATGGCTGGGGCTAGAGGGGGCTAACCCCCCCCAAAATCCAACTTTTTTCCAGTTTGGGCTAATGGAAGTTGCAGCTGTAGAGGTGCACTGTGTAACGGTACATGAAGGAAAGCGAGTGTAACAGGGAATGAGCTGAGTCAGCAAGAGTTGGGTCCAGTGCTAGGACACACACAGACACACACACACACGCACTCTGCAGTCTTCAGTGAAGCACGGTCAGGATGTATAAGGAGAACACTGATCAGCTCTTGCCCCAACACCCCACCCACTCACACCCCCATTCCAATCCCCACCCCATCCAAGAATATTTTCACCCACTGTCTATGTGTGTAAGTCTATGTTGATCTCCTGCAATCTCGCTGTTTCTGTCAATTGTGCCAACGACATTCCTGAAAAACTGAAGAATCTCAGGTAGCTATGTCTGGGGCTTCAATATGTCAGTGATTAAGCACTCCTCTTCCATCCTCACTATATATAGATATCTAACTAACAAAGGCGAGGCCAAACCGTAATTCTGGTGAGGGTAAATGAAATGCAGTATTTTTATCTGTTAGTTCCAACTCCTTTTCGGTATCCGAAATGGTACAAGTGAGAGCTGCCAAGGAATTTTATCTATGTTCCCATTGATTCCAACTCACTCAGCAAATGATGGACACTGACTGATAGACAACAACAACAAAATTACATTTGTAAAGCGCCTTTCACATCGGGAGGATGTCCCAAGGCGCTGGACAGACAGAGTTTCGGACCCGAGCTGAGAATCCGGATCTGGGAGGATGGAGGGCAGGGGGAGGGAAGCAGGAAAGCACGGTTGAAGAGGAAAGTATTGAGCTGGGTCTTGAAGGAGGCGAGGGAGGAGGCAATACTGTGGGATGGAGTTCCAGAGAATGGGGGCAGACTGGCAGAAGGCCTATCCACCAACAGTGAGGCAAGCAAGGCGGGGGAGATGAAACAGGACAGAGCTCGTTGAGTGGAGGGAACGGGTAGGATACGAGGGTGTTAGGAGGTCGCAGAGGTAGGTGGGAGCAAGACCATGGAGGGCTTTGAAGGTGAGGACCAAGATCTTGAACTGTATCCTCTGTGTGATGGGAAACCAGTGGAGTCAGGCGAGGATGGGGGTGATAGGGTCACGGAGCCTGGTGCGAGAGAGGACACGGGCTGCAGAGTTCTGGATGATCTGCAGCCTGTGGAGGGAGGAGTTGGGGAGGCCGACAAGCAGTGAGTTTGCGTAGTCAGGATTCGATGTAATGAAAGCGTATATTAGGATTTCAGTGACCTGCGGTGTGAGGCAGTGGTGGAGCCGGGCGACGTTGCGGAGGTGGGGGAAGGCAGAGCGGGTCATGGCATAGATGTGGGGTAGAAACGATAGTTGAGGGTCTAACAAGACGCCAAGGTTCAGGACTGGCTGACACAAGTGCGAACGTAGATTGGTTGTGTTTAACCTTGCCAACGCAGTGTTGTGTCCAATCTGGTGATGAACCCCTTTTTCAGGAAGGAGGTTGGCCACTAAAGGGAATTTCTCATTTCAGGTGTCCTGTCCCCAGATAAAATGGGTCAATCACTTCCCGGCTGTTTGAGGGACATTGCTATGGACAAACCTGGCTGCTGCGTTCAAGTACAAATGCAGTCACTACACTTTACGCTAAAAATCCTGCAAAGTGCTTTGAGATATTTTAGCAACATGATAAAGGGGTATATCAAATGCAAAGATAATAATAATAATTATTATATAATAATAATTATATTATAATAATAATCATAATAATAATAATAAGGATAATAGTTATTCTTTTCTTTAAAGGTTCAATTAGCTTGTTGAGCAAATTCTTGTCATCTCTTTCAAGAAGAAAGAGTTGGGAGAAGGTGCAGCAGAATTGGAATAGGGCAGAGCAGGAATGGAAATGATACAAAGAGAGCGGACAAGATAGAGAGAGCTCGGCTGATTAACCAGAACAGGGTAAAGTAGATTGAGGGAGACAAATAGAGAGATATAACAGGGAATATAAAGGAGTCTAGAGAAAAAAATGAAAAGTGCAGAGAAGGAATTGGACAGAGCAAAGCCGAAGGGGGAGATGAAATGAAGCGATGGTGTATGTGCACAGCAGGGTTGTGAGATAAAAATGAAGAGCCAGGAGATTAAGTGAGAACCAGAGTAAAGCAGAACTAAGCTCGGAGATGAACAGGGAGCTAGGCTAGGGATTTCCATGTCAGGTCACTCTATTTGAATGCGTGAACAGAATAGAAATAGTACAAATCATGTTACAGATTATTTCTGCCTGAGAATGAAATTTAGACCAGTAAAGTAAGTGTCTGTGGACATTCGGAATAACTACACGAGGAACACTGGATTTGTTGAGAGCAGAAAATCTTGTTAGCAGAATTGATTTACATCGTGGAAAAGTGCCCCTTTTATATCTCAAAGTGCGCTGTTATCTTCTCAAACTGCAATCCTGACGCTGCAGCCTTGGTGAAAGTAAAGGCTAGAGGCTGCAGTAATCTCCAAACTGTAGAATGTAACCTGCAGAGTTTAGATGCCTACCATTAAAAAACATCCAATTCTTATTAGGCTGAAGTCTGGCATATAAAGTTTAGCATAACATTTCTGCGAGCCTTTATTCTGCTGGGTCTACACTCCGAGGAGTAAAGTGATACCACACTCAGCGGTGAGCGATGTGGAACAGGAACCTTGATTTATACCTTCTCGTGTCACATCGCATCAGGGCTGTTAACACCTGATGATTGCACAGCTTAGCACATCGTGCCCAGACCACATAAACCCATGTGTTACTTATTTTAATGATATTAAATACACGATAGACCCTTTATAACATTAAAAGTTGATGTCGTCAAAGTTCTTAGCATCGCCCATCGGACCTGTCCTTTTTGACGGATTTCGATGGACCGTAAAGAGAGTGGAGTTGTGTCAGTTCAGACCCGTCGCAGTTAGGTGCGAGTCACACTCCTCATGAAGCCATTTCTTCCAAGTGGTGTCAGGAGCCAGGTTCCAGCATTGATTGACCGCCTTATAAATCGCCACAAAGCACGTACAGCAACAACAAGAACAACAATTTACACTATAGATCCCACAACATTAACATTAACATTAACGGACGTACCAAAGAGCTTCGCAAGGAATGGCTGCAAAGTGCAGTGAGGCGCACGTTTTTGAGGCGAATGCTGTAGCTGATTTGCAAACAGCCACAAAGTCACCCACCAATTTTATTTGGTGGATTGTTGGCCAGGACATGGGCTGAAACTCCTTTCTCTATTCAAATTATGTCATGGGGTATTTAATGGCAGCCTCATGGTGAGGATTGGTCCTCAGTATGAGGGCTCATGGTAGATTTATCACATTAACAACTCGGAGAATTGTATTCATGGAGAATGAGGGAATTATGCAGAGAGAGTAGACAACGTTGCAGTAAGAAAATTATTCTTAGAGACTTCGGGACGACGTCTCATACATGTAATATAAATGCAGCATAAAGAAGCAGCCAATTGCAATCGCCAGCCCATATACATCTACAACACGACCTACTACAATTGCTGATTGTGCCGTTTTTAATAGCCTTAGTAATTTACTGGTTACTTACAATCTTAATAAAACTGGGGACCAGTTTGATAAAGACCAAATTCTGCCTTCCTCACTATAAATGTGATTCATCTTTATCAATCCATTAGAAATGGCTGAAATACTAGATGAAGTACACTGCAGCACTGATAATCAGCACTGTATTTCTTTAATTTTTCTCCAATGCAGATTAAATTCCTCTACCTCTAGTATATGCATCATATATCCCCTGTGAGCGTAAGATTCTAGATACTGTTCTATCATTCATTTCAAAATCGGTCTGAATTTATTTAATAATAAATTATAGAGAATCTAGATCAGGCCGAATAGAGGATTTGAAACTCGATCTCCCAAAGCTTATTACTAGGGAAACCAGACTATGGGGGTTGATTGTTTTGTTGACTGAGTTAATGAAACCAATAAGCAATTGTAGTTTAACCAATGATCAATGTGCACTTATACCCTCAAGCAAACCTTATCAGCTCAAGTCTTGAAATAAAAAGGCATCAATTCTCAATCTGCACTTTACTGTAGCGGAACGGACTGATGGATTTTTAGCTTCAGCTTGGCTCAGTTGGTCGCACTCTAGCTTCTGAGTCAGAAGGCCCAGGTCAGGTTGACACTCCAATGCAGTTCTGGGGACTTGCCCCATTGTCGGAGGTGCCATCCTTCAGATGAGACGTTAAACTCAAGTTCCATCTGCCTATTCAAGTGGACATTAAAGATCCTGTGATGCTATTTGTAAATTGAAGGGAGTTTCTCTTGGCGTTCTGGCCAATAATCTCCCAGATAAACCGACCACTCATTAATTTCCACAAAATACACAGTCACTACACTTTACAGTAAACACTGTGAAGCACTTTGAGATGTCCCCCCAATGTGAAAGGCATAGTATGCAAGTATTATTGTTGTTGTTATTCTTGTCACAAGAATGAGAGACGTGTGTCCAAAAAGGATCAATTTGGTTATCTCAACCAATTCAGAGTGTATTGAAGTCACTTCACTTACTGATGAAACATGTGTTGTTATTGCCGTTATGAAATGGATTGCCTTGTGCAACTTTGCCTGGATAGGAAGGACAAGCTGATAATTCAAATCTCATGAAGCGCACACTTTCATAATTCTTTTGTTAACAATGTGATTGAATAGAAATCGCATGGAAGCAAATAGTAAGAGACTTCATTGCCCTTGTCATGTAATTAGTGTGCTGTTATCATCCTTTGTTTTACCATATGCCAATTATCTACATCAACTGTTACACGAATACACACTCTCATGCTTGCCCTCCTTTCTCTCTGTCTCTCTCTCTCTTTCTCTCTACCCCACTCTTCCCGATTGAATTACAATGGTGCAAATGGCATCTGAAGTCCTTTTTCTTTGCTGGATTGCCTTTCCTGTGATCCAATTAAATCTGTTGACTGCAGTCTGCAGTGATCTCGTTGCAATTTCACTCTTCCACTCAGTCCCTTGTCATCACCTTTTTAGCGTCCTTGTCATCCAGTCAAAGTACATCTTGTCTTGATCTTACAGCATGTTGTGAGCCCTCATTGTAACAGCACGTAAGGCATCAGAGAGCCTGAAAGAGCTGCTTTATCTCTTCCATCTCTCAGCTGGGGGCCCAAGAGTTAATCGGAGAGGCAGAATGGAAATACTCAGCGCAAACGAAGTGAGTGAAAGTTTAATGGTTAAAATGGCATGATTCTAATTCATCCACAGCGAGCAAAATAATAGGTTCAGTGAACTTGATTATCAGGACTACAGTATTCTAATTTTCAATACTGACTGCAATAAATGGATTACGAGTATGTGTTGAGTACAAGGACTGAACCCACTGCAGTCCTGATGTGAGGGTTTTGACTCCTGTCCGCAATAGCTCCCAGTTTTACAGTGCTGCTACTGGAATTGTGA